>NC_091435.1:51877076-52477076 GCF_964237555.1 Oryctolagus cuniculus
GGTCTTGTTTTTTAATCCATTCAGCCAGCCTATATCTTTTTTTTTTTTTAAGATTTATTCATTTATTTGAAAGTCAGAGTTACACAGAGAGAGGAGAGGCAGAGAGAGAGAGAGAGAAGTCTTCTATCCATTGGTTCACTCCCCAGATGGCCGCAATGGCTGGAGCTGTGCCGATCTGAAGCCAGGAGCCAGGAGCTTCTTCCAGGTCTCCCATGCAGGTGCAGGAGCCCAAGGACTTGGGCCGTCTTCTACTGCTTTCTCAAGCCATGGCAGAGAGCTGAATCAGAAGTAGAGTAGCTGGATCTTGAACCAGTGCCCATATGGGATGCTGGTGCTTCATGCCAGGGCATTAACCCATTGCACCACAGTGCCAGCCCCTAGCCTGTAACTTTTAATTGGCGAATTTAGGGTATTTACATTAAAAGTTACTATTGATTAGTAATGATTTGTCCCTGCCATGTTGTTCATAAATATCCCTATTGTTTGCTTTGGATTTCCTTTGTATTTTTACTGGGAGATTTTCTGCCTTCACGTTCTTTCATAATGATGAGTATGTTTCTGTATTTCTGTACGTAGCACATTCTGTTTTGTAAGGCTGGATGAGTGGTGACAAATTCTTTTAATTTCTGTTTTTTATGGCAGGTCTTTATTTCACCTTCATTCATAATTGAGAGTTTTACAGGGTACAGTATTCTGAGTTGACAATTTTTTTTTTCACTTAAGACTTGGAATATACCTAACCATTCTCTCCTGCCCTGTAGGGTTCCTGATGAGAAGTCAGCTGTGAGTCTAATTAGAGATCATCTGAAAGTAATCTTGCATTTTTCTTGTGCACATTTTAGAATCTTTTATTTACATTTGTTGAAAGTTTGACTACAGTGTGTCATAGTAAAAAGATATATCTTACATACAATAAAATTCACCCTTTTTAATTTTATGGTTTGGAAAGTTTTGACTAGGTTTTTGTGTGACTGCTACTACAATGAAGATGTAGAGCACTGTTACCAACCCAAATAAATGCCTTTCTGCTTTTTGCAACCAAATGCATACCCCTAAATGTAGCCATGGAAACCAATGATTTGATTTCTGCCTTTACTGATTTGCCTTTTCTAGAAGGTCATACAAGTGGAATCATATAATTTGTAGCCTCTCATCTCTGATTACAATGCCTTTGAGATTAGCTATGGGCTGAATGTTCTCCAAACTCACATGCTGAAGTCCTAACCCTCAATGTGATGGTATTTGGAGATGGGGCTGTTAGGCAGCAGTTAGGTCATGAGGTAGAACCCTTATCAGAAGATATAAAAAAGAGTTGACTCACTCTCTCTCTCTCTCTCTCTCTCTCTCACCTGTGTGAGACTACAATGAGGAGATAGCCATCCAGAAACCTGCAAAAGGGCCCTAAAGACAATAGATGAGTGGGTGTAGTGATCTCAGGTTTCCAGCCTCCAAGACTATTGCGGCATCCCACATTGTTTAAGACACAATTTGGTTCTGAGATGTGGGATGCTGCTGTGGCAAATAATTAAAAATGTGAAAGCTAATTTGGAACTGGGTAACATAGAGTTTAGAGAGTTTTGTGGTATGTTTAGAAAAAAAGCCAATATTGCTGGAAAGAGATTTAAAAAAAAAATCTGGTGAGGGCTAAGGAAGAGAGAGGAAGGCTGTGGAGAAGCATCTATCTTAGAGAATACCTAATCATGTGCAGAATATTGATTGAAAGACAGTCGGTAAAGGCCATTCTGATGAGGTCTTGGGCAGAAATAGGGAATACACTACTGAACTGGAGGAAAGGCAATCTTGTTGTAAAGAGCCAAAGCACTCAGCTGAATTGTTTTTGTGTTCTCAGTGCCCTGTGGAAGGCAGAATTTGTGAGGGATTACATTGAATATTTAAGGAGATTTCTAATCAAAACTTTCAAGGAGTGTCTTGATTTCTCTTGACGCATATGATAAAATGTGAAATCTTCAACTTGAAGACAGGCAAATTGAAGATAGGGAAAAATAATCTGGAAGTTTAAAATTTAGAAAATTCTTAGCCTATGTTGCCAAAATATGAGTAATTATGTCTGGAAGAAAAGACTAAGGGGAGTGGCAGACTGACCTTTGGGAACATTGGTGTAAGTATGAACCACAGACTTCATCAGACACCTCATAGGAAGCCAAGTATAGAAAGGTGATTATAGGCCAGTGCCGCGGCTCACTAGGCTAATCCTCCACCTTGCAGCGCCGGCACACCGGGTTCTAGTCCCAGTCGGGGCGCCGGATTCTGTCCTTGTTGCCCCTCTTCCAGGCCAGCTCTCTGCTGTGGCCAGGGAGTGCAGTGGAGGATGTCCCCAAGTCCTTGGGCCCTGCACCCCATGGGAGACCAGGATAAGTACCGGGCTCCTGCCATGGGATCAGCGTGGTGCGCCAGCTACAGTGTGCCCGCTGCAGCGGCCATTGGAGGGTGAACCAATGGCAAAGGAAGACCTTTCTCTCTGACTCTCTCTCTATCACTGTTCACTCTGCCTGTCAAAAAAAAAAAAAAAAAAGAAAAAGAAAAAGAAAAAAGAAAGGTGATTATGCCAGAAGAAATATTGCCAGATGGAAGGGACTAACATAAAAAATGGGAAGGACCACCATCAAGATCTAAGAGGACGGTGTCCTTCAGAAGCCATGGAGTTGGGCAACCCATTAAATCCCTCAGCCATGCAGAGCCATGACAGGCAGAGCTGTGCTCGGAGAGCTGCCCTACCAACCTGGGGAAGGATGGCACCCTGCCATCTAAGAGGCCCAGAAGGCAGACATTGAGCCAAGTAAGATTATTTTTGAGACTTACGAGCTCATAGGATTTTACGTGCTAAGTTTTGTTCTTGTTTGGAACTCATTACCTCTCTCTTCTCTGCTGTTTTCCCCTTTGCAATGGGACTTTCTAATACCATTGTATTTCGGAAGCACATAACTTGTCTTTATTTAGAGGTTCACAAATGGGAGCACATTTTGCCTCAAGGTGAATTATACTTTGAATCTTACTCATACCTGATTTAGGTGATATTTAGGTAAGACTTTGGACCTCAGAGTTGCTGCTGGATTGAGTTAAAACTCAATGTAGGGCTGCTGGAATGAATTGTTGGCATTTTACATAAGAAAAACACATGAATTTTGGGAAGCCAGGTTGTAAAATTCTGTGGACTAAATTGTGTTTCCCACCCACATATTTATATGTTCAAGCCTTGTTCCCCATATGCTGTTATTTAGAGGTGGAACCTTTGGGAGATAACTAAAAAATAAGGAGCTCTCATGTGTGGGAGTAGTGCCCTGATAAAGAGAGGCACAAGGAAGAATTTTCTACCCTGCCTTCTTCTCTCCACTTTGTGAGGATACAGCTTAGCCATCTGCAATCCAGGAAGAGAGCTCTTACTGAACATCAGATAGCCTAATGCCTTTATCTCAGGTGCCCAGTCTCTAAAACTGTGAAAAATAAACTACCAAATTGTTTTAGAGTGACTTTGTCACTTTGCATTCTTCTAAGCAGTAGATATAAGTAGATACTTACTGCAAACCATTCCAGTAGGTGTATAGCAGTATCTCCTTGTCATTTTAATTTCTATTACTTAATGGTTAGTGATATCATATTGGCCTTTTAAAATCTGGATTTTGAAATAATACAATGAGTTCTGTGGAAATGAGAGAGTAACAACTAGAGATGGAGAAAGAGAAGGAAGGATAGAGGGAGAGAGAAAAGCAAAGGGGGAGAAGAGAAGGAAAGGAATGATGAGGTGGGAGGGAAGCAAGGAAGGATGGGATTTTATAAATTTGGAGTAAATTTTGAAAGCCTGAGCAAGAATGTAATTTCTGGATTGTTTACCTATGGGAATTAGATAGACGAATGAGGGAAAGAAAGGATGGAAACCAAGTGTGGGGAGAAAAGTTGGAAGTAAAAATTTCCCTTGTACATAAAACCAAGAGTATGTAAAATGAGGCAATAAAGGGAGTCTCCTATCCTAGTCTTTAATCTTGCATAATTCAGTTCATCAATCAATCAATTGTGATTTTATTTATGTTCCTGTGTTCTTCTCTTCAAAGTCTATGCATTAAAAATTCAGAGATATACAGTTCTTATATATTAGATTGAGAAAGATAAAGGCCCTTTCAAGAGAATTACTGACATTCAAGCATATAAATACAAGAAGGTATATTTTAAAACACTCTGCTAGGAAATCAAAAGCCATTGCATCCCCATTCTGCTAGTTAGTAAGGGAAAAGAACAAGGGAAGTCCACAGGACCTACTCTTCTATTTTGCAAATATTATCCAACTTAAACACACCAAATCACATTTCTTTGGCCAACACCTAGACACATAACTACACATAGCTTCAAAGGAGGCTGGGAAATGTAGCCTATAGCTGGAATACCAAATGTCTATCACATTTTTGTTACTTCTGAAAGAGAAAGCGTGGTAATTAGAGGGACAACAGGTTATCTCTGCAGTATACCATCCAGCTGTACAGGTAGGAGTCATCTTTAATACCTCCACTTCCCTTCTTGGAGATTGAAGCCATCACACAATCCTGTAATTCCTGTAGTTTTTATCTCATCTAAACATTATTTCCTTGTCTCTTCTGTGCTGTGCTCATTCTAGTTCAATTTGCAATTGATTCCTGCCTGAACCTATAAAATATTTTCATGATTTATTTCCTTATATCCACTTTGGCCTCTCTACAGTCATTTATTTTCAGAGAGAGTAAACTTTTTGAAGTTAAGACATATTCATGTTATAAACTGATGCTAATTTTTCTTAAATAAAATGAATATTAAAGTTAAAATGCCACTAGGGTAATAACTGTTTTGCTTTTATTCATTATCACATCTTCAGTGCATAGCACAAAATTATTGTAGAAAAATTGCTGAATGTATTTAATAAATCAAATTATTCAATAGATATTTTTGGATGGTTACTTTAGAGGGAGGTAGAATATGTTGACACAGTAATTCTGTAAAAGCTAATACAGCATTTTTTAAAAAGATTTATTTTATTTGAAAGGCAGAATTAGAGAAAGACAAAGGGGGATGGGAAAGAGAGAGAGAGAGAGAGAGAAAGGAATTGAATCCTCTGGTTCACTCCCCAAATGGCCATGACAGCTGGGGCTGGGCAAGGCCATAGGTGGGAGCCTAGAGCATCTTCTGGGTCTCCCACTTGGATGCAGGGGCCCAAATACTCTTCTGCTCTCCCAGGCACATTAGCAGGGAGCTGGATTGGAAGTGAAGCAGCCCGGACTCCAACTGGCACCCATATGGGATGCTAGTGCTGCAGTTGGTGGCATAACTTGCTGAGCCACAACATGGGTCCTGCTAATGCAGCATTGACAACTGACTCTGATAACCCACTGGACATGAATTTGAGGCTGTCTTCCCTATCTTATCATTCAAGGAACAAATATTCAGAGGGAAGATGTCTCATAGTTAAATCAGTAATGATAATCGATAGTAGAAAGTACAGTTTTTAGTTAACCCTTTTGAGAGGCTTCTATGGAGCATACGTTTCCTCGCTGAAATTTTGCATGCTTTCTGAAATACTTTGTCAATTGAAAAGACTCTGTATATGTCAGCATTTCAAAAATGAATTTCCATGGAAAGTTCATTTTTCACATTTAAGGATTAAATTAAAAGTAAATATTTTTGAGCTTTATATGTGAGGACAAGATATCTTTAATTAAAGAAACATCAAGTCACAGACATCAATAGTTAATTCACTCTTATCTGATTTTCTGAAACTTTGCATTAGCAACAAAATTGCTTACCCCTGTTTGTTACATGATAAACATTTGAGAATTGACTGACTATATTTGTTTGTATTCACATATGAAATAACATATGAAATGATGCTAGCTTTCTGTGCTAACATTGAAGAGTAAAACAAGATGAAAATAATATAAAATGTGATATAATAGAAGGTGACTTCAAAAAGTTCATGGATAATATGCATTATGAAAAAAACTATGCATGAAATATGAAATAACATTTTTTACATCAAAATTTTCTTTTAATCCTATTTTCCAGTAAGTTTAATTTTTTTTATTTGCTTATTTTCATTTTATTTGAGAAACAGAAACAGACTGTTTTATGCCTCTATATCCTGGTCTGGTCAGGCCAAAGCCAGAAGCCGTGAACTCAATCTGAGTCTCCCACATAGGTGGCAGGGACATAAGTACTTGAGCCAATATCTGCTGCCTTCCAGGGTGCACTTTAGCAGAAAGCCAGAATCAGAAGCAGCCTTTGGACTTGAAGCCATACATGCTGATTTGGGATGCTGGCATCCCAAGGGATATTCTAACCACTGCACCGAACAACCATCCTTACCATAACTTTTTAAGTGCCTTGCTCAATTCCTTATAAAGAATAGAACTCCATAGTCCAAACATTATGTTTCTAAATTCTACAGTAATCTTTAAAAAATGTAAATCTCATAAGCAAGATGTCTCTGTTACTGTATCACAAATTCAGTTGATGAAGATACCCATGTACTGTTTCTGGCCTAATTACTTGATTTTATAAATTTTTTTTCTTGTCTAATTTAAAAGTTTAAAACCAAGTAAATGTGCATACATATTAAAGATTGGCAAAAATAAACATCAGATCTTTATAGATTTAATCTTACTTTCTTTCCAAGTATTTAAAAACAAGCTTGATTTCACATATAAAATGAAGTGGGTTATTTTCTGATTATGTAGTAACTTTTTCAGATCTCTTGAAAATCATTATCATATTTGAAAAGGTAATTTATCATTTTCACATTCAAAAAGCATTTATTAAGCAACTAATTGTGCATAACTAAGCTAGGTGAACACAAAGTTACATAAATTCAATTCATAAAATTACATAAATACAGAAAACTGAAAGAGTTAGATAAAAATACTAATTACATTAACAGTGTGAAGGCTTTTTGCATTGATCAAAGCCATATCCATTAAGTTTACCATAAAGTTGGCCACAGAGCAGGACAGTGTAGGAACATATACAATAGAGGACTCAAAATGGTAAATCATAGATGTCTTTCCCTTCATAGATGAATCAGTAGCATTATGGGAGTGATCAAATGACTTTGGAAGTCCTTTTCAGATTGAGTTACAATGGTAATACAATTTCACCAAATGGAAAGTTATCACAAAAAATTAAAATATCTTAAAAACTGAATTAAACCATTTGGATACATTTTTATGATTTTTTCCTGTCAATGGTCTTTTCATATTACCTGTAAAAATATTTTCTCACTTTTATGTAGTACTTATCTGAGTATTGAAGGACATTTACCATCACTGGTGTGTGTGTCCTTAATGGAGGCCTGATTGTAAGTTTCCAAGCATGATTAAAATACACCATCAATTTATTTCACATCAAAATTTCATTTTAGTCTTTTTAAACTTGTTTATTTATAAAAAGAGAGAAATTTCATGCATCTCATATATATTTCTAAGAGCACAATGATACTTCCCACCCTACCCTCCCTCCTGCCTTCCCAACCTCACTCCCATTTTCACTCCTTCTTCTTTTTGTATTTTTCTTTTAATTTTTACAATAGCATACTTTCAATTTACTTTATATTCATAATTTTAACCTTCCACTAAAGAATTTAATGAGCAGTCAGTAGAAAAGCACCACTCCTTAAGAGTATAGACAAGAGCTGTGAACAATAATCCAAAATGTCAGTTTCACTCATCTGCATTACATTTGTTTTATAATCTGTATTTTAGTTACCACGGATTAAGGAAAACATATGATATTTGTCTTTTAAGGACTGGCTTATTTCTCTAAGCATAAAGGTCCTGATTTGCATCCATTTTGTTGCAAAAGACAGGATTATATTCTTTTTTGTGGCTGAGTAGTATTCCATCGTGTACGTATACCACAATTTCTTTTTTTTTTTTAACTTTTATTTAATGAATATAAATTTCCAAAGTACAGCTTATGGATTACAATGGCTTCCCCCCATAACGTCCCTCCCACCCGCAACCCTCCCCTTATCCACTCCCTCTCCCCTTCCATTCACATCAAGATTCATTTTCAATTCTCTTTATGTACAGAAGATCAGTTTAGCATACATTAAGTAAAGATTTCAACAGTTTGCTCCCACACAGAAACATAAAGTGAAAAATACTGTTTGAGTACTAGTTATAGCACTAAATCTCAATGTACAGCACACTAAGGACAAAGATCCTACATGAGGAGTAAGTGCACAGTGACCCCTGTTGTTGACTTAAGAAATTGACACTCTTGTTTATGGCCTCAGTAATCACCCTAGGCTCTTGTCATGAGCTGCCAAGGCTATGGAAGTCCCCTGAGTTCTGACTCTGATCATATTTAGACAAGGCCATGGTCAAAGTGGAAGTTCTCTCCTCCCTTCAGAGAAAGGTACCTCCTTCTTTGATGACCTGTTCTTTCCACTGGGATCTCACTCGCGGAGATCTTTCATTTAGGTTTATTTATTTTTTTTTTTTCCCTAGCGTGTCTTGGCTTTCCATGCCTGAAATAGTCTCATGGGCTTTTCAGCTGGATCCACATGCCTTAAGGGCTGATTCTGAGGCCAGAGTGCTGTTTAGGACATCTGCCATTCTATGGGTCTGCTGTGTATCTCACTTCCCATGTACCACAATTTCTTTATCCAGTTATCAGTTCATGGACATTTGGGTTGATTCCATATCTTATCTTTTGTGAGTTGAGCTCCTATAAACATGAGGGCACAGATACCTCTTTCATTTGCTGATTTCATTTTGTTTGGGTAAATTCCCAGGAGTAGAATAGCTGGGTCATATGACAAATCTATTTTCAGATTTCTGAGGAATCTCCAGAATAACTTCCATAATGGTTGTATGAATTTACATTCCCACCAACAGTGTATTAAGGTACCCTTTTCCCCATATCCTTGCAAGCATTTGTTAGTTTTTGATTTTTGGCTATAGCTATACTAATGGGTTGGGTGAAATCTCATCATGGTTTTTATTTACATTTCCCTGATTGCTGGTGATCTTGATCATATTTTTCAAAAATATTTTAAATTTTTAGTAAACACTGTAGAGTGTGGCATTTCAGTACATGTTTATCATGTGTAGTGATCAGTGTGTTAACACTTCCCTGTCTTTGTCATTACAGTGTCTTTAAATTATTTTTTACTTATTTGAGAGACAGATAGAAAGATAGGACTCCCACTTGTCTGTTCAATACCCAGATGTCCAGAATAGTCTACGTTAGGCTATCCAGGGAATGTGAGCCAGGATTCAATCCAGGTTGGATTCAATTTCTTGAGCTTACCAGGGTCAGGAACCAGAACCATGAATTGGACCAAGGGGCTTTAATATGGGGCACGGGGATCTTACTCAGAATCTTGGTCCCTAGGCTAACCACCTGCCCTATACATTTTATTAAAGCCTTGGAGTGCCTTTCTTCTGTTTCCTCATGATACGTATTATAGGCGATTGTGAACTCTAGTCATCCCACTGTGCTGTGTTACACTAGGAACATATTCCTTCCTTCTAACAGTGCTATGATACCCATTATCCAACCTCCCCTTACCCCCACCCTTCCATTCCCAGCTTTTGATCATCACTATTTTATGTTCAGGTTGACTTTTTTTAAATTTTTATTTATTTTTTTTATTTTTGACAGGCAGAGTTAGACATTAAGAGAGAGAGAGAGAAAGAGAGAGAGAGTTATAGAGAGACAGAAAGGTCTTCCTTCCATTGGTTCACCCCTCAAATGGCCGCTAAGGCCAGTGCGCTGCCCCAATCCAAAGCCAGGAGCCTGTTGCTTCCTCCCGATCTCCCATGTTGGTGCAGGGCCCAAGCACTTGGGCCATCCTCCACTGCACTCCCGGGCCACAGCAGAGAGCTGGCCTGGAAGAGGAAAAACCGGGACTAGTACCTGGCACCCCAACTGGGTCTAGAACCTGGGGTGCTGGCGCCACAGGTGAAGGATTAGCCAAATGAGCCATGGCACTGGCTCAGGTTTTTTTAAAGCTTCCGCATATGAGCATAATCTTGTCATCTTTACCGTTGTGTGTCTGGCTTAATTCATTTAATATAATATGCTCCCGTTCTATCCACTGTTTTGCAAATGTCAGAATTTCATTCTATTTCATGGAAGGATAATACTCCACTTTGTATGCATACCACTTTTTTCTGTATCTCTTCCTCTGTTCATGACCTCTATGGTTGATTTCATAGCATGGCTATTGTGAGCATTGCTGCAAAACACATGCTAATACAGGTATTTCTTTCACATAGCAATTTCACTTATGTTAGCTATATACCCAGTAGTGACTTGTGACATCATATGGAAGATCTATTTCTAGATTTTTAAGGAGTCTCCATATTGTTTTCCATAGTGGTTTTACTAATAAGCATTCCTACCAGTAATATAGAAAGAGTGCCATTTTTTTAAAGATTTATTTTATTTATTTGAAAGACACGGTGATTTGGAGAGAGGGATAAAAAAAGAGGAAGAGAGAGAGAGAAAAAGAGAGCACTTGCATCTGCTAATTCATTCGCCAAATTGTTGCAATAGCCAGAGCTCAGCCACACTGAAGCCAGAGCCGGAAACTCCTTCCATGTCTCCACAGAGGGTAGCAGGGGCCCAAGCACTTGGGCCATCAGTGGCTTCTTTCCCAAATGCATTAGCAGGGAGCTGGATCCAAAGCTGAACAACCAGGACTTGAATTGGCATTCTGATATGGGATGCCAGTGGCTTGGCTGCAGTTTAACTGGTTGTGCTACAAGGCTGGCCCCAAGAGTTCCCTCTTTCTATGTATCTTTACCGCATGTGTTCTTTTTGAAAATAGCTGTTCTATTATGAATATCAGGTGATGTTTCACCATAGTTTGATTTGAATTTCTTTGCTGGCCAATGATATTGAGCATTTTTTCACATATTTCCCATTTTACTCCCTTAAAGATTTTTAGTAAAAATAAGGAACATTGCCGTTAAACTTATCTTGAACTAGAATTTTAGTTATGAAAGCAATTACATTACATTATGTGAAGGGGAAAAATCAAATTTCAGCCTATTGAGTACAGCTAACTTCAAGTATGTGAGCAATTCTTCGACAATTATAATCATCAGGTACACTTATGTTTCTCTTCAGTCTAATCTACAACACTTCACACCTGTAATTCTCACCATTATCAATCTGTATTTATTCAGGCAGAAAAACAAAGCATTGTGCAAAACATCAAGAAGTCAAAATGACATATAACATCTATGTATACATTTCCTTTGTGCTTTTAGAATTAGGTAAAAATATTAAAATTCTTCCAAAAATCATGAAAATACATATTATGAGATAACTATATAAGAATTTCACAAAATTTTTGTATCAAAATAAACATCTTTAAGTTCTATATTTCAAGGAATATTTTGAATTGCCCTCATTAAGGAAGGAATCATGGAGAGAAAGCACAAAATTATGGCATGCACAATTGCTTGCCTACCAAAAACATTTTTTTTTCTTACCATCATAAGACCACTTTTGTTCAGGCAGCAGTGGGCTCAGCACCAAGAGACTGAATCATTTTTGCCCAAATTTCCATGAGACTTTTGCAACAGCAAATCTTTCATTGAGCAGGACTGCCTCAGTGTAGCATCATGTTAATTATAGTAGCTCCCACAAGTAAGTTTAACATTATGCCCTAGGCAAGGTGACATTTTTAAAAGAACATTCTCAAAGTTTTTTTTTTTTTATAATTCATTTATTTTATTTGAAAGAAAAAGAAACAGGTAGAGAGGAAGAGACAGAGAGACAGGGAGACAGGGAGATCTTCCATTCATTAGTTCATTCCCCAAATGACTGTCAACAACTAGGGCTGGACCAGACTGAAGCCAGACTCCAGTAGTTCCATCATTGTCTACACTTGGACAGCAGGAGCACAAGCACTGAGCCGTCATTCAATGCTTCCCTAGGCACATTAGCAGGGAGCTGGATTAGAGCATCCAGAACTCCAGTGCTCTGGTATGGGATGCTGGAGATGCAAGCAGCAGCTTAACCCACTGCATCACAATGCTGGCACCTCAAAGGATTTAAGTACGCCTTAAGGGGCACTAGCACTTTTAGCTGAGAAGCAGTCTTCTAAATTAATCATGATCATCGTGTCCACTAGCCAGTGTTTAGTATTAGAGCAATCATATGACCTAGTTCTCATTAGTAATATGCAGGAGTAATTATCATGTGTGGCTTCTGCAGAATTTCTTACTTCATGACAGAAAACACAAGCTTATTGGATATCATTGAGAAAGGGTGGGGTAAGTCCCGAGACACCCATAAAATGTGACCATGAAAACCTCCACGCTGAAAATGGTGGAGCCAGAAAAAATTCGCTGTGACTTAGAAGACACTGCTGAACGGCAAGCATGTTACGAGGATATGTAAATGTTTTAATTGTTTAAAATTTAATTAACCAGATTATCAATTATTAGAGATTAACCTTATGCAGAATCATTTAGAAGATCTATCTAATGCCTTAGTTGTATTGGGTATTTTCTTAGACATCATTTTTATGTTATTTTACAAATACGGTCATCTCAAGAAGAGTATTTTACGATGCTAAGGTAAAAAGAAAATAAAACTATTTTGAGGCTGACATTGCATCACAGCTGTCTAAGCCACGGCTTGAACACCAGCATCTCGTATCCAAGTGTGTGGATTAGAGTCCTCACGGCTCAACTTCTGATCCAGCTCTTCTATTATAATGGACCTGGGAAAGCAGGGGAAGATGGCCCAAGTGCTTGAGACCCTGTCACCCATATGGGAGACCTGGACGGAGTTTCTGGCTCGTGGCTTCAGCTCGGCTCTGCCCTGGCTGTTTTGGTCTTCGGTACAATAAATGAGAGGACAAAAAAGTGTTACTCTATGTCTCTCCCTCTTTTCTTTCTCTCTGTCACTTTGCCTTTCAAATAATCTTTTTAAAACTTTATTTCAATGTTTCATGAAAGCAGTCTTTTTTTTATACAACCAGTGCACCTTAGAGTACACCTCAGCACACATCCACTCCAATCCATCACATTAACAACCTTGTCAGATGGTACAACTTCAGTCTGAACACTTCCATGACGTAGAACTTAATAACGTCCCAGGCATCTATTCCATTTTGGGGTAGCTTTTATTAGAAAATGTGCTTCCTGTTTCAAATCAGCCTCCCGGATCGTTGCCTCTACATTGTTTCTGTGTTTGAAACCCTAAAGAAAAAAAAAAGTTTCATCTCTCTTTTCATGCTAACAGGCTCTAATTAGTCAAGATTAACAACAGGAAGGCAAAGATTACATGAGATAAAATGGAAATGTGAGAAGTCAGGTTTCCAAACTGGCTTAGATAGCCCTTAGTAAGTGACCTTGCACATCTCCTGCTAAGCCTCACCATCCATTCTTTTGCCCTTTTAATACAATTAAACCTGCCATCCTGGGGCTCTGAAGATGACCAACACTCTGCATGTGTTTATAGCTTCTTTAGTAGTGAACAAAAAAATGGCAGACATCCATCCTCTCTTCATGCCAAAGTACAGTTAGTACAATTTGTCAATCAAAAAATGTTGATTGATACAGGGGAATGGACTGGAATAACTCATTTGGCATGCCACATAGCTCTTACACAGCAAGTTCAAATTTCAGAAATAGATGTGGCCAACTTTCAGTTCAGAGATGATTTAGTACTTACGAAACACTGACTTTACGTGTATCCTAAATCTTGAGAAACGTGCATATAGTTTTTAACTAAAAAGTTTCTATTGGTTGTTTTTTTTATGATTTATTTATTTATTTGATGTTGCTTGTCCTACAAAGCCGCACTGTTGAGGAGAGCAGGGTGACGATGTTCTTCACACAAGAAACTCTGTAGACAAGTTATGCAGAACATGTCCATCTTTATTCACAATCACGTATACTTTTAAAGGGCAGGGTGAAGAGTCATAACCAATTCAAGGCAACATCAGTACTATAGAACAGAACAGATACTGGTGCCAATGTGCCTTTCTAATCAGCTTGAAGACCAAGTAGCTAGGGCAGCTTTCCAGCTTACCTGATTGGCAGAAGGTGAGGGTGGGGAGAAATGTGCCTGGAGAGTCCTGGCTCCTAGCAGCAGTCAGGCTAACTGTATGAGCTAGGCCAGCAACCTCAAGGGATCGCCCACAATTTGAAAGTCAGAGTCACGCAGAGACAGAAGGAGAGTCAGAGAGAGAGAGAGAGAGGGAGGGAGGCACCTTCTATCCACTGGCTCCCTCCTCAATTGGCCACAAGACCGGAGCTGAGCTGATCCGAAGCCAGGAGCTTTGTCCAGGTCTCCCACATGGGTGCAGGGTCTCAAGGGCTTGGGCCATCTTTCACTGCTTTCCCAGGCCGTAGCAGAGAGCTGGATCAGAAGTGGAGCAGCTGGGTTTCGAACTGGCACCCATAAAGATTGTTGGCACTGCAGACAGCAGCAGCTTTACCCCCTATGCCACAGCACTGGCCCCTCTATTGGTTTTGTTAGCTTTTTTTTGTCTCTTGTTATGAAAAATTATTAGAAATTCCAGAAGAGTGTATTCCAATTCTTTTCAATTTGGATAACAATTTGAAGCTTTAAGTTTCATCATGTTAAATTTTTTGGAAAGCTGCTCAGTGAAGGAAAATCTTATTAAATTATTAATAAAAAGATTGATACAACAACATTTCTTCCACTCCTGAGATGACTCATAGTTTTCAATAGGAAATACAGGTAACTTACTTGATGAATTTAAAATCATAACTAGAGGTGTATCTTCAATTTGAAGTAACTGAAGTAGCTATTCTGAAATTATAAATAACTCATAACCATTACAGAATAATCACATATGATGCAAATTGACAAATATTTTTTTCCTGAAAATTGACAATTTTTTTCCCTGAAAAGCATGTTATCCTGTAAATAAAAGAAGGAAGCATTTTTTATTCAATGTATTTTGGAGCTGGAGCTCTAAAGGGTGTGGGACAAAAGGTGGGAGCAAATATTGATTATAGATGTAAAATTAGGTGCTAAAACTATTGTATCAATTTTTGATTGCAATTAAACACAGTCACATTTAAAAGAAATATTTGTAATAAACATGGCCTGCATTATTACTGGAACTATACACAGCATGGGTCATGAAAACAAAATTGACAAGAAGAAATGACATAAACCAATATTCTAGACTTAAGACAATTATCAGAATGGACTTGATGGACTTAACAGTAGACTGGAAATTATAGAAGAATCAGATTTTAACATGGGTCAATAGACACTATTCATTCTGAGAAATAGAAAGCACCCATGGATTATATCAGAAGTATATTGACGTCTCAGAAGAAGAAGAGACAGAAAATAAATGAGGAAATAAGGTGAAAAGTTTCCAAAATTTGGTGAAAAACATGATTTATAATTTTAAGGTCACTCACAAATTTCAAGCAGAATAAATACAAAGAAAACAAAACCTTGGTAAAGCATAGTCAAATTAAGTCAACAAAAATAGAGGGGAAATCATGGAAGCATCCAGAGAAAATAGTGCATATGTTGAGCCATAAACAAATGTAAGTACATTTAAGTGGATTGAAATAATGCAGCAGTTATTGTCTTACTGAAATATGATTAAATGGAAAATATATCAATTAGCTATTCAGAAAAACTTGTATAGAAATTATGCAGTATAATATGAATTATAAACCATAGGGTGAGTATCCCTAGTATGAAAATCTGAAATCTGAAATGTTTTCATATCTGAAACCCTTTGAAGACTGAGATGAGAAGTGGAAAATTCCATACATGACCTTATGCAGCAAGTTGTGCAAATACCCTAGCAATATTATAAAATTATTCTATATATGGGTATCCCATTCCCAAGATGGGGTTATTATACACATCTCTCCCTATTTTCCAAAATATGAAAAATCAGAAGCCTGAACTCTTCTGATGCCATTATTTCAGATCAAGAGTGTTCAACATGTATTTAAAAATTAATATTTAAAATGTAAAAAGTCAAAATTTATGAGGTATAACTAAAATACTTTTTAGAGGGTATATGGAATTTTGTTTATAGTTTAAAAGAAATGTCCGAATTAATGGCATAACCTAAAGAAACCAAAAAGGGAAATCAAAATAAACCCAGTGTAGCACAAAAAAAAGGAGGAACAATAAAGAAAAGAGCAGAAATCAATGAAATAGAAAACAGATATACAATCCAGAAAATTAACACGAGCCAGTGCTAGTTCTTTGGAAAAGCTAACACAATCGATACACTCCTAATGAGCGAGAGAGTGAACAAACAATATCATGTCTGAAAGCAATATTCACACTTCTGACGCTATAAGCATTAAACAATGAGAATATTACAAACCACTTTCTGCCAGCAAATTTCAATAGCTTAAATGGAGTAATGTGTGAGAAGTTAGCAATGGGATAAAAACAAAAGTATCAAAGAATGAAGATGCTTAGCAGGCACAGAAAATACAAAGAAGAGGGAAAACAGCAGCTGTTTTCAGTCTACTAAAACTAGTTTTATAAACCCTTCTTTTTGACTTATTGTCTTATATTAGACTTCTCTCTCAATTTTAGCAATATTGAGAAAAAAATTCCAAACTGTAAGAGGCTTACCTGTAAGAGCTAAGCATCTGCCCCACCTTAACTATCTTTAATTGTACAGTTCAGTGGTTTTAAATACATTCACAATGTTATGTAACTGTTACCAGTATTGGTTCCCATAACTCTTGAACTTATAAAACAGGAAGTCTATGCTTGTTAATCAGTAGTTCTTCATTACTTCCTGCCCACAGCCTCTGGAAGCCCCTGGTCTACTTATTGTATCTGTGATTTTCACAACTATAAGAAGCTCATATAAGTGAAATCATACCATGTTTGTCTTTTTTTAACTGCCTTTTTCACCTATCATAATGTCTTCAAAGTCCATCCAGGATGTAGAATGTGTCAGAATTCATTATTTTTCCATTATTTTGGTCATTTCTGCTGTGATAATAAAATATCACTGACTTGGTAATTTATAAATATTAGAAATATAAATATTAGAAATTTATTTTTCACAGTTTGGGAATTTGGAAAGTCCAAGTTCAACACATCAGAAGATTCTATGTCTGGTGAGGGCTTGAACATTCTTGCTGCGTCCTCATTTGGGAGATGGGACAAAACATGGCAAATGCTATGTCCTCACATAGCAGAAGAGGTGGAAGGGCAAAAGGCATTTGAATTCCATTAATGGGAAAGGAGCACTCACGACTTCCTCATTTCTCAGAAGACTCTACCCTTAATAGTATCACACTGGTTACTAGGTTCTAACACATTTTGGAGGAACACAAATTTAAACCTAGTATCTGTTGTGTGACATTCTATTATATGTATATGCACCATCCTTTTTTTTTATTTATTCATTTGTTGATGGACTACTGGGTTGATTTCACATTAAAAATAATGCTGCTATGCACATGGTATAGATATTTCTCTTTAAAATTCCTCTTTTAATTTTTGGAGCAATATACCCAGAAGTGGAAATTCTGGATCATATGGCAATCCAGGTACTTTGTCCATTTTTTTATTTGTCTTTATTGTTGAATGTCTGGAGTGTTTTGTATGTTCTAGATGTCAATCCCATATCAGATATCTAACTGTAAATGCTTCCTCCCATTTTGTGTTGCCTTTTTATTGTATGTATGTTGTCTTTTCGTACATATAATTTTTAAATTTTCATAAAGTCAAATTTATTTTTTATTTTGCTTCCTATGCCTTTGAAACCCATCCATGAAATTGTTGCCAAATCCAACATTGTGAAGCTTTTGTCCTATAGTTTCTTCTAAGAATTTTATACTTTTAAGTCTTACTTTTGATCTGCAATTCATATTGATTTTTGACTGTGTTCTTAGTTAAAGGTCCAGCTTCATTTTTTGCACGTATATATCCTGTTTTCTCAGCACCATTTTTTGAAAAAAAATCCTTTCTGCACTGAGTGGTCTTGGCACCTTTGTCAAAAACCATTTGACTATGTGTTGGGAGGATTTATTTCTGAACTGTCATATTCCATTGGCTAATATGCTTGCCTTTATTTCTGTATCACATTGTTTTGATTTTTTTTTAGCTTTGTAGCAAGTTCTTCAATCAGGAAACATGAGTCCTGAAAATTGGTTCTTTTCAAGATTGTTTTGGCAATTTGGGGATGCTATGAGATTCCATATGAATTTTAGGATTTTTTTTCTATTTCTCCAAAAAATGTTGTTGGAATTTTAATAGGGATTGCATTGAATATATGTACTGTACTACTATAGGTAGTAAGGTATTTACATTTTAATAATATTAAATATTTTAATTCATGAACATGAAATATATTTCCAAGTATCTTTGAGTTCTTAAATTTTTTTTTAACTTTTATTTAATGAATATAAATTTCCAAAGTACGACTTATGGATTACAATGGCTTCCCCCCCATACTGTCCCTCCCACCCACAACCCTCCCCTTTCCCACTCCCTCTCCCCTTCCATTCACATCAAGATTCATTTTCAATTATCTTAAATTTATTTCTGCAGTGTTTTATAGTTTTCATTGCATACTTCTTATACTTCCCTGTTAAATTTAATTCCTAAATAACTTTTGATACTATTAGATAAGCGGTTATTTTTGTAACTTTCTTTTCAGATTATTAATTTTAGTATGAAGACATGTAACTGATTTTTTGTTGACAAAGTGTGCTGATATTTTGCTGAACTCATTATTTCTAACAGGGTGTGTTGCGGGGGGGAACTTTTGGGTTTTGTGCATATAAGATCCTATCATCTGCAATAGAAATGATACTACTCCCTCTTTTCCAATTTGAATATCCTTCATTTCTCTTTCTTACCTAGTTTACAGTAGTTATTTTAAGGAGGAACTAATTTCTGTCATTTTAAAATTTGTTTTCCATATAACTTATAAACTTTTTGCCCCTCATTCCCTGTGTAAATGTTTTCTGTTTAGTTGGCTTTTTGTAGTAAAATGATTAAATTCATTCCTCAATTCCTTGTATGTATATTCTGCAGCTATTTTCCTTGTGGTTACATAGGATTATATTTCATATGCTAAAGTTATAGAACTCTAATTTGAATATATGCCAGATTAACTTCAATGACACACAAATCTCTGTACATTTACAGCTCTCTTGTCATCCATTGGCTGTTGATGTCACAAAATTGCATCTTTATACCATGTGTGTATTGATCTCTTAAATTATGTAGAAAACAAAATGTAGAATTTCAAACCAAAATTACAAAACTACTAGCTTTTAGAGTAACAATTTTAATAGAATATTAGTCTCTTAAATCATATAGAAAACAAACAAATTGAGTTGCAAACCATTGTAAAATAATACTGACTTTTACAATTGCACATGTATTTACCTTTATTGAGTTTTTTTCTTCACTTAGCTTTGAGTTACTAAGTAGTTTCCTTTCATTTTATTCTGCCAGAAAAGACTTCTTTGTGCCTTTCATGCAGGGCAGAATTAATAGTAAGTAATGAATTGAATTAGGTTTGTATTTGTAGGCATATTTTAATTTTCCCCTCATTTTTAAAGAACAGTTTTTCCAGATGAAGGATTTTTTAGAAGGCAGTTTTGTTTTTTTCTTTTAGGATATAAATATATTGTCCCACTTTCGTATGGCCTACAAAGTTTTTAAGGAGACATTTAATACTCTTATGATGTCTTGAATGTAATAAATCACTTCTCTTTTTTTTACTTTCAAAATTCTCATTTGTCCTCCAAAAGGTTAACTGTAATATGTTTCAGGGTGGGTTTCATTGAGTTCATCTTATCTGGAGTAGGTTGGGAGGTTGAGATTCTTAGATATTTGTATTCATGTGTTTCATCAAAATTTGGAGGTTTGGTTGGCTTCATAGTGTTCCATATTTTACTTACGCCCCTCTACTTTCCTTCTCTCTTTGTTAAAGATCTATTTCTTTCTTTCTTTATTCAAAAGGCAGAGTGACACAGAAAGGGAGGGGGAGACAGAGATATTCCATCCATTGGTTCACTCCCCAAGTGGATGCAACAGCCAGAGCTGGGCCAGGCTGAAGCCACAAGACTAGAACTCCCGTAAGGGTCTCCCAAGAAGGTGGCAGGGGCTCAAGGACTCAGGCCATCTTCTACTGCTTTTCCAGGCTCATTAGCAGGGAGCTGGATTGGAACTGCTGCAGCCTGGACTTGAACCAATGATTATATAGGATGCCAGCATCACAGGCAGTGTCTTCACACATTGCTCCAAAATGCCAGCCACCATTTGTTGTTATGTTACACTTTTTGTGTTTGTTGCTGGCTTTCTGTGTGCCAAGTTTATAGCTCAGGCAGAGGTATAAACTTTTTTTAAAATTAGTAGTTGCTGTTTTTAAAGATTTATTTATTTATTTGAAAGGCAGAATTACAGAGAAGCAGAGGCAGAGGGAGAGAGAGAGATCTTACACCCGCTGGTTCACTCCCAAGATGATCACAATGGCCAGAGCTGCGCTGATCCAAAGCCAGGAGCCAAAAGCTTCTTCCAGGTCTCCCACACAGTGCAGGGGTCCACGGACTTGGGCCATCTTCTAGTGCTTTCCCAGGCCATAGCTGAGAGCAGTATCTGAAGTGGAGCAGCCAGGACTTGAACTGCTGCCCATAGAGGACGCCAGCACAGCAGGGAGCAGCTTTACCCATTACACCACAGCGCCAGCCCCAAAGGTATAAGCTTAAGGTTGTCTGAGGTCCTTCTTGAGCCTACAACTTTTCTTTGGTCAATTTGTAGTTTTTCCTGTATATTCAGTTGCTTTTTAGGTGCATTACTCCTTAATGTCAGTCTCCCAAGAGAAGAGAAAGAAAAATGAAGAAGCTAAAAATAGGACACCAGCCCTTTAAATCTCCTGGACATCATTTTCCCAGAGGGGAGGGCTCTTTCCTGTACTCCTGATCAGCAACCAGTTATCAGAAAGCAGATGCCTCATATTTACAGGGCAGAGTTGTTTTTGCCCAACCTGGCTCCTGTAAGCTAGCTGCAAGATGCTTCAGGAGCAAGTGCACAGTTACTTGCCACATGTCTAAGGGCAGATGATAGTTCCTAGCAGACTTTGAGATGAAGTTGACTGAAATTGAACTGCATTTTATCATCCAAATCCTCTCCTCCAATTACAAGCCTTCAGTAGACCCTAGAGTTTCAAATTAGTCACATCAGGCATTTTCTGCCAGTATACCTGTGGTGTAGAAGGTAGTATTGGATCCTGGTGATTCCTATTTCACCATCATCCTAGAATCCTCTGTATCTGAGTAAAATTTTTGACATCTTCTTTATATATTTGATAAATCATAATTTGTACATTAATTTTAAGATTTCTCCAGATATTGTCAATTAACTTAGTCTGATATTTTTCAACATTACTCAAATTAAAAAGGTGTATAATTGGAATATTTTTTTTTCTTTTTCTAAAATGTTGTGTGTGATTCAGAGAAAGGATGAGGCCATATGTCTCTTTCACATTGTGAATCTAATCAGATCATGATTACATGAATTTTGCTGTGCATTATGTAGCTTAAATTGCATTTTGTTAACAGAGTTTGAGAAAATAAAATTTCTTTAAAAGATAGTGTTTGTATCTCTAAATGAAATCATAGGAATTAGTTAGATAGGACATACTCTCAATAGTATAATTTATAGCATAAGGAGGAAAGTAATTCAGTAAGCAAATGAAAACATTTAATTTGCTTGTCCATTTTTACTATCTCCCAATATCCTTGCTGTAACTGCTCAGCTGGTGTCCACACTAAAGTGCTTCTGTGCATATTTATGCTGGCCCTATTACCTCATTGAAACTCACTAAAGTGTTTCCATAGGAAACATTACACAGCTCCTCTACATCAATAACATGTGCCCTTTTGAGCTGTTTTCCCAACACTGTGATTCTGAAGCACCTTTCTTAGTCTTTCATCCAATAAGCAATAAGGATTATTTTGTTGTTATCCATCTGATAGAATTCTTATTCTTTTTGTGTAAAAAAATTTCATATGTCTGTATTATTATGTGGCACACACTAGACATTTGCCTCATTAATGCGGACATCTAGAGTTGCTATAACTATCAGTAAGAAACTATATGAAGTAAATGGCCTTGTTTTTTTTTTTTTTTATTTTTACCTGCTATGCTCTAATAGCATCCCTAAAGTAATCTTAAGTTAACAGCTTGAGTCGTTTGCAAAAATGATCAAGTGATCAATTCAATTTAACACTGAGGAGTAAACCTGAGTATTGTGCAGGATACCAGGTGCAGCAACAGCTGCCCTGAATAGCAGCAGAAATTTAATATGAGTCATGCAATGTTGCTTGGATACCCACTAACAGATATCTTTTTTTTAAAAAAAAAAGTCATTACACTATGGATAAGAAGAATGAGGCAATGTGCCTAAAGGACATATGAA
The DNA here is from genome assembly GCF_964237555.1 of Oryctolagus cuniculus. NCBI lineage: Eukaryota > Metazoa > Chordata > Mammalia > Lagomorpha > Leporidae > Oryctolagus > Oryctolagus cuniculus. The sequence continues at coordinate 51,899,497 of NC_091435.1, forward strand.
GTTAACCTAAAATATGTTTTTATTCATTCTGAAAATACTTCTTAACATCAGAAATGTACTAAACTGTGCTACACACTGCAGATAAAGCAAGAAATAAGGTTGTAGAGAAATTGCATTGTGTCTCTGTGAAATGTAAAGAAATTATGTTTCTCCACTTTTTTATTAAAACAAAATAAATGCAATACATGTTTTAATTACAGTGAGTTAGAAAATATGATACAGTGGAATATTTTAATGTTCAATGAGAACAAAAAACATGGACATTTAGATCCACCTCTCATTTTCACAAAATTAATGGTTATGAATTACTTGTAACTGAGTTTGCAAGTAATTGTAATTTATTGCAATAGAAATAGAAAAGTATTTCCAGTTTTAGCAATAGAAATAGAGGTATAATCTTTTATTCGGTATTGTCAGTTAGTATATCCATATATTCAGGATGCTCACATGTATTTAAACAGTCCCTTTCAGCTGTGTTTATATAAATATATAAAATCACAATACATTATATTTCAAGTCTTTGTTATTTAAAATTAAACTTTTCCAATTCATTACTTAGAATTAAAATTCAGAAAATGAAAGCTAAAGTTTTTATAATACCTAATTTTCTTTCACATTTATTACTTATGTCACATATTGTTGGGCCAAATAGTGATTTAAGAATATAATTTGTATATAATGTTTGTATACTAATAAGATAAAATTTCTTTTATTTATCTATTTATTTGATAAGTAGATTACAGACAGTGAGAGGGAGAGACAGAGAGAAAGGTCTTCCCTCCGTTGGTTCACTCTCCAAATGGCCGCAACGGCCAGAGCTATGCTGATCCGAAGCCAGGAGCCAAGTGCTTCTTCCTGGTCTCCCATGAGAGTGCAGGGGTCAAGCATTTGGGCTATCTTCTACTGCTTTTTCAGGCCATAGCAGAGAGCTGAATTGGAAGAGGAGCAGCCGGGACTAGAATTGGCGCCCATATGGGATGCCAGCACTTCAGGCAGATGATTAACCTACTGCGCCACAGCGCCAGTCCCTTAAGACAAAATTTCATTTTTAGCCTTCCTGAATTTTTTCTTTGATTTTGAAACTTTAATACATTGTGTTAGTGTCATTTAGATGTACCTTGCATCATGCTATTTTATGAAAAATATATCAATAAGAACCCTGTGGGTTAATTGAACCTACAAACATTCACACATTAATTAACTTGAAGGAAAGTCGATTGAAGTGTGCAAGCTACTACTTCAAGGTGTCAATTTCATTTTTATTTTAATCAGATTATCCAATCTGAATGTGCGTATGGTTCTAGTTAGTGAAGTAGAGGGATGTGTGGAAGTTCATTAAGATTACCACAATGCTTCTGAAAAAAAGAACAAAGCCTATCTTTGTATTGGAGGTAATTTAATTATTTAAGGGATTGAAGGATAAATCATTATGGTTATGTTTTGTGGATTTTGCTTTTTGTGTGCGTGTAATTTATTTGCTATGAGAGGTCATTTGCAGGTGTCCATCTTTAGAGGTAAGATTTCTGTACACACAATAACAGTTCTTAAACATCAGATGCAATATGTTTTAATGGAAAATATCAAAAGCCATAAATATGCTATATTGCCCACACAGTAGATATACCAGACACATCTCAGATGCTATGAAAACAAAATTAAATTATTTCTTCAGGTAATGCAATCTTCTGTTTTTGCTCTAAAATCATAGCAAATTTTAAGCACCAAATTGAAGTGTGAGTTTATAGGACAGCCATTGGTCCAGGAATGAGAATACAGGAGATAAACATCTCACAACTTCCATCTGGTTTACTTAACTCATAAAATAATGAAGTAAGTTAATAACTAACCTCAAGTCTCCTTTAGCATGGCATTCTTCAATTGACAGTGACATACAAATTTGTGGCTTTATAATCTTTTATTTTTACACATTTTACTGTTTTCAAGAGCCCAGAGTAGCTATGCAAAACAGTATGGCAATTTTATAAAAAAATTTAAGAGTTGCCAAATCATCCACTAATTTCATGTCTGGATTTACGACAGGACTTTGTCCTTCCCCTCCCATTCAAAGTGTTGTTTCCATAATCCTTAGGTGAGAGGTTTTGTTTTGTATCATTTGTTTCTCAACAGCTATGTTTTAAAAACTCACTTTTTGCAGGTTTAGTCACTCATTCAATGGAGCAAAACCTTTAGTTGTGACAATCTGGATTCAAAACTTACTGCTTCACTGCCAAAATTTCTCGCTCACTATAGTTACAGACACATATTCTGTGTTAAATAGACTATCTTAATCAGCCTGGAAAGATTCAGCGTGACGTTGTTATTCTGAATTATATTCAAAGGCCACATTGATTTAAGGCTTTTTTTTATTATTTATTGATTTATTTATGAGGCACAGACACAGAGAGAACTCCTATCCACTGGTTCTTTCCTAGATGCCCCCAACACAGGGGCTGGGTCAGATCAAAGCTGACAGCTGGGACCCCAGTCCAGGTCTCCCACTTAAACCATTATCTGCTTCCTCTCAGGTTGCATATCAACAAGAATCTAGCACTGGGGATAGAGTCAGATATGGAACCTAGGCACTGTGGGATATCTATATCCAAAGCAGTGTCATAACTGCAAAGACTAAATCCCCACCCAACCTTTCTAACTACAGAATTCCCACACTGTGATTTTTTTTGGGGGGGGGGTTCTCTGCTTTTGCATCTAAATCTAGGTATTCCTCTTTGGCTGACCTTTAAATATTACAAGCAGTTTATTCTCTCATATAATAAAAGCAATAGGCACAGAACTTTTATTAATTAGTTAATTTAGCAAATATTTATTCAGTACCTCCCGTTTTCAGGCTGTATTCATAGTGCAGATGGCAGTGCACTGAAGTGTGGTAGGCAGTGGTTTAAAATTTTCAAGTTATTGAATATTTAAAATGTTAGTGTCCTCTTGTAAATTTAAGAGTAGTTTGAATTGTTTAAAAACTTAATGGAGATGGCCCTGTGGTTATATGTACATTTGTGGAATTGCTGTACCTGAATAGGTTTATTTTTAATAAAGTAACTAATCTTATACTGGAGTTAATAGCATATCAGCATGGAATACAATATGTTGTTACATTTTTTTAGCCATCCTATGCAAAAGAGGAAAAGTGGAGATAAGCAGTTAGATGATAGGATTGTGAACAAAGCACCTAAAAAGTATATATTTGGAAAAACTAAAGAAAACAAACTTATAAACTACAGTTATATAATTTTGTAGAGTATTTATAGCACTGGATTCCAGGTTAAAAAAACTTGGGTCATATGCCACTTCTTGCTCTTGTTTGAAAATTGTACAGCTTTAAATCTCTTGAATTCCTTGAACTTCATTTCTGTCCTTGTGAGATGCAAATAAGAGCTGGCATTTATTAAACACTACTACTTTCCAGGAATTACTTTTAGTGCTTTAAATGTATTGTTTGAGCAAATGCTCACAACACCCCAGGAGGAGATATTATTACTCTCTCCCTCTTACTGATGAAGAAATGGTGGCACAAAAATTAGGAGATTGTCCAGAGTTAAGTGGCAGCTTAGTTGGGACTCTGTGAATGGGACTCAGTGTATCTTACTCCAGCCCCATATTATTAACCTATACGTGGTTTTTTTTTTTTTTTTGAGGCTACATAAGAGTATAAAAATGAACTTCATGACCTATTGTTTACATAAAGAAGAGAATTGTAATATAGTATTACCATTAAAGTATGAATGATTAGTACTTTTCCTGCTTTTTGGGTGTGAACATTTTTTTATCTTTTTAAAGATTTTATTTATTTATTTGAGAGGTAGAGTTTCAGAGAGAGGGAGAGACAGAGAGAAAGGGTGAACATATTTTTAAAGTAACAAAGGAGAAATTGGCCTCCGCAGTCAGCCCCACTAAAGGGCCGTATTGGAGGGTGAGGGAAGAGTGTGGACCTGGCATTTATTCCCGGCTTCCTATCTTCTGGCTTGCATGTGCCTAGGTATCAGGTCAGCTCCTTCCTAGGAGGCTTCTCTCTAAGACTCTTCCCTTTGATTTTCTGGTTACATGCTAGCTTCCTTCCATTAGAGCCAAAAGTGTTCATTTTATGTGGGTTTTTGTTTGGTTTTTGTTTTTGCATTTTTCTGTGTCTACATGGATTATCTCTGTGGTTCCCCACACTTTTCCTACACCTTTATAAGAAGCCCCTTTGGAGATGGGAGGGTTGCACGTGAGAGGAAAGTTATGGTGGGGGGAAGCCACTGTAATCCAAAAGCTGTACCTTGGAAATTTATATTTATTAAACAAAAGTTAAAAAAAAAAAAGAAGTGCCTTTGTAAACCCCTCCTACAGTATCCCAGTTGAAATCTACCATCTGCTTCCCACTGGTAACCTAACTGGGATGGCATGCAGTATGTACTATTAGATGGCATTTTGGGGGGATTGGAGAGCATTGATTTTGAAGATAATCTTGAGATTAATGCAACTAATTAGAACATCTATGTAAAACAAAGAGAACGATTAAAATATTCCAGTGAAAAGTTTGTCTCCAGTTCACATAAGATTTCTAAAAAAATAAAAAATCAATGTATTTAAAATATGGAAGGCCAAAATCAGAATCAACGTAGCATGCACGAGGCCCTGATTGTGTTTGTTTTCTAACTTACTTCCTTATGTAACAGCATTACTTTCACACTCCTTAAATAATTCATATACTTTCACAGATTCTATGTGCCAACTTCAAAAGCTCAAAATTTACATGTTCTTTGTTTGACAACAGAACCATATGTTGGTAAACATTGAACCCATCTGGAATATCTCAAGCTGTCCCCTAATTATATTATAAAGAATCAAGTGCCAGAAACTACCTATTTTTTGAGACTATTGTCAGTTAATCTGAATGTGAAACATTTCAATTTCTATGATCTTCATTGTACTTTATTAATCTAAAACAAAAAAAAGCTTAGTATGCACTGACATTATAATAGGAAACAGTAAATCATTTTTGATTCTACCAAAATATTGTGTGTGGGTAATTTTGAAGCATTTAGTTCTTTATATATATATATATATATACACACACACACACACACACACACACATATATATAATTTGTATATATATAATTAATATAGCAAAAAAGTCAATACTTCATTATGTATACATTTTCTGAATTTGAATATACATATGCCTACACAAAGATAAGTGGTATTTTTACTTCCTCAAACCACACTCATAACTAATTAATTTCATTTTTTATCTTATAAATAATATATATTAATCAAAGCTAATGAAATATATTAATTGGATGATTACTTGCAACATTTTATTTGTGGAATAATTCAGCCTATTTCAATGGTGATATGTCTTCAAAATGAATAAATTAATGAAATATAAAATTTCATGAACTAATAAAATGAAAATTATTATATTTTCAAAATTGTACCTGTCTAGAGAGACATACAGCTAAGCATTCATTTGTTCATTCATTCTTTACATATGTATGCAGTAGGTGTTTATTATATATTAGACACAGTCCCAGGTGCTCGCCATAGTGGTTACACTATTCTCAGGTATGAAAAACATGCTGTCAACAAGTAAGAGAAAAGTCAAGTATTTACTCATTGTGATTACTATTATAAAGGAAGTTGATTTTTATGATAGGTCAGGTAAGCTATTTGGATATAAAGGTCAAAGAATCTTTAAAGGGTTAATATTTAAGCTGATAATTGAATGTTAAGAATAAATAGCCATCTGAACAGCATTCCAGAATGAATAACATGGCTTGAGCTTAGAAAAAAATTTTTTCTTATCTTTACAGAGGAAAATTGTAGCTGGACTTAGTAAATTATGGAGGAAAGTGCCATGATACATTGATGGAATATAAGTTTCCTAAGAGAGATTGCAGGTAGTATGTAATTTGGATTACATTTTAAGTTTAAAAACAAAACAAAACAAAACAAAACAGTGAAGGTGTTCAAATAAGAGATGACTCTAATGGAATTACCAGACAGGTCTGGAAGCTGTGTGAGGAGAAGTCAATTTAAAATTTAAAAGGAAAAGACCAGTTAGAACCCCAGTCAGTGGACTCAAGAGATAGAGGTGTGTTGATCTAGTATGTTGGAGTTGAAGATAAAGGAAGTGAATAGTCAGGTGTATTTTGATTACACATGGCATGACTTGCTGACAATGGTTTGAATATGAAGAATTAAGGAAAAATGGAAATGTCATGGTTAACTGACAGGGTTCTGCATTCAGAAACTGGATGAATGATGGGTCCAGTTACTGACATGAGCATGACTGCAGGCATAACTGACCGGTCCTGGGTGGCTGGTATCAGCCTCTTGCCTTAAATCTAATATGGGTCTCCTAGCTTCCATCCTTTGTTCTTTGAAATTTCTTTCCTTTTTTTAATGTGATCCATGAGTCTTACTGACTGATACAGTATAACATTTCATGGCTGTGCTATAATTTCTCTGGTTTATATATAACATCTATATACAGATAATCAATGTTTTTTTACTTTAGTTTATAAGTTGTAAACAGTATCTAGACCTACAAGCTGTAGTTACTTACCAAATTTGAGAGTATGTCATGTTTATTCTCAGGATGCTACTATATAAGAACAATCTATCAGGTAAAAAAAAATCAAAATTTTCAAACTGCTCTTTCCATAAAAATGATGCTTTAGAAAGTAGGGGCCAAATATAATATTTTAGTCCCAATGCTGCACAAAAGAGTAAAACAAGAAACAGCTTTTGTTGATTTGTAATTAAAGCAAATTCCACAAAAAGGTGATTCTTTGAGTCCCACTTCCCCCACCCTAAAACCCCCCTTTTTAGCCATGAGGCCTGGTATGGTAACAAAAATCAGCCAAACTGGGGCTTGGGGCTTTAAATTAGTTATTTTTGGTAACTGGTGCGCAGAGACATTAGTGTTTCTGTTTGTGAAGGTGATTTGACTTTACGTAGGCAGGCACACTTTCCATCTCAAAATTCAGTTTCCCTGAAAATTAGCACAAGAAGAAATGATAATTACTGCTTCATTAACTCATTAATTCATCTTGCATATGAGAATGCTGACTACATGCCACCCTTAGGAATACAAATATTAAGAAGTAGAGTCACGAACCTTAAACACTTCATAGTGTAATATGGGAAAATATAGGCCCAACACATCTATCCACACCCTTTCCAGCAAGTGAACTCTGCTTTAAAATTCACACAAAATATAAGGTCAAAGTGAATATAGAAGTTAAGCTCAGAGTACTTGTTAGACAATATTTGTTACATGCCAGTTAATACTACAATAAAAGATTAAATAGCATGAAATCTAGAAAGAAGAAAATACATAGTGGCTAGTACATGTTAAAGGTTTTTGTTTCATTTTATTGGCTTCAAAATGACAGCTTTCCCAACTCTATCCAGGATGACAAATGAATATTTTCTAGCATTTAGTTGGTACAAAGCATTATGCTATGTGGATTATGAATGTTATCTGATTTATGTATTTGAAACAGTAAGTATACAATTACAATCACCATTTTTCAGAAGAATCTGAAGTTCAAAGAGTTCAACTAAGTTGAACAAGATCACAAAGCTAATGAAATGATGTGGTTGGTAGGACAAGCATGTCTGACTGCAGACCACTATCAGTCTTCTACTTTGTTTACACTCTTGGGTACCATAAAATTCAAATTCCTTTCATTTGGGAGATCATGCATGAAGAGTTGGAGAAGAGGCTGGCCCTGTCTATGGCTGAATTTTGCTGTAACTAAATATATTTAATTCATGAAAGAAGATATACATTCATATAAAAATCCCTCGGTTCCACCTTTTCACAACGAATACTAAATCCAGCACAGGGCCCGGCGATGTGGCATAGTGGGTAAAGCCGTCGCCTGCGCCAGTTCAAGACCCAGCTGCCCCACTGTGACTCCAGCTCTCTGCCACGGCCTGAGAAAGTAGTAGAAGATGTCCCAAGGCCTTGGGCTCCTGTGCCCGTGTAGGAGTCCTAGAAGAGGCTTCTGGCTCCTGGCTTCAGATTGGCGCAGCTCTGGCTATTGCAGCCAATTGGGGAGTGAACCAACAGATGGAGGACATCTGTCTCTCTCTCTTCCTCTCCTTCTCCTTTCTCTCTGTGTAACTCTGACTTTCAAATAGCTAAATAAATCTTAAAAAAAAATCCAGCATAGTATTATAGCCAATATGTTTAATGTGAAAGGTAAAGTAAGTTCAAGCTTTACATCAATTTTAAATTCACTTCTTAAAGCTAAGCATATAGATAAAGATGTAAGGAAAAACTATTATACATTGTTGGGGAGCCTATCAATTCATGCAATCACTTTGGAGTACAAGTTGGTATGATGTGTACACCCTTCCTGCAACGCAGCAGTTCTCCTTTCAAATACATATTGTTAATACGTTCTCACATGCGTCCAGAGAGATTTGGGCAGCAATATTCAGTGCATTATTGACCTTCATGGCAATAATTAGAAAATGGACTGCATTTTGAAAGGAAAACATGAATAATTTTTGGTATGACCATGTAATGAAATATTATACAGCATTTAAAATGAATGACCCACATCTCTTTATATTTATAAACAGATAAATTTCAACAATAGAAAAATGTAGCAATCAAATATATAATATATATAATGTAATTCATTTTAAATAAAGCTTAATAGACTCCAAATAACACAAGAATATGTAAGATACAATATGTACTATATCATACATATAAAGCAGAACATATATTTTACATTTAATTGATATATATATATATGTGTGCTTATAATAAACATAAAAAATAATAAAATATCCATACTAACCCCAGGTAGATTATTACTTTTGGAGTAAAAAATAAGATAATGTAATTAATGAGGTTATAAAAGGTACTCTTTTATCTATAAAGTTGGGTTTTTAACTACATAATATCAGATACAAAACAAATTCTGCCAATGTTCTCATTTGTTAAGTCAGTGATGACATATGGATCTCCATTACACTACTGTGCTTTTCTGTTACTGTTTTAAATTTCATAAACAGAAAGCTTGTTTTTGAAATTCTGTTAAGAGCATTTTTGTGATTAATAGTATAAAACAAATTTGCCTCTCCACTTTTGTTAGTAATTCCTATTTATGAGTGTAATATTAGAATGAAAAGTATATTCATAATCTCTCTAAAATATATGCTTTTATATGAAATGGCTGTAATAAAATTAAGGACAAACATTTTGGATGAGGTATAGTTTTTCATTTCTGCCTTTTTGCAATTTAAATAATGCACCATGTCTATGATCTCACATTTCCAAAGTTCAGCCTTGTGATGGCAGATTAGTCATAAAATATCAATCACAACAGTCTGTGAGAATAAGCTGGTGACATTCCTCTTTTCTGATGAGTCAGGTACTGTAAGTTCTCAGCAAATGAGATCACTTCTATTTCTTTCTTAATAAGGAAAGTAAGTCATTTTAAAAGATAAGGTAAAATTAGAATATTGTTTCACATGTCATTTACTTTTGAAGTCAGGAAATTGATCCAAGGATGGCTTGTTATTTGAATTCATCAGTCACAAAGTCAGTAGTTATTCTGCCTATAAAGAAGTAGTATCCTTATCCATATTAAGAAACACTGCTTTTGACATGATAATGTGATTTGAAAGGGAGACCATTTTTAAAGGAAAATCCCATTTGATTCTGAATTTATGTTTTATTGCTATCTTGCTTTACATTGTTAAGACTCCATGTATTGTAGTAAATTTTAAAACCCATGAACTCTTTTATTGTATACCCTTGTGCAACACAAATTTTCCCTTCCCTTCCAAAATTCCTTTGCCTGTTGTTTTTAAAACAAATTATTTGTGCTCTTTGTTCAATGTGTAAAGTTGTTGAAAATAATTTATATGAAGCATTTGTTGGATGTATGATTCTTAATACAAAAGAAAATTCTTAGTTTAGAAAAAGATGATGTCTCACTGTTAGATTTATGATTCTTGTTTCTTAGTAGAGGCAAAACTTTTCCAAGACCAAAATATGTTCTCGAATTTTTATTTTCTTTCACTCAGGAAAATAATAGCTATTTGAACTCCTATTTCTTCCAATACTACCTAGATTCTAGGCTCATTATATATTTTAAAGTACTAATGTATAAATTAAGGCAAAGCTCGAAGTCTCATATATATCCCCACTTGTATTTCCAAATTAAATTCCAGCCCAGCTTCCCAAATCCATAAGTGACATCCTAATTCTTCCAGTCACCCAGACTCGCAGCCTTCACTCTTCTATCACCTTGCCTTTTTCATCTTTGCATCCTCACACATTTATCTCTTAATTGTTATTTACCAGTTACCACATGGCCTATCCTGTTTTGGAGCTCCGTGTTCCCTTTCTTCCCCAGGCTCCAGTTGCTTAAACATCAGTCTTCTAAATAGTCTTTGTGCCATTCTCTCTTCATGTTCACAATCAATCCTATATATTACTACTATTTTCCATTCATTTTACTACCAAATTTAAATATTTACTTTGTTTTCCAACTAAGCTCACATCTTCTAGTTGGCATTCATGACTTTCCATGGTCTCAGTCAACACCTATTAGCCCTGATGATTTCATATCGCACATGTTTATTGATGTCTGTTGTAATTTGGTGTGTGCAGGCATGGAGTGCATTGCCTTGAAAAAAAGTAAAAATGGTTCTTACTCTACCACCTTCTTTTTTTTTATTTGACAGGTAGAGTTATAGACAGTGAGAGAGAGAGAGGTCTTCCTTCCGTTGGTTCAATCTCCAAATGGCCATTATGGCCGGCACCGCGCTGATCTGAAGCCAGGAGCCAGGTGCTTCTCCTGGTCTCCCATGCGGGTGCAGGGCCCAAGTACTTGGGCCATCCTCCACTGCACTCCTGGGCCACAGCAGAGAGCTGGACTGGAAGAGGAGCAACCAGGACTAGAACTGGTGCCATATGGGATGCCAGGGCTGCAGGTGGAGAATTAACCAAGTAAGCCACGGCGCTGGGCCTCTTTACCACCTTTTTTATTCTCCATTTGTCCTGTTCCTCTACAAAGTAAAAGTTTTTCTTTTATTCCCAAGAAACAAAGCCTTCCAGCTCAGGAAGTCTGGAAAACAGAAATCATGCTTTCCATATACAATGATCATCTGGTTATACTGGCCTTTCTTTTTCTCTTTACATAATAAAAAGTATGTGTTTTTGAAAAAAAAAATTATCTTAAACGTTAACTCTCTCCCATCTCTCTCCTGTCCAGTGTAAGGTTAGCCTCATTCACATCACAGAGAAAATACCAGGAAGAAGAATTCAATGAATTCCACAATTATTGGTGTGTTAAACTGTATTGCTAAATAGTAACTACCAGACAGTCTTCCCATCATTTCTTGGGTCAGGATAAGATGAAAGAAGGGATTTATGTGGCAAAACCCAGTGGGTTTAATTTATTCCCAGTATCTAAACTGATATTTTCTTCTTTATTTTTGCTTTTGTTTATCCATTATCTAATCAATTTACAGTATAAATTAGCCCTTTTTTTCTAAGTACAAAATAGAGAATTAAGTACAAAGCTTACAAAAAATAATGGTCAGTGGACATCTTAGGTATTATATCTTTTCTTAATTTCCTGAGAACTTTTAAGTATCATGTTAATAAGTAAAACAGCTTTAAATATTTGAACGCCTACTATAGATAAGAAATTTATGCTTGGAAATATTAATAATAGAATAATGCTTAATTGCCAAAAGGAAAAAATGACTAATACATGCACCAACATGGATGAATCTCAAGTTATTATGCTAAAGGAAGTCCTAAACAAAAAATGAGTATATATTATATGGTTCATTTATATAAAATTCTAAAATGTTCTAGCTAGTAGTAAAAGAGAGCATTATCAGTAGTTTTCTGGGGACAGCGGTCAAGGAGGAATACATGGAAAATATGGAATAAGTAATATTTTGCAGAGTATAAAAATATCCAGTTTCTTGATTACAGTGCTACCGTCCCAGGTTTAAACATATATCAAAATTCATCCAAGTGTATAATTCAAATAAGTAGTTTATCAAATATAAGGAATATTTCAATAAAGAACAAACATTACATTTTAATAATTCACCCTAACAATGGAGACAGATAGTAATGTAAATGTAAATGTAAATCTAAAATATTTCCCAAAATGAACTTTTAATAAAATTAAATCATAGAATCACCTTAACAAGTTGAAATGACCTGCATGTGGTAGTATTGAAAATGACATAAGTAGGATTCTTATTGGAAGATCATTGGCTAGTAGAAATGGTTGACTATATATTTGTTTCCCTTTAAAATGCCTATAAAGCATATATAAAAATAAAAATTAAAAAACAATGCACATAAGAATACAGTCAGAGCCGACAGTTAGTAGGTTGCCAGAATCTGAAAGATTTCTCTGAAAATTTTAGGCAGAAATAAAAGGTTGAATAATTTTATCAGTAGTTTATTTTTCAGAAAGAAAAGAGAGCTTTCTGCCTTTCCCACTGTCTTATTTTAATTCAGAAATGCCAGGCATAGACAAGAATGGTGGATGGTCATTTCCATGCAGCACGTGCCACTTTCTTGAGACAGCAGCACTCCTGCCCACGTCATACTTCCTGCACTCTCCAGAACACTGGGAAGAAAGGAGACTAGCATGAAGAAGTGGTGAATTATGCTGCAGGTGAGGTGGAGGAGACAAGAAGTGCATAAGGAATAATTCATGGTTTCACAATGCAGATGCTGCATTTTCCTACTGCCAGACACACACGGGAATAGGAGAATGTTTAGTGGAGCTACACCTGTTAGAAATCTCCCAGCATCTTGAAGTTGTAGAGCTCTGGGTTTGGTAGTCAATGAAACCAAGATCCACATGCACAAAAGTAGGACCAATATGATTTTCTTGCAATGTGTATTGGTAACCATTTGATAGCAATCACAAAAGCTATTAGGTGACCAATTAAAACTACTTCAGAACTAGAAAGCAGTATATAATAGAGATAATTATGAAGCAATTCATACTTCTGATTTTTTTTTTTTAGAAACTAAGAATAAACATTAAGAAAATGCTTATGGAGGCTGGCACTGTGGTTTAGTAGGTTAAGCCTCCATCTGTGGTGTCGGCATCTCATATGAGCGCCAGTCTGAGTCCAGGCTGCTCCTCTTCCTATCCAGCTCTCTGCCTTGGCCAGAGAAAACAGTAGAAGGTGGCCCAAGTGTTCCCACTGCACCTGCCTGCAAGACTTGGAAGAAGCTCCTGACTTCTGGGTTCAGATAGGCCCATCTCCTGCCATTGTGGCCATTAGTGGAGTAAAGCAGCTGATGGATTCTGTCCCAGTTGCTCCTTTTCCTGTCCAGCTCTCTGCTGTGGCCCAGGAGTGCAGTGGAGGATGGCCCAAGTACTTGGGCCCTGCACCCGCATGGGAGACCAGGAAAAGCACCTGGCTCCTGGCTTTGGATCATTGCGGTGCGCCAGCCACAGCGCACCAGCAGCAGCGGCCATTGGAGGCTGTACCATCGGAAAAGGAAACCTTTGTCTCTCTCACTGTCCATTTTGCCTGTCAAAAAAAAAAAAAGCAATTGGGACATAAAATGTAAGATGAACTAATAAACACATCAGAAAGCAGGATGTGATGCATAATAACAGTTAAAATGAGAGAAAATAACATACAAAAATGACAAAATAAAGTAGCAGTGTGACATAGAAAAATTTTTTAAAGATTCATTTGAAAGGCATAGTGATGAGAAAGAGAATAGAGGGGAGGATGGGAGGGAATAGAGGAGAAAAGGCAGAGACAGAAATTTTCTATTTGCTGGTTCACTCCCAAGTGGCCACAGTGGCCGGGATTGGGCCAGTTCTTAGGCAGGAGCCAGGAGCTTCTTCAGGGCCTCCCATGGTGCAATGGGCCAAGGTCTTGGGACATCCTCCACTGCCTTCCCAGTTGCATTAGAAGAGACCTGGTTGAAATCTTTACTTAATATATGCTAAATTGATCTTCTGTATAGAAAGATAATTGAAAATCAATCTTGATGTGAATGGAAGGGGAGGGGGAGTGGGAGAGGGGAGGGTTGCGGGTGGGAGGGAAGTTATGGGGGGGCAAGCCATTGTAATCCATAAGCTCTACTTTGGAAATTTATATTCATTAAATAAAAGTTAAAAAAAAAAAAGAAGTGGAGTAGCTGGGACATGAACTGACTCCCATATGGGATATGGCACCACAGGTGGCAATTGTACCTGCTACACCACACCACCAGCCCATGACATGAAAGTTGATAAAGCTCATACAGCATTTTTAGAAATGGGAAATTGATTAAAGCGGTGAAATAAAAGCTCATGGAAGGATTGAAGAATAACTCCAGCACAGAAGTTTTCCTTAGGAAAATTGAGGAGAGGAGAGTAGAAACTTTTTTTTTCAACTTTTATTTAATAAATATAAATTTCCAAAGTACAACTTTTGGATTATAGCGGCTTTTCCCCCCATCACCTCTCTCCCACCTGCAACCATCTCATCGCCGACTTTCTCTCCCATCCCATTCTTCATCACGATTCATTTTCAATTATCTTTATATACAGAAGATCAAGTTAGTATAAAGTGAAGATTTCAACAGACTGCACCCACACAGACACACAAAGTATAGAGTACTGTTTGATTCGTACTTTTACCATTAATTTGCATAGTATAACACATTAAGGACAGATATCCTACATGGGGAGTAGGTGCACAGTGACTCCCGCTGTTGATTTAATAATTGACACTCTTATTTATGACGTCAGCAATCACCCGAGGCTCTTGTCATGAGCTGCCAAGGCTATGGAAGCCTCTTATTTCACCAACTCAGATCTTATTTAAACAAGGCTATAATCAAAGTGGAAGTTCTCTCCTCCCTTCAAAGAAAGGTACCTCCTTCTTTGATGGCCTGTTCTTTCCACTGGGATCTCACTCACAGAGATCTTTCATTTAGGTCTTTTGTTTTTTTTCCAGAGTGTCTTGGCTTCCCATGCCTGAGAAACTCTCATGGGCTTTTTATTTGAAGATGGACCTCAAATAATCATCTTGATCTTTGATATCTGATCTGCCTACCGAATAAGACATCTATGTTCATATTTACCTAGATATGATCCAAAAACATATTTTGTTTGGTGTATAAACACACATATATGTATCTATATATATTCTGTATAAGAATTTTTACATATCTTTCAGGTTTCTCTTTGGAAAAAATTTTTGAAAAAAGCCACAGTAATCAGGCTGATATTCCCTCCATATAAACTTCTTTATTTCCAGAAGTCACCAGCCACTTTAAGAAACTTGTGTATGCCCATACCCTTTGATGTACAAAATTGTGATGCAAGGCGAGAAGATTTACAGCCTTCTTGAAACAGACTCACGGTTCTCTTGAGCCTTCTAGCACATCAGAACCTGGGCATGGGGAGCAACGTTATGACAGAAGTTGCATTTCTCACAGAAAGAAAATGGAAGCAGTATGAGTTATACAGTGGACACCCATTTACTCTTAAAGGAAGAAAAGTGCTTCAAGGCACATTTCATCTCTGAAGCGAATCAAATTTAAAACCTCAAATGGAGTGGGCATTTGATGCAGCAATTAAGACACTTCTTGGGACCCCCACGTTCCATATGGCATACTTGGTTTCAAGTCTGGACTCCACTCCCAGGTTTAGCTTCCAGCTAATGTTCACCCTGGGTGGAGTCGAATAATGGCTCAAGTATTTGGGTCCTTGCCACCTATTAAGAGTCCCAGATTGAGTACATGGCTCCTGACTTTGGACTGACCCAGCCCCAGCTGTTGCAGGCATTTGGGGAGAGAACAAATGAATGGAAGATCTCTCTCTCCTCCCACCCCCTTGCAAATAAATAATTATATATTGTTAAAAACTCAAATAACACTAGTTATAGAATATTTAAGAAGTGCAGTATACCTAATAATCCACTATAAAGAAATAATCTCAATTGATTTATATAGAAAATATCCATCTAAATTTTTAATGATGAAAAAATTTTAATTATATTTGTATCTGAAATAGCCAGTCATAAAAGTAACATCTACTTGTCACATGACAATTCCAAGGATTATAACCTACAGTATAGTAGTATTATCTTATGATTGTAGGCAACTTCCCCCCTTCATATGGATACTTTCTATTTTCACTTTAGTCAATTGCTCTTTCAAGATTGTGGCATTTTCCTTGTGACCTTTGCCATTAATTTTAGACTATGTCAGCTTTAACATGACATGGGAATCTTTAAAACTTCCAATCCTCCTGTAATGCAAATATTTTAGTTGCCTACATAAAATGAAAATTTTCTCACAATATATCTATTACCTAAAGTTTCTGAAAAGGTTAGGTAGCATAATAATAGCTTATTTATTTATTATTTATGCTTATCATATTCTAAGCAACACTGAACTAGTCACTTTATATGGATGCTCTCTCTAAATTTTCCTTACTTCTATTTTGGAGATACTATTTGTTCCTAGTGTATAGATGATAAAATGAAGTGTAGGGAGAAGAAGTGAATTGCCGAGAGTAAAGCTCCTGGGCCAAAATTTAAAATCAAGAAAACTCAAGATTTGATTTTTTAAAACCCTACTTTATACTCCCCTGGTATTCCCAGAGTATCCCCTGGTATCAGGTCAAGTTAAGGAGACAAATATCCAACTTTCACTTGATTGCTTTGTCTTCATAGGTATTGTCATGTGAATATTCAGCGAGTGAGTGTACTAGCAGGTTTAGAGTTTTTGCTGATGTGTGTATCATATGCAAATACAATATTTTCTGAATACTTAAGAGATAGAAGAGGTATTCTGAAAATCAAATAATCATGCCTAATTAACATAAAGAAAAGTCAGTAGGTTATGAGCTGTGGTTATTTGTTTATAGACTGAAGTATGATCTCTTCACCATTTAGGTCCCAAGAGACAGGTTAGCATTTAACTTAAACAATGATGGCTTTTAATAGAGAAGTGATTTTGCTCTCATTCCAATAGAGACTTAAGCTTCTTACTGTTTATTGTTATTTTCTTATAGACTCCCTCTCAGACTTGTATCAGAATAAAATAATGTTTATTTACCAATTAAAATACATAATTTGATTTTACATCATCTAAGTGTCTATAATGTTAAATATTTAGGGATGCAGATTTTAGGTTAACTATCATATGGATGATAAGCATATTTTAAATGAAGTCAGATAAGTATATTAGCAAAAGATTTATATGACAGTAACTGATTTTGACATCCCCAGTAAATGCCAAGAAACATAGCTTTTACAGCAGGTTCATGGAAATGTTTAGATAAAATATTCATGAATTCACTACTAAAAGAAAAGCCTCTTATGGTCTTGTTTGACAGAGAATGACCTTTGCTTCAATGAGTTCCCATCTTTGCTGTAACTTAGTGTTTAGATGCCCTGCTTAGATGAATAAAACATAGCATTTTATTCTTTGTGTTTTTTAGTATATGTGATAATTAATAGAAAAGGAGACTTTGAAGTTTTAAAATGAAGTAAATGGGTTTTTTTAAAAAAAGCATTAAAGAATCTTTGAAGATCAATTTCCCAGCAGGATATTTGCCAAAGCAATTAGGACCCACCCTGACTTGAGCATACCCAGTAGTGCTCAATTGATGTGCTCTTTCAGATAACTAAAGCATTTTTAACTTTAGTGATCTGCACTAGTCCTATGGTCTACCACCTGATGGCTCATACAGAGATGGATCAACAATTCAGTCATGTACAAAAAATGACTTTTTGAGGACAAAACCAATCAAATACCCTATAATTTTCAACCTTATGAAAACAAAATAAACAAGGAAACATTAACATTCTCAACCAAGTGTACTATGTAGATGCAATTCAGGTTTGATTTTATTTGTATGTTTAGCTTTAGTTCTTGTATTTCTTGAGAAGGGATAAGGTAGTTTATACATTCAGACAATAGTACTCATTGAGGTAAACAAAAAGTCATTTACTCATGCCCTGAAGATGTAAAAGTTTGCTGAGACATGCATCTATTCAGCCACACCCTTTAGCTGACAAGGAGTCATCTGGTTCAAAGGAAAGTGCCACATTAATTTTTGAGGTCCTAGGATACTATTGATGCTTTTAAGCAGTAATTTACTTAATAGCCTGACCCAGAGGTAGGAGTTTATTCTATAGTTTTGAAAGATTAATTAGGACCTGCATGTATTGCTGTAGGGAATAAACTGTGGAATCATTAATATTTTTATAATCTTCTATTTCAAGTCATGTGAAAATTTGACTTCAGTAGGGATACTGACATTATATGTCCCTGAACAAGAAGTAATTAGACCCCTGTCATGGGAATTATATCTATCTTCTGCCCAAACTGTGTTGAATATATTGGACTCATCCAGAAACATTGGAAGAGGGTATTACCCAAACTTGGTTAGTAACTATTTTTAGGATTAAAATAAGTAAAGTGCTAAATTCATAGTATTGACGTGATTTGTTGAAAAATCATGCCCTGAAATGCCAACGTATTAGCGTGAGTTTTAGTCTTTTTCAATTAATTAAGTACCAACAAATGGCATGAGGTTGGTTTACATTCACTATGTTAACATGATTTGGAGAATTCTGAGAAAGCATATTAGTCTGAATACATGTTTGAATTTTCCAAACTTTTCTTCTAGTTCAGAATTCCCCAAAGTAGTACTATAGAAGATCGGTCTTATGACATGCTTTGCACTTAAGTTAAGAAAATGTACATACTAAATTGCTGCCTTTACTACTTGAAAACCGAAATAGCACATTAAAAGCTCTAATACTTTCTTCAGTACAGGAAGTGATTTGGCCTTTTCTCATCTAATATTTCCAAAATGCACTTATCTCTAAAACCCTTTACCTGTGCAACATTTATTAAAACCCTAAACATATAATTTTCTGGAAAACAGTTCTGAAAGTAGTAAAAGCATTTACCAGAGATTCGATTCAGAAAAATATCCTTTGGGATATCTCTCCCATACTTGAAGAAGCAAGTTGTTTTCTATATGCTTTTTCTATGTTTGGCAGGGTTGGAGGACATAGTTCCCAGAGCTGAGATTTGAGCATACCAAATGCCCTCACTCCACCAACCATGTGTTTAATCACAGCCTTGTGCTACCATATATCATGAGAGCTTGTGCTAAGACTCTCAGGACCCTCTTACCATCCCACTCATATGTAGTTCTTGCCTCCCAAAGATATAGAATAACTCAGTGACAAAGTAATCTAGTCTTGGTTCAGAAGCTTGAAACAGTTCACAGTCCTTTTGATGCTGTCCTTCTGACGCATGCCAACAACAAAGCAGTAGTTTATACACACTTTTGAGCCTCATTCAACAGAATACTTTTCAAGGGTTAATCTGATATTGTTTCCCAAAGTAGTATGCTAACATTCTGAGAATTTCTGTATATGGTATCATTTGACATTTTCCATTTTAGATAAAATAAGAGAAACAAGTCATTCTCTTTCCCTTTTGGGGGTATTAACAGAGGTTTTGCTTACCTTGCATTTCTTAAACTTAAGTTGAAGATAGAATCTCTTCTTCCTGACCGAATTAGCGAATTAGCAACATCTTGAAGAAAGATTAAAAAGCAAACTAGTTCAGTAAGTACTGAATTATAAGTAATTATACATTGATAAGTGATTAAAATCATCTCCCTAGGACAAAATATAAACTTTAACATGTTTTTTAAAAGGTTGATTGTGGTGCTTACCAATTTTTTCAGCATAAATAGTCCAATTCTGGCTCATTGCAAGCTACCAAATTAGGTTGCTGAACACAAAGTAGGGGAAAGATGGGTACTATACATTCTGGCAAGTTTATGAGAACTGACTCCATGTCACTGTAGATTTCTAAATCTTATCAAAACCTAGCATTAGCTCTTACATAAACATAAAAATTAACATCTTTTGATGAGGAGGAAGTCATTTGACATGGGAATTCAAGAGGGAATTTTAAGAATTACATTCAAAGAGCTTCTTTTAATGTTTTTATTCTATGTAAACACCTAGCAAAAACATTGGAAAAGTCACATTTGAATCAAGTCACTCCCAATACAGTTATGAAGCTCTACATCTTTTTCAAAAATCTCAATATTAGATTCATATGAATCTTTCATATATCCTAATAATTCTAATAATACCTATCTAAATGTACTTTCATCTCAAAAAATACATTTTTTAAAAGTCTACAATAAAAGAAGATCATATGTACTTAGGCAGGAGATAAACTCCAAAGAGACAAACCATAATGAAACAAAAGATGTGAGATTTAGGCTCGGGTTTTTTTCAGAGATCACTATCTATAGATTTTTTGCTCTCTGGGTTGTATGCCCTATGGAGTTCTCTCCAACACCTCTAAATATCCCTTTAACCAAATTTCCCTTATGCATTACAGTAAATGCCACATTAATAGGCATTAGCATATCAGCCTCTTTCTCTCTTGTGAGATAACAAAGCCATCCACAACTATGCTACTAGCATTGAGGCCATATTTGTTGAATTGAAACTATTGGGAAGGAAGCACTTTTCTTCTACCCTCTAATTTAAGTGCTTCTGGACCTGTGAACTGATTAAAGACATTAAAATAGCAGATATTTCAATTAAAATATGTACACAGAAGTTCACAGAAAAATGTGACTCATAGGGTAGTTAGAATTTGGTTTTTATACCATTTCAACAAGGGAAGGGGAGGAGAAACTACCTTTATGGGAAAAACAAGTAACTTATATTAAATAAATACTTAGGAGGATAGAGGGCAGGTAAGTTTTGTGACAATGTCTGTTTAGATGATTATTTGTTTATGAGACAGATGCTCCCCTATATGTCCCGGTGGCCAGAGCTGAGCTGAAACTAAAACTGGCAACTGGAAATACAATGCAGTTCTCCCATGTTGGTTGTAAGAACCCAATTACTTGAGCCACCATTGCTGCCTTGACTGGAGCTGGAGTCAGGAGCCAGAGCTGCAAATTAATGTTAGGCAAGGATTTGTATCCTGGCTGTGTTTATGATTCCAGCTTCTGGCTAATTGCACTGAGGGAGATAGCATGTAATAGTATATGTACTTGCGTCTCTGCCACCCATATGGGAAACTCAAATTGAGTTTTGGGCTCCTGGCCAGGCTCCTGGGTTTAGCTTGTTCCAACCCTAGCTGTTGCAGGCATTTGGAGAGAATAGGGATTCTCTCTCAATCTCTCTCTCTCTCTCTCTCTCTTTCTTTCCCTTTCAAATAAATGAAAATTTATAAAATTACTAAAAGCAATAGGACATACATGTATACATTCAGGTCAATGCTCAAAGTAGTTAAACAGTTTATGGCAAAGGCATTAGCCACATATGAGTGCCAGCTGTCATCCCACTCCTGATAATTTACCCAAAGGAAATTAAATCAGCATATGAAGGAGTTATTTGTACCCCTATGTTTATAGCAGCTCAGTTTACAATACCTGAAATATGGAATCAAATATCTGTCAACTGATGACTACAGAAAGAAAATGTAGTATATATACATTATGGAATGCTATTCAGCCATTAAAAAGATTGAAATCCTGTCTTTTGCAACAAAATGGATGCAACTGTAGACCATCATGCTTGGTGAAAAAAAGACATAATGCTTAGTCCCCAAAAGATATCATGCTTAGTCCCAAAAAGACAAATTTCTTGTGTTTTCTCTGATATAAGGTAATTAATATACAATATAAAAAAGTATAAGAATGGGGGCCAATACGGTGGCACCATAGGTTAATTCTCTGCCTGCAGGGCCAGCATTCCATATGGGCACCGGTTCTGGTCCCAGCTGCTCCTCTTCCAATCCAGCTCTCTGCTATGGCTTGAGAAAGCAGTGGAAAATGGCTCAAGTTCTTGGGGCCCTGCACCCATGTGGGAGACCGGAGGAAGCTCCTGGCTCCTGGCTCCTGGCTTCAGATTGGCGCAGCTCTGGCTGTTGTGGCCATTTGGGGAGTGATACAGTGGACGGAAGACCTTTCTCTCTGTCTCTCCCTCTCGCTGTCTGTAACTCTACCTCTCAAATGAGTGAATAAAATCTTTAAAAAAGTATAAGAATAAAACTTACATCTTATGATTTGGTTACTTTTGTTAGCCTTTCTATATCCTGTGGAACAGTGTACTCTCTACTTTTTATTGTTGAGCATTATGGTTAGTGGTACAGTAAACCTTGTACCACTTGTACAGTAATTTGAAACTATTTTATTGAAAAAATTAAAGCAAAAAATGGAAAGAGGGGGGATTAAGAGAGAGAGATGGTTGTCTTCTTAGAATTTTATCTGTGAAGTACCTGAAATCTGTTCTCTTTATATTTTTTATTATTTATTTTATTTTATTTTATTTTTTATTTTTGACAGGCAGAGTGGACAGTGAGAGAGAGAGACAGAGAGAAAGGTCTTCCTTTTGCCGTTGGTTCACCCTCCGATGGCCACCGCGGCCGGCGCACTGCGCTGATCCGATGGCAGGAGCCAGGTACTTCTCCTGGTCTCCCATGGGGTGCAGGGCCCAAGCACTTGGGCCATCCTCCACTGCACTCCCTGGCCATAGCAGAGAGCTGGCCTGGAAGAGGGGCAACCGGGACAGAATCCGGCGCCCCAACCAGGACTAGAACCCGGTGTGCCGGCACCGCAAGGCGGAGGATTAGCCTAGTGAGCTGCGGCGCCAGCCTGTTCTCTTTATATTAATGAAACATTTTTTAAAGTGTACCAGCAGTAAACCATTAATATGACCATGATGTTATATGGTAGTTATGTGTCAGCATTGCACATGACATGCTTTTTTTTTAATATATATTTATTTGAAATTCAGAGCTACAGAGAGAAAGGGAAAGACAGAGAGAGACAGAGTGATCTGTCCACTGGACTTAGCCAAAGCCTGGAGCCAAGAGCTTCATCTGGATCTCTCACATGATGGCAGGGACCCAAACACTTGGTCTACCTTCTGCTGTATTTCTCAGGCCATTAGCAGGGAGCTAGATCAGAAGTGGAGCAGCCAGGACATGAATCAGTGCCATATGGGATGCAGGAATCACAGGCAGCAGCTTTAAATGCTACCCCATATCTCTGGCCCCACACATTTCAGATATTTATGTCTCCTTGTTTTCTGATCATTTTTCTGAACACTTGACATAATGCAATTTCAATATTCAAATTTATATGTTGTTGAATTACAGTATTTAATTTTTGAATTTTTATAACATTTTCGTATTTTTCTTTTTTGCCTGTATTTTGAAATTTACTTATTCATTAAATACAAAGCTATTTTTTCAATTATTTTTAAACATTTTCTTAAAATGCAGTGTACATACTAAGATATGCACATAAATGTATAGATATATGAGTTTTTGGTCTTGTGAATACACTCATAATCAGCATCCAAATGAAGAAAAACACATTACCAGTACCTCAATAAGCTTCACTATTACCCCCTCTCCATTTTGTTTTTTAATACGGAAATAAGTGAAGATTGTCAATTTATATTATGATTCAGTGAAACAATACGTGTGTATGTGTATGTGAATAAACAGCTACAAATAAAAGAAAAAACATGGTACTTGTATTTTGGGGTTTGGATTATTTCAATTAACATTATGATCTCCAATTGCATCCATTTTGTTGCTAATTAAGAATGTCATTCCTTGTTATGGCTGAGTAATAATCTTCCATGTACATATACCATATTTTATTTGTCTAATCATCAATTGATGGCCTGCTAGATTGATTCCATGTCATAGCTATTGTGCATTGAGTTGCTATAAAAATAGGAGTGCAGGTAACTCTTTCATATGCTGATTTCAATTCCTTTAGATATATTTACAGCAACAGCATAGCTCATATCTTTCAGTTCCTGAGGTCAGTGCAACTTTTCACTATTCAGCCATCCTGGATCTTCTTCTCCATCTTTGCATTTTTCATACATATTATGCAGGTAATCTGTTATGATAATTCTAAAGAAACAAGTATTTCTTGGATACAAACTCACCTTGCAAATATGTAGCCTAAAAAGATTAAATTAAGCTTTATCCACTTGTTTTCTAGAAGTACAATTTAGAAAATAAACCCAAGGTTATATGCCATAACATGTTGCATCTTAAGTGAAATATAAAAATGTGGCAAAATTTGCAGTATCATTCATTACTAAAACATTTTATTTAAAAAAAATCTTTGTAATCCCATTAACTTCTGCAACAAATATGAAGCAATGCCATTTGACTTGATAGTAGTCACAAAAATCAAGAAAACAAGAGTAGCATATGTTCTGCCTGCCTTTGATGCAACTGTGAGAACATGAAGTAGAAATTATGAGCCAGCATCCAGTATGAGAAAGCACAAGCTCTTTTTCCATGTGCAGTCAGTGATTTGTAAACAACAATTACTATCCAGAGAAAATGAGAGGAAAGCACAGGGCTCAGCCAGGTGTTACTTTCCGTCAGTGATTTACTCTGCTATGTGATCAGTGGTTAGAACAAAATCACCCATATCCTCAGGAAGCCATGAATGTTTCAAGGCAGCTGGGGCAGCACCTGGCTACTTGTCCTACACAAAAACTGCTGCCATCAAGGGTGAGTCAAGATTTATCCCTCTCAGCCTGAACAAGAAACAATGCCAAGGAATCTGCCATTGCGTTGCATTACTTCTTTAATGAGAGAACAACAGCAGTTTTGAGGTCCCCTTTCTGGTGAGTTGGCAGGAATGCTTGCATCTCTGAATCAGTGTAACAGGATCATTCAACATTCCGTCGAGTGTCTAGCAAGCAGTGTTATCACTTTGTCTTTTTTTGTATTGTTTATACAGATTCCACTACCAAAAATAAATGAAAACATAAGCATGCAGCTTTTTAAAAATAGAAAGCCATATACAGAATCTTAGGGCAAACTAGAAATCTATGGAAGCCTACAGAATATTAGGGTAGAGTGAAAATTTATATTGTCCAGCAGAATCTTACCAGTTAAAATTGCAGTCGGGGGTCAGCGCTGTGGCTCAGTAGGTTAATCCTATGACTGTGGTGCCAGCATCCCATATGGGTGCCAGCTCGAGTCCCGGCTGCTCCTTTTCTGATCCAGCTCTCTGCTATGGCCTAGGAAAGCAATAGAAGGTGGTCCAAACGCTTGGGCCCCTGCACCCACGTGGAAGACCCAGAGGAAGCTCCTGGCTCCTGGCTTCAGATCAGCTGAGCTCTGGCTGTTGCAACCATGCGGGGAGTGAACCAGCAGATGGAAGACTTTTCTCTCTGTCTCTCCCTCTCACTGTCTGTAACTCTGTCTCTTAAATAAATAAATAATTAAAAAAAAAAGAATTTCAGTGGCAAGGTTGTTAAACTATGGCAAAGGAAACTGAGATCACAGCTTCTGGGAGAGAGATGATACAAAGAGGAAGTGCATGGACTTAGAGTTAGTGAAAAGGCAATAGTATCAGCAGTACTGTCAACAAATACTCAAGTAACTCAAAACATTTTCACTTTTGCTATCTTTTTAAAAAATTTAAGATTTATTGATTTGAAAGACAGAGTGACAGATAGGGAGAGACAGAGAGAAAAAGAGGTCTTCTGTCTGCTGGTTCAGTCCTCAAATGGCCACAACAGCTGGATCTGGGCCAGGCTAGGAGCCTGGAATTGCATCTGAGTCTGCCATGTGGGTGGCAAGGACTCAAGGACGTGGGGCAACATTTGCTATTTCTACAGGCACATTAGCACACTACTGAATCAGTAATGGAGCAGCTAAATTCAACCCGGTACTGCAATATGGGATACCTGCATTACATGTGGTGACTTAATCAACTACGCATCAATATCAGCCCCTGCTTTCACTTTCAATACAAATACTTTTTCAAATGAAACTACTCAGTAATGGGAAACATTTAAAATTTAAAAAATTAACTCAAGATGGATTTTAATAGCATACAAATGAATTAGAACATACCATTTTTAAAGATTTATTTAATTATATGAAAGGCAGTTACAGAGAGGGGAAAAACAGAGATCTTTCATACATCTGTTCACTCCCCAAATGCCTGCAACAGCTAGGCTGTGACAGGGCCAGGCCGACACCACATAGGTGCCAGTGACCCAGGTGTTGGGGTCATCTGCTGCTGCTTTCCCAGGCACAGTATCAGGAAGCTGTATCAGAAGAGGCACAGGTGGGACTCAAACCAGTGCTTACATGGGATGCCAACATAGCTTGTGGTGGCTTAACCACTACATTATGACTTCATCCTCCGTATTTGATACTTTTATCAACACTCTGTGTTCAAACTTCTCATATTGAAATAAACATTTTTATGGCACTACTCTTCTATTACTATTTTCCTACTCTAATTCTACTTTTGGAAAATTGCAGTCATATGCATGGAATTTATAG
Source organism: Oryctolagus cuniculus (assembly GCF_964237555.1). Lineage (NCBI taxonomy): Eukaryota > Metazoa > Chordata > Mammalia > Lagomorpha > Leporidae > Oryctolagus > Oryctolagus cuniculus. Next base: position 51,925,876 of record NC_091435.1, read on the forward strand.
AGCAATTAAATAGTACTCATACAGTGTCATAGATGATTTTTAGAACAAAATTATAGATGGGAGGACAGTTGCCTTATAACCCCTGAAATAAGTTTTAAACGTTTTGAATAAAATCTTACCTGTTGAATTTGTGTGATACTATTTACTGTGTCATAAAGGAAACTCAGAACTTTATGCAATAATTGCTGGAGTGCAATTTGTAATGCTAAACTTCGGAGTCTAGAGTCTGTCCTTTACATGTTACCTAAGTGTGGCTAAATCAAGTCCAGCCTGAGCCTATTTTATCATCTTTAAAATGAGAACAACTATGCTTCCAAAGTCACTGTGTAAAGTAGGTGGGTTCACATGAGGAATCTGCAAAAAGTTCATTGAAAATGAGTACAATGGGAAACCCGCATTTTTAAATTTTGCATCCAAGCAAATTTGTTTTAAAGATTTATTTCATTTATTTGAAAGGTAGAGCTACAGAGAGGAATAGAGACACAGAGAAAGGGAGGTCTTCCGTCTGCTGGTTCACTCCCTAAATGGCCACAACGACTGGGGCTGGGCCAGGCCAAAACCAGGAGCTTCTTCCGGGTCTTCCAACGTGATGGCAGGGATCTCCAAGACTTTGGGCCATCCTCTATAGCTTTCCCAGGTGCATTAGCAGGGAGCTGGATCAGAAGTGAAGCAGGCAGGACTTTAACCTACTGTACCACAGCACCAGCCCCACAAAATTTCTTTTAATTCCGTTTTTGCATGGACTTTTCAAAGTTCCTTCATGTGTGAAGGAGGAGCGAAGGTCAAAAACGCAAGTCACTGTGTTTTTGTGTATTCTGTAAGGAGGAATAGCAAATGTTTCGGATAGACAGTCAATTGCTGGATGTCATCAGGCGTACAGTAAATGTTCTCAGAGTTCAGACATCACAATCAATTCCATCTGAAGTGATCAAAGAAGACTTAAGGTGGTGTGGTCTTCTATCTTACGGGAGAAAAGGTAATTGCTCCTATTTTATCTCATTCTATGAATGGAAGGCTTTAAATGTGAATCTTCTAAAATGCCCAGTGTTATGCACGAGTTGCTTCACAGCCCCAAAATATAACTGAAATTCTCTTTTCTGTTGATGTACCGTAGGAGTCCAAAAGCTGATTTTTTTCTTAAGATGTCCAGAAAGCAAATCTATAACATTAGAAGTATAATCTTATTTTCAAAATCACCTCAATTTAAAATCTTTTGAGGTTAATGATCTTTCTGCTAGCTTTTACAGCAATTCTGTACCATCATATAAATTGAAAGATAACAAAAACATAGAGCAAGACTAAAAATTAGTGACTCCCTCCAAAAACTACATGTATTATTTTATGAGCTAGAGCCCACATATGTGTGTATGTATGTATATGTATTTGTGCTTATGTTTAATTTTTTGAAAATTATTAACTTTTGAAATCATATTTTTGGAACCAATATTCAGAGTATCACATGAGCAAATATTAGGTATAGCTAGGCTTTTTATAATAAAATCATATTGCTTTCATTTATCCACTTATTTTTATTTTTTTACATTTTGGATTATTGTCATGTTTGTACATTTTGATGCAGTACAGTACAATATTTCAACACTTAGACACAGAATAAGCCGATCTTACCAAGCAATAGGCCTTTCCATTTCCTTATCTTTCGTGTTTGGAGCCTATCAGCCCCTCTCTTCCAGTTCTTTGTATAGTAATTAATAAATTAAATTAAAAAATTAATAAACTATTGTGAGTTATGGTCATCTTGCAGGACCCCAGAAAATTCAGTCGCTCATTGTTATTTCAGGGAATATTTTCCAGGTCCTCTTCTCCTCTCTCACAGAGAGAAAAATCTGCAGATGCTCAAGTCCTTAATTTAAAATGGCATAGTTCATGCAGACAACCAGGCACATCCTCCCTTATACTTTAATGTCTGGATTACTTGTAATGCCTAATACAGCATAACTGCTCGCTCTCTCTCTCTCTCTCTCTCTTTGGATAGATAGATATACTTGTAATGCCTAATACAGCATAACTGCTCTCTCTCTCTCTCTGTCTCTCTCTGTCTCTATCGATAGATAGATAAATAGGAAGGAAGGAAGGAAGGAAGGAAGGAAGGAAGGAAGGAAGGAAGGAAGGAAGGAAGGAAGGAAGGAAGGAAGGAATAGTTTTTCTTCTATGTTGTTAAGGAAATAATGACAAGGAAAATAATTTGCACATGTTCAATATACACACAATTGCCTTCCAAATAGTTTTCACCATTAAATGTTTGAATGTAGGGATGTGAAACTCATGGATTTAGAGGGCCAACTGGACTTTCAAAAATTACGGATGGGGCAGATGGTGTCTGAATTCCCTGTCAGAGTGCTGGGTAAGTGCCACCTGCTCTACTTCCAATCCTGTTTCTTGCTAATGGAGCTGGGAAGGCAGTGGATTGTGGCCCAAGTACTTAGGTCCATGACAACCATATGGGATACCGAAATGGAATTCCTAGTTTCTAGGTTTGGCCTGGCTATGCTCTGGCTACTGCAGGCATATAGAAATTGAATCAGCGACTGGAAGAGACTCTGTTTCTCCCTGTCTCTTTGTCACCCCTGCCTTTCAAATAAATAAATCTTGACAACAAAAATTATTCATAATAATTTACTAACTTAAAAATAAGTATGTATTGGATAATTACAATATTTGTTCTGCTGTTGTTACATATAGTTTTACTAGGCTGACATGGTAAATCACCATTAATAATTTGCTGCTACCCTATTCACACACATATGAATATAACCATATATACAATTTGGGATTATTGCTGTTTATCAAAAAAAGTAAAGATGCAATGATGGCATATATTGTTTTAGAACTTATTGTGCTGCCTTACATATCACATTTGTTTTGCCATGCTTGTATCATTTTATAAGGTGTTTGGATTTTTTTTAAATATCTATAAACAGGACTTTTGTGTCTATAAACTTTTTAAAATACCATAATAAATTTTATTGTAAAATATTATCCACTCAAACTGAAATATTTTAAATATTTATATTTCTGCAAGTTTCATTATTTTGAGCTTCTTTGTTTCCACAATATGAATTAAAATGATTTTAGTCATTTACTTATAAATAACTTCTCTGACTATTGTAAGAAGATATTTTGCTCTTTCCAATACTGCTTAAAGTAGGTCATTTTTTTTGTATTTTTGTATGATACAAAATTTTTTGAAGAACAAACTGAGTTCCAGAAATTACAACTATATTCAAATACGTCTAGAATATTTTCAAATCTATTTTTATAATTTTATATATGATTTATGTAATTGTGCAGTTAAAATAATAGTATTTTTGACTGGAAAGATTACTAGAAAATAATGTTCTTGATTTTAATATGATGACATATTATAGAAAAGGAATTTGTTTAAAGATGGAAGGGACTAATTCTTGCTTTTTTCTTTGTGTCCAGGCCAACTTTCTGAAATTTGAGGGGCTAATCTATGTTAAATTCCTAGAACATTCAAGTAGGACAAATATACCTTTTACTGGAACTTGACAGATAATAATAAGGTCAGCAGAATCTCAGACCAGTCTAATTTTAGAATATTTTTTTCCCCTTAAATTTCAAAGAAGCTCGTTTCATAGCATCTGTCATATAAACAGTTTCACAAACACCTCTGGAATTAAATAATAGTCAGTAGAAGTCTCCGGTGTGAATTACTGAAAACAGCAGCCTAAAGACAAGCTTAACAGTGAGCCTATTAAATCAGCCAGCCATAAGATCAACAAAAGAGAAATTAAAGAGGCACAGATTTTTGCTCAAAGAGTTTAAAAAATAACTCACCATGTTTTATTCCAATTAAGTGCTGACAGTGCTGTCTCATTCTGACTCACCAATCAGTAAAGTGAGTTTTCATTGTGACCTCCACAGGTGGTGAGAGTTTTCTGTGCAGATGTTTCCACACATTTTTTCACTAATGTCTTGTCAAGCATCACACTGACATTGCAGGAAATAGTGGGGAAGGTGAAGAAGTGTATGTTTCAAAATGTTAATATTTGCTTTAGAAAGACCCTTTGAAATTCAAAAGTAAAGCCTTTCTGAAAATAAAAAATCAGAATGTAATTAGCTTTGGGGAAAAATGGAAAAAAATAAGATCATCTGTTGCTTATAATACAAATTGATGCAATCAGAAAGAGGAAAATATCTACCTTTTCTGATTAAAAAAAAAAAATCAGAGAAGAGAGAAACTTTGGATTACAGATTAAGGAAAATTCATGGGCCCAGAGTTTCTAAACCATATAAAAAGAAACAGGTTGAGTACTTTTAAAATGGTAATAAACATGTAAAATGAGCTAGATTATTAAATAGATATCTATTACTGCTTGAGAAGCCTGTTATTCAAAACTTACCCACTTTCCCCAGTTGAACCACAAATGAATCTAAAATTAAGTTCTTTAAAAATTTAATCTCAGATATGAAAAAAAGAGAAACTAGGAAAAGCATAAAGTACTTACTTAGCTGCATCTATGTCTCTAGTGTATATTTCAAACTCATAATCAGGTTTTAACCACATGTTAAAAACAGATAACATGCCGGCGCCGTGGCTCAATAGGCTAATCCTCCACCTTGCGGCGCCGGCACACCGGGTTCTATCTAGTCCCGGTCGGGGCGCTGGATTCTGTCCCGGTTGCCCCTCTTCCAGGCCAGCTCTCTGCTATGGCCAGGGAGTGCAGTGGAGGATGGCCCAGGTGCTTGGGCCCTGCACCCCATGGGAGACCAGGAAAAGCACCTGGATCCTGGCTCCTGCCATCGGATCAGCGCGGTGCGCCGGCTGCAGCGGCGGCCATTGGAGGGTGAACCAACGGCAAAAGGAAGACCTTTCTCTCTCTGTCTCTCTCTCTCACTGTCCACTCTGCCTGTCAAAAATAAAAAAAAATAAAAAAAAAATAAAAAAAATAAAAATTTAAAAACAGATAACAACATGTATTATCATTATACTCTGATTATAGGGAGAACACATAACAAAAGCACAAGAGTCAGATATCAGGCTATATTAATATAATTTAAGTTCAGAAATATTCCTAAAACAAGATACATATCAGAAATATTGTGAAGCTTGATCTCCAGTTCCAAAATCATGTCAATCTACATGATAAATAGTATCAAAATAGTACATAATTTCTCAAGTAAAATTGGGCCTCTTTCCTAAGCATACACAGGACATGACATTATGTTGTTTTCTTGCTTTGCACTTATACCCATTGGTTCACTAGCAAAAACATGGAAAAACTCACGTGTCCTTAAATTTGTGTTCTTATGTGTACTTTTTGGTCTATATTTACCTTTTTTTTCTTTTTTTGACAGGCAGAGTGGACAGTGAGAGAGAGAGAGACAGAGAGAAAGGTCTTCTTTTTGCCGTTGGTTCACCCTCCAATGGCCGCCACAGCCAGTGCGTTGTGGCCAGCGCATTATGCTTATCTGAAGCCAGGAGCCAGGTGCTTCTCCTGGTCTCCCATGCAGGTGCAGGGCCCAAGGACTCGGGCCATCCTCCATTGCACTCCTGGGTCACAGCAGAGAGCTGGCCTGGAAGAGGGGCAACCAGGACAGAATCTGGTGCCCCGACCAGGACTAGAACCCAGTGTGCCGGCGCCAAAGGCGGAGGATTAGCCTATTGAGCCACGGCACTGGCCCTATATTTGCCTTTATTTATTTACTTTGATGATTATGAGAGCATTGAACTTTATATTTCAACATGTTGTTGATTGGATTTCCTTTAAAGCACACAAATAGTCTTTCTTTAAAGAAGCACAGGGAAGAAAGGAAAAGGAAAAAAGAGATACAGTAAAATGCACTGAAAAAAGTATATGAAGAAACAAGAAAGGAGAGAAGGAAAGGGAAAGGACAAAGAGGGAGAAAGAAGCAGGGGAAGGGAGAGAAGGGAGAGAAGAAAAAAAAGGATACTTCATGAGAGAAGGTACAAGAGCTAATTATATTTATGTTAAATATGAGAACTGGGACCTACCTTCAGATTATAGGAAGACGATGACTCCAATGGGAACTTCTTAATAACTAGAGATTTACAAACGAATAGAGAGTTTTTCCAAGTAGTGACTCTTTAATTCAACTGCTAAAGCAGGAAGCAGTTAATTAAATGCTAAATGTCTTCTAAGATCTGTCCCAATAATAAGAGTCTATTATTGGGCCGGCGCCGCGGCGTGGCTCAATAGGCTAATCCTCCACCTTGCGGCACCGGCATACCAGGTTCTTGTCTAGGTCGGGGCACCGGATTCTGTTCCGGTTGCCCCTCTTCCAGGCCAGCTCTGGCTCCTGACTTTTGGATCAGCGCAGTGCGCCGGCCACAGTGTGCTGGCCACAGTGGCCATTGGAGGATGAACCAACGGCAAAGGAAGACCTTTCTCTCTCTCTCTCTCTCTCTCTCACTGTCCATTCTGCCTGTCAAAAAAAAAAGAGTCTATTATTTAGCATTCACTATTAAAATTTATACTGTGGGAACCTGCATATGGTGCAGTGGGTTGAGCCACAACCTGTGACTTGAGCTTCCCATATGAGCAACAATTGCAATCCTGACAGCTTCATTTCTGATCCAGAACCCTGCTAATGTGCTTGGGAAAGCAGCAGAAGACAACCCAATCCCTCATGTGGGAGACCCAGATAGAGTTCCTGACTCCTGGCTTCAGCCTGGCCCAGCCTTGACCTTTGCAGCCCTTTAGGGAGTAAACGAGCAGTTGGAAGATTCTCTCTGTCTCTCTCTCTCTCACCCACCCACCCACACATACACTGTATCTCTGCCTCTCAAATAAAAAAATTTGAACATATGATATTTGTAATAATCCACATTATGATTTTGCATAGCTGTACTAGAAAAAAACCTTAAAAACACATTCACAGATAAAAAGGATATTTGTGACATTGTCAAAGATCTCTTTTGTTAACTAATTTTCTTGTCTATTTCCCTTAATTTTTTAGTACTGTCTTTGGTAAATTATTTGAGATTCAGAAAATGTAGTAATAAGAAAAATTTGTATTCAAGCCATTCTGAAGAATGTGGTAATCTACTCAACAATCACTTTTGGAAGGCCACAGCGAAGTTGTGAAGGCTTATGAAAGGATGTCTATCAGAAATACAGTCATACTGAAAGCTATGCTGAATACATAATTCTTAGGACACATTGCTTGAGTCTTCAGTTGTTCAGTCAGCCTCCTATCTGAACAACTCCAGAAGTTATTATTACCCTATTTCTTGCCTTCTCTGATTTTTTAGAGTCAGAAGTAAAAAAAAAATCAATAGTTGCTGTTCTGTGTCCTAAAATCAATTTTTCTCATGTGGGAGTGTAAAATGTATAACATTATTTTCTGCTTTAAATTCCCTGGTACACTGTTGTCAAAATATGTCAGAGTCAGATGTTGTATAAACCTGAGTTACTAAGAAAAAAATTATAAAACATATTGGAAACACATGCTTGAAGTTTCCTATATTGAAACTTCATTTTTAAAATAAAATTCTATATACTGTTGCCTTCAGTGAAAACAGTACAGTATTTGGGGGTGTAATACTGAATTCTAAATTATCTACTATATTGTTCTCCTTAATTTATTAACTGCTTGAAATGTTTGCCTAATGTGTATTGATATGGCTCTTTTCTTTAAAAAAGAAAAAGACATTTATTTGAAAGGCACAGTTACAAAGAGAGAGGGAGAGATGAGGAGATGAAGAGATGAGAAAGAGAGAGAGAGAGAGAGAAAACAAGAATGAGAGAGAGAGACTCTTCCAACTACTGGTTCACTCTGCAAATAGCTGCAACAGCCAGGTCCGGGCCCGGCCAAAAACAGGAGCCAGGGGCTTCATTAGAGTCTCCCACAAGGATGCAAGGGCCCAAGGACTTGGATTACTCTCTGATACTTTCCCAGGCACATTAGCAGGGAGCTGAATGAGAAGCAGAGCAGCAGGGACTGGAACCAGTTGCCAATATGTGATGCTGGTTCTGCAGCTGGCAGCTCTATAGCCCCAGCATTGGAAATTTCAACATTCAACATTAGATGAATGACTTCATAAATATCAACACAATTGAATATTTTAGCTAGTAAGATAATAATTATACAAGCTACATCAAAATAGAGTAAAGTTTAGGATATATTGTGTCAAGTATATTAGAATTATTTTAAATTATGTGTTATTTTGCTACTATGTAAAATATGAATATTTAAATATGAAAGAAATATGCAAAAGTAAAGATAATTTAGGTTTTGGTGTATTTCTTGGACCCAGAAGTCCATGTATAATTGAAGAACATATGTAGTTAGAGAATAGATTTTCAGCCGGCGCCGTGGCTCAATAGGCTAATCCTCCACCTTGCGGCGCCGGCACACCGGGTTCTAGTCCCGGTTGGGGCGCCGGATTCTGTCCCGGTTGCCCCTCTTCCAGGCCAGCTCTCTGCTATGGCCAGGGAGTGCAGTGGAGGATGGCCCAGGTGCTTGGGCCCTGCACCCCATGGGAGACCAGGAAAAGCACCTGGCTCCTGGCTCCTGCCAGGATCAGCGCGGTGCGCCGGCTGCAGCGGCGGCCATTGGAGGGTGAACCAGCGGCAAAAGGAAGACCTTTCTCTCTCTGTCTCTCTCTCTCACTGTCCACTCTGCCTGTCAAAAAAAAAAAAAGAGAATAGATTTTCTTTGTTTCTGTTTTATGAAAAGTATAAGATGGGACATAAATTTAGGTAATGTAACTATACAATTAATTGACCAATGGAGAATTAGAAGTTAGAAAAACAGTATTTGCATTTTCCTTGGTGGTGATACTATTATGCTGTTTCTGTAATTGGATTTCTTTAAGATTTGCAAGGATTATATTGCTGACTTTGAGTGCTAAGTAATTCTGAGGCAAAGGTAATATACTGGTAATTTTGCTTTATAACATTGGACATTAAACTGAAAATTAAGCATTAGTCAATATTAAATAAAAGGATTTTCAAACATTGTTATGAATGATTGTATACATCAACTTATAATTTATATGAGTCACTTTAAATTTATAATTTACCCATATGGCACCATTTAATACAGGTACACTACTGCAGTTTCCAAAAGGGATAAATTTATTAGTCATAGTTTATTCTTTTTCAATTTATGTTTATTTATATGAAAACAGACACAGACAGAGATTTCTTCCATCCTCTGGTTCACTCCCCAAATGCCCACAACAGTTGGAACTGGGCCAGACCAAAGCCTGGAACCCAGAACCCGTCTAGGTCTCTCACATGAGTGGCATTCATCCAACATCACCTGCTGTTACCCAGGTATGCCTTAGCAGGGAGCTGGAAGCAAGGCCCAGCCAGGCACTCCAATAAGGGATGTGGGGATTACAAATGGTGTCTTAACCATTGCATCAAACAGCGACCCTACTGATAGTTCAAATAACAAATAACTCTCAGGGTTTCTTTTCATTTATTTTAACCTTTTAAACACTTTTTTCAGTTAAAGTACACTGTACTTTTCTGGTGGGATACAGTGCAGTATGCCAACTCCTGTATAGAGTGTAAACTGATCAATTCCAGTAACTAGCGTTTGCATTTCCTTACCATTTCCTTTACCTTTAAATTTGGTGTCTAACGGTTCCTTGTGTTTAACTTCTTCACTCAGTATATAACACATTGTGAACAATAGTCATTCCACTGTGCTGTGAAACACCAAAACTTTATTACTTCTATGTAACTGTGTTTTGGTACCTGTTATCCAACCTTCTTCTCTCTTCCCTCCAACCACTCTTCCCAGCATCTAGTAATCAAATTTTTAATTAAGATGAGATTTTAAAAAAAACTTCTACATATGGGAGAGGACATTTGATATTTCCTTTCTGTATCTGTGTTAATTTCACTTAACATAATGGCCTCAAGTTTTATCCATTTTTCTGCAAATGGCAGTTTTTTTTAATAACTAAATGATATTCTATTGTGTGTGTGTCCACTGAGAGACGGTTTGGTTGATTCTGTGCCCTGGCTATTGTGAATGTTGTTGAAGTGAACACAAGGATGCAGTCATCTCTTTGATATGCTGATGTCATTTTCATTACATACATAAAATTAGAAGAGAGGTAGCTGGGCCATACGGTGGATTAATTTTTAGTTTTAGGAGGGATCTTCTTACTTTTATCCTGATTGGCTATAATAATTCATGTTTTCACCAGAGATGTATAGTGTTCCTATTTCCTCCTATCCTCACCAGAATTTATTACTTTTTTGTCTTTTTGATAAGAGCCATTGTAACTGGAGTCAGATGATGTCTCATTGTAAATCTGATTTCCATTGTCCTGATGCCTATTGATATTTAACACATTTCAGTATTTATTGGTTGTTTGCATTTCTTTTGAGAGATGTGTATTTACTTTGCCTGTTTCTTAATTGAATGGTTAGATTTTTTTCTCTTGAAGTTTTAAGAGTTCCTTATACTCATGTATTCTGGATATTATTTCTTCGGGGAATAGTTTACAAATATTTTCTGTTGGTAATTTCTTCACTCTTTTTGATTGTTTCCTCTGTTGAGCAGATGCATTTTAGAATTCCCTGTGCTGGGTTGAGACTTTGACAATATTGGTGGGTAAGGATCATTTCTGGTCATGTCTCTTTGAGGTGCTATGGTCCTCTAGTATTTAAATGGCCATATATTTCCTGAAAATGCAGATTTTTTAGTTGTTATTTTACTGAATAGGTTTTCTATTCTTTTCCCTTATTATCTCTTTCAGGAATACCCCAAATTAGATTATTTGCTCCTTTAATGTTATCTCACTCATAGAGGCTGTGATCTATTTTTGTTGTTTGTTTTTTGTCTTGATATAGTTCAAAAGACTTGTGTTCAAAGTTTAAATATTATTTCTTCTTCATCTACTTCGTCTTTTTTTAAAAAGATTTATTTTATTTATTTGAAAGACAAGAGTTGCAGAGAGAGAGGTTGAGAGAGAGAGAGAGAGAGAGAGAGAGAGAGGTCTTCCATCTGCTGGTTCACTCCCCAGATGGCCACAATGTCCGGAGCTGTGCCAGTCCAAAGCCAGGAGCCAGGAGTTTCTTCTGGGTCTCCCACATGGGTTCAGGGGCCCAAGGACTTGGGCCATCTTCTACTGCTATCCAAGGCCATGACAGAGAGCTGGATCAAAAGAGGAGCAGCCAGGACTAGAACTGGTGTCCATATGGGATGCCGGTGCTTCAGGTCAGCGCTTTAACACACTGCGTCACAGCGCCAACCCTTACTTTGTCTTTGAGTCTTTAAACTGTGCTCTTTCAATTGATTTAATCAGTTTTTGTTTGTTTGTTTGTTTCCAAGATTTCTATTTGATTTTTTTTTTAATTTATTTGAAAGTCAGAGTTACATAGAGAGAGAAGGAGAGGCAAAGAAAGAGAAGTCTTCCATCTACTGGTTCACTCCCAATTAGCTGCAACAGCAAGAGCAGCGCAGATCCTAAACCAGGAGTTAGGAGCTTCTTCCGGTCTCCCACGTGGTTGCAGGAGCTCAAGGACTTGCGCCATCTTCTACTGCTTTCCCAGGCCATAGCAAAGAGCTGGATTGGAAGTGGAGCAGCCGGGTCATGAACTGGCGCCCATATGGGATGCCAGCACTGCAGAAGGTGGCTTTACTGGCTACACCACAGTGCAGGCCCCATCTATTTGATTCTTTTTCAAGATCTCCTATTTTGTTGAATTTATTGAGTATGACAGTCTGTGTTTGTGCAGTGTATCTCTGGAATCAATTCCAAGTTGTCAGAGTATAAATGAATACATAATTTGCCTTAAATTGTTACATTTTCCATCATAAAATTTTGTATCTCCACCAACATAATGAGGTACTTTTTTTCACAGCCTAGCTAACAGTATATGTTGTCAAAATTTTTTTTCTAGTCTGATGGATATGAAATATTATCTCATAGTTTAATTTGAATTTCTCCATGAATTATAACTTCTATGTCAAACACAATTGCTTTTAAAAACAGGAATACTTCAAATGAGAGGTATTTTATCAAATGTACAAAGAAAATCTAAAATATGTGCATTCTAGTTAAATATTGGAGGTTTAACATGAGGTTATTTTAGGTTAGAATTAGATTTCAATATAATTTTTTAGCAAAAAAAGATAGACATGATTCTGCAAAAAAACTTCCAAAGTTAAATATTTATATTTTATTCAGATGTAGATGTTGCAGAAGCCATACAAAAAGGATAGTCCTCATGTTTATATCAATAATTTCCTGTAAACATTGTTTATCATATAAATTTTATTAAAAGTACTGAGACATCTTCAGGACTTGTAATTATGGAGCTTTTTTCTGCATTATATTCAGATTTGATAAAATATAGGAGCCATATATTTTACTCTCTGTCATACTTCATGACCAAAGCCATTTTAAAGAAAAAATATATCCAATTAGTACAAAGAAAATGAGTTCTGTACTCAATTAGTAACTGAGCACCAAAGGGGAAACCTGCTGAAGTGAAATGGACACTATGAGAAACAATGACTTGATCAGCTCTTGTCCTGACTGTTGATGTACAATGTAATACTTTATCCATTTTAGTATTTTTTTGTTCTAATACTATTGGTTGAACTCTGTAATTAACACACAGTTATTCTTAGGTGTTTAAATTTTAACTGAAAAGTGATCCCTGTTAAATATAAGAGTGGGAATAAGAGAGGGAGGAGATGTACAATTTGGGACATGCTCAATCAGACTTGCCCCAAATGGTGGAGTTAGAAACGTGTCAGGGGATTCCAATACAATCCCATTAAGGTGGCATGTACCAATGCCATCTCACTAGTCCAAGTGATCAATTTCAGTTCACAATTGATCACACTGATAAGTCTAAGAGTCAAAGGCATCACACAAACAAGACTAGTGTCTGCTAATACTAACTGATAGAATCAAAAAGGGAGAGAATGATCCAATGTGGGAAGTGGGATACTCAGCAGACTCATAGAATGGCAGATGTCCTAAATAGCACTCTGGCCTCAGAATCAGCCCTTAAGGCATTCAGATATGGCTGAAGAGCCCATGAGAGTATTTTAGGCATCAAAAGCCAAGACACTCTGGGAAAAAAAAAAAAAAAAAAAAAAGAAGACCTAAATGAAAGATCTCTACGAGTGAGATCCCAGTGGAAAGAATGGGGCCATGAAAGAAGGAGGTACCTTTCTCTGAAGGGAGGAGAGAACTTCCACTTTGACTATGACCTTGTCTGAATAAGATCGAAGTCAGTAAACTCAAAAGGCTTCCATAGCCTTGGCAACTCATGACTAGAGCCTAGGGCGATTACTGACGCCATAAACAAGAGTGTCAAATTGTGAAGTCAACAACAGGAGTCACTGTGTACTTCTCATGTGGGATCTGTCCTTAATGTGTTGTCCAGTGTGAAGTAATACTATAACTAGTACTGAAACAGTATTTTTACACTTTGTGTTTCTGTGTGGGTGCAAACTGATGAAATCTTTACTTAGTATATACTGAATTGATCTTCTGTATAGAAAGATAATTGAAAATGAATCTTGTTGTAAATGGAATGGGAGAGGGAGCGGGAGATGGGAGGGGTGCGAGTGAGAGGGAAATTATTGGGTGGGGGGGGAGAAAGCCAATGTAATCCATAAACTGTACTTTGAAAATTTATATTTACTAAATAAAAAAAAATGAGTTCTGACCCTTATTCTTGGAATACCTGGGTTTTACCCATATTATCTGATAGCATTTCTAAATATATTTTAATGCCTTGTTTATAATGAATAGAGTAGATCCTAGGACTATTTTATTAATCTGGTACCAACTTTGGTATCTTCTCCAATAAGAATTATGTCTTTCTTGAAACAGAAATCATTACAGAAAGGATTATTGAAAATGATTTGTCAATTAATTCTTAGTTATTTTCTTTCCTTTCAGCACCTTCTCTGATAGGCATGGTAAGGAAGGACTGGGCTTCCCAGAATAGCATTGCCCTATCATGGCAAGCTCCTGCTTTTTCCAATGGAGCCATTCTGGACTACGAGATCAAGTACTATGAGAAAGTAAGTCTTATGAAAAAACTACATATACATATGTATGTATATATGTGTATATTGAGTATATGTTATACTATATTATTTTACTTTAACCCATTTCTTTGACCACACCTGAAACCTATTGTTTCTTTTTATCTTCTCTAATTTACTATTGAACAATTTCTTAATTAATTTGTCTTGTTTTATGTTATATTAATGTAGAAGATGCCAGATGTTCAACTCTGTCATGACCTACTCTAGGGAGTTTTACAGTGCAGAAAAAAGGAGTTTTACGATAAAGTAACTCCTTCAACTTACAATTTAGTTGCTGTAGCATTTTTTATTCAATTGGGAAAACTGTAAAATCAACTATAAACCAAAGTGAGTTTGAGTAGCACATATACTTTGCTAGTGAATTTAAGCTTACATGTCACTATAATTTGAAAAGAATGATTTAAGGGATAAATAGAACTACCCAATGAATTAAATATTTTCTTTATATTCAAGGTAGCTATTTTATTTTAAAAGAAGCTATCAAGAGAAATTTAATTGATAATTCAACTGTTAGCCTTAAATTTCCCCTTTTTACATGTAATATCCTTCTCAAAATCATTATTTTCTTAATTAGATTCTCCCTTACATTTATTGTATTCTTACTCTTTATGCTTTCCCCCACGTTCCTTGATATTCTTGGTATAGGTATTACACAGACCAAGTATTCTGATATGTCTCATCGCACTTACTCTTTAATATTGTCAAAAGAAGCATAAATTTTTAAAAAGTTTTAGTGTAAAAAATACATAATTTCCTGTAGTTTACTACAATAAAAAAGAATGTGTTGCATTTCTGCAACTTACTAGAAGAAAGAAGACAGAGGAGTTCAAACTTCCCCTGGAGGTTTGATACTTGAATCATCTGAAATAAACTAATAATAGATTAACAGGAGAACAGACATAAATTTATTAATATGCTCATGTGCACAGGACCACACAGAATATGAAACTCCAAGAAGGGCTATGTAGTTGAGGCTTCAATACTCTCTCCATAAGGGAAAGGGAAGTAGGAACACAAGCAACTTAACGGGAGGCATAAATGATTTTTAGGGGAAATGAGTGGATCCAAAGACAATGGCTTGGGATACATTTGCTGTATGTTGTAGGTGTGATGTGAGTTTAATTTCCCACTGTAATGTGAGTTTAGTCTTCCTTGGTTAATGGAATTTCAGTAAGAGAATTGAAGGCTAATGTTTTCTTCTCTGGTGAGTGATTCTGGTCTTCAAGGGCACTTCAGAGTAAGCACTTCCCTGCGTTTGCTGCTCCACAAGTGCTCTCAGCCTCTAAGTCCAAAGAAGCATATTTTGGGCCCCAACAGGAATATCAGACAGAAGTTTATTTTCTCTGAAGAAATACGAGGCAAGATGAAAATGGAACCTACTACTCCTCTGTTGTACTACTTAGTAAACATAGTTTTGATTGAGTGAGAGATAACGTAACCAGCATGATTGAATGCACTTTGGGCACTCTGGTGACTTCATCATTATGTAGTCAATGAATATGTCATTATCATTCATTAACTGAGATCGATAAATCCATGCCTAAGAAAAGAGGAATTTACTGAGTTAAATTGGACTATAATTTCTGCGCATTCCCCAGGCCAGCCTGTGCTTAAAAATTTGTTGAGTGTACCTTTCAGATGCTACCACCTGTATCATAAGAAAATACGTAATTTATGTCTACTGGTTTAGATACACCATCATGTACTGAAAATTTCTGATTATTACACTGTACAAATATATATGTATATAAAATAAACTGTTTAGAAAAGAGACATTGTTTCATAGGAGTTATATTTCTTACACAAAAAAATCACAGCCGGCGCCGTGGCTCAATAGGCTAATCCTCCACCTTGTGGCGCCGGCACACCGGGTTCTAGTCCCAGTCGGGGCGCCGGATTCTGTCCCGGTTGCCCCTCTTCCAGGCCAGCTCTCTGCTATGGCCAGGGAGTGCAGTGGAGGATGGCCCAGGTGCTTGGGCCCTGCACCCCATGGGAGACCAGGAAAAGCACCTGGATCCTGGCTCCTGCCATCGGATCAGCGCGGTGCGCCGGCTGCAGCGGCGGCCATTGGAGGGTGAACCAACGGCAAAGGAAGACCTTTCTCTCTCTGTCTCTCTCTCTCACTGTCCACTCTGCCTGTCAAAAAAAAAAAAAAAAATCACTTACTCATTCTATAGTCTTATACTTCATATCTTTGGAAGTGAAAACCACTTGCAGTATTTCCAAGTAAGTATGAACCATACAGATTTAATAAAGATGAAACCACTGTCATCTAATCAATATTGTAGTAATCAGTAAGATTCTAAAAGATAGTAATGAACATAATATCCATTTTTGCTCCTAGATGCATAACACTTGGCTTTACTACATAAGGTTTCTTTTAATGATAGAATACGTAATATTATGAATTAAATTATTTGTAAGAAAATGGAAGTGATCCAATGCTAATGGATTAAACATGGAGTTCGAAGTCAAGAATTCCTAATTCATCTTCTGCCTCTAATACTCAGTATGTTTGTAGCCAAGGAAAGTTAATCTTCCTGAGTCTCAGACTTCACATTTGAAAAAATGGAAATAAAGACATCAACCCTTTTGTAAAGACCAGTTGTATATAGACCTAAAGAGTAAAAGCATTAAATCAATATTAAAAATTATTTCACAGAATTACTCATAGGTTTTTGAACCAATTGAAAATTGATCCCTGTAAAAAATAGGAGTTGGAATAAGAGAGGGAGGAGATATACAGTTCAGCACACATTCTCATGGACTTACACTTAAGGGTAAAGCTAAAAACTTGCCATGGGACTCCAAATTCCATTAAGTTGGCAGGTACTAATGCCATCATACTAGGTAAAGTGATCATTTTAAATGCATAACTGATCAAAAAGATAAGAAAAAGTGTCAAAGGAATCACATAAATAAGACCAAGTGTCTGCCAATAACAATAGAATTAAAAAGGAAAGAATGATCCAACGTGGGAAGCAGGCCGCACAGCAGACTCAGAATGACAAATGCCCTAATCAGCACTCTAGCCTCAGTATCATCCCTTAAGGCACTCAGATCTGGCTTAAAAGCCCATGAGAGTATTTCAGGCATGGAAAGCCAAGACACTCTGGCAAAAAAAATGACCTACATGAAAGATCTCTGTGAGTGAGATTCCAGTGCAAAGAAAGGACCATCAAAGAAAGAGGTACCTTTCTTTGAAGGGAGGAGAGAACTTCCACTTTGATTATGGTCCTGTCTAAATTATGTTGGAGTTTGTGGACACAAAAGGCTCCCATAGCCTTGGAAGCTCATAACAAGAGCCTTGGGTGATCACTGATGTCATAAATAAGAGTGTCAATTGTTAAATTAACAACAGGAGTCACTTGTGCACTTGCTCCCCATGGAGGTCCTCTGTTCTTAATGAGTTGTGCTATGAGAATTAATGGTAAAACTAGTCTTCAAAAAGCATTTTACACTTCATGTGTTTGTGTGGGTATAAAGGGTAGAAATCATTACTTAGTATAGAGTTCATCTTCTGTATATAAATATAATTAAAAATGAATCTTAATGAAGAATGAGATGGGAGAGGGAGTAGGAGGTGGGATAAGAGTGGGTGTGAGAGGGTGGGTATGGGGAAAGAACCACTATATTGCAAAAATCTGTACCTATGAAATTTACATTTATTAAATAAAAGTTTTCAAAAATTATTTATGAAAGCATTAAGAAAAAATTGGGCATAGAGCAAAATATAGAATCAGAACAATAGCAGAGGAACACTCTGGAGTCTAAGGTACATTTCAGAGGTCATCCTGTGGAGACAGAGAAGCTGTCTCCAGTCAATCATTGGTTACAGGCCTCAGTGGAAATATATATATATATATATATGAGAAAAAATACATAGGCACAAAGAGCCCAAGTTTAGGTCTCTAAAGGAGGTCACAGGTGCAAGCCTTTAAAAAACAAAATACACAGAAACTAGAGAATGGGAATAGGAATAAATAGGTAAAAGTAAGCCAAGGTGATCTCTGGGAGCCTCAGTTGTTAACAAACATAGCTAACTGCTCAAGCAACTACTAGAGAACAAATCTTTGACTCATTGTAATATTCATATTCTTTTCAGTCTTTAATGCTGGTGCCATGGCATTTAAATCTTTCACCTCATTTTAATAAAAGTTACTCTGTATTGCTATAGCTATAATTGATCCACAAATTATTGACATTTACATCACTGAGTAATTCATGCTATATTGTTAAGTTCTCTTTGTTTTACTGTGTTATTCTGTAGATCCAGAAAGATGCTAAACTTCTTGGGATGCATGGGGCTTTCTGAGGTTAAACAAACATACTGTTGTTACCACTAACCTTTTCTCAGAGAATGTGATATATAGTTACACGTCACTTAACAATGGGGAAAGGTTCTGAGGAATGTGTGATTAGGAGATTTTTATCACAGTGTGAACATTGTACCGTGTATTTATACACACCTAGATGTGTACATCAATCACTCAAAGTGAACTCTTGATGTAATCAAGAGATTCAGTGAGCATGAAATGCATGAGGCAGCTGCTGGCATAACTCTGGTGCAACATGGTATACTGCTTTTGCAGTAAACTTTTTTAAAATAACCAGAAATATACTACAAAATAAAGATAAAAATTGTAGTATAGTAAATACATAAACCAGCAACATAATAATGTATTATCAGTCTCAAGTATTTTGTACTATGTGTGATTGTATTTGCTCTAAATTTTTTTAAATATTTACTTATTTATTTGAAAGTTAGTGAGAGAGAAGGAGAGACAGAAAGACAGAGAGAAATCTTATATGCACCAGTTCATTCTCCAAATGGTTACAACAGCCAGGGCTGAATCTGGCTGAAGCCAGGAGCTTCTTCCAGTTCTCCCATGTGGGTGCAAGGGCACAAGTACTTGGGCCATCTTCCACTGCATTCCCAGCTGCGCTAGCAGGGAGCTGGATTGGAAGTGGCACCACTGGAGCTCGAACTGGTGCCCATATGGGCATAACCTATGCCACAGTCCCAGCCCCTGTGCTGTTTTTTGTTTGTTTGTTTGTTTTTGTTTTGTTTTGTTTTGTTTTGTTTTTGACAGGCTGAGTAAGACAGAGAGAGAGACAGAGAGAAAGGTCTTCCTTCCCCTGGTTGACCCCTCAATGGCCGCTACGGCTGGTGCACTGCAATGATGCAAAGCCAGGAGCCAGGTGCTTCCTCCTGGTCTCCCATACAGGTGCAGGGCCCAAGCACTTGGGCCATCCTCCACTGCCCTTCTGGGCCACAGCAGAGAGCTGGGCTGGAAGAGGAGCAACCAGGACAGAATCCGGCGCCCCAACCAGGACTAGAACCCAGGGTGCTGGTGCCACAGGCAGAGGATTATCCAAGTGAACCACAGCACCGGCCATGTGCTGTTCTTTTATATGACTGACAGCAACGTAGATTTTCTTATACCAACATTACTACAAATACATAATGCTTTGTTCTATGACATTATGACAGTTATGATGTCACTAGGCAATGGGAATTTTTCAGCTTCATCATAATCTTACAAATCAGCATGGTATATGAAGTCCATCGTTATGTGGTGCATGCTTGTATGAGGCCCGGGTATTCAAAAACCCGAGTACAGTTTACACATTAATTTCTTCAGTCCTGTTTTCTCATCTTGAAGTAAGACCCAGGAGTAGGTGTTGTTCAGCAGGTTAAGCCACCACTTGAGAGTCCCATATCCCATACCAGAGTGCCAGTTTGAGTCCTGGCTGTTCTACTTCAGATCTAGCTTCCTTCTATGGATTCAGAGAGGCAGCAGATGATGGCGCAAGTACTTGGACCCTTGCCATCCACATGGGAGACCCATATGGCATTTGGAGCTTCTGGCTTTGGCCTGGCCTAGCTAAGGCTGTTAATGGGCATTTGGCTAGTGAACCAACTCTCTCACTGTGTCTCTCTCCTCTCTTTTCTTATAGGTGAAAATAAAAACTTTGGAAATGTCTAGAAAGATAATCTCTTGAAGTTATAGCTATTTTCAAATGTGAATTTATCTACAATATTAATACATCTACACAATTATATCACTGTTTTATTGTTATCCCCTCCCTAAGTTAAGTACAGCATTTCAATGAAATCTACTGAAATATACACACATACACATATTTTTAAATACTCCACAGGAAGCAAAATTCTTTATATCATAAACATGTATAAAAATTAAGACCATGGGGGGCTGGCGCCATGGCTCACTTGGTTAATCCTCCACCTGCGGCGCCGGCATCCCATATGGGCACTGGGTTCTAGTTCCGGCTGCTCCTCTTCCAGTCCAGCTCTCTGCTGTGGCCCGGGAGGGCAGTGGAGGATGGCCCAAATGCTTGGGCTCCCGCAGGCACATGGGAGACCAGGAGGAAGCACCTGGCTCCTGGCTTCGAATTGGCATAGCTCCAGCCGTAGTGGCCATTTGGCAGTTGAACCAAGGGAAGGAAGACCTTTTTCTCTGTCTCTCTCTCTCTCACTGTCTAACTCTATTTGTCAAATAATAAAAAAGAAAGAAAGAAATGCTACAGAGTAAGCTCTGCTATTCTATTTAAAAAAAAAAAAGACCATGATATTATTATCTTGTGTGATATGTGTTTCTTAGAGTGTCTGTCTGTATATCGGTCTGTGTATCTATGTGTGGTTCTCTGTGTCTGTATATGTACTGGAAGCAGTTTTCATGGAAATTTATATTTACTAAATAAAAAAAAAAAGAAAATAAGAAAGCCTACAAGCATTTCTTTATTTGTTACAATTATCTAATTATTATTCATACTCCATAGACTTTTTCTTTTTCCATATTTTTTTTTAATTTTCCTTTAACACAAGTGAACATAGCTTATATATGAAAAGTCACTTGAAAATAACAAAGAAAATAAAATAGTTACAAAAAAGTTTCTATTTGCCTATTTACCTCTTATGATTTTTCTCCAAATACAAAGCAGCCTCACTGAGTGAGGGAACTAAGGCATCATCTGCTCCTAACTTGCAATATTGCCTTCAAAATTTCGCAAACCCTCTTGCAGTCACAAAATCTCAAGCACCTCATTGAATATCAAACATATCCTTGTCTTATTCCATTTTGTGCTGCTGAAATAGAATACCTGACAATGAGTAATTTTTGAAGAAGAATAATTTACTTCTCACAGTCCCGGAGGCCCAGGGACCATAATGAGAAGAGCAGAGACTTGAGGCAGACCTGGGCAGCAAACTCCCATGGCCTGAGCTGCCCTAGGCCTCTTTTCTGACATATTTGTTCCCCCAGACTTTGGCACTCTGGGCCTGAGATGGGAATGCAGCAAAGTGCGTTGTGGTCATTTACCCATTGCCTGATGAACAGCCTCTGTCTTTGTTCTGTCCATATTAATGTCCTTATGAAACGGTCACTTGACCACAGCCTTGGTTTTCTCTACTGAAAATGTGCTTTTATTTGCTATCACATGGGCAGGCTGAGAATCCTTCAGATCCCTAAAGTCTGCTTCAATTTTACTTTTAAATTCTCCATTTAAATCGTTTCTTCTTGTTGTTTACTATATGCAGCTAAATGAAGCGACATGGCCCCAGAATGCTTTGCTGATTGGATTTTTCTTCCAACAGATACTTCTCTTAAATTCTGCCTTCCACAAAGCTCTTGAGCAAGGACAAAAGGCAGTCATGTTCTTTATGGTTTATAACAAAAATGGTCTTTTCTCCAGTTTCCAATAACTTGTTCCTCATTTCCATTTGAAACCTTACCAGAATTGCCTTTATTGTCCATATTCCTGCCAATACTCTGATCATGACCATCTTGTTAATCTACAAGCAGTTCTAGACTCTCCCTACATTTCCTTACTTCTTTAATCTCTCACCGTTATGGCCCTTAACACTCTATGTATGGACATCCCAGCTTTTTTCTTGCCTGTTCTGTATTCTTCTAGCCTGACCCATTACCCACTTCCAAAGCCACTTCCTCATTTTCAGTTCTTTGTTAGAGCAACAGCCCTGCTTTCAGTACTAATGTTCCAATTTAGTCTGTTCTATACTGCTACAACAGAATACTCAAGACTGGGTACCTTGTAAAGAAGGAAAATTCATTCTCAAAGTCTAGAGTCTGATGAGTCCAAGATCTAGGTCCTAGAAGGTGTGCCATCTGATAAGGGCTCAGTCTCTGACTCCAAGGTAGTGACTTGAATGCTGTATCATCCAGAGGGAGGAATAATGAAAGAGCCAAGAGAGAGCAAGAGAGGGCTGAAGCAGCTCTTGTATAACAACATTCATCCCATCTTTGATGGTATAGCCGTCACATGCTGGTCATCTTAAGGGTCCCTTCTCTTAACTCTGTTATAATGGCAGTTAAAGTTCAAGATGAGATACATTTTGGAGGGCACATGTATTTAAACTATGTACCCTCTGTTATCTGTATTTTTCCCTCTCTCCCTACCTTTTTTTCCACATTCTTAATTTTTACTATTTTTCCATCTTTCAGCCTTCCCTCCTTTCCCTTTTTTCCTCTTCATCTTGTTGCTGCCTAAAGTACTCTTTGCTTCTTTTTTCATTCTCTTGGTCTATTTGGAATGCTGTAATAACATACCATAAATTATGTAGCTTATGAACAAGAAATTCACTTTACATAGTTTTTAGAGACTAGGAAGTTCAAGATCAAGTTACCAGCAGATTCAGTGTTTACTGAGGATTTGCTTTCTGGTTCAAACACAGCTGGCTCCTCACATGGCAGAAGATTGAGGGGGCTCTCAGAGGTCTCTTGCTTAAGGCCACAAAAGCCATTCTTAAGGGCTCTGCCCCCATTACATAATCATTTCCAAAAACCCTACTTCCTGATATCACTTTGGAAGTTATTATTTCAGTGTGAGAATTTGGTGACAGCAGGCAGAACAAACATTCATACTATAGCAATTATTTTATCAAAACTAGTCTTGATTAGTTATATATATATAACTAATATATAACTAATATATATAACTAATATGTAATATATAACTATATTAATATCAATATATTATATCTATATATAATATATATAACTAATATATATATAACTATATATATATATATATATGTCCGACTCCCATACTGGTTTGTATGTTAGGAAGAAAAAGAGATCATGTCTTGTTTGTCATTGTCACCCAACCTTTAGTCAGTGCCGGATACAGCTGTTTCCTTTCTTTAATTACTTTTTAACTAAATGAGTAAAATTCTCTCTTTGTGTAGAACTCATTCACAGGAACTTGAGAAGTCACCAGCCACTAGAAAATTACCTCTAAGAGTTAAAAAAAAGAGCAAGAATTAAAACGAAGAAAGCTTCTAGGAATGTTTGCCTCTATTTTTTCATAAAATGTTCTGGTTGGGGAGGGGAATGGGTCCAGGTTCTTGTTCATGATGAACCAAAGAATTCAAGAACCAGAGATAGATAAAAGTTAGCAGAGGAATAAGATTTATAAGCAAAACAAAATTACACATTCAAAATGGAACTCAGGCATAATACAGACTGAGCTGCACAGTTTGTGCTAATCCCTTTGTGTCATCTGGAGATGTAAGACTGGTGCTTTGGGTGGAGTTTCCAGGAAAGGCCAGGAATTTCCAGGAATTCAGTGACTCCTCATTTTCTGATCTTTTCAGGAAGTCCCAGAAATTCCATGGCAACAGGTGCATTATGGGGGTAGGAGTGTCAGCCATGGTAATGCTACTTTAATATTAGGTATACCTCATGGTGACAATAGAATTAGTAGCCATGTTGGATATTTTCAGATTTTCCTGGTTCTGGGCAGGAACTTTGCTGTAATAGAAACTTCAAGTTACCAGCAGTCATGGGTGTGGGGAGCAACTCAGACTAGACTAAGTTACTGGAATTAAGACTTATTCTATGCATCTGCTCTCCCACAATATGGCGCTGGGAGATGAGTAAACAACTTTTACACAGCTGCCTCCAGTTCGACCAATAACCTGCAGGAGCTGATCCTGCTCCTGATTGGAGGAGAGCAGCGTACTGGGCGTGTGGGTAGCAGAGTTGGGATTGGTGGAAGAGGACTATAAAGGAGGAGAGAGACAACATGCACCAGGAACATCTAAAGGGAACATCCGGATAACATCTGAGCAGCCCCGCAGCGAGCCGGCCGGCGGTGTGCCACTCCCCCGCGGAAGTGGGGAAAGTGGCAGGGGGAGCCGCCCTTCCACGGAGGTGGAAGGATCGGCAGCCAACCCGGGAAGGACCAGCAGCAAACCCGGGAAGGGCCGAGCAGACAAAAGAACAGCGCAGGTCCTGTGTCGTTCCTCCGTGAAGAGGGGGAGCGACAATGGGGGCAGTTTCAGAGGCAGCCCTAGTTGGGTATATGGTGGTATCTTTCCTCAAGCTCTTTCTGATCTCTGCCTCTTTATCCATAACAGATCCATTGGCTTGGAGAACGTTCTGTGGATCACTAGATAGTAATCTCATGAATAGAGGAATTTCTTTTGTTCACTTGTTCCTAGTATTCAGAAAGGCACATAGCTAATAATTAGGAGACAAAAAATGTTGAAGAGTTATATATTGGGTACTTTTAAGGGTTGAACAGTTAGTGCTAGAAACAGCACTTCGGGGTAAATACTATTATTATCCCCATTTTACAGGAGAGTAAAATAAGGTAGAAGGAGGCTGAATAACTTGCACAAAAACATACAGCCAGCAAGTGGTTGTTAAAACTGGCCATGGTAGTTTGCATCACAATGGCTGTTTTTAGAAAAGTCAGTGCTTTCTGCTGATGCTGATTTTCTAGGTTCCCTGAGGCTGAACATTTCACGACTCTCTGATGCCCTGTTTGCATCTGTAAAATGACAGCCATAAAACTTACCTGTCTCACCAGGGTGTTGTATGACTCCACTAAATACCAACTGGTATCTCATTTTGCAAACATGAATCCCCCATAACAGTTCATATTCTTCAATCCAGTATTTAAAGACACTGTGACTGGTGAAATCTTTTTCTTTAAAGTACTCTTGTCAATTTTTAGTATAGACAGCATTTTTAGGATTTGGTTAAGAAAACTCATCATGAGAAACAAATCATTTCTTATATCCAGATGGTCAAAATTTATCTATATAAAATGCACAATTAATGTAACTTACCATTGTGTCAACTAAGTCCATAAATTACAGTCAAAGCTATCTATGAATTTTAATTAAATATGTATAATTTCATGACACTGAGAGCAGTGATGCATCATTAAAAAAAGGGGAGGGGATTTTTGGAAAGTTTTTCATTCTGCAAAGTGTTTTTATCAACAATCATAGATGATTTAAAGTAACCTTTTTTGAGAGATGGTTGGAGTCGGTTTTTTCCTGAGTCACTTAGGGTATTTTCTGTCGCAACATACCACAGGCTGATAAGTTTTAAAGAAAAGAGGTTTTTATTGGCTAATGGCTCTGAGAGAACACCTGATGGTGGCCTTTTTATTGGCAGAAGCCTGTGGTATGCCAGGCATACACATGACAAGAAACAGGGAATGCTTCATTGTGTGTCTATAGGGCTGAAACCCTGATGAACTTTCCTAACCCAGATCTCCTCCGAAAGGCTCTGACCACTAAACACTAAGGACCTGTGAGTTCTCCATACTCTTAGTACCTTACAAATAAACGCCAGCCTGAGTGTCACAGAGGACACACCCCAGTAGTCACACTTTCCTCACACTTTGCAGTCAGCCTCTGTCTGCCTTCCTTCCCTTTTATTTTACACTAGCCAGATACATTTTCCGAAGAGAATAATTTAACAAATAGCCCTCATTCCTCTGCATTTGTATAATCAGTTGATGTGCATTTTTGTATAAAAACACAGGAAGCAATTATAGCAATAATCAACATAAGAAAGAACCCTCCCTTCTATAAGATGGTCACTATACATTCCTCATCTTTTCCTTGCTTTCTTTTGTTGTATTTTTTTTCCACTTAGGTACTTGCCCAAGGGAAAATGAGAATTTTCTCTTCATTTCTCGGAAAGGTACTCCTGCCTCCATCCATTATTTAGGGATAGAAACAGGTCTCCTTTGTTCGCTGCATCTTTCCTCCCTTTTAACAATCTAACGTGTCCATTTTGCAAACCTTAATATACACTTTCATGTAAACCAAAATGTGGTTATTATACAAGAAACAAAAGTGTCAGTCTTGAGGAAAGTGCATAGGGAGCCCTACAGCACACGTGAATCTTGTTAAAATTGATTATGATTCAGTTGATTGGGCAGGGGAGGCGGGTGGTAGGATGAGATTTTGCATTGTTAACAAGTTAGGGTAATGCCAGCTTTGCTGGTCCATGGACCGCACTTGGAGTTGTAAGTCTCTAGGGGCCCAGCTTCTCTATTACTTCACTTAATCAGCTGTGGATAAAAGGAAATCACAACCCTCTAAACATGCATGTAAACTTATATATGTACAACTGGCTAGGACCCCTGCACGTGTTATATGATTTATATGGTATCAAAACCAAAAATGCTAACCTGAAGAAAATGCAGTGAATAAAGAACAAATCAGATAAAAATCAATGTTTCTGATATAATCAGCAAATTCCCTGAGTTGGTAAATGAAGTTTTTGTGTTTCTGCATTTTTTTTTGCAATGTCTACCACAGAGAAATTGAATATAAGCATTTGGTACTAATTAAAACAACATTACCTGAAAAAATGGACAGCAGGGAGTTTACTGATACAAACACTCATTATGGAGATTTCATACCCAATTTCCATGTTGTGCAGTAAACAGCACACTCTGTGAGGAAGCCTGTCTGCTTTAGTGAGCACAGAGTCCCCGTGGTGCCTGGAGCAGAGATTCTTATGGTAGCAAAGCTGGGACTGATGCCAGTATTTCATCAAAAGCAGCACCAAGACAGCGAAATGGAAAGAATCATAAAGATATTTACAGCATTCATCGGGAACAGAGGCTGCACACCCTTGAAAATTACAGATGTCTACTAACAACTAACGGCTCTAACTATCCTATTTTATAGAAGATATTCTATGTTTGGTTTGGAGAATGGATTTGCTTAAAGCCATAAAAGCAAGATTTAGTATGTCAAAAATTTGGTACACCCAAGAAAGGAAAAAAAAAAAAAAAGTTCATAAGCTAAGTACTCTGAAGTACTAAGTACTTCATCCAAAACTTTTGAATATGCTATATGGAAAGAGCAATATCTTTCCCATCGCTAGGTTTACAACTAAGGCCGCAGTAACACAAGACAACCAAGAGGAAAGGACACAAATGTCTTTATTATATATTTCACATGGCAGAGCCTTTAGCTACAAAGACCCAAAGAAACAGGGAAATCTGAATGTTTTTATGCTTGGGTTTGATGAGAAACAGATAATTTGTATGAGCTAATGGTAATAATTAGTGGAGAACTGAGCAAGATTCTTCTCTGTCTTCCAGAGAAGAAGAATATTTAATCACTATGCAAATATATAGACCAAAAAACAGAAATGTCATGTGTATGAAAATTTTATATTCTGACTTCCAATTCTCCGTACACAACTGCTCATAGCTCCCGGGATTCTCTTGGTGATAGGTAATCACCAGAATTGCATTCCTAGCCCTGATGTTCTGTGTATACCAATGTAAAATTGCACATTATATTTCTGCTAAATTTGTATATTTCAATCAGCTCTAAATTCAACATTTTAATTCACTTTCACATCCTAAAGTCAAAGTCAGTCCCTTTTGTATTCTCCATCATTTATTTCTCAAGTTACCTTTCCATCACTTCCCTAAATTCCATGTCTTTCTTTTTTGATGAGGGTTAGGTAAATTAACAAATAGTTTTCCAGTCTTGAAACTCAGAATTATAGAACCTTATTGTGTTTATTGAGTCTTGCTTTGCTGCCCAAGGTCATAGGAAATAAGAGTGAGGAAGGAATGATGTTTCCAATTAAAAACATGAAATATAAAAAATTTTAAGATATAAAGATGTTCATATGCAACATAAGTTTGAAATAATAGCAGATTTTTCAGCAATTTGGAAATTACCTATTTTATCGTCAGATTTTATATCTTTGAGAACAGAGACAAGTATCAGGCTATTCAAAAATGATAAATCCCCACTTCCTTCTGAAGAAACTTCATTGTTTAGAGTGGAGAAAATAATGTAATGTAGCATATAGTTTAGGGAGACCAGATTATATCACTTGCAGCATTAAATTATCAGAGAATCACTATGTTCCTTTGGAGGAGGGTACATAAAGGAGGAGAAAAATACTGAAAAGTATTTTAGGTGAGTGTTTGGGCTATTACCCATCAAGAGCCAGTGTGCTGTAGAGTATTTAAAATTCACATATTTCTATTATATTTTCCTTCCTTCAGAAAATTCCTCTTGAGGAGTAACTAGGACACGAATTCAAGCTTCTTCTAAATTTCTGATATAGCGTAGCAAAAAGCAAATAAACAAACCTCTACAGAGACACCAATATTTTTAACTGTAACATTTCTGTTAGTTCAATCTGAAGTCACCTTTTAATGAACTATCATAAATGGAAAATTTAATATTGATACTTTTGAAAAACAATGTGCAAGGCACGCATTTAAACTTTTAATTCTAAAATGGTGAAAGAATAGATGCTAGTATATAATATCTACAAATAAATCATATCAGATTTTCTAATATGAATTTCAAGATAAGAGCTGCAACTAGATTATGTTATCTATCTCTTTGATTACTAGTCTTATTAAAATTAGACAAAGTCACTAACCTTGGAAAGAAATGCAACATTTGCTCATTTCAAATGCTGTTAAAATACACCCATATTTTTGCCTCTTCACACAATTACTATATGGGGCTATACATACAAACTTAATTACCAATTCAGTAAATTCACTTTCCTTATATTCCATTGCTACTTAATCAGGCACTTAATAAAAATCTGGAAATTGACCAAGATGCATTTATTCCTTCTGAGGATTTTGGAGTCTGTATAAAATCCCATGTGATGTTTACCAAGGTGACTGTTTACAGAGTTGTAGAATTTGTCTCCACTTATTTTTTCAGGGATTTATTAGCAAATCCTAAAAGAGGTAATTTATATCAAACTGAAGGCAAGACAGAGTCACAACTTTCCTTGGAGCTAATGAGAAATGCAGTGGGCTTTTCTTTCTGGTAATATCTCCCTTCCAATAAGCGCTTTTGTGAAATTATGTGTATGTGTGTTTAAACTGTGCATTTTAAGCACAGTTTTAATTAGGCCCTTAGCCTTCAAAATATTACAGCAGTATCAAGAAAATGCAACCTTTGATAAAGATTTCCCTGTGTGAACTTATGAACAGTTCTGTGCCTTTTGCTGTCTGATTTGATTTGCAGATTTTTTTTTTTTTTTTTTTTTTTTTTTTTTTTTTTTTTACTGCCAGAGGGGATGTCTAGCAGCTAAGGTCTGTAGGGTATCTAGGGTTAGGAAACTTGCCCTGTTGGAGCAAGGGAACCCTTGTTTACTGCAAGGCTAATATCTAATTTTGTTGAATAAATTATAATGAATTTCTCTGAAGCTGAAACAGCTGTACATTTCTAATCTTGGAAAGTACTCTTCTGATCTTGAATGAAGATAGAGAACAAAATCTTGGTGTTAATTCCCAAATTGGATTATGCAAAAGACAAAAATAATACTGAAATTAACTGAATGTGTTTCACTTGCATTAATTAATTTTAAGACTAGTTAATTACCTGCTAGCTAATTGAGATATACCTGCCTACTTACATTTTAACCACTATTGATTGAACATTAAAGTGGCTGGACTATTGCTCATTTCATTTTTCTTCTGTACTTTATTTAATTTGGGGTGGGTTTTAATCAATTCACATTAATATTTATGAAATAAACTATTTGACACAGGAGAACAAAAATCTGCTATAATTTAAAATCATACCCTTTTGAAATAAAACTGAAATGGATAGTTCTGCTGTCATCTCTCTCTAACTTGTTGCCAACGTTGGACAAGCCTTTAAACTTCTTTCTGCTTCAATTTCTGTCAGCCAAATTGAAAATGATCTTATCATATTATTTTAAAGCCCCTTGAAAATCAAAGGAAGTAATTATCTACTCATAGTGGATTTTGATAGCTCTGGGTTAGGATATCAGACTTTGATAATCATTAGCTCTGTGATCATAGACAACTAGTTTTATGTGCTAAACCTTAATTTTCTAAACTATTAGAAGTGATAACTATATAAGCTGCTTTGAGGAATACACCAAATGAAATTTTTAAATGTAAATAATTTAACTTAAGAATGCTTGGGCACATAATACATATAAACTCCTAAAATTGGTATCAACATCAATGTCCATACCAGTTTTGAGGTCCTTTACATTTTGTTACCCACATAGAATGACATGTTACCTAAGCTGCAAGCTTAATCATCAGAATAATTACTGCTGCATTATGGATGATGCAGCAATAAGTCAAGTAGGTATAAAGGCAGTCATAGGATGTGAACTACATGGCAGCGCCACTTCCTAAATTGGAAATTACCGTAAATATCACTCACGTTTGATCAACCTCCATGCTTTTTCCTTTTCTTCTTTCCCTCTCTTCATGCTTCTTAAAGACAATAGAAGATACAGCAGAGAATATATGCCAGCCAAACACATTCTTTCCCTCATTTGCCATCTTTAGATATAGTGTCTTTGTTATCTAATCATTCATGGAAATAGAGATATATAGAAAATAAAGATTTTTTTGTTGATAAAAGAAACTCCCAAACTGAGAGCATGAGAATCGTCTTAGAATTATAGAATTTAAAAACAATAATGGCTACTAGAGTTAGTTTAATCTAACTATCTAATCTCTCTCTCTCTAACTCTCTCTCTCTTGCTCTCATACACACACACACACACACACACACACACACAAACAGAATAATTGTGGCTTATGTGAGATTGATAAAAATCATAGTACAGGTGCCCTGGATCATCCCTTCTTTTTTCAGATAATTTACTCAGGACATTTAAATATATCAGGAAGTTTTTTTTGTTGTTGTTTTGTTTTGTTTCCAAACTTAAAGTAAAATAAGCATCCTAATTAAATTTCCAAATAACAACCCCAGGGTACCCTCATTATAAATGTTGAACTGAAAAACATTTTATCTTTGGCCTCATATTCAACTCTAAACATTTATGTTGTTTTGACTCTTGCATGACCTTCATAATTTTGGTAATTAAAGTAGAACAGCTCCTGTGAAATAAAATTCTCCAGTTTTACACAAGGATAAAGCAATCTTTGTAAACAATGGGAATCTTCAGTCCTTAGGATTCTTTAAAAGTTCATGGAAAATATATGTTATGAAAAAACTATGCATGAATTTCATAGTACCAAAATAAACTTATCTTTTAATTCCACTTTCCCACAATTTTGAAGTGTTATGCATAATCATTCACAGATAGTAATGACATATAGTAAAGTAGTTAACATGCAAATAATGAGAAATTCAAATTCTAAAAAAATAGATGGTCATGTTTAATTGCATGATCAACATACTGCCTTCTTAGATCTCTAAAAATAAAATATGTGCTCTTTCCCTGAGGGACTATTATATTATTGAAAACAAGTACTACTCCATATATATATATATATATATATATATGTATAGAGAGAGAGACAGAGAGAGAGACAGAGAGAGAGAGAAATAGTGCGAGCCATGGGAAAATAAATAGGCCAACTCATAGTATGGAAAAATTAGCCAAAAATGAATCAGTCTGTATGTGTGTGTTCATGTGAGTGCGTGCATGTAATGAGGAGGAGGGAAGAAAAAGGGACTTTTTTTAGTTCTCAAACATACTAGCCCAACTCCTTTTTTTTTTTAATCATGGTATACTTAATGTTAAGGTTTGAAGTAGAAAATTAAGTCAAGAAATGCCATTTAAGAAGAAGCTTCTGTCTGGTTTTACACTACATAATATATTCAAATAAATATCTTACTAAAGGCATGGCTAACCAAAAAGGCTTTTCCCTACTTCAACCAATTTTCTGAATTCTGTACTAATTGACTCATCTTTTCTAATTGTTAATCAGTACATCTCTGTAGAAAGAAATTTCTTTTAGAAAATGGCTTACTTTCTAATTTAGAAAGGTATTTAACATCCTCAAGAAATGCATCCAACCTCCAAAATTTAGAAGAACAATAATTACTATAGAAGTGGTCCAGGAGTTAAACTATTACAACCGAACTCTTTTTGCTTATTCCCGCATAGTAAGTGATGTGTAGTAAGCTGCTTCATTTCCCGGCTCTGCTATTATTATCCTCATTCCTCCAGGGAAGGCTTAAGTGTCTTAGATACTGAAATGAGAGGGAAAGAACCTAAGTTTGTATTCTGCTTCAAGTAAGTAGATATAATTATGAGGCTTCTTTGACCAAATATAATTTTTTGTCTTGAAAAGTAAAGCGAAGTCCATTGCAGCAGCCATTATTAATGACACTGATATAATTACTATTTGCAAAAAAGGAAATCTGCCCAGAAAAATCAATTAGAAACCACCAAATGGTCCTTGGACTTTTCAGAGAGGTTCTATGCCTATTGTCCCTCATGACCTCTCCATTAAGAGACTGGCTGGCTATACTCCTAATGGTTGCCTTCAATTATTTAAAGGGGATTTCTAAGCCTTTGTATTTCATGTTAAAATGGCCTAGCGAGCACTTCCTGATGAACTTCCTTGCAGAACAGAAGGGTCACTCTGGGGAAAGCAGAGTAAACTAGGTGGCATTGCTCTAAAAATGGTAACCAGAATCTCCTGCCATTAGAGCTGCTTGTAACAGAAACATTGATTCTCCTACAATGAAGCAAACTCTGCTGTCACTGAAATATTCCAGAAAAAATAATCATCTACAAAGTCATTAGAGGTAGTCGCCTCTAATGCAAGACAGCCTGGTTTAAGCATCTACATCTATCAACTCCTTTGTAGTTTATGCTGCTGCAGTCTACTCTTAATATTATCCTTCTCTTAACGTTAGTCAATGAGTGTCCTGTGATGATCATTCAATATTGACTTGTCTCCTGGTGTGAGTGACATTGTTTAATTCTGTCTTGTCTATTCCTTTGACACCTTCAAGCAGATAACATTTTCTGAAGAAATTTATTTGAAGGCAAAATTTGAAATAGAGACAATCTTTATAAAGTGGCCAAAGATATCCCAGGCAAAATACATGGTGAGGTTAGGTTAGGAATTTGTGGAAGGCCCAAAACAAAATTAAACTCATCCTGTGTAATGGTGACCAACTTGACTTAAAATCTTACCACATTTTTGACAAAGTCTATAGTGAGGAAGTATTTTACTTGGCTATTTTAGAAGAACTTATTAAAGAATCTGTCTTGAACTGGATAGAATCTGGAACTTGTGGGAAACTCATTTAAGACATGTCTTTGAAGCAGACCACAAAAGGCACATTTCAAATCACAATCACATACAGTAACTGATTTCCTCTTCTTTGTTAAATTAGATTATCAGGAAGAAGATATTTGCATTTTGTCTAAGCCCTTTGACAAAATTACCCCAATGAATTGAAATTCAAGAATCTGCCTGTCTACTACTTTCAAAAACATTGGTTGAAGTTATTGTCTGCTCATGTATTCAGTAGTCTTTTTTTCTTAAGCAGTTCATTTTCCTACTTGAGCTTTGAAGAAAAATCTAATTTCGGAGTAACAAAATGTGCTCTCAAAAATAAAACAAATACCTCAATTTCACCTGATTGCCAGAAATTTTTGAACCCAGGTTTTGCTCAAGTGTTGTAATCAGAGAAATGCACATATTTAAAATATCTACTTCCAAGTATTATAACCAGAGGAATACACAAATTTAAAATATCTATTTCTTTTTATTACAAATGCACACTTCAACTTCTGTCAATATTTTGTTTTAATACAGGGAAACAGAAATAAAGAAGACAGAAACAGGAGGAGGGCAGAAACAAGCAAAAATGTATTAAATATTCAAATGAGCCTGCTTTTGAGCTGCAGTTTGGCGACCTGAGAGTAAATCTAGAATTCTTTTCATTCATGCAAAATGAAGTCTGTCCCCTGAGATTTAATTCCAAGACTCTTGAAATTTCAAATTATAGAATTTAGAGTTGAACGAATTTCTAGAATAAAAATCATTTGTGGATACAACTTTAAATAATTAAAGAAATGATGCATTTTCATTTTGGGCTTAGGTACTAATCTACAAAGAGAGGAATTTACTGTAAACAACCGTGGCAAAATAAGAGGAAAAGAGCCTTCCAGGCAAAGGGAACCAGAGGCAAAATTTGAAAACCAGAGGCAGAAAGGAAAGTTCAAGCAAGAGACAGTGGACTGTGGCTTCAGTGTGGTAAGGAAGGAAGAGAGGTGACACTGAAATAGTGAGCAGAGGGAAAACCAAGACCAAACTTTCTACCTTCTTTCATGCAACAAATATTTTGTTGGGGCCGTTGTTGTGGCATAACGAGTTAAGCTGCCGCCTGCAATGCCAGCCTCCTATATGGGTGATGGTAAGTCCCGTATTCTCTACTTCGAATTCATCTTCCTGCTAATGCACCTGGGAAAGCAGTGGAAGATGGCCCAGGTGCTCTGATGCCTGCACCCATGCAGGGGACCCAGATGAAATTCTTGACTCCTAGCTTGGGTCTGGCCCAGCCTGGCCATTGTTGCCATCTGGGGAGTGAACCCTATTGCACATTTCCCTCTGTACTGTTTTAACAATGCAGATTCATGTTAAGGATAGAATTAAATTTTAAACAATATTAAATTAAATTAATTTAAATAAATAAAATTAATGCATTGAAAATTTCTAGCCTTTTATGATTATAGAATATCTTCATTTCTTTAAAGTATTATATTATTTCAAAAGAGAATATTCCACAGATGAAATATATGTTAAAATAATTATAACCCCCACATATATTTTGTAATTGTTTTCCCACATTTTAAATGTTTTACTTCTTTGAAAGGCAGAAGGACAGACAGACATAGAGAGATCTCCTATCTGCAGATTCACTTCCCAGAAGCCTATAAGAGGCTGAGAAAGGTCGAAGCCAAGAGCTAGGTTTCCATTCTGAGTTTCCCACATGAGTGGTAGGAACCCAACTACTTGAGTCGTTACCTGCTGCCTTCCAGGGTACACATTATCAGGAAACCGCAATCTGGAGCAGAGTTGAGCCTTACACCCAGGCACCTCTGATACAGGTGTTCCAAACTGTTACTTAACAGCTGCATAGCTGCCCCAGTTTCTCTTACTTTAACATATATGTCATTTGCTAAATAAAGAAGACTTAGGAGACAAAAGGCAATTTTAAGTTACTGTTAAATATTTTTCTAACTGTGCATGTCTCCCGCACGCTTGCTTGTCAGTCCTCTTGGGAGCAAGTCTGCTGTGTTTGTCCAACAGTATAATCATTCAATAAAAGTTGTCGAATAAGAGACTATATGAACGAGTGCTTTGTTATTCCTGAAC
Source organism: Oryctolagus cuniculus (assembly GCF_964237555.1). Taxonomy (NCBI): domain Eukaryota; kingdom Metazoa; phylum Chordata; class Mammalia; order Lagomorpha; family Leporidae; genus Oryctolagus; species Oryctolagus cuniculus. The sequence goes on from NC_091435.1 coordinate 51,961,360, forward strand.
TTTAGCTTTCTTTTCTCTTACTTAGTTTTGTTTTAATTGGAAAAAAAAAGTATGCTGTCACATATTCTTAGGCAGAAAATTACTTATTTGCTTATAGAATGATACCAAACTAAGTATTCTAAAAGGTTTTTCATTTTCAAAATACTTAGATGTGGAGACAAGTGTTGTGGTACAGTGCATTAAGCTGCTACTTGGTATGCTGGCATCCCATATCTGAGTGCTGGTTGGGGTTCTTGCTACTCCACTTCCCATCCAGCTTCCTGCTAATGTATCCTGGGAGACAGCAGATAATGCTTAAGTGCTTTGTCACCAGCCACCTGCATGAGAAGGAGTTCTGGCTCCTGTTTCAGCCTGGCCCAGCCCAGCTTTTGTGGACATTTGGGAAGTGAAGCAGCAGATAAAAGATATCTCTCTTTCTCTCTGTCTCTCTCCAACTTAAATTAAAAAAAAAGGACAAAAATAACCCAAAACCTAGATGTGAATGGGCATACTCTTGAAAGCAGTGTAAGTCTTGCAAAATTAAGAGAGAATTTCAAGAATTTACCTTTGCTGTCCAAAATAAAAATGAGTGTGAACTTGGAGGAGAAGCACAGCTGTCAAAGGTGTGTTGTGAGCAAGCTCCAACAGCAGATTGCTCAGTGATCTGAGGGTACTGTTGTCAGAATCAGTATGTTGAGTCTTCCCTCCATCACCAAAGAGGGGAGACTGATGCTGGGATTCTTTGCTGATCCGAGATGCTCAAGGAAACCTGAAGAGGCACCTTCTCAGCAGTAGCCCCTGGCTTCAAGGACACAAAAGTACATCTTCTCTGAAGGAAACCTTTTAATACAGGATTGTGATCAGACAACATTATCACAAAGACCAATAAGCTCAGGAAAGTGAGTCAGAAGAAACATTGGGCAATGGATTTACAGTCCTAAGGGCTGCATGTAGCAGAATCACACAGAGAACAGCCATCTACAAATATTCCCCCCCAAAAAAATCACAAAAGCAGTGATGAAAGTGAGAAAGAGACAAGAACCAGCAGTTTAGGGGGAAATAGAAATTCCAAAAGAAAAATATAATTATTATTAGGAAAAATTCAACAAATAGATATATATTTTTATAACATATTACATATAACTATTAGTACTTATCAAACAAATATTAAAATGATACTGACCAACACTAATGAAAGTACTTCCAAGAAGTCAGCACAGAGACAATTAAAAGGAAAATGCAAAAGAGGAAGGAAGAAATGTTGAAGATAGAATAAAATCTAACACCTGCTAGACTGCATTCTAGGAAACAGAAATAATGGAGAGCATTGGATTATGGCTGAGATTTCTAGAGCAACGAATGGATCCACAAAGGACTTCTATGGCATATCCAACATAGGAAAAATAAGAACTCATACATAGAAGCATTTACCCAGAATTGAAGAATGTAAAAGATATATAGGAAAAAGGGACAATTTTAAATTAGACATATGAGGGTTCTTAAAAAGTGGAATTGAAAAATAGTCTATCTTGATGAAAAAGAGAAATCCATGCATGCAGAAGAATCTTGAAAAGTTCATAGAAAATTTATATTATAATAAAACTATGCATGGACTTAAAATATTTTGAATCAAAATAAAATATTTTAATTTGATTTTCCACAAATTTTGAAGTTCCCTTGTCTCTAAAACACCATTGACAAAGGAATGACATTAGAGTTGTAGCAAACTTCTTAGCACAACAGATGATTGAAACATTTTACCTTCAAATTTTTCACTAGAAAACCCTTGTCAATCCAGAGTGATCTGAGCCAGAGCACTGTTTGTGTATAAGAGTGCTATTGATTTTTTGTGTTGATTTTATATCTTGTAATTATGCCAAATCCTGTTATATGTTCTAATTGTCTCTTAGTGGAGTCTTTTGGTTCCCCTTTATAAAGGATCATGTCATCTGTACCCAGTAATAATATGACTTCCTCCTTTCCAGTTTGTGTCCTTTTGATATCTTTTTCTTGCCTAATGACTAAAACTTTCAGAACTATATTGAATAACAGTGGTGAGAGAAGGCATCCTTGTTTGGTTCTAGATCTTAGTGGAAATGCCTCCAGCTTTTCCGCATTCAATGTGATGCTGACTGTGGATTTGTCAGGTATTGCCTTAATTGTGTTAAGGTATGTTCCTTCCATAACCAATGTTTTCAGGTTTTATAATGAAAAGATGTTGTGTTTTATCAAATGTCTTTTCTGCATTTATTGAGGTAATCATATGGGTTTTTATCTTCCATTTTGTTGATGTTATATGTCAACATTTACTGATTTGCATAGGTTGAATCATGCATGCATCCCTAAGATAAATGCCAGTTCACTAAGCAGATGATCTTTGTAATGTGTTGTTGCTATTTGCTGTTATTTCATTGAGATTTTTTTGCAACCATGTTCTATTGGTCGATAGCTCCCTGCTTTGTAGTTTCTTTGTCTGGCTTTGGAAAAAACGCAATGCTGGCCCCTTATAGTGAGTTTTGAAGATTCCCTTTCTTTCAATTATTTTGAAAGTCTAAGAATTTGTATTAGTTCTTCCCTGATAGTTTGGTAGTACTCAGCAATGAAAGCATTTAGTCATGGGCTTTTCTTTTTGGGAGACCAGTCATGGTCATTGGTCTATTCAGGTTTTCTACATCTTCGTGCCTTGATCTGGTATATTATATGTGTGCAGAAATTTCATCTAGATTTTCCAATTTGTTATCAAATAGAAGTTTGTAATCATTTCTTATAATCTTTGTATTTCTGTGGCAACAGTGTTAGCATCTCCTTTTTCATCTCTAACTTTATTAATTCAGGTCTTTTTTTTGGATAATTGGGTCAATGGTTTATTTTGTTTATATTTTTCAAAAAAATCAACTCTGCTTCATTCTTCTACATAGGTTTTTGTTTCTGTTTTTATTATTTTTAATTATTTAATTATTGTTATAATTTTATTATTTCTTTCCTTCTACTGATTTGAGTTTGGTTTATTCTTGTTTTTCTAGGTCCCTGTAATGTATTGTTAGATCATTTATTTGATAATGTTCCAATTTTTTGATGTCGGCAATTACTGATAAAATTCCTCTTAGCACTGATTTTGCTTTATTTCATAAGTTTTGATATGTTACATTTTCATTTTAATTCATTTAAAGGAATGTTTTTATTTCTGTTATGGCCCTCTGTTCATTCAGGATCATGCTATGCAGTCTCCATGTAGTCATATATATATTTTTGATACTTTCTTTTATTCTTAATTTTCAGCTTCATTCCATTGTTGTCAGAAAAGATCCACAATATGATTTCTGTGTTTTTGAATTTTTTTGTGACTTGTTTTATGGCCTAGTGTATGGTGTACTGTAGAGAATGTCCCATGTACTGATGGAAAGTATATGTACTCTGTAGCTGTGGGATGGACAAAATGTTCTGCAAGTATCTATTAGGTCTATTTGGTCTATAGTGTAGATTAGCCCTCTTGTTTCTTTGTTGATTTATTTTTTTAGCTGATCTACCTATTGTTTAATATGTAGTGTTGAAGTCTCCCAATATTATTGTATTAGAACTTATGTCTCCCTTAGATCCATTAACAATTGTTTTATAAAACTGTGTTTCCTATCTTTGGGTGCATATACACTTACTACAGTCACATCTTCTTGAGTAGATCCCTTAATCTTTACATAATGGCCTTCTTTGTTTCTTCTAACATTTTTTGTCTTGAAGACTTATTTTGCTGATATGAATATAGGTACTGTTGTATGCTTTTGATTTCCATTTGCATACAGTATCTTTTTCCATCCTATCACTTACTGTCTGTGTTTATTAGTGAAATATGTTCTTGTAGGCAGTATATAGGTGTGCTTGTTTTACTATCCATTCATCTAGTTTATATCTTTTAATTGGAGGATTTAGTCCACTTACATTTAAGGTTATTGATAAGTAATGATTTTGTCCTGCCATTTTCCCATAAATATTCCAAATTGCCTATTTTCAAAATCCTTTGTTCTTTCACCTGGAGGTTTTCTGCCTTTGTATTTTTTCAGGATGCTGATTTTTTTCTACTTCTGTATGTAATGTATCACTAAGTATTATTTATCAGGCTGGCCAGGTAGTGACAAATTCTTTTGAGTTTTTGCTGTCTTAGAAGTTCTTTATTTCACCCTCATTTTGAATGAGAACTTAACTGGTAAAATATTTTTGGTCAGCAGTTTTGTTTTGTTTTCTCTTGAGACTTGGAGTATAGCTCTCCATCCTTGCCTGGTCTGTAGTGTTTGTGTTGAAAAATCTGCTGTCGGTCTGATGGGAGTTCCTTTAAAGGAAATCTGGCATTTTCTTGCACATTTTAGGATATTCTCTTAATGTTTTACTTTTGAAAGTTTGACTATAATGTGTTGTGGTTGAAATCTTTTCTGATCTTATGTATCTGGGGTTCTATGTGCTCCCTGTATTTGGATATCCATATTTTTTCTAAATAAGGTAGATCTTTAGGTGTTATTTAACTGAATAGATTGTGTAACATTATTTTGCCCATACATTCAGGAACTGCTACAGCTTTGGTCATTTGATAGTATGGGATTAATCTCAGCTTTTGGTCTTTCTAGTCATTTCCTTTTTTTTGGTCTGACTGAGATAGTTCAAAAGACATGTTTTCTAAATTGGATATTCTTTCTTCTACCTCACCGAATCTGCTGTTAAGGTTATTCAGTATATTTTAATTTGACTTATTGAATATTTCATTTCTTATATTTCTGCTTTTTTCTCTATCTCTGCAGAATTTCTTATTTATACCATGGACTGATTGCCTTATTTCATTTAGTTGTTTCTCTGTGATTTTTTAAAAGATATATTTTTTATTATTAAGGGAACAGTTTCCATTTATTTCATAGACACTGTTCTAAGAACATAACTATAATTCCTTTCTTCCTTCCTCCTTCTCCTGTCTTTCCTTTTCCTATTAATTTTTATGATAACATACTTTCAATTTATTATCACAGTCTTAATGTACCACTATATATAATGTTCAACAAGTAAAAAACAGAAAGACTAGTGTTCCATGTGAGTATAATCAAGGACTATAAACAATAATTAAATCATAAGATGTCAATTTCACTCATCACTCTTATACAAGCAGAGTTTTTTTTTTTTTTTTTTTTTTAACTCTATATATTAGCTACCACAAACCAGAGAAACATGGCATTTGTCTCTAGGGTCTGGCTTTGAGTAAGAAAAATGGTCTCCAGCTTTATTCATTTTGTTGCAAAAGATAAGATTTCTTTCTTTTTATTGCTGAGTAGTATTTTATTGTGTATAGATAGCACATTTTCATATCCAGTCATCAGTTGGTGAATGTCTGGGTTTATTTCATATCTTAGCTGTTGTGAATAAAGTTGCTATAAACATGATAACACTTTCATATTCTGATTTCATTTCTCACAGGTGTAGAATGGCTATGTCATATGGTAGATTTGTTTTCAGATTTCTGAGGAATGCCATACTGTCTTCCATAATGGTAATACTAGTTATATTCCCACCAACAGTGTATTAGAATATCTTTTTCTCTAAATCCTCACATGCATTTGTTACTTTTTGATTTTTGGATGATAGTCATTCTTACTTGGGCGAGGTGACACCTCATTGTGGTTTTTATTTAAACTCCCCTCATGGCTAATCATCCTGAGCATTTTTTCGTGTGCCTGTTGGCCATTTGAATTTCATCCTTTGAAATATGCCTATTTATGTCCTTTGTGTTTTTCTTAACCAGATTGTTTTCTTCTCCTTGAGTTTTTTGAGCTTCTTATATATTCTGGATATTAATCCTTTATCAGATGCATAGTTCACAATATTTCCTCCCATTCTGTTGGTTACCTCTTCACTTGGTTGAGTGTTTGCTTTGCTATGCAGAAGCTTCTTAGCTTGATGCAATTTGTCTATTTTTGCTTCTTTTGCCTGTGCATCTAGGGTCTTTTCCAAGAAGTCCTTGCCTATGCCAATGTCTTACAGTTTTTCCTCTATGTTTTCCTGGGGTAATTTGATGAATTCAGTTCTTTAGATCCTTGATCGATTGTGAGATTATGTTTGTATAGGGTGTGTGGTAGGGGTCTTGAGTCATACTTCTGCACTCAGAGATCCAATTTTCCTGACACCATTCATTGAAAATATTGTCCTTTGAACAGGGAGTGATGTTAGTTTCTTTGTCAAAAATTAGTTGGTTGTAGATATGTGGATTGATTTCTGGGTTTTCCTCTGCTTTTGAGTAACCTGATGATCATTCTTTTGAATTATTTTTCAGGCATTTCATCACTGTCCCCTTCTTCACACTGTAATATTAATGTATTATTGTATCCGTTTGAGGAGTCATATTGCTGTCCTTGTTTGTGCTTCTTGTGTTTTTACATTGATTTTTGCCTATCTGGGCAATATCTTGTCACTTTCTCCTCTGGATGATTTTGGTTTTGATTGACTGAAAGTGTTATTCCTAGAAATGTGCCTCTGGCACTTGGTGGTATACCTAAGGCTTACACAATCAGGGGTGTGTGCGGGTGTGCTCAAGGAGCTTTGGCTACCATTTTTGGGAGGAGCAGGAGTCTAGAATGACACCCAAGATTAGTTTAGTGGACTACCTATGGCCATAATTAGTGGGTGAAAGGGATGTTGGATGCCAGCTAGTGTGCTTTACAGTCCCAGACCTTCTTTGTGCCAGGGTGAACTTCCTGACTCACAACCTAGAGTCAAATCACAGTGCCAATGTACCTCACCCAGGTACATGCACCACCCATAGCACTGACCCATTCTGTGTTGTGTCCTTTAAACCCTCCATGAGATATGCATCCAGTGTGCAGGGATCTCTGAGTTTCCACAGTCAGATTGGGTATGGGTTAGGTAATGCCAAATTGCAACATTCTCAGCTCCTTGGCCTATTCCCTGAACTCCCACCAGCACAGAATGCAGGGGATCTGCTCTCTGCCTTAAAAGTTGCCCCCTTCCTGTCCCTGGCAGCCTTTGGCTGCAGTGGGACTGCTCGCTGTTCCCTGAGACAGGACAGAGTTCAAGTGCTGCTTCACCACAGTCAGTCAGTCTGGCACTTTGGTGGGGATAGAAGGAGGAGACAATGTTGCCTTCCATGTTGGAGCAAAGTTGTCATCCAGACCCCTGTTAGCTCCCAAAACCAGACTCAAAGCCAACAGGGACCATGGAATTCTCCCTCACTCAAAGCAGCCAGTGCGGGGGACATGGAAGCCTCAGTAGCCTCCTCCCAGCTTAATGGGGGCAAGATGGCTCTTCCCAGCCAGGAGCTGGCTTTGTAGATGCATGTACTGCTGGCAGTGCTGTGTGCAGCATGTCTGTCCTCTCTCTTCACTGCCCATGGAATCCCTGCTCTATTTATTTCTCCTGGGAATGTGGTCTTTCCTTTGCTTTTCTAATATCTTTCTGTGACTGAGATCAGTGCAGTTTCCCACTATTTAGCCATCTAGCATCCTCCATGTACTGGGAATTTAATGTTCAATGTAACAGTGTTGAAACATGGGACCTTTAAGAAGTGATTAGCTCATGAGGGCTCTGTGCTAAGGAAAGGATTAATGTGATTATCTCAGGAGTGGATTGGTTATTATAGGTTTGGTTTCTTGATAAATGGATAAATTCAACCTCCTACTTCCGTTATCTCTGTCCTTCGTGTGTGTGTGTGTGTCTTCTCTTGCCCTTACATTTTCCACTATGGATAGAACAAGAAGGCCCTAATTATATTGGCTACTCAACCATGAATTTTGCAGCTTCCAGAATTGTAAAAGATAAACCTCTGTTCTGCATACATTACTAAGCATCAAATATTCTGTTATAGCAGCACAAAACAGACTAAGACATAGAGAAATAATTACTAGAAGAGAAGATATAGGAAAATAGAAATAAAGATAAAGTAGAAATCAACAAAACCAAAAAATCAGAAACTCAATTCTATAAGCCCTATTGGAACTGAGCAAACTAAAGAAAACAAGAAATTATTATTCAGAATAATAATGCCAATGTAATAACAAATATTGTAGATATTAAAAATACTAATGGATTTACCAAAATCAGCTTTATGCAAATGCATTTTAAATCTTACATGAACTGGCAAAAAGTTTATAAAAATATTATTTACTAAATATGGGCAAGGAAGAAATAGTAAACTTGAATAGCTCTTTAAATTACTAATTAACTTGAATCTATAGATAAAATTGTTCTGAAATTAAAAGCTTATGGCTTTGATGGTTTTATAAATCATTTTCCAAGCAACTAAGGAATCTAACATTCTAAATTATACAAAAACATATTAGGAACAAACAAAAGAGAGCCTTTTCTGAAATGCATCTTTTGAGACCAAAATAACCTGCTAACTGGGGCAGGATGGCAGAAGGAATAATGAGAGAAATTTCTGTTTGAACCCTAGATAGGAATACTAATCTAAGTATTAGCCAACTAATATAGAAAAGAAAACGGGGGCTGGCATTGTGCTGCAGTGAGGTAAGGTACAGCCTGCAAAACAGGTATCCCATATGAGCACCATTTCGAATCTACTCCACTTCCCATCCAGCTTCCTGGTAAAGCACCTGAGAAAGCGGCAGAAGATGGTCCAAGTACCTGGGTCCCTGCTACCCATATGGGAGACCAGGATGGAGTTCCTGGCCCCTGCCTTTAGCCTGGCCCAGCCCTGGCTGTTTGCAGCCATTTGGGGAGCTAACTAGCAGATGGAAGATTCTCTCTCTCTCTCTCAGTCTGACTCAACATTTTGAATAAATAAATACATCTTTTTTAAAAAAGAGCAAAAACAGATAATGAATAAGAAATAGGTGAATTTATTAAAGGATTACATAGGATTTTAACAGTAGATAATTTATAAATGTATTTTACCGTATTCACAGATTAAAGGAGAAAGCCTGTATGGTCACCTCAGAAAAGGCATCACATGGATACCCACCCATTCTTAGAAAACTAGTAATAGTAAGTAGCTTCCTTAGTGCAGTAAAATTGAAGTAAATGTCCTTTAAGTGACGACAAATTAAACTAACTCTCCTAAAACCATTAACAATATAAAAATTCCCATTGTCATGGCTACAACTAAATATTAGGGGGTCTAGCTATTTAAATGTCATAAGATGACATGATTATAACAAGAAAAGACACGATTTCAAATTACATTACTCCATAAAAGAAATTATTCCCAAAATCTACCTATGAATTTTTCCATGAACTTTTTTTTTACATTCCTTCAGAGAATTCCAAAACACACCTACATACATAAAATCCTTAAGCATATGACAAGACATTACAGATTATTAGGATGTTTATGGCCTCTTTCCTATATATTTGCTAGGGAATCTATAAGGACAGAAAAAAATAGATAAAGAAACTAAATCCTCACCCTTTGCCATTTATAAAAATTCAGTTCAAATCTTTTAAAGATAAAAATGTGAAGGTAAGACATTTATAAGTTTGGGAAGGTAAATATTGAAAAATATATTTCTTGCTTTGAATAAAGAAACAGTTTCATAAACAAAATTATTCAAATCCTTACCATAAAATAAAAATTAATATTTTAATTGCATTAATATTAAGAATGATTCCTTACAAAAGACCCTGTTAATATGGTAAAATACGGGCTAGCATTGTGGCAAAGTGGCTTAAGCCATTGCTTGTGACACAGTCACCGGAGTGCTGGTCTGTACCCTGGCTGCTCCGCTTGCCATACATATCCCTGCTAATGTTCCTTGGAAAGCAATGAAAAATAGTCAAAGTGCTTGGACCTCTGCCACCCACGTGGAAGACACAGATGGAGTTTGCAGCTCCTGGCTTCAGCCTAGCCCTGTGCCGCTATTGCAACCATTTAAGGAGTAATCCAGTGAGTGGAAAAGCTATTTCTCACATCACTCTCCCATCACTCTGCTTTTCAAAAAAGCAAAATAAATGTTAAAAAACAAAATACTGTAAAAAGACAAATGTAAACTGAGAAAGATAATCTGAGAAAGGATTAGCATACAAAATACATTTAGAAAATCCTGTAGAATAAACAAAGAACAACAAGGCAGTAGAAAACCTGCATAAACCTATGTCAACTTACAAAAGAAAAGGTGCTGAAATTCATTAGTAATAAGGAAAATGCAGATTAAATTTTAAATGATGTTACACATATTAGAGCACTAAAAATTAAGAAATCAGACATTTCTAAATTAGAGATTATGTGGAGCAATGATAACTCTCCCATTGCTAGAACTGTTAGTTGATAAATAATTTTATGTATTTCTACATGTCCATATCCATGATCCAGCAATTTCACTGCTATCTATCTATCTATTTATATATATATATATATATATATATATATATATATACACCTTAAAAATCTACCGTGTGATATTGAAAATGTCCTCAAATATTCAAGGAATATATATATAATATTTCAAACAAACAATCCAAATTCCCATCATCAGAAAAATGAGGAAATAAACTGTAGTATATTAAATGTGAATAATATATGTATGTGTGTATATACATATACATATATATATAATAAATGAATGAACAATAAATACCAGAAAATAAACCTTGGAAACATAATGTAATCCACAAAGACAACATGTAATTTAACAATGTTTGTAAAAGCTTAGACATCTAAAACTAAAGAATGTGTTATTTATGCATGTGTACAGACATAACACTTATAAAGTGTTCGGGAAAAATTTGTAGCCAGGTAACATTTATAACTTTATTTAGCCTATTATTTTCTGAAAGCGTTTGACCTATGAGGCAGTCCTGAGAGTGCTCTCTCTCCAAGAGTAGACCTGCTGCAGGGAGGGTCTCCACTTGCCATAAACTCTTCCTGAGTTCCACACCTCCTTTCTTGACAAAAGGAGGACTCCTCCAAGGTGCATTTTCCTCTAGGGTCTGCAGAATCCCTTGCTGAAGAGTCACACTGTCAGAGGCACCTTCTACCACATGCTGCTTCTTACCTCTCTCTTCCTATAGGTATTAGACCTGCATTGTGGTCTGAGGCCGTTCCTTTCCTACTCTTCTTTCACCCCTTGATTTGCACAAGTGTTTCCTACAAAAATATTTTCACTTTCAACATTACTTGTGAGTTTGCTTCCCAGAACACCCAAATATATACATTTATAAAACTTTTTTAACCTTATTGTGGGGAGCAACTCGGACTAGACTAAGTTACTGGAATTAAGACTTATTCTTTTTTTTTTTTTTTTTTTTTTTTTTTTGACAGGCAGAGTGGACAGTGAGAGAGAGAGAGAGAGAAACGTCTTCCTTTGCCGTTGGTTCACCCTCCAATGGCCGCCGCTGCAGCCGGCGCACCGCGCTGATCCGATGGCAGGAGCCAGGAGCCAGGTGCTTTTCCTGGTCTCCCATGGGGTGCAGGGCCCAAGCACCTGGGCCATCCTCCACTGCACTCCCTGGCCATAGCAGAGAGCTGGCCTGGAAGAGGGGCAACCGGGACAGAATCCGGCGCCCCGACCGGGACTAGAACCCGGTGTGCCGGCGCCGCAAGGTGGAGGATTAGCCTATTGAGCCATGGCGCCGGCCTGGAATTAAGACTTATTCTATGCATCTGATCTCCCACAATATGGCGCTGGGAGAGGAGAAAACAGCTTCTACGCAGCTGCCTCTTGCCAACTTGAGTGATGACCTCCAGGAGCTGATCCTGCTCCTGATTGGAGGAGAGCAGCGTACTCGGCGTGTGGGCAGCCGAGTTGGGATTGGCGGAAGAGGACTATAAAGGAGGAGAGAGACAACATGCACCAGGAACATCTAAGAGGAACATCTATCTGAAGGAACACCTGTGCAGCCCCCGAGAGAGCCGGCCGGTGGTGTGCTGCTCCCCTGCGGAAGTGGGGAAAGTGGCCAGGGGGAACCGCCCTTCCACGAAGGTGGAAGGGACAGTAGCCAACCCGGGAAGAACCAGCAGCAAACCCGGGGAGGGCCGAGCAGACAAAAGAACAGCGCAGGGTCCTGTGTCCTTCCTCCACGAAGAGGGAGAGCGACATAATGGTGCCGTGACTCGGATATGAAGCCTAGGCAGGGTTTAGTGTCGTTCCTCCATGAAGAGGGGGAGCGACACTTATTATTACACATTTCTTGGAAATAATGTTCCATGGAAGCCTCATTGTGAAATGCTATTTTGCTGGTGCCGCGGTTCAATAGGCTAATCCTCTGCTGGCAGCAATGGCACACCGGGTTCTAGTCCCGGACAGGGCGCCGTATTCTGTCCTGGTTGCTCCTCTTCCAGTCCAGCTCTCTGCTGTGGCCCAGGAGTGCAGTGGAGGATGGCCCAAGTCCTTGGGCCCTGCACCCCATGGGAGACCAGGAGAAGCACCTGGCTCCTGGCTTCGAATCAGCACTGCAGCAGCCATTGGAGGGTGAACCAACGGCAAAAAGGAAGACCTTTCTCTCTGTCTGTCTCTCATTGTCCACTCTGCCTGTCAAAAGAAAAAAAGAAAGAAAGAAAAAAAAAAAAAAGAAATGCTATTTTAACCCAAACTTTCTTGCTGACAGATATGAAATTATAAATCATAATTGAGTGCTTTAGCACATTCAAAATTTTACACTGGGAAAATGTCATTTTAAAATTATGCACTTACACAGTGTTAGTTCTTTCTTTACTCTCAGAATGCATTTTATGGAAAATTCATCTTCAGGGACAAATTGCATCACACTAATGTCTTTTTACTAAATAACTGTCATTACTATATGTCATTTTGTTTATTTCATTGATTTATCATTTTGAAGCAAAATCCCTAAAGAAGAAAAATAAAAAAATAATTAAAATATTTAAATACTACATTTTACATCTAAATAAAATTAAAGAATTGTATTCATTTTGAACTGTTAAAAATTAAATAAAAAAGTATATTTCATTGGGCATTAGAATATATTCTGTCTGACAAAAAATCTTTAGAAAATTTTTTCATAAGGGACCGATTAGACTGATTAAGGCCAGTGTCACAGATGTTGAAAGAATTCACCAGAGCAGTGAGACTGAGGGAGGAGAGTCAGGTTTATTGGATACACTGCAGGGGAGCAGTGGGCAGGTAGGAAGCTGGCTGCTGCTGCACAGGGACTGCACCGGGGAATAGATGTGTGAGGCAAATCGCCCTTAGCGAGGGGCGCGCCCACCTCTAGGAACTTCGTTTTTGCCAGATGCTTTCCCCTCACTAGTGGTTTCCTTATTACCAATGTCCAAGTAATCTCCATATTTCTGATGCTCTCATTCTTTTAAAACAAAATTTTAAATGTCTTAATGAGTGTAGCAACTATGGAAAATCCTGGAGGCTATCTCTTGGGAGTCAAATCACATTTTTTTTTTTCAAGGTGAACAAGTAAAATGTCACATAACAAAATATTTTAGGAAATCATTCATTTATTTTTTATTGAATTTGGCTTATTAACCTCTTAAATGGCAGACATCTATGCTAGGCATTACGGATTTTCATTAGAATAAGCCTCAAATACTGGAAGATGCAAAACTAACCTAAGAAAGAATTTCTTTTCAAGTACTTATGACTAGAACATATTTAGTTTCAAAATTGTGATTTGGTTTTTTGCACAAAATAGTTAAATAATTCTTTTAGATGAGCATGTTTAAATCAAGAAGACTAAATTCATTACTTTAATGAGATGAAGTTTAAATGAACCCCTCTTTAAAACCATTCAGATTGGATACTTGTAAAGATGCGCTTGTCTTAATGGCTTCAAAACGTCCTTCCTCAGGACTCTTGTGAGGGAGGCTGAGTTAACAGCCTATTATTATGTACTCCTTACTGAGCTGTTAATAGCTTTACCGCCTTTCAAAGAATACACCTGCTGCTCATAAAAACATTTATGTTGCTCCAGCATTTGGCTGTGTTTTAATATCATGTATTTGCTGTGACCTTGTAGAATCCATACTGATCAAAATTTTTTAGGTTAAAAGACAAGAATAAAAGGCATCTGTTTATTCATTTGCGTATATTACTAAAATAATGGAAAATTCTTTGATTACTAAGAGGGTTCTGATACTTGAGAAGTTATTCTTCATAATTTCTACTTCCTTGGTAAGGTTTTATATGAATTTTTAAAAATTTTTTATTCTTAAACTTTTGTTGTCTTCAATTTATATATGTTGAAAAGATGAATTTATATTTATACATGTATATCGTTAATTAGAAACTGATGATTTAAATAGTAGTAGAAACGTCAGCATTTCCACAGAGTGTTTGAATAAGTATGAATGGGAATTTAGATCTCCCTTAAATTTTCAGTAATTGAAAATCATGCGTCTATAATAAGAAAATGTAAAATTTTATTCTGCAGTCTTCATGGTTGAATGCAATATAAATTAATTGTTTTTGGCTAAGTTTCAGTTGGCAAAAGCAAATTGCTCCCCAAACCTGTGCTTGATCTTCGTTTTCACACAAGGACATTTAAAGAAGGCAGTCAATGCAATCATTATTTCCATATGTCCCTTGATTGTTGTGATTTTGTGGATAAATCACAGCAGGTATACGGATGAAACAGTTTCTGAATTTTAGCTGTGCCTGAGTATGTATAGCTACTGCAACAACTCCTTTATCCATACTCGTTAGAAATATTTTTGCTATTTAGTAAATTATACATAAGATTTTTATATTAGTATGTTTACCACCATATGGGGCAGGTTTTTGGCCTAGTGGTTAAGACACTTCTTGGGATGCCCACATCCCACACCAGAGTGCCCAGTTCAAGTCTTAGCTCCACACTCAATTCCAGCTTCCTGCTAATGAGCACCCTGGGAAGCATCAGGTGATGACTCAAGTAGCTGAGTGTCTGCCACCCACATGAGGACCTGGATTGTCTTCCTGGCTCCCCATTTCCGCCTTGCCCAGCCCCAGCTGTCTTGGCATTTGGAGGTGAACCAGTGGATGGCAACTTTCTCACTCTCTTTCCCTGCCTCTCAAATAAACAATTTTTTTTTTTTAAATGTAAAGGACCTTCACATCTGAGGAGTCTTCCTGACAACTTACTTCAGTTGTTGGTTAGCAAAACAAATACATATATCATCAGATCACAATTAAAACTCACAAAGAAATATATGTGATTAAAATTTCATCATGTTCACAGAATGTGTTTTAAAAAGGAAAGATGGAAATGAAATATATACTCACTAAAGATTTTTTAAGTGAAGACAATGAATTCTTCATGTAGATTTAAATGAATTTCTACTTCCTTTCAATACAAATAAGTCTTATTATGTTTTGTAAGTGACTCGGACAAATGTAAGGCTCTATCTTATTCACAAATGGTACTGCTTTTCAGTAGGTACTTTTCTTCCAACGATTTTCTGCTGGAAAACCTAACAACCAGGAGAGGATTTTGGAGACTGGTCTACCTGCATTTACTCTGATTATTTCATTTTGGAAATTTTGTTCTCTGCTTTCATTTATCTTACCTAAACTAAAATCCAGTTACTATTATTGAAAAATTTTAACTGCTGGGTTTTTTTTGTTTGTTTTTAAACAAAGCATATTACTTTCATTAGCTTTATTTTAAAAAACTACATCTCATAATTAGGTAGGGTGAATTAATCAAAGGACCATGGATCTATTCCTTTTCTAATTTCATGCACCATGTTGGTATTATGATTTAACTTTGAAGATGTTAGTTTGACATCCGCAATACCATTTATATTTGAGGAAATCTACATATGAATATTAATGTTTTCAAGTATATTTGGTGTTTTTTTCTCATAGTGGCATTTATTGCTAAATTATACTAATTTAATAATAAAATTTATCTAGTTTTTATGTAGCAAGTTGACTACTTGATCTAAAGTACTAACATCAGTAGGAATTTGCAAACTTTTCTAAAAATGTTCAATTTAAATTAAATATAATCCTCAAATACTCTTTAAATATTTTTCTTTCATTTCCACCTATTAGATTACGTAATTTTATTTATCCTCAATAAATATTTTAAATGTTTTGTTCTCTGCTATTTGTCTATCACCGAATTTACACATTTTAAAAATTCTAATGAATTATCAAGAATGTTAAAAATGAATGATGAGGTTTGGTGTGGTAGCCCAGTGGGCTAAGCCTCCACCTGTGGTGCCAACATCCCATATGGGTGCTGGTTTGAGTCCTGGCTGCTCCTCTTCCGATCCAGCTCTCTGCTATGATCTGAGAAAGCAGTAGAAGATGGCCCAAGTGTTGTGCTCTTGCACCTTTGAGGGAGAGCTGGAAGACTGTCCTGGCTCCTGACTTCAGAAGAGCCCAGCTCTGGCCATTGTAGCCATTTGGGGAGTGAACCAGAAGATGGAAGACATTTCTCTCTGTCTGTAACCCTCTCTCTCAAATAAATAAATAAAATAAATTATATAAAAGAAGAAGAATGAATGAGGGAGCCAGCGCTGTGGTGTGGAGTGTAAAGCCACCGCCTGCAGTGATGGCATCCCATATGGGCACTGGCACAAATCCCAGCAGCTCCACTTCTGATCTAGCTTCATGCTAAGGCTTGGGAAACCAGTGGAAGATGGCCCAAGTCCTTGGACCTTGCATCCACGTGGGAGACCCTGAAGAAACTTCTGGATCCTGGCTTCAGATCAGCCCAGCTGCGGCAATTGAGGCCATATGTGGAGTAAACCAGTGGATGAGAGAGCACTCTCTCTATGTCTGCCTGTGCTTCTCTGTAACTCTGAGTTTCAAATAAATAAATAAATCTTTAAAAAAAAATGAATGACAAAGTTGAATTTATTGTTCATGCTATACCTTTATAAATACCATTAATGAATTTTGGAATAAAAGAACTCCCTTTAAGAGCAATAATCAAGCTTTAAGCATCTCATTTTTACTTGAAATGCTTTATGAATATTTGTAGACTGGTAGAGTGTAGAAGAAAAATCTACATCCTGTCTATATGAAGGTATGTTACATGAGCAGATGGAGAAGGTAAAACTGAGTAAATATTAAGAATATGTACTAAGATATTTCAGAACAATATTTTAAAGGATACTCTTTTGTAAAAAAAAAATTGGCAAGCAAAATCCAGGATATTCTCTACTATTTTGCTAAGAAAATGAGTTGGCTATATGACACAATATTATTGAATTTTGATTATGGAAGTATGATATGCCAGAAGAAACAGTTTTTCTTGTATCTCACTTGAATTGTCATTAATTTATGCAAGCTAACATCAAATTGTTATAACAATATTTAAGAATTTAAGTGCTAAATTTATGTAGCAATTAATTCATTAGCTTTACCATTCTATCGCTTGGCTATTATTTCATTACCACCTACAGGATTCTAGGCATACCCTATTCTGCAGTAGAAGCATAAAGGTTCACAAGCAAGCCAAACAAGTACAAAAAATTTTAGAAAACCTCTGACAGTGTTTCCATGATTACTTCAAGCATAAGCTTACCATTGCCTGGATTACATGCACTACCTATTGATTCCAGAAGAATAAGTAATTCCAAATTACTCAACTTCTAGAGTTTTCACACATTATTCTGCTTTTTCTTCACAACAAGCCTGACCCTTTAAGGTGTTTGTAACCTTTGCAATTTTCACAGATAAATTGACTAGAACTAAGGACTATACTGGTCTCATCCTAACACCAATATTTTCTAAAGTCCACACTATAATAATTTGACCATTTCCCCTAACAGTAAATATAGTCAATATTTCAAAATGCTACTTGTCTACAAAAAGGTCATATGTTTTGTGAAAATAATGATGGATGTTTGAGTCTAAATGAAATGTCCCTGTATGATCAGCTGTACTTCTGTGCCATCTCCTACTATTTCTCAACATTTAATGTTCACAGAATGTTTTTCATTTTGAATACAATAAGATATGTATTGGAAAGAACATATGAGAAAAAGTCATGAATGCATTTCAAACTGATTTGGGGTTATCTCCTATTTTGGATTACTGTGGATAATCAAGAGTTGATTGTAGTAAATTATAGCTGTGGTAGGCTAAATGGCACTTCTCTGAAAGTACAGTCAGAAAGTATTTGTGTACTTGTAATAACTAGTTCTATGTTTTTCTTACTTATGCATATTTGTGATTTTGTCATATCAGTAGCTAATTTTTACCTAAGGAAAACATTTCAGAACACCCTACCCACTAGTTTAGACTGCCATCCCAAAGAACTTCCTAACCCCTTCTTTAACCAAATTAGAAACTCCATCTTGAGCATTTTCATGAATGTGAGAAAAGAAAGCAACTCCCTTGATTACCAGCATCAGAATCCAACTCTGACTATTTCTGATCCTCCGAAAAGAAGGAATCAGGAAAGCTGAGGGTTTTCAAAGATAATGCAGGTCTCTTTCTTTACCTCCTCAACATGAATGCAGTTACCTAGGAAAAGAAGACTATAATCGTTCAGGGTTTCTCTTGTATTGAGGCAGGAGGCTAACTGTGGGATGTATACAGATCTGTTCACAGGAAGATCAGAATAAGCTGGGAACCAGTCACAAATTTGCCCCTGCATTGAAGCAATTATCCGACACTTAGTAAGCACTCACTGTGTATCCAGTCCCCTTTGTTTTCCATTTGGGGTTGTCTTTGTTTTTGTTTTTTTGATGGAGATGGTCTTTGTTTTGGAGAAATTCCAGTCTACTTGGGAATAGATGTTTACATGCACTGAAAAAATAGAGAAGGGAACCAAAATGTATAAAATTCAGTGCTAAATGCTGGTTAGAGTCAAAGAATGTAGAGATTGGGGCCGGCGCGTTGGCATGGCAGGTACAGGTGCCACCTGCAGTGTTGGCATCCCATATGGGCACCAGTTCGAGTCTTGGCTGCTCTGCTTCTGATCATGGCCTAGGAAAAGCAATAGAAAATGGCCCAAGTCCATGGGCCCCTGGACCTGTGTGGGAGACACTAAAGAAGCTCCTGAAGTGAAGCTCATGGCTCCTGGCTTCAGATTGGCCCAGCTCTGCTCATTGTGCCCATTTAGGGGAGTGAGCCAGTAGATGGAAGACTTCTCTCTGCCTCTGACTCTCTATAACTCTACCTTTCAAATAAATAAATAAATCTTTAAAATAAATAAATAAATAAGTACATAGGGATTTGTTTAAGATGCCTAGATTTTCTTACTGTATAATATCTTTATATTACTGAACTGTCAGTCTATACACATTTGGACAATATTGATATGTCAAAATTGAGAAATATACCATGATACAAGAAAGATAGAAAAGATCTCACATATACTAACTAAAGGAGGGTTTTCTAAATGAATTGAGTCCCTCAGTAGATACAGAACATTATTCCTAAAATTCTAAAAGATCACCCATTATTGTCAAGTAGTTACACAGCATTCGATCTATCCATCTGCTTCTGTACCAGTACCACGCTGTTTTGATTACAACTGCCCTGTAGTATGCCCTGAAATCTGGTATTGTGATGCCACTGGCTTTGTTTTTGTTGTACAAGATTGCTTTAGTTATTCGAGGTCTCCTGTGCCTCCATATGAATTTTAGCATCATTTTTTTCCAGATCTGAGAAGAATCTCTTTGTATTTTGATTAGTATCACATTGAATTTATAAATTGCTGTTGGGAGAATGGACATTTTGATGATGTTGATTCTTCCAATCCATGAGCATGGAAGATTTCTCCATTTTTTGGTATCCTCTTCTATGTCTTTCTTTAAGATTTTGTAATTCTCATCGTAGAGATCTTTAACATCCTTGGTTAAGTTTATTCCAAAGTATTTGATTGTTTTTGTAGCTATTGTGAATGGGATTGATCTTAGCAGTTCTTTCTCAGCTGTGGCATTGCCTGTGTATACAAAGGCTGTTGATTTTTGTACATTGATTTTATATCCTGCTACTTTGCCAAAATCTTCTTTGAGTTCCAATAGTCTCTTAGTAGAGCTCTTTGGATACTCTAAATAATCATATCGTCTGCAAAGAGGGATAGTTTAACTTCTTCCTTCCCAATTTGTATTCCTGTACTTTCTTTTTCTTGCCAGATGGCTGTGGCTAAAACTTCCAGAACTATATTGAATAGCAGTGGTGAGAGTGGGCATCCCTGTCTGGTACCAGATTTCAGTGGAAATGCTTCCAACTTTTCCCCATTCAATAGGATGCTGGCCATAGGTTTTTCATAAATTGCTCTGATTGTATGGAGGAATGTGCCTTCTATACCCAGTTTGCTTAGAGTTTTCATCATGAAAGGGTGTTGTATTTTATCAAATGCTTTCTCGGCGTCTATTGAGATAATCATATGGTTTTTCTTCTGCAGTCTGTTAATGTGGTGTATCACATTGATTGTTTTGCGCACATTAAACCATCCCTGCATACCAGGGATAAATCCCACTTGGTCTGGGTGGATGATCTTTCTGATGTGTTGTTGCATTCTATTGGCCAGACTTTTATTGAGGATTTTTGCATCTATGTTCATCAGGGATATTGGTCTGTAATTCTCTTTCAATGCTGCATCTTTTTCTGGCTTAGGAATTAAGGTGATGCTGGCTTCATAGAAAGAATTTGGGAGGATTCCCTCTTTTTCGATTGTTCTGAATAGTTTGAGAAGAATTGGAGTTAGTTCTTCTTTAAATGTCTGGTAGAATTCAGCAGTGAATCCATCTGGTCCTGGGCTTTTCTTTGTTGGGAGGGCCTTTATTACTATTTCAATTTCTGTCTCAGTTATGGATCTGTTTAGGTTTTCTATGTCTTCCTTGTTCAATTTAGGTAGGTTGCATGTGTCCTGGAATCTATCCATTTCTGATAAATTTCCCTGTTGGCTGGCATACAACTCTTTGTAGTAATTTCTGAAGACTCTTTTTATTTCTGTGCTGTCTGTTGTTACATTCCTTTTTTTCATCTCTGATTTTATTGATTTGGGTCTTTTCTTTTTTTAGTTAGTTGGGCCAGTGGTGTGTCAATTTTGTTTATTTTTTTCAAAAAACCAGCTCTTTGCTGATCTTTTGTAATTTTTTTATTCAATTCTGTTGATTTCTTCTATTTAATTATTTCTCTTCTCTTTTCTTTTGAAAAGGTTTGCTGCAGTTTTTCCAGATCCTAGAGATGCATTGATAGCTCATTTATTTGGTGCCTTTCCAATTTCTTGATGTAGGTACCTATTGCTATAAACTTTCCTCTTAACACTGCTTTTGCTGAATCCCATAAGTTTTGATATGTTGTGTTTGTTATCCTCATTTACTTCCAGAAAGTTTTTGATTTCTCTTTTGATTTCTTCTATGACCCACTATTCATTCAGGAGCATGTTGTTCAGTCTCCATGTGTTTGCATATGCTCTAGGGATTCCTGAGTTGTTAAATTCTAGCTTCATTCCACTGTGGTCTAAGAAGTTGCATGGTATGATTCTAATTCTTTTAAATTTGCTAAGACTTGCTTTATGGCTTAGTATGTGGTCAGTTCTAGAGAAGGTTCCATGGACTGCTGAGAAGAATGTAAATTCTTTATGTGTAGGATGTGTAGTTCTGTAGATATCTGTTAGATCCATTTGGGCTATAGTGTTGTTTAAATCTGCTGTATCCTTGTTGATCTTCTGTCCAGTTGATCTGTTTATTTCTGAGATTGTAGTATTGAAGTCCCCCAATATTATTGTATTGTAGTTTAAGTCTCCCTTTAAGTTCCTTAATGTATCTTTTAAATAACCTGGTGCCCTGTAATTAGGTACATATACATTTATAATTGTTACATCTTCCTGTTGGATTGATCCTTTGATCATTATATAGTGCCCCTCTTTGTCTCTCTTAAGAGTTTATTTTGTCTGACATTAAGATGGCTACACGAGCTCTTTTTTGGTTCCTGTTGGCATGGAATATCTTTTACAACCTTTCACTTTCAGTCTGCAGGCATCTTTGTTGGAAAGATGTGTTTCTTAAAAGCGGCAAATAGATGGGTTTTGTTTTTTAATCCATTCAGCCAGTCTGTGCCTTTTAACTGGAGAGTTGAGGCCATTTATATTCAATGTGACTATTGATAAGTAGTCACTTGGCCATGCCATTTTTCTAAGGATATTTCTAATATATGCTTTGAACTTCCTGTGATCTTTTACTGGGAGAGTTTCTTCCTTTACCTTCTTTTGTACTGATGGCCATGTTTCCGTGTGTAACACATCTTTAAGCATCTTTTACAGAGCTGGATGAGTGGTGACAAATTATTTCAATTTCTGTTTGCTATGAAAGGTCTTTATTTCACCTTCATTCACAAATGAGAGTTTTGCAGGATATAATATTCTGAGCTGGCAGTTTTTTTCTCTTAGTACTTGGGCTATATCTCACCATTCCCTCCTAGCCTGTAGGGTTTCTGATGAGAAGTCTGCTATGAGTCTAATTGGATATCCTCTGAGAGTAATCTGACTCTTCTTTATGTTTCACTGTGGTGAGTTTGATTACAATGTGTCATGGTGATAATCACTTCTGGTCATGTTTATTAGGGGTTCTATGTGCTTCCTATACTTGGATGTCTCTGACCTTCTCCAAACCTGGGAAGTTTTCTGCTAGTATCTCACTTAAAAGGCCTTCTAATCCTTTCTCTCTCTCCGTGTCTTCAGGAACTCCTAGAACCCAAATGTTGGTTTTTTAATAGTATCCTGTAGATTCCTGACAATATTTTTTAGATTTCTAATTTCCTCTTCTTTTCTTTGGTTTGACTGTGCTCTGTCTTCTAAGTCCAATATTCTTTCTTCTATCTCACTGATTCTGTTTTTAAGGCTCTGAAATGTGTTTTTCATTTGTTCTATTGAATTCTTCATTTCATTTTGATTTCTCTTCAATATCCCAATTTCATGTTCTACTAAATTCCTCATTTCATTTTGATTCCTCTTTATGGTTTCATTTTCACAAGAGAGATTTTCTGTCCTGTCCTGTATGGATTTCTGTAGTACATGCATTTGTTTTTGATAACTTCTAAATGTTCTTATCATACATTTTTTGAATTCCATATCTTGCATTTCTTCTATCTCATCATCTTCATAATCTTGTATTGGAGTGTCATGTTCATTTGATGTCTTCCTTGTTCTTCCTTGTTCTTGTTCCCTCGGTTTCTGTGTTTGTTGTTTGACATTGTGGAGATATTCTGTGGTTTCTTCTTTTTTTCTTGCTGTCATTATATTTCGCGTTATACTATGACTGTAGATTAAGTGGGCTGTCTTCTTTTGGTGAATCTCTAAAGGCTTGTGGTGGGTATGGCCAGAAAGCTCTGTTCAGTTCTTCAGGGTTAAGGTTGTGCCAAAAGTGACACACCCAGGTTTGGTGTGGTAAATCTTCTCTCTCTCTCTTTTTTTTTTTTTAATCAGAGGGGAAGTAATTCTGCTCAACTGAGCTCTTCTCCTTTCATGGCAATCAGAGCCTGAGCGCTAGCCCCAGTGGGTATAATATTTGTCTGCTCTGTCCCAAGGACCACACTAAGGATCTGTTCAGTCCTCAATGTAAGCTCAGATTCCCCTGCAATGTCTCTCACCGTGTAGCCAAAGCCCCCGAATTTGTGGCATCCCTCACCGAGACTACTCACATCAGCCACACCATGAGTTCTCCCACACACCCTCAGTTTTTTTCACAGTCCCAGTTCATAAGCTCCACACATTCACTAGGTCTTAGTCTACTGTTATTTCTCCCCACCAGAGTCAGGTTTTTCTGCTTGGCTGAGCGCTGGCCCGGACCCTGAGCTGGCGCACCTGTTACGTACGTCCAAAATGGTGCCTGCTCTTTGTCTTGCTCACCTTTGTAAGGTGAGTGGAGAGAGAGAATCGTGTCCATACTGGTCCCTTTTATTTTTTTTCTCTCCTCTAGTTAGCCTGGTGTACTTCCCCCACAGGGCTTCAAGCCTTGTTCCCTCTAGGCTCTTCCTGCCACTTTTCTGTGTCTTGGGCTACTGTGGTTTCAACTCACCTCCCTTTCCAGCACTGGTGTATAGACTCGAAAGCTGGGATCCCGAGCCATGGGCGCCCATGCCCTCCACATAGGTTCACTGTGTCCCACTAATTCCAGAAGAGTTTCCTCTGCAGTTTTTTCCCTAACTCTTCTCTGAGACTACAGTATCTCCACTTTCATTAAACTATCTTTTCCTGCACTATCAGTGAGTTTCCTCCCTATTCCGCCATCATGGAGCCTTCCCAGTAAGTTGTTTGAATTGTTACCTCACAATTGAAACTATTTTCTGTGCTCATCAAAGGAGACAACACAAGCTGTTTTATTTTCAGCCAACAAACACTAGTGTGCAAGACTGCCAGCATCGTGGCCCAATGAGTATCTTCTGTACTGGCTACAATTCAATAAGCTTTGCAACCCATGGGATTCTACATTTGTAGTGCCACTTTGTGCTGCCTGACCACTTGTTTTGAGCTGTAAAACTTCAAAAGTGATCATCTTGGATCTGCCCCAAAGATTGTTTTAATCTTTGTGTGTGTGTGTGTGTAAATAAGTAAATACTTAGGATTGATTGATAATACACCCTATGCAAGCATGTGGAATATAACAGTTTCAGTAAAGAGTGTGAAATTTGTAAATGTATTTATTTGGTAACTAAACAGCACAGAATGAAATTTGTAAACTTACATTATATTTGAAATTATGTACAGGTAGTTAATAAGCTAAAATATGAGAACTTAGAAGACAATATAAACTAACACAACATACAAAGAGGGAAATAATTTATAATAAGAGCGTTATTAAATGGGATAGAAAACAAAAAAAAAGAGAAAATCAAAGCCAAAAGCTGGTTGAAACCTTTGGAAAGCTTAATTGTGAAGAAAAAGAAAATAAGAAAGCAAGTAACATTGAGACTGAGAGGAGAGATTTTGCTGCAGATACAAAAAATATAAGTAAATTTTATGAACAATGCAATGTATTCCCTAGCAAAGTTGAAGACATACATGTCATACAGCTAGCAATTGCCCCTATGATGCACATTCGTGGTACGAACTCCAGAAAAGCACGTGCACATACTCTACTCAAGGATGTTCAGAATTCAGCCTGCCAGGATATGAGAGAGAGAGGGTGCTCTGTGCAAAACATAGTCTCTACCTGGTGACAAGCTGCTTTGAGTTGGAGTGGATGTGTCAGTAGAAAAGCAATTAGCCAGAGTTCTAGGATATTAGTGCCCAATACTTTGTCACAGATCAAAGCAAACTTGCTTTCCTTTGAGCTAAAAAACACTGGGAGGAGAGAAGACTGCTGTGTATGTTGAGGGGAACTCTCCACTGTTGCTTTTCCTGAGCATTCTTCCTCAGGTGTGCTGGCAGGTGGCAAGATGTAAGACAAGACAACAGCCGTCATGCTGGTGGGGAGTGAGCCAGGCTGAGGAAACATTTAAGCACACTTTATACCTGAGGATTTTTATTTCAGAGTTGTAGCTACAGGTGTACACTTGTAAATAACAGGAGAAAGGCTCACTGCTGCCTGTCAGGTTACTCTCTGTAACTTTACTGAGAAGGAAATTACTATTTTATTATGTTTGGTGGAGCAACAAAGACTATATGAAATTATTATGAGGTCACTCTAAGAGTAAACTTTTGAATCCATTATCATATCTCTTTGGGGATATGACTCAATTTTTCGCTTTCCATTGCTTTAAAATTCTCTCAGTCATCATTTCACATTGCGAAACAGCGCTCAAGATGTGCCATACCACTTACATTGCAGAAGATTCTGTGAAGGGTGGAATATTCTCTAGTATATGAAAATGAAAAATGCAAACTTCTACTAAATTTCTAGCAGAAATATCATCATTTCTTCAAATAGTCCACATACATGTCTCTCCATAACATGATCTTAAGCTACCTAATTTTAAAGGTCTTGGTGTTAGTAAGTTCTTACTTTCAACCCTTAGCAGATATGATTATATCCAGCAGTGATTTGTAGACTTTCCTTTATTTTCTTGGATTTTATGGCAAATGGGTAAATATTTACTTTCTAATCTCAGAGTTACCTAGAGATAAATATAAGGTGCAATTTTTCCATTTCATCCTTTTTATTTAAAATACTGCTGTAGTTAAGTCATTCTTTTCCTTTGTGCTTCATATTTAATAAATACTTTTATTATTTGGGATATAGATGGCAAACTCAATTCCTCAGCCAGACACAGAATAACTATACAGCATATAAATTTCAGACAAATGAGACTATAAAATATAAAAATGATCATTAAAATAAGAACCTTTTCCTCAAAAGTAGCTTAAGGGAAATGATTTTCGTAGTTCTAAATCTTAAAGCATCACCAGCAGATAAATGAAGGTTAGCACATTCTACATATGTGTAAAATTTTGTAACTTCAATTTGTTTGTCTGGAAGGTCTCCTGAACAGAAGAGATTTCCAGGCAAAAACTAAATACAATCTTCATGGGAATACTGTAGTAAAATTGAAGCATCAAATGAATGATTTAAAGACTTTGAAAGTCACTTCCATCGCTGAGAATTTTTATCTCTAAATTACTAAGAGAGTAGTGGAAATTAAGTAAACAGTGACCTAGTTTAACTATGAATTTGGAAGCATTGCTCATACAAGTAAAGGTTGAGTAACCCTTATCTGAAATACTTGGACAAAGAAATATTTTATTTTTCAACATTTTTAGTGTTTTGAAATATTTGCATATACACAATGTGACTGGAGTCCAAACACAAAATCCATTTGTGTTTACACTTTATGCACGTAGACTGATGTAATGAGATAGTTTTAATGTGCCTGTGTTTTGACAATCATCATATGAGGTCATGTGTGGAATTTTCTACTTGTGGCATCATGCTCATAAAGTTTGGGATTTTTAGAGCATTTCAGATTTACAGATGAGAGATACTCAACCTATACAGTGTTTTTTCTTTCTTTAGATGCCCTGCTGAAATATCATTATAACTTTATAGAGTTGTTTTGTGTAACACTACATAAAGACTATCGTACGTTGAATGTGTCCAGACCACTGGCAATTTTTGAACAGAGTCTCAAGGACACATAACATGTTCTGTGCTAGTAGACAGGGGAGCTCACTTAAAAGAGTAGTTGTGGGAAGTACATTGCAGTATGCAGGGAGGAATCAATTCTCCCTCAAAGAAAAAAAAAAAAACACACACACACACAGATCACTTGATTGCTTAAAGTTGACTCAACTTCAGTTTCTACTACTGGGAAATCACTGAGCAATAGATCAAAGCAATTGATTTCTGGATAAAAGATTTCAAACTTTAAAAATCAATTAATTTATTTTTCCTTTCACCCACAGGCCTACCCACGGATAGCGCCGGCATTTTGGCACTACCTGCGGGTAGAAGTGAGTAGCGGGTCCTTGAATTCTCCCACCTTTGCTCCTTGCACTCTGCTGGTGTGTTCTGATCCGATGTGCCCATTTTTCTCAAGTTGCAGCTGCCATTCTGTGTAAACGTGTTCTCACGTCACCACCATTCCTTAGAGCTGGGTCAAAAATCTGAATTGCTAACAACACTAGCGCAGTTCACTAGTACAGTTTCCTGGCATACGATTAATCACCTTGCTTGATAAAATTCCAAATCAGGGCCATATCATGTGCATCATAATGATAAACAACTAACTACTAAGCTATAGAAAACCATGCTTACACTTCTTTTTAGTCAACACTTTCAATATTGAGAGGATAATTCCTCAGTAGAACTTGGGGCTGTCTGGAGGAAATGGTAGGGTCATGCTGCTTTATTTCCTTTCTCCTCTGTTCTGTTCCCCAGGAGCATGAGCAGCTCACCTATTCCTCCACGAGATCCAAGGCCCCCAGTGTCATCATCACAGGTCTCAAGCCAGCCACCAAGTACATATTTCATATCCGAGTGAGGACTGCAACAGGATACAGTGGCTACAGTCAGAAGTTTGAATTTGAAACAGGAGATGAAAGTAAGTTTCACACAAGGATATAAACTAACATGTTAATTTAGTGCCATCCCAGCTTATCCTGGTATTTTAAAACCAGGTGTCCAAAGTTTTTGACAGTCTTTTTAAATGGGATACTGTTCATGCCAATGCGCATACGAGTCATTTCAGCCAATGTTCTGGTTCTGTCATTAAACACTTCTATGATATGCTTTGCTCTATCACAACTGTAGTGTGGCCCAAGTATGTCCCTTTATGCAGAATTCATCACTCGTGCCATTACACAGAGTCTTAATGGATGATGTTAGTCTGGTTGTTTACCAATCCTGGCATCATGATATGTATGATACTAATGAAAAGCTGGAAAGGAATAAGGCTTTGTTCAAATTTGGACAGCTTTGGTTTGTTTATCTCAGATCAGTAAAGTCAGTGATCAGGAGACAAACTCGACTGAGATGCACATTATAAGTTTAAATATATACACATAGGCTTAATTAATTGCATTAGTTCCGTAACCTCAACATACTGGAAACCAAAATGGAAGATGAGGAGAATAAGTGAGGTGTTACATTGTCATATAGCACAAGCTTTGAAATTTCTTACTCATTCTAAACCCAGCTCTACCATGACTTCCTTCTGCCTTTCAGAAACTCATTTTAGGGGCAGGTGTTATGGTGCAGAAAGTTAAACTGCTGCTTGGGATGTCCACATCCTGTATCAGAGTGTTTTCAGTTCAGTTTCCTGCTATTGCATCCTAGGAGGCCACAGATAATGTCTCCAGTGCTTGGTCCCTGCCACTTCTGTGGGAGATCCAAATGGAACTCCTGGCTCAGGGCTTTGGCTTGAAGCAGTCACACATGATGTGGCAATCTGGGGTGTGGACCAGTGGATGGGAGATCCCTTTCACTATCTGTCTCTCCTCCTCTCTCTCTGCCTTTCAAATAAATAAAAATGAATAAATAAATAAGTCTTTGAAAAAAATTTCACTACAAAATAGTTTTGTGGATAATATAGGTTGCTTTTTCCAAATATGTCTTTGGAAAAATGTACAAATAGATAAATATAATAACAACCTGTTCCCATCATTGCTAAAATGCTATCTTAATAATTCAATAAGAGCAATTTACTATAATAATTTCTATGGATTAAATAAAGGTAAGATTTAATGAGATTTTATTAATGCCTAAAATGATGTGAAGTATTTTCCATGTATTCTTTCATTCAGACCTTTCAACATGAATAAGTCAAATTTTCTTTTCCTAATTTTACTTTTAAGAAAACAGAAGATTAAAGGATTTAGGGAATTGGTTCAAATTCATGAATCCGGTAAGAAGCTGCGCTAAAATTTGAAATTCAGGGCTGTCTTCCTCCTAAAGCTGTGCTATAAGTACTCTATCATCCTGCCTGCTGAGTCCCATAATTTTAATTTAGGATGAAGTGTTAGTTGTAAAACCATGAAATAAGCTACCGTTTCTCCAGTTTATCACTCTCTTGAAGTGAAGCTACTTGGGTCCCAAGTTCTAACACAGATGGAATGTGGTGTTATTGTTGCATTGACAAACAATATTGATTTCAAAATCTTATCATTTCTTATAACTATTTCTAACTGAAACATGGAAACTGTCTGACATTTGTAAGTAAGAAGGAACAAAACTTAGGGAGAAAGAATAAACCAATTATTAAAAAGACTTGTGATCTGGATTTTAAATGTCAATAACTGTCATTTATAATGCTATTGGAGGCAATTGACTCCTTAAAACAAGAGTTTGAATTATTGGGAATAGAGTACAGTATTCACAACTTCACAATTAAATCTATACAAAAATAGCCAAAGGACTGTACTTACTGTGTCCAAGTGACTATCATTTTTCTGCCAATCTGTCAAGCCCTAGCCTAGATGCAAAGCCTGGGATACATCCAAGGAAAGGTTAGTCCAAGGAAGAGTCAAGTCATTGCCTTTTCTGGGCAGTGTTCACTCTTCCGTCAGAAAAAATTTCATAAAATCAATCCAAATAAGTCTTTTATGTTCATTTGGGGCTTATACAGAAAGTAATCAGTTCCAATTTTAAAAATCCCTTTCCATCTAAATATTAAAAATATGTTTGGTTTTAAATCTAAATTTCAACTCACTGTAATTTCAGAGCAATAATAATTCCTTCAGATGTTATATAGAAAAAATATATTTACTCAGTAGAAAGACCCCATACTCACCAGTGACTCAGTACAACATTCATCTGCTCAAGAAAAATCTACACAGAACTTAATATGTGCCTTAGTCAGTGTGAGTCCCTGAAGATTAAAAAAAATGGTACTAATAAGAGCTATAATCTGTGTACTCCCATAATTTATATTATATAGGTTTCTGGTGGAAAAATTTAAACAAAAAATTACAAGAATGGTGATGTGTCCTTTCATAAAAATATGCAAACAGAACATGGGAGCATAGAAAAGATGCCATTTTTCAGCACAGATGGGTCCTGAAAGGCTTCTGGAAGTGATCCAACTGGGCCTCATCCTTGAAAGAGAGGTAGCCAAGGAGCAGCTAAAGCACTGAGGCCTGAGACAGCATAAATGTTTTTAAAGATTTATTTATTTGAAGGGCAGAGTTAGAGAGAGAGACAGATCTTCCATCCTCTGGTTCACTCCCCAAATGGCCACAACAGCTGGAGCTGTGCGAGGCCAGACCCAGGGCCACGAGCCTCTTCTCAGTCTCCCATGTGGGTGCAGGGGCCCAAGCACTTGGGCCATCTTTCACTACTTTCCCAGGCCATTAGCAGGGAGCTGGATCAGAAGTGGAGCAGCCAGACTCAGTCAGCGTCCATATGGGATGCCTGCATCGAGACAGCAGCTTTACCCACTAATTACACCACAGCATCAGCCCCAGCATGAAAATTTAAGAGCAAATGGTTTGATATTTGCTGCAGTGAGGATACATGAGTGGTGAAATGGTGGAAGATGAAGGTGGGGGGTTGAAGTCCAAACAAAGGTGCTCTTTTGGACACATTAGGGTTTTTGTATCCTGAAGGTATTGAAGGTCTACTGTAGAATTTGTACTCAAACATCATGTTCAAGATTCTACACTGAGAAGTTTGCATGCATTTAATTCTAATAAGACTATGCTTTTTTAATTTTGTAAAAACTTTAATTTATGCATTTGTTTTATTCAAAAGGGAAAGGGGGGAAAGAGACAGAAAGAGAGGGAAATCTCCCATTTGCTGGTTCACTCCCTAACTGTACACAACAGCCTTGGCTGGGCTAAGCTAAAACCAGAAACCAGGAACTCAATGCAGGTCTCACACTCACAGACTTAGACATCTGTGCCTTTACTCGTTGCTTCCATGGTATATGTTAGCTGGAACCAGGATTGGAGCAAGGACTCAGGCGCAGGCTCTCCAGTGTGGGATCCTGGCATCACAGCAGCATCTTTACTGCTGTACCAAATGCCCACCCAAGATTATACCTTTTTTTTAATTAAGAAACTCATTAGCCTTAGCAAAATCTGGCAACTAGTGAGTGAAGAAACACTATTAGAACCCTCAAACCAACTGATAATGGCAACAAAATAAATGAAAGCTTTGATCTGAATTTCTGATCATGAATGTCATGAAAGTGACTTTGGTTAAACCCTTGATGAGACAATATCTGAGAAGAATCTTGAAAATATGTTGTCTAAACCTTTTGTTTGTGTGCATAAAATGGGTCTTAATCAACAGCTGAAAGGGAAATAATTTAAAAGATACTTTTTATTGTCTGATTAGACTTAAATTGCATTCTTTCAAGCATGCTATTTAAAGGCAATAGAGAATTTCAATGAAAAATGGTAAGAAATGGGTAGATTTACCATGAATTCAAGAATTTGATAATATGAATCCCAACTGATGGTGTCAGTTCTTTTCTCTTCCTACCCTGTTGGCTCATGTTTACATTTTTATAGGTTTTGTTGCTCAACTATTGCCTGAACTATTGTAATGTCTACTTTATTGCTAAATTTTGTCTTGTTTATTCCACTTAATAAACTAACTTACTTGGAAATTATTCTTAATTTATTTGAAAGGCAGAGAGACAGAGAACTTCACCCACAGGTTCACTTGTCAGTTGTCTGGCACTGCCAGGGCTGGACCAGGCTTAGGCCAGGATCCAGGATCTCAATCCTAGTCTGCCATTTGGAAGCAGGGACCCAGGTACTTAAGCCATCACCTGCTACCTCTCATTGTGTACATTAACAGGAAGCTGGAATCAGAAGTGGAACTTGGACTTGAATACAGGCACTTCATATGGGATGTGGGTATCCTAAAGTGGTGTCTTAACTGCTGCAGCAAATGCCCACCCTTAATTGACTAACTTCATAATGCATGAATTATGCATTATTGTTTGGGGAGAGGATACTAGTTAGTCTCTCATTTGATGATCTGGTTCAAACTTTTAAAGTAAACAAAATGACATGGTTTATAATTCAGTTCTCTTCAGTCATATCTAACTTACTTTGTTCCACATCTAGTTCACTACTAAGACAATGACATCAAATAATAAATAAGTCCTTTCAAAATCATAACATTCTTACTACTTGTTTTTGCAAACATCATGGCTACACAAAAATCATGATGAGCATTAACAACTTAAATTAAAAATGACTGAATCACAGTAGATATTTAAAAATAAAATCTTATGTCACAATTTACACATTTATAAAAAAGTTACAGATATAAATGTAAGGATCACTTCATTTTTTATAAAAACATCCATAAGATTTAGTTATTTTACTATGGTCTGATATTGAAGCAATTTTACCTATTTTAATAATTTCTACATGGTATATAATCCACAAAACCAAGGTGCAATGTAATACCTGCAGTTTCTACTGTCCTAATGCACTCTTTAGAATTCTGGTTGACTAATTTTTCTATTTACCTCTTTAAATACTGAAAAATGCTAAACCTTTAGAATTTTTATTGAATAAAATGTGAATTTCTTACCAGACATGAAGATCTCTCCAAATCTAATCCAGGTTGACATCTTTCCTCTTTAGTTCCTTCAAATTAACATATACTCTGAAGAACCTAGATTATTCACATGCTTTATACATAAAATATTATGTATGTTTGTCATTTCCGAGGTTCTTCAATGACCTCTGAGTGGACTATTCAGAAAATTATCACACTAAAAATGGTCAATGTAGCTCACATGACACCCATTCTGACATGTTCTTAATCAGTCCAGTGACTAATTAACCTTCTTTCCTAGGACTTTCTCTAGTATTCTATTGAGCACAGGCATACTTCTTTACTAAGTTGTAAACTCTGAAATGAAAAGCTATATCATAAATATATGCAAGTCTCACTAAATATCTTGCACGTAACTGTAGGTTCAAATATGCATTTAAGTAAATAAATATAATAAACTATTTTCAAAGAGGCTAAAACATGAAAGAATAAATAGCACTCAAAAAAAAAGTACTGTGAATTTTATTTGCCACAGATAAGCATTATTGCCTGCTTTATTTTGGATAACAAGCTGTAACTGGCTTATGTCATGCAAAAAATATAATATATGCAGTTTTAATTGCAAATTAATTGTTAATTCTAAAACTGGGGGTCATTTTATGTAGAATAAAATGATACTTCCATGGTTAACATATTTTCTTCCTTAAACATTTTTTAAATCTCTGTTATGTTTGATCCACTCTGTTGGTTGAAGCACAATCTGTACTGCTTCAATTACTGAAGATGAAATTAGCTACATCATTATTAACAGCAGCCAGAAATTTTGGAATGATTATTAATGGTGGAGCATGAAGCAGAAAGAGTACCAGCTGACCCTGGTGGAGTAATAAAAAAGTTAATTAATCAAAAAGGAGGCAGATTTCATATTTATGACTCTACCCAGAGGAGGACAAATTCCAGTATATAAGACTTTAATTTGAAATAATCTCCAGTGAATAGCACACTTTCAGTGTTGGCAGCCATAGCTATCTAAATGCAAACATCAGTTGGGAAGAAGAATTTTCTAGCAGCTAAGTTGTCTGAATATAAAGTAGCCTGCCTTGGGAAGGCAATGAAGACCTCAAGTAATAAGAATTTGTACTGAAGCTAACTGCGTACTTGTTCAGTGTGTTATAAAGGAAATTTCTGCTTTGTTTAGAAGTTTGAGATAGAAGTATATGTAACTTCTAATATTGGGAGCAATAACATCATAGTATTTGTTGAATTCTAATTATGTTTCAGACATTGTTCTGTTCTTTCCATCCACTAACATACTTAAAACCTTTGAAGTAGACACCATTATCATGCCCATTTTATAGATCACAAAACTGAAGTGCTAGAGAGTGCAGTAAGTTACCTGTACTTTACTACAGGTAGTAAGTGTTGGGATAGGGAATATTATGGCATGAGACCTCTTTTTAATTTTTTTTTATCATTTTCATTTTATTTGAAAGGCAGAAAGAGACAGATAGGGAGCAATCTTCTATCTGCTGCCCAAAGCACAAAACGAGCAAGGCTGAATCAGGCCAAAGCCCAAAGCCTAGAACTCCACCCAGGTCTTCTGCACGGGTGACAGGGACCCAAGTACTTGAGTCTTCATCTACTGCTTCCCAGTCTTTACCATCCTTTAAATAATTATATCTCTCTTTAGAATATTGCATCTTGAATATGAACACAGATTTTCTTCAGATGATTCTAATTATTTATCTGTCATTATGCATCTAATACAGATTTCTCATTTAACATACACATGGTAGACCAAGTATAATGCTCCAAAGGGTCAAAATAATGCAGTTGGGGTCTTGAAGAAATGTAAAACTATTTGCATAGGAAATGGAAGTCTCACTTTAAGAGAAACTGTATTGACAGAAAAGATATTATGTTCCAATTTTGCCTAGATCAAATAAGGATCATGGCTTATGTACCATGAGACAGATTGAAGACCTTAATATGAAAAATATTAGAGATCATAACTTTACCAAATGGACTGAAAAGAAAATCATTAGCTATTAACAGGTACTTAGAAGTTGTAAAATGTGCATATCAAAAATCAGTGTTACAATTTGGCTCATATCTAAAAGGGAAGTAACAAACAGAAGATGGGTTTATTACAAGACAATAACATACATCTGCTTATACTAAAATATTATTTATTTGGTATGTAACTATCATTCCTTTACTAGAAAAAATTTTTTTAAATCAAGGACCACTCCCACCCCCACCTTTTTTCTAAATGTATGTGTTGGAGGGAGGTGTGAATTGACTGTCTTAACAGAACAGATTTCAAGCAAACATCACAGTATTGTTAACTATAGTCACTATGCTATATATTACTTCTCAAAACTTACTCATCTTAGCATTGAAGGAAAGTACTCTTGCCTGATGTTTCTGTATTTCTTTTGACATTTTGTACTTTTCATATAGCTTTGCTTCTGGCAGATAGAAGGTATTCAATGTATATTAAATGCATTGATGTTAGTTGCTAAGTGCTCTGTGATCATACATCTATTGTTTCAAACAAATCACCTACATTTTATTGTTCTACTTATGTATTTTCAGTTTCTTTTTTGTTTATTTTGTGCATATATTAATAGCAGGTGGTATACTTAGATGCTGGGGAGAATGATAAAGTAATGTATGGTCACTATTTTCCTGAGGCTCACCCCTAAAACTCACTGTAGAATTACTAACAGTTTATTTCTGTCATTCAAATGTCTGGTTTTAATTTGACTTGATTTCAGATGGCTTTTCTTCTATCAGCCATCATACAAGTTGCCTGAATTTTTATGTCAAGCTATTTGACTTTACAACCTTGGATTCTCCTAGAGAGCAAAAATATTCCTTAGACATTTCAAACTGCTCCAAATGTAGTGTAAAAATGTATTTTCTAGGTAATACGTGACGATTTTGTGTCATTCCTCAGATTACACAAATCAGCTTTATTGAATTATATCTTGAAGTGGCTTTCTTGCATCCAGAGCAAAGTTAAGAATCCCTATGCTCTCATTCTTAGCCAGATGGTGGTCTGAAATGAGTATTAATTGTGGTTGACCTTGTTTGTTGCATGACTGTGTACTAAGCCTCAAGAAGGCAGTTAGGAAAACTGTGTTGTCAGTAGGTTCTTATGGAATGTAGGAGCTCCAGCTAGCCTACAGATATATGATGATGACACACAGATGTGGTTCTTACAGGAAAGGTTAGAAGATATGATGCTAGGAAGCAGTTGTTCTGTGCGAAGTTGTTTACTGGAAAGATGAAATAGCACATATTTGCTTCCTCTATATTTTTATTTCCTCTATTGAATTCTACCCGTGTAGTAAGCTGTCATTTCCCAGAGTTGAGAAAATTTGAGTTGAATAAAAGTTTTCAAAATGTCCAAGAATGACTTGGAGTATTTCATATAAAATATATAAGTATTAAATATGATATACCCATGTCAAAATATGATGCATAGTTTGAAAATTTTGTTTGTACAATGCTATTATGTAGTAAAATTGATTTATTTTTCCCTTATTCCTTTTTTATTTTAATTTTTATTTAGTTTTTAACAAATTCAATATGATTTGTAGGTACAACTCCAAGAACATAATGATATTCCCTTCATAAATTATAAAATTATCTAAAGTAACAACTTTAAAACTTATGTTAACCCAATGCAAAGGCCATCTTTTTGCTTTATCTCACCATGAGGTCAAAATATCTACTGGACAGACATTTATAAAATAAACACACTGGTTCTTCTTAGGCCTGTGTGAAAAATTAAAAGCCTGAATGTTTGCATTACACTTTCCTTTTCAAGGGAAACAGTGGTTCCGTGAATTTAAATTGAGTAATAAGAATTCTTGGCAAAATCACAGAGCCCTTTAAAAGATTTAGCTGTGTGTGCACAAACCCAGGCATGACACGTGTGAGCACATTACTGTATGGTAAAGATAGGCAGAGAAGCAGAATATGGCAGCCTTACCTCCAGATATAAAATAGCTGATTTACAAAAGACTGAATTTCATATTCTCTTAAAGTTTTGGAAAACTGAGCATACATTTAAAAAATGCTCTTGCCCTACAGCTTGTTATTTTTAAAAATAACTATCTTATACTTACTGGATACATAACCAGAGAACAGAGTAAATAACTTTTCGATGATGAACATCAGCATTTCTGCAAACAATAAGCACTGCGATATTACTGAAGTTAGTACATGTATTGGGCACTCATGCACACTTCCTATTCCTGTTATAAGACAAATGAATGAGCCGGCGCCGTGGCTCAATAGGCTAATCCTCCACCTTGCGGCGCCGGCACACCGGGTTCTAGTCCCGGTTGGGGCGCCGGATTCTGTCCCGGTTGCCCCTCTTCCAGGCCAGCTCTCTGCTATGGCCAGGGAGTGCAGTGGAGGATGGCCCAGGTGCTTGGGCCCTGCACCCCATGGGAGACCAGGAAAAGCACCTGGCTCCTGGCTCCTGCCAGGATCAGCGCGGTGCGCCGGCTGCAGCGGCGGCCATTGGAGGGTGAACCAACGGCAAAGGAAGACCTTTCTCTCTCTGTCTCTCTCTCTCACTGTCCACTCTGCCTGTCAAAAAAAAAAAAAAAAAAAAGACAAATGAATGAAATAGATAGTGTTTTAAGTATTGCTACATATTTAAGTATTACTTCCTAGGAAGTAAAGTGAATTTATTTCAAAATCTGATTTTTTTTCTTACATTTAATAGATGAGAGGGAAAGTGTAGAGCAAATAAGAAAAGTTAAGCAAACAATAAACATGTTTAATTGTTCAACTTATTCATCTACTGCTTCATGCAATCAAAACACAGTAATGGATGGGCCAGATCTGAAGATAGGTATTGATGATTCAAAGACAAAAGAAGAATAAACTTGTTCCCAGCTTTCTCAACAGCTAGTGAGAGGTTCAGAATATTAAATAAGATTGTATTACTTGGTAATGGTGTGATGTGTAGGGAGAACAAGAGAAAAAACACAAAAAAAATATGTTAAAGAAAGCTCCCAAAAGGAAATATTGCCATAAAGGAGACCTAAAGTTTGATAAAAGTTGACCATGACTAATACTGAGGTAGGGGAAGGAGTACAAATGGGACGAGAGTATTCGGAGTCTCTGTTTTTTTCTGAACAGAGAACAGTAAGTGTGCCAGCATCAAGATCAAAGAGAGCACAGAGCATTCAATATGCTGAAGATTAGGTTTTCAAAATGTGGGCCCTGTACTACAGGCATCATCAACAGCAACAGTTCGGAGTATACCAGAAGTGCCAAGTTTCAGACCTCAGACTAGACATGTGTCTCAGCTCATTTTCTGTTGTTAGTAATACAACACTCTAGACTCTAGACTGGGTAAGTTAAAAAGAAACGATGTTTGTCTGAGCTGATAGTTCTGATCCTTGGCCAAGGAGCTACATCCAGTGCATCACATGGTGAGTGATAGGGAAGGAGGATGAGAGCGCTCACAAAACTGGTTTCTATAGCAGACTCACTCTTTTTTCCATTTTTTATTTATATAAAAATGAATTTCATGTATTTCATATATGTAAATTTAGGAGCATAGTGATACTTACTACCATACATTCTCTCCCATCCATGTTCCCACTCTCCCTCCTCCTCCCTTTCTAATTCTCTTTTAAGATTTTACCATACATACTTTCAGTTTATTTTATAATTATAAGCTTAACCCACAGAATTCAAGAAATAGGAAGAAAAAATATTTTTTCAACAATGGAGACAAGAGCTGTGCAATAATCAAATCTCAAAATGTCAATTTCACTCATATACATTATATTTTTGTACTCTAATAATTACCACAGATCAGGGGAAATATATGATATTTGTCTTTTATGGACTGGCTTGTTACACTAAGTATAATGGTTTTATTGCATCCATTTCATTGTGAGATACAGAATTTCATTCTTTTTTATAACTGAGTAGTATTCCATAGTGTGTGTGTGTATGTACACATTTTTTTAACCAATCATCAGTTGATGGACATCTCGGTTGATTTAACACTTAGTGAATTGAGATGCTATAAACACAAAGGTACAGATAACTCTTTCATTTTCTAATTTCATTTCCTATGAGTGAATTCCCAGGAGTGGGATGGCTAGGTCTTTCCCATAGTGGGATGGCTAGTTTCAGATTTCTGAGGAATCTCAAAACTGTCTGCCACAATGACTACACTAATTTACATTTCCACCAACTATGTATTAGTGTACCTTTTCACCCAGACATTCACCAGGATTCATTGTTTTTTGCTTTCTGTTTGAGTATCATTCTGAGGGGAGGTGAAATCTCATTGTGGTTTTTACTTGCATTTCCCCAATTGCTAGTGATCTGAGCATTTTTTCATGTGTCTGTTGACCATTTGAATTTCATCCTTTGAAAAATGCTTGTTCAAGTTTCTTGCCCATTTTGTAACTTGATTGTTTGTTTTGTTGTTGTTGAGTTTCTTGGGCTCTTTATAGATTCTGGAAATTAATCCTTTATCAGTTACATACTTGCAAACATCGTATCCCATTCAGTCAGTTGCCCCTTGAATTTGCAGTGCAGAAGCTTCTTAGCTTGATGTAATGCAATTTCTCTATTTTGGCTTTGTTTTCCTATGCTTCTAGGGTATATTCCAAGAAGTATTTGCCTATGCCAATGTCTTGCTGAATTTCCCCCAATGCTCTCCTCTAGTAATTTCATGGTATAATGTCATAGATTTATATTGTTTGTCAATTTTGAGTGGATTTTGTATAACGTGTAATGTTGGGGTCTTGTATCATATTTTGCACATGGAGATGCAATTTTCCCAGCACCACTTGTTGAAGAGATTGTCCTTTCTCCAGGGATTGATTTTAGCTCCTTTGTCAAAGATTAGTTGGCTATAGATATGTGGATTTATTTCTAGTTACTTATCTGTTCTGTTGATCTACACATCTATTTTCTGACAGTACCAGGCTGTTTTGATGATAACAGCCCTGTAGTGTGTCTTGAAATCTTTGTTTCTGTTGTATAAGACTGCTTTACCTATAAGGTTTCTATATGAATTTTAGCATAACTTTTCTCCATCTGAGAAGAATGTCATTGGTATTTTGATTGGAATAGCATCAAATCTATAAATTGCTTTAGGTAGGAGGGACATTTTGATTATATTAATTCTTCAATCCCTGAAAAAGGAAGATTTTTTCCATTTTTTGTGCATTCTATTTCTTCCTTAATATTTTGTAATCTTCATCATAAAGAACTTTAACCTCTTTGGTTAAATTTATTCCAAAGAATTTAGTCTTTTTGTTGTTGTTGTTATTTTAGCTATTGTGAATGGTACTAATCCTACAAGTTCCTTCTCAATCATGGCATTGCATATTCAAAGGCTATTGATTTTTGTGTGTTGATTTTGGATCCAGCAACTTTACCGGGCTCTCTTATAAGTTTCCATAGTCTCTTAGTAGAGTGTTTTGATTTCCCTATATAGGATCCTGTCATCTGCAAACAGGGATAATTTGACTTCTTCTTTCCAATTTGCATGACTTCATTTTCTTGCCTAATGGCTCTAAAGTTTCCATAACTATATTGAATAGCTATATTGAATAGGTGAAAATGGGCTTCCTTGTCTGGTTCTGGATCTTCCTGGAAATGCTTCCAACTTCTCCCACATTCAGTATGATGCTGGGTGTTGGTTTGTCAGAAATGTCCTTGATTGTGTTGAGGAATGTTCCTTCTATGCCCAATTTGCTTAGAGTTTTTATCATGAAAGGATGTTGTATTTTAAAAAATGATTTCTCTGCACCTATTAATTGTATGGTTTTATTCCTCAACTTGTTAATATG
Source organism: Oryctolagus cuniculus (assembly GCF_964237555.1). Taxonomy (NCBI): domain Eukaryota; kingdom Metazoa; phylum Chordata; class Mammalia; order Lagomorpha; family Leporidae; genus Oryctolagus; species Oryctolagus cuniculus. Next base: position 52,001,947 of record NC_091435.1, read on the forward strand.
ATGTATCATATCTGCTGGTTTGCATATTTTGAACCATCCCTGTATGCTGGAGACAAATCCTACTTGATCCAGGTGAATAATCTTTCTGTTGTGTTGTTGGACTTGATTAGCTAGTATTTTGCTGAGGATTTCTGCATCTATTTTCATCAGACTTATTGGTCTATAGTTCTCTTTCTTTGTTGAACCTTTTTCTCGTTTTGGAATTAAGGTGATGTTTGCCTCATAGAAGGAGTTAGGGAAGATTCCCTCCCTTGCAGTTGTTTTGAATAGCTTGAGAAGAATTGGAATTAGTTCTTCTTTCAAAGCCTAGTAGAATTCAGCAGTGAAGCCATCAGGTCCTGAGCTTTTCTTTGTTGGAAGGGTGCTTATTACTAATTCACTATCAATTTGATTACTATCCTGTTTAGGTTTTCTGTGCATTCATGGATTCATATTTGGTAGGCTATAATTGTCCAAGAATCTATCCTTTTCTTATTGATTTTCCAATCTGTTGACATCTAGCTATTTGTAGTAATTCCTGATGATTCTTTTTATTTCTGTGGTATCCACTCCTTTTTCATCTCTGATTTTATTGATTTGGGCCTATAGTGTATCAATTATGTTTTGTTTAAAAAAGGAAGAAAGAAACAACTCTTCATTTCCCTGATCTTTTGTGTCTTTTTTTATTTCTTCTCCAATTGTAATAATTTCTTTCCTCCCACTAATTTTGGGTTGGGTTTGTTGTTGTTTTTCTAGGCAGACTCACGTTTGAGATAACTCATTAATCTATTAATTCAATCATGGAGACATATCGCTGAATACCTGTTTGTTTGTTTGTTTAACTTTTTAACTTTTATTTAATGAATATAAATTTCCAAAGTACAGAATATGGATTACAATGGCTTCCTCCCCATAATGTCCCTCCCACCCGCAACGCTCCCCTTTCCCACTCCCTCTCCCCTTCCATTCACATCAAGATTCATTGTCAATTCTCTTTATATACAGAAGATCAGTTTAGCATACATTAAGTAAAGATTTCAACAGTTTGCTCCCACACAGAAAAATAAAGTGAAAAATACTGTTTGAGTACTAGTTATAGCATTAAATCTCAATGTACAGCACACTAAGGACAGAGATCCTACATGAGAAGTAAGTGCACAGTGACTCCTGTTGTTGACTTAACAAACTGACACTCTTGTTTATGGCCTCAGTAATCACCCTAGGCTCTTGTCATGAGCTGCCAAGGCTATGGAAGCCCCCTGAGTTCACCGACTCTGATCATATTTAGACAAGGCCATGGTCAAAGTGGAAGTTCTCTCCTCCTTTCAGAGAAAGGTACCTCCTTCTTTGATTAATTTTTAATTTATTTATTTGAAATACAGAGTTACAGAGATAGGTAGAGACACACAGAGAGAGAGACAGAGACAGAGAGACAGAGAGGTCTTCCATCTGCTGGTTCACTCCCTAAAAGGCCACAATGACCAGAGCTGAGCTGATTCAAAGCCAGGAGCCAGGAGCTTTCTCCAGGTCTCCAAAGCAGGTGCAAGGGCCCCAGGCACTTGGGCCATCTTCTACTGCTTTCACAGGCCATAGCAGAGAGTTAGTTCAGAAGTGGAGCAGCCAGGACTCGAACCAGTTCCCATATGGGATGCCGGCATTGCAGGCTGGGGCTTTAACACACTGTGCCACAACACCAGACCCCCTGATCATCTCTTAAACATCCCACCTGTTAATCTCTCAAAATGGGGATTAATTTTCAACATGTTTCTTTAAAAAAAAAGATTTCTTCTTATTTGAAAGTCTGAGCTACAGAGATAGAGAGGGAGAAATATAAATATTCCATCCTCCTGTTCACTCCCCAAGTGGCCGCAATGGCTGGAGCTGAGCTGGCCGGTCCAAAGCCAGGAGCCAGGAGCTTCTTCTGGGTTTCCCATGTGGATGCAAGGGCCCAAGGACTTGGGACTGCTTTCCCAGGCACATTAGCAGAGTGCTGGATTGGAATTGGAATAGCCAGGCCTCAAACCAGTGCCCATAAGGGATGCTGGTGTCACAGGTGGCAGCTTTACCCACTGTGCCGCAACACCAGCCTCCCTCAACCTAAGTTTCAAAGAGGACAAACCTATAGTAACCTACTAAAATTCGGAGGGCAGTACCAAGTATTTAGTTGTGAAAAGCCTTCCAAGTGATTCTGATTCATACTCTAGTTAGAGAATAAGAAGTTTTATCCTTGAGTACAAGGTCAGTCATAAGGAGTGATGGGTATAATGATGTTAGTACAAAAAATATAAGACATGAGGCTTTGGGGAGCCATGGAATGTCATCTCTTATCTTGCCACTGAGGCTCAAACATGCCGAGTTGATTTTGGTTTTGTTTTCAGCTCCCCGTAGTTTTAGAAACAAGCAAGCCAGTCAAATTGAGCTCAGCATAGCTGATTTCCTAGAACCATTGCTAACACATCTAATTACTTCCTCGCTTACAGTTTATTCATACTAAAAATAAAGAATAAAACTTACCAAAAATATTTTTCATAGTCACTCCTGTAGCTGTCATATCTTCCAAATTTCCCAGAGGTTACTGTAGCCCTCAGACTTCACCTTCCAAAGGTGCTGGAATTTTGAGTATTATCAATATGAATTCAAACACATGCTTGCTCTTGCCCCCCATGTAAGCCTGCATATCTCTCTTCGATGGTTCATATTTGCTCTCTAGACTTTAAAAATACAGTAAAGTATAAACTGTTTGCCAAAGCCTCCTGGGAATGCTGGGGATGAATCATCCCATAACAAACTTTCATAGAAAATTAGTTTGAGAAATGCTGAAAAGTAAGCTATCTGAAAATTTCATGGATCTAGACAGCACAGAGGTAAAAGTGATCTTTCAGCAAAGCTGAGTTAGACACCAAGACTAATATGCCACACAGAAGTGCTACTGACTTTTCTCAGGCTGCATCGCATGGTTGTATATTCTAATTGTTAAAAGCAAAATGATACTTTCATTTAGGCGACATGAGACTCAGCCTGTTGCTGCATGGGGGTTCTCCTGTAAACCTTTATTCCTCATCAGTAAAAATAAAGGGAGTATGTTAGAATAAATTCCTTTACTCTAAATGTGAAGAACTTTCTTGTGAAGTCTCAAACAGCATCCAAGCTCTGCCATTCCCCAGGTATCAGGAGCCACAGAAGACAGTTGAATAAATTACAGCTTTGGTTTCCTCATGAGACTATAAATTTATTCATTCACTTGTGCAGTCATTCATTCAACAAATATTATGGGTATCCACTGCATTCCAAGTGCTGTTCTACATGCTAGGGATTTAGCAGAAATAGACTAAAACCTCTTCTATCCTGGAGGTGACATTCTAAAGTTCTACACTTCCCTCTATGTTCCTGCTGAGGTCCCTCCCACAATCGGCCTGTTACATAGAAAGCTCCATAGTAGATTCTGTGTCCCAGGAAACTCATCTCAAACAGACGATTAGAGGTGATCTCGAAAAAAAGTAGAGCTGAAATGGAGACTAAGCAGTTCCTGCTTCCTAATATAACAAATGTCCAGTGCAGCATCTGACAAATGGAACAAATGATGATTAAATGTTAACTGTCACTGTAATTCTAATTGTTTCTGCAAACTAGGCAGCTGGCAAAAACTCCATGTAGGAGGGATTTGCCTCAGCCCTGAAGAGACCCAGGAAAGGATATAAATAAACAGGAAGAAGTAAGCTTTTCATGATGGCAACTGATTCATGACATTAACAATAAATGAAGAACTGAACTACTTAAGAAGATGCTGAAAAAGCTCAAACATTGTTTTAACCCTGAACTTCAATAGTGACTCTATCACTTTCTAAATTTAAGTGAGTATGATTGTGAGCAAGTCATTAACCACACTGTGCCTCAGTTTCCACATCTGGAAACAAGGATAAGAATATCACCTACTTTTTAATATTATTGGTTTACGCAGGGAGTCAATGCATATAAAGTACTTTGCAGAGTATCCACTATTCACGTGCAACCTCTAGAGATGTAAGCACTAGGAAACTGGACTTAGCCAAGGAGTCTCCACATTTGAACTCATGAGTTACCAAATAACCAGCACACTAGGCAAATCACACAGCTTCCATCAAGCAGCTGCAGTAGTAGCACACTGTGGACCCAGGAATACTGTCCGTCTGGTCTATATGCTAGTCAAATATGTAAATATTAAATGAATGTGTTTGAGATAATTAAGACATAAAATGTCTCAATGGAACAGTCAGTATAGCACAGTGATTAGAAGTTCAAATTCTGGAACTGGACTTTATTTTAGTTCTTGTCTGCCATTTGTATCTGTGTGACCATGGAGAAGCTAAATAATTTCTCTGTATCTCAGTTTCTTCATTTATAAAATGGAGATACTGATATTACTATATCATAATTGCTGAGAAGGCTAAATTGGTTAATGTGTGTGAAGTGTTTAAAACTGTGAGTGGTACATGTAAGCACTCCAGGAATATTTGTTTTTATAATAATTCTATTCTTCTTGTGAGAGACACTCCTTCACTAAGTCTAGTATGATTTTTGGCATTATCCTGTGCTTTGACTCAGCTGTTACTCATCTTCTTAAAGAAAAAGGAAATAATTTTATAATAATAAAAATAATGTAATTCCGGAAAGAGACAGCCCTCCCCCCCACCCCCACCCCCGCCAGGGGCACCTTCTGTGGAATCCCCTGCAGTTTTCAACTAGAAATGAAAAACTTTATCCAATTAATCTTAGCCCAGTTTTTCTTTCTTATGTTCTTTACTGAAGCTCAGAATGCTTTTTGAATCCTTCTAAATTGTTGACAGCTAATTCTTATCCATAGAGACTCAGTTCCCACTGTTCATATTTACTCATCTTAGGAGTTACACCTTTTTAGAACTAGCTAGCTGTCTTTTTATTGTTTCCTCTCTTCATCCTGCATAAGTGCCCACTGGGATGATAGATTTCAAACTGTATTAAACAAAAGAATGCAGTTAAGATATCAAATTCAATGTCTTTAGTGTTTTTCTTAAAAAAAAAAAAAAAAAAGGCAAGTTATGGGGCCTGTGCCGTGGCTCACTAAGTTAATCCTCCGCCTGTGGCACCAGCATCCCAAATGGGCAGCGGGTTCTTGTCCTGGTTGCTCCTCTTCCAGTCCAGCTCTCTGCTGTGGCCCGGGAAGGCAGTGGAGGATGGTCCAGGTGCTTTGGCCCTGCACCTGCATGCAAGACCAGGAGGAAGCACCTGGCTCCTGGCTTCAGACCGGTGCAGCACACCAGCTGTAGCGGCCATTTGGGGAGTGAACCAATGGAAGGAAGACCTTTCTCTCTCTCTCTCTCTCTCTCTCTCTCTCTCTCACTGTCTAACTCTACCTGTCAAAATAAAAAAAGCCAGTTATGTACCTTTGCATTTCCTTCTGGCTGAAATTCAGCAATATTCTTAAGGGTTATAAAATTGTATCATTTATAATCAGACTTTACCCTGTTCTTAAGATTATTAATAGAAGTAGATAAAATGAATCTGTTAAGTCTTTATGCAGAAAAAACACTTCTGCATATGAAACTGTGTATGTTACCATTTTCACAGTGCACCTACTGCTCCAGATAGAAGGGGAAATACTTTACTAGAAAGCAAGATGAAAACAAGAAAGAAAGAGAGAGAGAGAGAGAGAAAGAGAGAAAGAGAGGGAAAGGGAAAGAAATGAAAGGAAAGGAAAGGAAACAGAAAATTGATGTGGGTTATTGTATCTTTGTGACTTCTAGAAGCCTCTAAAAGCCCAAAAATTTACATAATAAGGAGAGATGGAGCAGTCCAAGTTAGTCCATGACTTGAAAGCATCCTCTGCTTAATATTCTTGATAGTTTACACCATGGGAACTGGGAGATAGCAAAAAAACCCAGGAAAATGAAAACAATAGCAAAATGGTTTTTGTTAATCTTCAAAAGGAGAAGAATGTAAAAATGTTCATTTATAACTAGATAAATGTTCCTCTATTACTGGGGAAAAAATGGAAAAGAAAAAAACACTTAGCACATGAATTCATCAAGCTAATAAGTATATGGAATTTAGAAATTTTTCTCAATGTGTTTTTTATGATTAAGGATTTTTTAAAAGATTTATTTATTTATTTGAAAGTTAGAGTTACAGAGAGGCAGAGGCAGAGGCAGAGACAGAGAGAGAGAGCAAGCGAGCTGTTCCATCTGCTGGTTCACTGCACCCATCTGAAGCCAGGAGCCAGGAGCTTCTTCCAGGTCTTCCACATGGGTGCAGGGGCCCAAGGACTTGGGCCATTTTCTACTGCTTTCCCAGGCCACAGCAGAGAGCTGGATTGCAAGTGGAGCAGCCAGTGTCCTAAGAGGGGCTAAAAATGACCTCTGCTACATCTTTTGTTAATCATCCAGAATTTGGTTTAACAGAATATTCTCAAACATATGTATACATATAATCTAAGTCACTGACATCACTTACTAGAGAATGGGGACAAATTTAATGTTCTAGAAAAGAAACATGTTTTAAGCAATGACAAACATGACTTTCCCTCTCCATAATCTATCATACTTAAATTCTTAATTTTTATAAAGCTGTTTTCTCAAAAAGTTTGATTTGTAAACATAGAAATGTTGATTTTAATTTCCATATTTCTAAACCCTAAAAATGATTGAGTTCAAAACACATTAGGACCAGAAAATGGAATCTCATTTTGAAAATTATTATTAGAGATGCAGCATGTGTGCGCCATCTTTGCCTCTAAGACTTTTGGTAGCAGCGAGAGAATAAAAATAAGGAATGCCAAATGCCATAGGAAAGACATGTAGAGGGCATTGAGGTTAATGGCCTTAAGCTGGGTTTAATCAGCAAGTGCAGTTTAATGTTTGTTTTTTTTTTTTATGTGATGTTTTCTGACCACAAACTTTGACAGATCCAAGGTCAAGTGTAACTAACTGAAGATGGTTTTTTCATGGTGGGAGTAAATAGAGGGAGAAAGGAAGTTACAGAATCCATTCCATGCCTAGTTACTTCAAAAGAGAAAATATAGATAAGAAGTGAATGCTGCAGATGATAAGCAGAGAAACATGCTGCAGATTTCTTCTCTATACATTTTGCGTATTCACTACTTAAAATTAGAATACCCTGATGTGACCATTTTATTGCAGGTATCAAATACTACAGGAGCTGGGATAAGTAGAGTGTGGTGCAAAAATGCCCCAGACTATACTTCAAAAAGCATTGAAACAAAAACCCTAGAAAACTCACAAAACAAAGGCAATCAATCTTTTCCTTAACACACACAGCACATTTCCTGAGTTCTGTCCTCTAAAAATTCATTTTACCTGTATCTGTGCTCATTTATGAAAAGATGTCTGGATTACAAGGTTGCATTTACTTTAGTTTCAACCGTGCACCAAAACCACCAGTCTGAATGCTCATTCTAAATTCCTGAACGAAAGAGGGAATGTGATTGGTCAAGTTGGGGGCAGGTCTCCATCACTAACCCCACTCAGGTGGTTGTGTCCTAGAGACAGAGAGAACAGCTTTGCAAGGCCCTGCTCTGCAAAAGGAGGCTATGTTCAGAGACAGGGCTGAACAGACATCACAGAGGATACTTATTAAGAATTTTGAATTTAGTCTTTCATGAAAGCTGAGAACACAATCCAAAGAGTATAATGATAAGATGGAGAGATAGAAATCTTTCTACCTTAAAAATTGAGAAGCCCAGAAAATGTTTTGCCAAGTGGAAATAAAGCCTCACCATGCCTCTGCTGAAATGGACTGTAGGCAAAGCTAAGATTATCCTTAGGAAGCAGATTTGAATGTGCTCCCACAATTAGACACACTCTAGATGGAAAGCCCAGAATCTCACACCACATGATATCATGAAAAAAAGATGATTCTGGCCTGGAAAATTTTCAAAGCAGGTGTTCCGAGTCACCAAAAAGAAACTCGAGAAGTAATGTTCCCATGAAAGAAGTTTTATTGAGTTGCACAGTTCTGTAGCATGGTTCCTTGGATAAGCTGTGGAAAAAGTTTGCTTGCACAAATGGAAATAGCTTATCTCATTGTGTAGGGTTTTGATCAATTGCCTTTTGTCTGCCAAAGAAAAGGATTTTAGTTTTGACAAGGTTCGTGATGCTCAATTCTTTCTGGCAGAAATAGGATAGCAGCATTATTTGTATCCTGAAATCAATTCTGGTTGTTGTAAATTAAACACGTACCATCAGCACCTAGGAAGAGGCTTATCTTTCATCTACCATGATGGCAAGCACCCAGCTTCTCTAAAATTGGTATTACATGGTGAAGATACTCATTTAAAAATAAATAATATGCATTATTCTTTTATATTTCATGTTGATTGGATAAGTCAGGAAATTTCATCCCTTTAATTCAACTCTTTATTTTCTTAAGGTTTTTAATTCATTTATTTGAGAGGTAGAGTTATAGACAGAGAGAGGCAAAGAGAGAGAGAAAGATCTTCCATCTGCTGGTTCACTCCCCAAATGACTACAATGGCTGGAACTGGGCCAATCAGAGCCCAAGAGCCAGGAGTTTCTTCAGGGTCTTCCATTTGGGCCATCTTCCACTGCTTTCTCAAGCCATAAACAGAGCTGGATATAAAGGGGAGCAGCCGGGACATAAGCCAGCACCACAGGCAGAGATTTAGCATACTACACTCTAATGCTGTCCCCTAATTTAACTCTTAAAAAAGAAAATTATTCATTTATTTGATGGGCATAGTGATAGAAAGAGAGAGTGTGATCTTCCATTTGGGGATTCATTCCCCAAATGCCCGTGGCATCAGCGAGAGTGGGGCCAGGCTGAAGCCAGAAACAAGGAATTCCATCCAAGTCTCTCACGTGGGTGGCAGGGACCCTGGTGGCTGGTCATTAACTTCTGCCTCCCAGTGATATTAGCAAGAAGCTGAAGTGGAAGTTGACTAGCCCAGTCTCCAGCTCATCCTCTGGGGTAGAGGGTGTTGGCATCTCAAGCAGCAGCTTAACCCACTGCTCCACAATGCCCACCCCAGTTCAACTTTTAAGAGATATTTACTCCCACATTTGCAGAGGATGATACTATGCCTCGATTTTCACTTAACTTGATTCCCCGGGCAATGAAGAAAAATCTAGTGAAAGATCAATATGAATAACAATTTTATTTTCTTGAAAATAATAGTAGTAAGTAGCAGGGTAATGCTATGCTTCAAACTACCTTGTTAGTAATACAAAATATGTATCTTGTAGACTTCAGACATGTGGTTTGAGGAGAAACATGACATAAATAACAGAGGGAACCCTGAGAGAGTGATGGAGCCACAGTTTTCTGGCACTGTAGGGTAGATTCTTTTAAAAATAGAGTGACTCCCTTTGAATCTCTCCAGAGCCAATCCTGGTGATTGGTAATATTTAAGATAAATAATTTTGGTGTTCCTTAGACTGGATTTCAGTAAATGATCCAAAATATTACCTTAGGATAATGAAATATTTTGGCATAAAGCCATGGCTAGTCACTGTTAGATGCTTGGGATTTAAATTACTTGAGGCAATCTACTTGGATCGATAAAGCTAAGAGAAATTGAACTCCAACATTGATGCTTATCTGTGTGTCCATAAATACGTCTACTAAAGCCATATACCAGATAACTGCAGCCTCAAATCTGTGTTGTCATCCTGTGAAAATTAAGGAGAAGACTTACATGGACCTTAATTTATTTAGCTCCAGTACTTTGGTGGTAATGAGTTTATAATTAGATAGTTTTAAAACAGGGAGATTCTCTCACACTCTGATTTTAACATGTTGTCTTGTTAAACTTGCCAGAAATGTTGTCTGCTCACTTGATTATATTTTTGGGCTTTTTTGTTTGTGTGTTTCTTTATCTACACAGTTTCATTAAATCAAAAATGAGGTCTATTAACCATTGAAAAGACAGGGCTGATTTCCCACCTGAAGCTATCAGTCTCTTAAAGAAAATAAATCAAAATCTCTCCTGACAGAACACTGAGCGTTCTCTGTATAGCAAAGCATTGTTTTAGAAGGGTAAAGATCATCTCCACTCCATTTCTTCATAGCCTTCCAATCCTATTCATTCAGTCATGAAGCTGACTGAAGAGGCTCTGTTTAGCATCAAAATAAAAAAATCATAAAGTTCAGAAATATCCAGTTCAAGTAACAAAGTGAATGATAACTTACTAGTGCCAAGTTTAGAAAAATTAAGACCTACTTATCCTCCACTTTCTCTTTTAGTTATGTTAGTATATGGAGGATTCTTAAAGGTTGATTGAAAATAGATTTAAAATGTAACTTTACTTTGGTACAAAATTTCTTTTTGAAATCTGCATAAGTTTTTTTTAAAGATTTCATTTATTTATTTGAAAGGTAGAGCCACAGACAGATGTGCGTAAGTTTTTTAACACTCTTATAAATGTGTCTTTTTAATGAGTGTTCTATTCCTTTTTTATAAGTTTATTACTTTTCATACTAATTTTAACATTTGGCCACATGCACTTCATATATGGATACTATATACATACACATATATACTACTTTTCTTGAAAACAGAGATACTAATCTCATAAAGTGAGAGGTACATGATAATGATATAATGTGGGGAAAGATGGTTATATTGTCATGTACATGGTATGATTTGGTGAAGCAATATTTATAACTATATGCCAAATGATATGACATCCACACACTTTTTATACTCTGTATATTAATTATTACAAATAAGAGAAAACATATTTGTCTTTCTGCATCTGACATATGTCATTATACTGAACTCCAGTCCCATGTATTTGGGTGCAAATTTCAGGATTTTATTCTTTTTTTATGGCTGAGTAATGTTCCATCATTGTATATATACCACATTTTCTTAATCCAATCAGTTGATGTACATCTAGGTTGCTCCCATATTTTAGCTACTGTGAATTGAGCTACTATAAGCATGACAGTGCAAATATGTCATTCCTTTGCTGATTTCAATAGCTTTGGATATATTTCCAGCAGAGGCATAGCTGGGTCATATGGTTTATTGACTTTTAGAGGCATCTCCATACTGTTTCCCAAAATGGTTCTACCAATTTGCATTCCCACCAACAATGTATTGGAGTACTCTTTTCTCCACAGTCTCACCAGCATGTGTTATTTTTTGAGTTTTGGATAATAGCCATTCTAACTAGAATGCAGGAGTACTTCAGGGTGGGTTTTATTTGCATTTCCTTTATGGCTAGTGATCCTAAGCATTTTTTCATGTGTCTGTTGGCCTTTTGTGTTTTATTCTTCAAAAAATGTGTCTCCATAACCAGTCCTCATTTCTTAACTGGATTGCTTGCTGTGTAGTTGTTGATTTTCTTAAGCTCCTTATATATTTTGGATATTAATCCTTTACCTAATAGATAACTTGCAGATATTTTCTCCCATTCTGTAGGTTCTCCTTTCAATTTGATTGTTAACAATTTGTTAATTGTTTCCTGTGCAAAACTTCTTAGGTTGATGTAATCCCATTTGTCTATTATTGTTTTTATTGACTATGATTTGAGGTCCTACCCAAGAACTCTTTGCCTAGGCCAATGTTTTGCAGCATTTCCCCTCTATTTTCTTCTAGTAATTAGATGGTTTCATGTCTTAAGCTTAGATCCTTCATCCATTGTGAGTTGATGTTTTTTCCACAGGGTATAAGGGAAGGGTCTTGTTTAACACTTCAGCATGTGGAAATCCAATTATCCCAATATTCGTTTAAGAGACTGTCCTTTTTTCCAGGGAGTGATTTTAGCTCATTGATCAAAGATCAGTTTGTTGTAGATACATGGGTTAATTTCTGGGACTTTGGTGTCTGTTCCTTGGCTTATATGCCTATTTTTATGCCAATACCAAACTGTATTGATTATAATAGCCCTGTAGGATGTCTTTAAATCTGGTGTTATGATGCTTCTGACTTTGTTTTTATAGTTTCAGATTGTTTTGGCTTTTTGGGGCCTTTGTGTTTCTATATGAATTTTAGCATTTGTTGCTCCTGTGAAGAATGTCTTTGAAATTTTGATGGCGATTGCATTCAATCTATAAATCACTTTGGAAAGTATGGACATTCTAATGATATTAATTCTTCCAATACATGAACAAGGAACATTTCTCCATTTTATTGTGTCCTCTTCTATTTCTTTCATTAATGTTTTGTGATTTTCATTGTAGACCTTTTTCACATCTGTGGTTAAATGTATCCCAAGATATTTAATTTCTGTAGCTATTTTAAATGGGAATAATCTTTTAAGTTATTCCTCAGCCAGAACATTATTGGTATATAAGAATGCTGTTGATTTTTGTGTGTTGATTTAATATCCTGCAACTTTGCCAAATTCTCTTATTTTGGTTCCTATACATAGAGAATCCATGTCTTTGCAAATAGGGACATTTTGACTTCCTCTTTTCTAATCTGTATCTCTTTCATTTCTTTTTCTTCTCTAATGGCCCGGCTAACATACATAGGGTTCATTTATTTATTTTGGACAGGCAGAATGGACAGTGAGAGAGAGAGAGGCAGAGAGAAAGGTCTTCCTTTTCCATTGGTTCACCCCCCAATGGCTACTGCAGCTGCCACGCTGTGGCTGGCGCAACACGCTGATTTGAAGCAGCCAGGAGCCAGGTGCTTCTCCTGGTCTCCCATGTGGTGCAGGGCCCAAGCACTTGGGCCATCCTCCACTGCCTTCCCGGGCCACAGCGGAGAGCTGGACTGGAAGAGGAGTGACCAGGACAGAATCCAGCGCCCCAACTGGGACTAGAACCTGGTGTGCTGGCGCCGCAGGTGGAGGATTAGCCTATTGAGCCCTGGCGCCAACCATAGGTTTTTATAATAGGCATTTTCACAGACTTTTTGAAGACACCCTGTATACATGAATTTCACTTTTTTTCTCAGCAAAACAACCATTTTAATTCCATTTCCATGAACTTTTTGAAACGCTTTCATACATACAAATTCCTCTTAATTAATTATATTGAATAGGACTTTCATCTTCAAGTGACAAAAAACAAACTCATTTAATGAAAAGTTTTTTTTTATTGTATCATTTACTGAGAAGTCAAGGGAATAGTGAAAGACTGAAGACAACCCCTCTCTCTGTCTCTTACATTTTCTAATAATTTCTGTCTCAATTTTGTTTTCCTGTGTATTCAATTTATCTTCAGGCAGTGTCTTCTCTTATATCTGCAGGAGCTAGTGTCTCCAGCAAAAATTGCAGTTTTTTGTAAACTCATATCTCTTTCTCTACTCCTAACCTGAGTATTAAAATAACTTGAGAAAAGCATAAGCACATTGATTGAGTCAATTTAAATTTTCTGGATCTACTCTTTGCCTGTCTCTTCAACTTCTGCTTCTGCATTCGGTCTAGGTCAAACATCTCAAAGTACACATAGACAACCTCTAAAGATGTTGTGTGATTTTGTCCGTATGTACAATTTGTGGTGTTGTTTCTTTAAACTAAAATGTCCCAATATCTACCTTGGTGATTTCTAGATTTCTTCTAGGCATTCAAGAAAAATCTCCTTTATCAATCTTCCTTTCTTCCCATTATGATTGCCACTCTCTCACTCTTCTCTTATGATCTTCCACTTAATGCACCTCCATTTCAGAAACAATTTTACTATATTACTATTAAGGTGTATACATTACATCTGTCAGTAAAGATAATCTTCTTAGAGGATGAAAAACAGTACTTTAGTTTTCTTCATACTCCCAAGCCTTATGGCACAATCTGAATGATGAATAAGTAATGAGTCAATGAATGATTTCATGGAGAATTTTATAGAAATGTTTCTAAACAAACCAGTATGTGTTTTTAAATTGAGATACCTTTCATAAATATTTTTCTACAAAAAAATAACTTCAAATAAATCTGAGTTTATAAGCCTTATAAAATTTGTGACATTTAATGACTCTACTTTTAAGTACAAAACTATTTACCTCAAGCCACAATACATTGTATTAAGAAGCTGTAAGCTCAAATGCATAGATATGGTTACCTGTACACAAATACCCACTATTAATATCATGGAACATGTTGAATAGTATTTGAAATTGAACATGGTTCTGGATCAGTGATCCAGGGAATTTGTGAAATTTGTAAGGAAATCCTATTCTACACTGTATCTAAACTTTTAAAAGAAGGCTAAAATCTTTATGTATAAAGACATAAGAATTTCAGTTCCAAAAAAAAAAAAAGTTCTAAGATATCTCAACTGCCAGTATCAATATGAAATAATAGATACTAACAAGCTAAATCCTTGATATTTAGAACGTTGATAGTAGTTCCAATTGTTTAAATGCTTCTGTCACTTTTTATTGTTATTTGCAATTTGTCAAATAAAGTCTACTTGTGGCAAGCCATCTTGACTGCTGAACCTGTTTAAAAAAAAAGAGTCTATTTTTTTTTAAAAAAAAAGAAACTGTTTCATCATGCTGTACCAGCTACCTCTCTGTCAAATTGTAACAAATTCACATTTTCCAATTATCCTTATGCCACTCGACATTTTTGTCTGACAGGTAAATTGAGGTCATCATGACGAGTGAATCTGAAAACCATTGGTGTCCCAGTGTAGCTGCAGTTTGACATATAGAGTTGTACTCTGGAGAAGGGACAGAGTAGAAGAACAAGTCACAGCTGTGGAATCACTTTCTGAAAAAGTGTAATCCCTGATGAGAGTCTTGACTTCAACAGAAATGATCCGTCCATCGGCTATGTTTCCATTCAGCTGAGAATTTGCTAATTAGTTTACTTGAGTTGAACATAGAATCTCTTCCTATTCTCTGTTTTAATTCTGATCTTAGAAGTATTTTTCCTATTGGTAAATGGCAGCAAATATTGAATGAGGGGTAAAAAGAGATGTTATTGCAATACCATGTTGATGATTTTTCCTTATTTACATCATCCAAAGCCTATGCAGGGGTATTTAGGAAAATATTAATTCAAATTATTTCCTAATAATTTCAAGTAAACCTGCCAGTTTCCAAAATATAGATATACAAGGGATTATTTATGAATCTAAGATATGTTTAAGCATCAATATTGGTACATAAATCAAATTAGGATGCTTTTCTTTAGCTAGGGACATTTTTTCCTTAAATCTATAATATATTGTTCATCTCTTCTTCATGAACAATATATATTTATTAATATTTATACTACAGAAGTACTTATGCTAATCTTGTTGTATATAAACTTGAAAGATACTGTTTCTGCCAGGAAGCTTTTAGTGTAGTTGAGGTATTCCAAAAACATTAATTCCTCAGAACAGACATTTATCTTAGCAATTAAGATTTTCATTAAGATACCCACATTCCAGATTGGAGTATCTAGTTTTACTTCCTGGCCCCTGATTCCAGCTTCCTGTCAAAGCAGACCCTTGGAAGCAGTGGTGATAGTTCAGGTAGTTGGGGTCCTGCCACCCACATGAGAGACCTATATTGAGTTACTGGTTATTGTCTCCCGGCCTTAGCCAAGCCCAGCCCAGATTTGCCATTCTGGGCATCTGGGAAGTGATCCTCAGATAGAAACGCACTCTTTCTCTCTCTCTCAAATAAATACATTAATAAAAAATTCTTAAAAACACATTTGGACACTATGAGAAACAATGACTTAATCATCCCTTGTCCTGACTGTCGAGGAACAACTTAATACTTTATCCCTTTTAGTATTTTTTTGTTCTACTTAATACTATTGGTTGAATCTTTAATTAACACACCATTATTCTTAGGTATTTAAATGTAACTGAAAAGTGATCCCTGTTAAATATAAGAGTGGGAATAAGAGAGAGAGGAGATGTACAGTTTGCCACATGCTCAATCGGACTTGCCCCAAATGGTAGAGTTGGAAAACGTGCCTGGGGATTCCAATTCAATCCCATCAAGGTAGCATGTACCAATGCCATCTCACTAGTCAAAATGATCAGTTTCAGTTCATAATTGATCATAATGATCGGATTAAGAATCAAAGGGATCACATAAACAAGACTAATGTCTGCTAATACTAACTGATAGAATTAAAAAGGAGAGAACAATCCATTATGGGAAGTGGGATACACAGCAGACTCATAGAATGGCAGATGTCCTAAACAGCACTCTGGCCTCAGAATCAGCCCTTAGGGCATTCAGATCCCGCTGAAAAGCCCATGAGAGTATTTCAGGCAAGGAAAGCCAAGACACTGTGGGGGAAAAAAAAAAAAAAAAACTAAATGAAAGATCTCTGTGAGTGAGATCCCAGTGGAAAGAAAGGGCCATCAAAGAAGGAGGTGCCTTTTTCTGAAGGGAGGAAAGAACTTCCACTTCGTCTAAGATTGGAGTTGGCAAATTCAAAAGGCTTCCATAGCCTTGGCAACTCATGACAAAAACCTAGGGTGATTACTGACGCCATAAATGAGCATCAGTTGTTAAATCAAAAACAGGAGTCACTGTGCACTTACTCCCCATGTAGGATCTCTGTCCTTAATGTGTTGTACAATGTGAATCAATGGTATAACTAGTATTCAAATAGTACTTTACACTTTGTGTTTCTGTGTGGGTGCAAACTGTTGAAATCTTTACTTAATATATACTAAACTGATCTTCTGTATATAAAGATAATTGAAAACGAATCTTGATGTGAATGGGATGGGAGAGGGAGTGGGAGATGGGAGGGTTGCGAGTGGGAGGGAAGTTATGGGGGGCGGGGGAAGCCATTGTAATCCAAAAGCTGTACTTTGGAAATTTATATTTATTAAATAAAAGTTAAAAAAAAACCACATTTATCTGGCTGAAAAGCCCATGAGAATATTTCAGGCATGGAAAACCTAGAAACTCTGGCAAAAAAAAAAAAAAAAAAATTGACCTAAATGAAAGATCTCCGCAAGTGAGATCCCAGTGGAAAGAACAGGTCTTCAAAGAAGGAGGTACCTTTCTCTGAAGGGAGGAGAGAACTTCCACTTTGACTATGACCTTGTCTAAATAAGAGTCGGAGAACTCAAAAGGCTTCCATAGCCTTGGAAACTCATGACTGGAGCATAGGGAGATTACTGATGCCATAAACAGTAGTGTCAATTTGTAAAGTCAACAACAGGAGTCACTGTGCACTTACTCCTCATGTAGGATCTCTGTCCTTAATGTGCTGTACATTGAGATTTAATGCTATAACGAGTACTCAAACAGTATTTTTCACCTTGTGCTTCTATGTGGGTGCAAACTGTTGAAATCTTTACTTAATGTATACTAAACTGCCCTCTGCTGGGAAAGTAGAATCAAGTCTCAAATAATGCCTTTTAATTGTATCCTCTAGTATTATAGATGTAGGACAGTACTGTATCATACCTCTGTGAATGTAAAATATCTTGTACCTGCTTCATGATACGTAGTAGTGACTGTGCTTTATCAGAGCTGTTTTTAATGATGTTATTCTAGAATGTTTTCTTTCCAGATGATTGAGAAGCTAATTAAAAAAAAAATGGTGCCAGGTACCACGACAGTAACAAAACTTTGCTGTTTTCGGGGTTTTGTTTTTTCACCTTTTTTCTTTTTTTTTAATGGAGTGTGCTAGATGTCTCTATAATTTTGTTCAAATGACTGCAGAACCTGGAAAAGCTGTTGCTGCTATTGATACATAACATACTGCTATTACTGGTCTTTTTATATAAATATATATATATATATACATATATATAATTGAATTTTTGGAAACTTTAGCTGTGCTGTCAACTTTGAGAAAAGTATCCCAGTTTACCGTGTTGAGTTGGCATTGTACAGAAATTAACAGCCATATTGGTCTAGAAACGTTAAACTTAATTTTTTTTTCCATTTGTACAGGGGTAACGCACTGTATTAAATATGTAAGGTCTTATCTACGTGGGTTTGATTACAGAACTAATAAAGTATTCTCTAAATAATGAAAAAAAAGGAAGAAAATTGAAAAAAAAAAAACACATTTAGAGCAGAGTGCCTAACACACTGCAAGTAACTAGACAGTTTCCACAGGACTTCTACTTAAAAGCAAATCACTGAAACTGTCAGGAAATTACCATTTTTCTTGTTTGAAATTTTTACCCAGGGGCCATATTTTGGAAAGAAATGTTTTTCCAATCATGTATACATGAACTCCTGCCTTTTTAAATAAAATATTTGGACATAGTATTTTTAATTGACAGATGATTATGTTAATGTGTTGAATTATAATATAGTAACTTCTCCAGTACTTCTTGAGTCTTGAAGTGCTTATGGATCTTAAACTTCCTTGATTCCGACACATGTACATTTTGGAATATTATATCAGATATTTAGTTTCTCCATATCTTGTGAGTATGCCTAACACTATGCACTTCTACAACTTTCTCCCTTTTTCGTGGCCAACCCATCCACCTGGTTTCTAATGCATGATTATTATACCGTTTTGTAAGCTTGGACATCAGTAAACATGCATTAAATAAAAGTGATGTGAGGCATCACAGCTCTTTTGTGGAGTAAACTGTGCATTCTTAGGATGTGAATATCATCTGTTAGGGGTCTTTTTAGAGGGTCTTTATCTTTTTGTTTACTTACTGTTGCTCAGTGCATTTCATGTAATTGCGACTGCCGTTTAGCTGATTTCAAATAAATGTGATAAGATGTATTCCTGAACTAAGAAATAGGGGTGAGAATTGGAGAGAATGGGGATGAATGTAAGAAATACTTAAAAGGTAGATGTGGCAGTAATGATGATCATCCTGAAGGCAAAGAAGAGAATTATATGAGGGCAATGTCCAAAGTTCTATGCCTGGATATCTCAAAGAATGGTGCCCCCCACCTGGAAGAGATGACTTTCTCACCTAGGTAATGGGGAGAAATCTAAGTATTTTAAATCATTATTTTGAAAAATCATGATCTGTCCACATAATGTGGAATGGAAGAGATACTGTAGAAAGGCAACCTAATAGAAAATGATAAAACTAGTCTAGTCATGTAAGGTTAAAACTATACATTGTGCTGTGTCTGTGGTAATGAAGACTATCCTGGAGCAATTGTTTGGCCCTGTGGTTGCAACACAGGTTGGGTTGCCAATATCCCATGTCAGGGTGCCTGAATTTGAGATCCAACTCTGGCTCCTCACTCCAATTTACTGATAATGTATACCACAAGAAGCAATAGGTGATGGCTCAAGTAATTGGGCCCCAGCCACTCACATGGGAGACCTAGAATGAGTTGCCAGCTCCCACCTTCAGCACCAGCTCAGCTCTAGACGTGGGCATTTAAGAAGTAAACCAGTAGTTGAAAGGTATCTCTCTCTCTCTCTCTCTCTCTCTCTCTCTCTCTCTCTCCTTTTTCTCTCTCTCTGCTCACACACACTCACACATACACACACACACAAACAACCACACACACAAATAAATAAAAGATATGTAAGACATTATGAAAAAATCGACTCTAGTTCAAATTGTAGGAAGAGACAAAATAAAAAGCAATATGCTTTCAAATCCAGGTGGCTTAAACAATATCATCTAAAGTGCTGCAAGGTTATGTTTGTCTAGGAGAAACATTTTCTTGGCTTTCGTTATGTAACTCATTCTCTTTTGTCTCTATGAGCATGTGGTGCTGAGATTATGCAGATTAATTACCTTCCATTATATATTCCTAGGGGTGTGTGTGTATTGGGAGTGTGTGTGTGTGTGTGTGTATTTGGATATTTCATTCTCATAAGGGTAAGCTAATCCTGATTGCAATATATGACCTGAAAGGAGATTTTTCTGTATTAGCTATCAGCAAACCTTAAAATTAATTTGCTGATTGCTACCAACCCATTATGTCCAAATTTCTGTTGTGCTAAAAAAAAAGTCATTTTGATTAGATGATGAAGAAAATTTATTTCACTGGACAGCATTTTTGAAAAACATTTTATTCAAAAAGTCATGTAACTGCTATCTTCAATAACTTTAAAAATATGCTCATAACAGAAAAGAGTTAACATTAAAAAGCTATCACACAGAATACAAATATCAGATTTTACTTTGAAATGTAAATATAAACTAGAATAATCTTGATTACAGGGAGACAAAAATCATATGCTTCAATAAAAGAAAATACTTCAGTTAAAAATAGACAAATTGCTATTCTCTCACACTTTCCTAAAGACATGAAATCTATTTCTTTAAGTATTTGGATTCCAAATAAAGAACCTCACATTTTCCTTTTTAAAAATAGGTAAAGCTAAAGCAAACCTCATTTCATAATGTCATTCCAACTTATGCCAAACACTGGCTAGGTGCTGAATGTTAGCTCAGTAACAATTTTGCAACCCTTTTTGTATAATTGCTTCCTCTTAAGGAAGTTGACATCTCTCCAAACCATAAAATGAAATGTTTCATTTTAATATACCTGTTTTTTCTAAGAATACAACCTCATTCCATTACACAAAGGAACATTTCCAATCAGCTGATTACAAATAAATTTCATTTCTTATCATGGATTTCATTGTGGTTCTTTTTAAGGACAAGTTTGCTCTGTATAGGTGCTACTTACATGAGTAAATTATAGGTACATTTTCTTCCTACAAAACTAATGAAAATTAAGCTTCTCCTCTGGTTCAAAAAAACGAATAGAGAATATTACAAACAACTTTCTGTAACAGAGGAATCTGGAGCCATATTGTCTGTGGTTTCATGGAATCCATCTGGTAGATAGCATGGTTTGTTTATCTAAGTGTCTATTTAAATGAATCAAGTCAATGAATGGCTCTTGCCAAAGAGCATCTCTTCTTCTTCTTCCTCCTCCTTTTCCCAACACTTTATATCTTATATTTTCTGAACCTTCCTGTCAGCTGATTTATTTCTAGTAGTTGGTTTTTCTCTTCCAATGTCTTTCTGGTTCCCTTTTATAACAGTAATTGTATTCATAATTTTTTAATCAGTGTCTGTCTTCCCCACTGAACTGGTTGTAAATACCTCATCACAGTAACTGTGTCTGTTTTATTCATCACTGCATCTCCAGTGTCTTCCTGAGTTCTGGCATGTAACAATTGCTCAATAAATATTTGTTGAAGGAACTACGAAGTTCTTAGCTCATATTTCTGAGCTCAGTCTACTCAGCCTGATAAAATGTAGGAGTCTGAATTCCTAGGAGCTCTTTTATTCTTGGAGACATTGTCTTTAAGTGTACAGAAGAACTGGATTTTTCTGATTAAATTAGAATTGAGTACACTCTCTTCTCTTACAATGTGTAGTCTTCCTCAGGTATTAAGGGAAGGTAGGGATATGAGTTACTCCTAAATTAAGTGATTTTTTTTTCTTACCAGAATCATCAAATACAAGTGAGCATTCACTTCATTTACTCAAAAGTATATTTATTTATTATTTTTAAATTTTTGTTATATACTTTTCATATATTTCATATATACAGATTTATATATATATATATATATTTATTTATTTATAGTGGCACTTCCCCCTCTACCCTCCCTTCCACCCACACTCCATCCCTTCCTCCCCTCCCTCTCAGATTCCCACTCTAAATTTTTACAATGATCTATTTCCAGTATACTTAATGATCATATAGTTAACCCTACTCTAAGTAAGAGTTCAACAAATAGTATGAAGAGAAAGAAAACAAAACATCACAAAACAGTTTCTCAATGGAAGAGACAAGGGCTATAAGCAATCATCAATTCTCAAAATGTCCATTTCATTCCAATATATTACATTTTAGGCACTCTATTAGTTATCTTGGATCAAGGAAAATATATGGCATCTGTATTTTTGAAATATACTTATTTCATTAAGTATAATGGTTTCCTGTTGCAACCATCTTGTTTCAAAAGACAGGATTTTTTTTTTGCTGCTGAATAGTACTCCATAGTGTATATATCCCATAATTTGTTTATTCAGTAAACACTTGATAGACATCTGGGTTGATTCCGTATCTTAGCTACTGTGAATTGTGCTGCAATGAACATGGAGGTACAGATAACTTTTGTATACTGATTTCTTTGGTTTGTGTAAATTCCCAGGAGTGGGATGGCTGGATCATAATGTAGGTCTATATTCAGATTTCCGAGGTATCTCCATACTGTCCTCCACAGTGCTTGCACCAGTTTGCATTTCCACAAATAGTGGACCAGGGTACCTTTTTCCCCACATCCTCATCAGCATTTGTCATTTGTAGATGTATTTTTAGCCCTGCAGATCAAGCCCCATAGCTCCATAGGATTCACAACAAAGTACCATGAACAAGGTAACTTTAAAAAAACAGATCACAGTTCTGTCAGTCAAAGCATGCTCCCTCCAAAGAATTGAATAGAGAATCGTTCCTTGCTCCTTCTAGTTTCTGATGTCTCCAGATATTCTTTGGCTTTTGACTGAATAAGTTGGATTTACTGTACTTACATGGCCATCTGTCCTTTGTCCTCTCCTCTTCTGTCTCTTGTAAAGATACATCACCAGATTTGGGACAACCCAGTTAACTTCGGATGATCAAGATCCTTAGCCTGCCAATTCAGCCCAGTACAGATACCATAGTGAAGAAAGTTCCTGCTTTGTGGAATTCACAGCCCAATTGAAAAGACAAATTAGAAACAAGTTATTTCAACAAAATATAATAACATTTTGTAGAAGTAGTTTTTAAGACTCTACAAGAAGGCCAGCGCCGTGGCTCACTAGGCTAATCCTCCACCTTGCGGCGCTGGCACACCGTTGCCTCTCTTCCAGGCCAGCTCTCTGCTGTGGCCAGGGAGTGCAGTGGAGGATGGCCCAAGTGCTTGGGCCCTGCACCCCATGGGAGACCAGGATAAGTACCTGGCTCCTGCCATCAGATCAGCGCGGTGCACCGGCCACAGCGCGCTGGCCGCGGCGGCCATTGGAGGGTGAACCAACGGCAAAAGGAAGACCTTTCTCTCTGCCTGTCTCTCTCACTGTCCACTCTGCCTGTCAAAAAAAAAAAAGACTCTACAAGAATATCTGGAGACTTAACCAAATTTAAAACACAAAACAAAATGTTTCTCAAATGATGTGATGCTCAAGAAGGAAGAGTGGCTAGGAAGTGATCACTGGGTCATTCAAGGAACTGGGAGGAGGGAAATGTTGAAGTGAAGCTGGAGACTCATGCTAGAGCCATGTGTGGAGAGCTTTGTCATTCACTTCTCAGCCTTTTGGCTAAGATCAAGTGTTGAGAGCTTTATTAACAAACTGAAAGGCTTTGTAGATTACTCGGGGATCAAGTCAGCGCTATGTGATGGATCAACAGTAGTATGTATGATAAATGACGAAGTTTTCCCTGTTGGGACCAAGAGCTGCAGACCAGGTCCTGAGCATCCCTCTCATTTCCATGTGGAAATTCTTGTTCTTTTGAATATTTTATTTTAGTCTTAATGAACAACATAATAATATAGTAAAATTTCTCTGAACAATTTTAATAAGAATATTTAATTTAAAATTATCACATTACCAATATGAAACTAAAATCCAGTTGTTCTAAGACAACTGATACAGCTGGGTCTTCTAGGTTCTCCTGATAGTAAAACTGGTGGTTTGGCCGGTGCCGTGGCTCACTAGGCTAATCCTCCGCCTGCAGCACTGGTACTCTGTGTTCTAGTCCCATTTGGGGTGCCGATTCTGTCTTGGTTGCTCCTCTTCCAGTCCAGCTCTCTGCTGTGGCCTGGGAAGGCAGTGGAGGATGGCCCAAGTGCTTGGGCCCTGCGCCCATATAGGAGACCAGGGGGAAGCACCTGGCTCCTGGCTTCGGATCGGCTCAGCGCGACGGCCATGGCAGTCATCTGGGTGGTGAACCAACAGGAGGAAGACCTTTCTCTCTGTCTCTCTCACTGTCTAACTCTGCTTGTCAAAAAAAAAAACTGGTGGTTTAACATACTGGCATAGCATAGGCTGGGAGACAGGCAAAGGAAAGTTGGGTTAGCAACTTTCTTGTTTACATGTGTGACCTTAGGCAAGTAACACAACCACTTAAATTAGGAATCATAATGGTACTCCCTATCAAGACCATTGTAAAGAAATAAATTTAATAACGAATTGGAAGCTGTGTACATTGTGCCATACACATAGCTAAGCTACTGTTAAATACATAATGATTGTAGCTGATAAAGCTAATCATGTGCTTTATGTTTCTATAATGACACCAGCTCATTATTCATAGCATTTTACTCCCAGCAAAATACTGTGTCTCATTAAATATTATTTTCAAATGGCTTCCATATTTGCGTATTTTATTCTCCACAGAAAAGTATTGGGATTCCTAATATAGAGGCTTAATAAACAATTTTACAGGCATATACATCTTTAAAATGTCACAACTTAATATACTGTTATCCAGTTAAAATCATAAAGTTCACAAATCAGTAATCACAAATATGCAAGAGAAGAAATATTAGTAAAGTTGTCATTTTACTAAGTATTTATTTATATTTTATTTAATCTGATTATCGAGAAGCACCCAATTATATCTTTTCCTCCATTTGTACTTTGAATATATTGTCTCAATAAATTGCTAACTACATGACTACTGTGAAAATATATGTTCCACACTCATAACTCTTGAAATAGATATTCTACAAATACAACAGTTACCAAGTAAATATTGTTTTCTTTATAAATTCCATCTTTATCATCAAAAAGTTAATGTTGTTTTCCATAGTATCTATTTCTTACAGTTTGTTGTTCAATAATTTTCAACAAGAAAATGGGACATTTTAAAGCATAACATTAATTTTCATATCAGTACTATTTTGGAGATCAGGAAATCCAGTAAAGACCAATAAAAATCTTCTGTATATCATTTGTTGGATAAAATGCAGCTATTTAACTTGTCTCTGCACAGATTATGAGCTGAAACTTGGCACTTTAATAGATTGCCTAAAAATATCTTGATTGAATCTTAGTGACTGAAATCTAATTCCAAGGTTTAATAAATTTCTCTTGCTGAAAGCTGAATATAAGTGACTTTTGTTTTTATTTACATTTCCATTTCTTGAAGAGCATCGTAAATGCTGTGACTGGTTTCTTACTGACTGCACAGTAGCATTTCAGGTCAATGTATTCTCCAGTAAGATGACATCTGGTAAGGATGCAATCACCATGAGTATATTGGCACATAATATACTGCATACTTCATTCTCAAAAAAATCTCCTTCCGTGGAAACCTTTGAGTATTCCAGTTTAATAAATTATTATTATGAGAATTATGGGCTTGCTTTACAGTTACATACTTTGATTCAATTTGGCCCCTATAACTGAAGAGATTAATGGATATTTATTTATAGTGATTAAAATAAAAAAAAACAAGATTTATTCAAGTTAAGGGATACTAAAGGGATTAATTGATGTAATATTTTAGAATATTGATGATTAACTGAATTATTACTCTAAGTTTCAGCATAAGAAAAAGAAATGAAAGAAAAATCCAGAAGCCTAAATACTGGTCATAGCTCTCTGAGAGCTTTGGCGAGTTCCATAATTTGTCTGTGCTTTAGTTTCCTTACTTCTATTAGTAAACAAGTGCCCATCCCTTCTAATAAAAATAATGCTCAATTATAATTTCAATAATGCAGAATATGAAAAATGCTAAAGATTCAATCGAACTAATATTTTTTAAAAGATTCCACGAATCTTTTTTTAAAAATTGAAGCTTGCAGCCCAGGCATTTTATAGATTGAATTTTGTCAATGAAAGAAGAATTATGTTGTTACTATATGTTATCTGGTCTTTTCTTTAAAGAAAGAAAGCTTTAAATGTCAGTTTTCCTATTACTGACAAACATCTTACCACCTACTATGTATACCCTTGGGCTGTCAAGGTGGGAATTTATAACTTTAATATTTGAACTAAGATCTATGAAATACAAAGAAGGTCACTCTCAAAAGGAATTACTAAATAGTCTTTGCATTCTGTGGACACAGACATCAAAATGCATGTAACGCATGGGTTGTCGGTCAGTTTTAAATTGGAAAAATATGAACAAGTATACATATCAGACAGAATCCTTTAGTCTGCCTGCTGATTTAATTTTGCAACACATACTTAATCTTAAAATGTGAGGTACTAGGAATGCATCGAGTTTATTGATATTTGTCAGAAAGAAGAAAGATTTCTGTTGTGGGTTACAACCTCAGCTGTGCAGCCTTAGGCAAAGCTCATTTATTTTAGGTTTGCATCCTGTATATCAAAATCTGTAGCAAAGGCCAAATATGTTAAGTTTCTTTGGTATCCACTACTATATTTTCAAGTATAAGAAGTCACCTTTAAAGTTCATAGAAAATATAATTTAAAAATGTTTTTATCATGCAAAAACTGTGAAAACCATGCATATTCTTTCATGATACAGATGCCTATGATCTTTTTGAAGACTCCTCATTACTAAGTTGTAGCATAATTTTGATAGTACAATGACCAGGTTGATTCTAATATTGGATCTGTTTCAGCTTCTGACATGGCAGCAGAACAAGGGCAGATTCTCGTGATAGCCACAGCAGCTGTTGGGGGATTCACTCTTCTGGTCATCCTCACTTTGTTCTTCTTAATAACTGGAAGGTAACTGAAGCATACCAGTTTATTGCTGACATTTGAGAATAACCACAAATTTTATGCACCATGTATCCAAATATTTTTTCACTGTAACAAAACGCACTTAATAAAGACAGGGAACCTGGCATATTCTGCTTTTATAGTGAATTTTATATGACAACATAAACACTATCATTAGTTCCCCATATCAACAGATCCCCCTTTGTAGATACATTCAAAGACTGGATAGAAGCAGTTTGAAAGCTGTGCAGGATAAGTTCAAGTTAATTATACCTTGCAGATTTTTTTTCTTGGAAAATATATGATTCAGTGGAGAGACAGACAGTTTATATAAAAACTCATAAATGTATTGTCATAGAAATGTGCTGTTTTAATCAATAAATGCTGAAACTATGCATACATCACTTGATTTTTTTAAGATCAGCATTTCTTCACCTTAGAATAATATGGATGAAAAATTTAAGTAGTAATAAATTTAACATGTAAAAGACCTAAACTGAAACCTGAGTAGCTTATCAATGTTCTTCACACATCTAAACCTTAGTTTTTTATTTTTGCATACATTTGTAATAACAATACATATTAAAACCATCTATTTATTCTTAAATATACTATATGCAGTGATTAACATGAGCCAGGTACTGGCAATACAGAAATGTAAATGAAGTTAATATGTATGAAATTATTAAAAAGAATGTGTTATTTCTTTTTTAACCATTTATATTTGTCCACAACTTTTGTCAGACATCACAAATATCTACAGATAATTCCTACAAGGGGAAAAGTATTCTTTCTAGATAACAGAGGCACACAAGACCTCAAGAGTTTTCTTGATAAGCTGAAGCACACGTATTTTGCAAAATAGGAATGTCATGACTTAAAACTGCAGTAAGAACACCATCCATGCTGTCTTCAGCTGAAATACAATAATCCTACCAGAAAACCTGATCTCTGATAAGGAGCAAAAGGCACAATAGTTCAGTGAACTATGAGATAAAAGCCTTCAGGCACAGTAGTTCAGTGAACTATACATACCCTTTGTTCTACTTTTTTTTAATCTCTGCCTAGATAGTTATATTTATTCAAATTCATTTATAAATTACATGGGATGGTCATATATGAAATTATTATCTACAATTTTGATAGTTCACCAAAAGTTATAGATCAATAAATTTACAAGTACTTGAATGGCACTTAGTCAAGTCTGAGTCCTTGAGAAAATGCAACTGCTTTGGGAAGAGTGTAGCAGATTATCACAAATTTCCTTATACAGAAATTACCAAGGAAAATGAAATTTTAATTTGGTTGAATGGAAATGGTGACTTTGTTACTAAATTAATTTATAGGAGACACATTTACTCCTATGATTCTTAAAAGTTCCATGATTATAAATAGACACAGTAATAATACTCTTGGAATTATAGGAGAAAATCTAAGAGTCTGGTTCGGGGAGGGGGATTAATTGATAGAATGATACTAACTATAGTAACAAAAACAACATAGACATGAAAGAAATGCAGGAAATTATGATAAATCGACCCTAATAAAAGAGCTGGTTGTGGGCACACTCTGCTGCCCGCATCAGTTGCTATTGCCTTATCTGAGTTTCTTCCTGACTTCCAGAGCTCACCTCTAGTAGCTCTGTGCCACCATCTCAGCGCTGATACAACACACGGTTTATAGCTGAGAGAGAGAGAAAAAAATAAAGACTGTGTAATTAACCTTTAGGTGGAAGACAAAATGTTCAAGTTTACAGTCTACAAGTAACAAATACCACCTACAAAGACCTTAATGACTAGCAAGGATCAACTGGTTATGAAAACACAACCTAAAACCCTAAACTCTCTGGTCCAGTGTTAAGTTTCCTTGTTGAAATGAGGTCACAATTCTTCCAAACCTATCCAGGACTCTTTTGCAAAGAGAGGGATTAGAAGAAAACAACAAAAAAAGAAAATTTATTTAAGTGGATAAAAGTAGAACTTTTAGGTAGTAAAAAGTGGAATTCATAGAAACAAAAAATAGTATTTTTTGTGTACTTTTTGTGTAAAGTCACAGTGTCATTTCAATTTCATTGAAAAAATCAAGTTACCAATACTTTGTTTTGTTACATGTTCAGCAATCTTATTAGGAAGATATTGTACAGAACAGGCCCTACAATATATTCATTGCCCTCTGTAATATAAATGCTGACAGTGCATTGTGAACTCAGGAACACTGATATATTGCTAATTCTGTATTTATCATGAAGTTGCACAGAGTTTAAAGTCAATTTCTCTGGAGCACAGGAAGTTTATTCTGCAATTAAAGTGCAATGCATCCTATAAGAAGATCAGAATTTCAAAGATACAAAATATGTCACATTAACTAAACTGTGATAATTTAGATAAGGATTAATTTTGATTCAGAAATACTTCTATACTTCATTTCGAAATTTCCTTTGGAGAAGTTTGGGATACTTTCTTAAGGATAATTTCTTGTAACATCAGCGTCATAATTATTGCCAATAGAAAAATATTCATCATGAAATTGAAATACTCAATGAAAATTGAAATTAAATGTTATTTGACTTAATAGTAGTTTAACATATGACAAAACTGGATGCAGCTGATTAGTTTTATTTATATGCATATTGAGAAGAATATGAGTTAAGACCTTATTTGCTCAGAGTATTTCAGTAAACAATGATTTAAAAAGCACACACACATGGGAAACCATTTCCCTAAGACATCAGAAAACATTGCCTCAACACATAAATATGCCAACCTTAAAAGAAAACATTTCAATCTTTGCAGGCTAAATAAATTTGGCCTAATAAACTTGAGAGATGAGCTTGGATGTTATCTTTATGTGGAATTCTTAGAGCAGAATATGAATACCACTTAAAAATAATTTAATTTTGAAGAAAAATATATGCTAAATTATTTCCAGCTCTCAATTTCTGTGTTTGACATTTTATATGGCATCAGAATCTGATTTAATATCCTACACAATGGAGAGAACAATTTCATTTACATAAGATTTTTTTTTAAGCACTGCAATGGTGAAGCATTCATTTGAAGTTATTCTATGAGAACTGTAAAATATTTCTGAATCAATACTGAATTTACCATAAAATTTAAGGCAAAACCCACATTGAAAGATTGCATTGAGTACCACAGATGTATTTTAGCAGTTTGATGAACTATCAGATCCTCTGGATGTTGATGGATTTGTTCATGTTCGAGAAGTCATAGGCGCATGGTTATCTTAGAACATGCCTCCACCAGATTTCAAACATTTAAGGAGGATACCATCATTGAAAATGGAAGATATTTGTCTAAGTTTCTGAGATTCTGATTCAAAAGCATTTTTTCATTTTGACTTTGAATTTTTTTTACCAACTCTAGTATTAGAAGTGCAATAAGAAAAAAAGTCATGTTTATTGCTGATTATAAAATATTTTCTGAGTCCTATATTTTATATCAGTCTACAAGAAATCTTCTATGATATATTTTCACATGTTACAAAGATATTCTTAAAAGTTGTCTTTATGACAAGAATTTTGTCTATGGATAATACATATTTTAATTGGTGTTGATTATTATTCTGCGCAATTCTTATAAATTTCTATTTACCTTTTTCAAAGGTGCCAATGGTACATAAAAGCCAAAATGAAGTCAGAAGAGAAGAGAAGAAACCAGCTACAGAATGGGCATTGTAAGTAATGCATTGAATGCCTTCCATTATCTTCTATTGTTCTGGCGCTTTAAGAATTCTTCTTAAACTTGTATCCATTGGGTTGAAAAAGAGAAAAAAATCACTTCCAACTTTTCAGCATTAAGGCTTTTCATCTGTTTTCTAGAAATCTGGAAATTGCACCTGCTTCTCATTAAATGACGTTACCTTTTTCCCAATTCTGCTTTTTGAAAAACAGAACAGACTGAATTTGCTAAATATACAAGTTTATAACTGATGATACAGGTATCTACCACTCACAATGGCTCCAGGACATGACTCAGATATTATTTACTAGAGCAATAGAAATATTAAGGAATATTTATTCCTTCATTTAAAGATACAACAAATCAATTTACAATTCATTAACACTACAAAAGAGTATCAGCTCTTTAACTCTTAGAATATGTATGAAATCCTTGGGATGACTGCAAGGTTATATTCATTTGACGGATCTCTCCCCAAGCAAGCTGTAATTACTACTATAGTTAGTTTGATAATTTCAACTCTCTCCTCCCCATGCCCACCACTACCTCCACCTACAAACTACAAAGTATTTTGTCAATACGGTTTCTCTATCACAAGACACTGAATTAACAAGAATGGGATGCTCTCTAATTAACTGTGGTATCAAGATAATATGTGCGGCAACGTGTTTGACTATTTAAATCCATCCTTTATTTCAAATTGAGCAAAAGGAATAAAGGACTTTTCAATTTGTATCACCCTCCAAGGGGGTAAAAAAAGGATTTAAGAAAGGCTATTATTAATTGAGAGTATGTTTTGACATTATTTCTAAGACTCACAAGGTTTCCTAGAAATTGGTGAAAGGATCGTCTACATTAGAGTCTTCCAACCTCACTCTCCAAGGTTCTGACTCAGATCCAGGTAGGATTCAGCATAATTCACTTTCAGCAAACTCTCCCAGATTGTCCTTTTGTACAGTAAATTCAAGTCTCACTGCACTGGCAGAGCTGAGAGATACAACACCTGGCATGGGATGACCTGAAAATACCTCAAACACATTTCAGAAATCTGTGTCCAGACACCTGGACAGATGACTTATGCTGGGCAATCTTAAGATTCACAGCAGGGCATTGAGTATTGAGATGCAGAGGAAAAAAATGTGCTCTTGAGGTATTTATTATCCCTTTTTCCAAGTAGCAGTTTAGCATAAACTAGACCAGATGGGCTCAGCAAGAAGCAATGAAAATAACTGGAGGCAGCCAAGGAAACAGAACATAGATAACAAACTTATGTTTAAGAAGACAGGGATAAGTTTAAATTAGTAACCAAATATTTAAAGTAGGAACTCAAATCTTATACTACACATATTATGTTTACAAGAAAAAAGTAATATTAACTAATTAATTTATTCTGTAGAAATGCATATCACCTTAAATAAGGGGCTTAAGGTTAAAATCATATATTAGTTAATAAATGATACTTGTTACCTGTGCCTAAAGTAACAAGATTATATATCCAGTATATTGCTACGAATACTAGGAGTTTACAGAACTCAGTCTGAAATCATAAATCCTACTTAAGTTATCAAATATAAATGGAATGCAAAGTAATTATCTGTTACCCTTTTTCCATCCTAAACATTGGAAAGTCTAGAAAAACAACATTTCAGGATCAGCATTAGGTACATATAAACCAAAAATAAGCTTTTCTGGTGCTATTTTGAGAAATACTAATTTTCTCATGGTTGCATATCTAGCACAAAGAAGACAGTAAATTAATAAAAGAAGGTAGTAGGATAGAAGAACTAATGAGGCAAATTATTAGTAGTAATGAGCATTTCATCACTTCATCTAAACTCACTACATTGTCTTTTTTTTCTTTAAAATTTTCTTAGGGCCAGCATCGTGGCACAGCAGGTTAAGCCGCTGCCTATGACACTGGTATCACATATAAGAGTGCCAGTTTGAGTCCTGGCTGCTCGCTTTCCAATCCAGCTCCCTGTTACTACATCTGGGAAGGCAACAAAAGATGGTCTAAGTCCTTGTTCCCCTGCTATTGATGTAGGAGACAAGGGTGGAGCTCCTGGATCCTGGTTTCAGCCTGGTGCAGCCCCAACTGTAACAGTTATTTAGGGAGTGAACCGTGTGTGTGTGTGTGTGTGTGTGTGTGTATCTGTGTCTGTGCCTTTATGTCTCTTCTTTCTCTCTCTCTCTCTCTCTCTCTGTCTCACTCTGGCTTTCAAATAAATAAATAAATAAATCTTTTAAAACAAGATGTTCTTGTAAGAGTATGTTTCTGACAAATCCTGGACAATACTTAACTCTGGATATTATATGGCTTTCAGAATCTAAGAAGCAGCAAAACCAAATATCATCTACTCTGCCACAAATGTACCACTGGTCTTTTTTAATCCCTAATAACCCATATTTAGTAAAGCCTATTATATGCTTATTATCCATAAAATCATATCATAACATATATGGTAAGATACATAAGAAATCATCTCCTGGTCTCCAGGAGCTATCAGTCTAAAGTAGAAAACAGAAATCAATGAACAAAATAAAGAGATATTCAAAGGCAGTCTGTAACTTCTCCCTATTCTCACAAAAAACATGCAACCATGAATTCATGCTTTCCAGTCACACCTGTCCAACATCTCAACTGCCTGTGGTCTATGAGCACTGACCCTGCCAGACAGAGTCCCAGCTGCAAGACCAATGACCACATTCTAGCCTTTGATTCCAGTCCTTCCCATCACGACAGACATGTCGGTCCTATAAGGTGCTGTGTGCTGTTTAGCCATGGAATCAACTATCTCAACATAGAAACGGGCTGTTTATATAGTGTCCTTCCCAGTCACTAAGCCATGGAGTCTGCTCTTTACTGCTTAAAACTTTCTGGAAAAGGAAAGATCACAGAACTGGAGAATGATTGCAGAAAATCCTGGTACCTACAGTAAAAGTCCAGGAGAGGCTTTAAGGGGCTTGTTTAGAGGAAAGTCTATGCCTCATTCTCCTTTGTCCTAAGATAGATTTGGTGTGAAATGTATGGGTCTTTTACTGGATGAATGAGATGAATAAACTTTCTACAGAAATGTAAAAATGTGTTTTCTGGAACTTGTTAACTCATCCTCTGTGAAATCACCAGGGCATTTTAGATTAACACTTCTGTAAATAAATGTTGATGCCAACTAGTGAAATTTTTAATGGGGGAAGAAGAGGGAAGAGAGAGAATTTAGTGATTTCCAAGACTGGTTACTTTGGTATATCACTCTGTGAAGTTTTTTTAAAATTTATTTATTTGTTTGAAGGCCAGAGTTACAGAGGTAGTGGGGAGAGGGGCAGAGAAATCTTTCATCATCTGATTCACTCCTTAGATAGCTGCAATAGCCAGAGCTGGGGCAGGCTGAAGCCAGGAGCTTCTTCCAGGTCTCCCATGTGGGTAACTGGGGCCCAAGCACTTGGGCCAGCATCTGCTACTTTTCCCAGGCCATTAGCGGGGAGCTGAGTAAGCAGTGGAACACTCAGGACACAACGGGTTCCCACATGGGATGTGGGTGTTGCAGGTGGCAACTTTACCTGCTATGCCACAATGCTGGCCCGTGTCACTCTGCATTTTCAATATTTACAAGAATTAAGACTACTAAAATACTCTTCATAAGTGAATCCATTTTTTGTTTGTTCATTTCAGTACGCTTCCCAGGAGTTAAAACTTATATCGACCCTGATACATATGAAGACCCATCCCTAGCAGTTCATGAATTTGCAAAAGAGATTGATCCTTCAAGAATTCGCATCGAGAGAGTCATTGGAGCAGGTAAATGTCAAATCTATGCTTTTGAGCACATAAGTCCTTAATGCTTATAACTGGCTTATCAACATAATATTTTATATCTCAATAGTTTTAGTCATTGGAATTTTGAGATGAAAAGGAAAATTATATTTATGTGTCATTTAAAAGTAGTAATTGCCCATGTGTAGTTCTCACACAGTGAGAACATTTATAAAAGTTATTTTTAGCATCCTATTCTTTTCATTCATAATGAAGACAAATCACAAAAAAAAACTAGAGTGCTTCAGAAATTTATTTTGAAAATGCAGTTTTTCATAAGGTTATTATAGATTTACTCAAGCCCCAACATCTATGGGCATATACTGTAATTAGTATTCATAATGATGACCTTGAGGCTCTGTAAGACCCAGGAATGTTCTGAGAATCATTGAAGATACAATTTGGTTCAAAATAGCTTCATAACACTTTAATGCAAATTAGTAATTCTTCCTATGTAGAATTTTCTGATATTCAGAATCTTTCATTGTACTTCGGGATAAATAAAAATTTATTATTAAACAACCTATAAGGATTTGTGCTGCTATTAGTTGGGAAAAAGGCTAAGCTGCTATTAACAAAGAGATTCTAGAAAAAAAAATTTACCTTTCTTTTAAGTCCTTGACCCAAGGCAAGTAGTCCGTGCGGGCAGAGGGGCTGTCACTCAGGAGGTCTTAATGAAGATCCACATTGTTCTACTCTTCTTTCTACCTTCACCTAGTATCCTTGTCTTTTGGAAAGGTCAAAACTAGGAATTTGCACTTCAGCCTTCCCGTCTGTGAGAAGGAATAGGAAAGAGTTCATTGCCTTTGCCTTTGTCTTTAAGGAGAATACCTGAATATTCCAAACATACATATGCACATCTCAAGGATTATCTACATGTCAGTGGAGAAGGTAATGTTCCCCATCCTACCCCCAAACTGAGAAGGAATCCTGATACTGAAGAATGAACAGGGAAGCTGCCTATGCAAACAGGGCTATATCAGGGGAGCTTACACACAGGATTCCAAACCAGATAGATGGATAATCTGGTTAGAAGCTGTAGCAAGATTTTTCTGCTCAGAGCAGCAGATGAGGGGAAGATTTTGTACATTTGCAAATCTACTAGGAGGATGAGTTAAGAGCTTGTTTTACAGCATTTCTTCATGGTTTCTTAAGGAGCTAGCCCTTCAGGTATCTTGCTGGTTTTCTTGAATTTGTCAGGAATACTTGTGGATAGCACTTAAGCTTTATGACCTGGGAGTGAAGGCAGCTATATTAGAAGGTGGTGGTTGTACTTTTCAGAAAGAGGGACCAATCAAAATAGAGGGGTAGGATTCAAGATGGCATTCCTATGGTGATTTATTTATTTATTTATTTATTTGAGAGGTAGAGTCACAGTATGGAGGGAGAGACAGAGAGAAAGGTCTTCTATCTGCTGATACACTCCCCAGGTGGCCCCAATGGCCAGAGCTGAGCCAATCCAAAGCCAGGAGCCAGGGGCCTCCTTCAGGTTTCCCACATGGGTGCGGGGGCCCAAGCACTTGGGCCACCTTCTACTGCCTTCCCAGGCCAGAACAGAGAGCTGGATCAGAAGAGGAACAGCCAGGACTAGAACCAGTGCCCATATGGGATACTGGGGCCACAGGCAGAGGATTCACCTACTGTGCCACAGCGCCAGCCCCAGTCCTATGGTGTTCTGTCACACAATGATAAAAATACAATCACATGTACACACTTAAATAAGAGTTTGGAAATATAATTGCTGTCAGGGTGGCCATGTGTGTAGCTAAAAATGTGCCAGGTGTTTACCTAAAATAGAGAAGGGAGATACTGGACCCTGAAGGGGAATTAAGGTCTCTTTTAAGAGCTGGGTATAAGTAATATTTTGGAGAGAGCAGAACAGCCCAAGCACAGCCATTCGAACCATGTACCTTGTCTGCAGAGGAAAAAGAAAACAGCCAATTATCCTTCATCTCTTTCAAAATCCACCTTCCCCATGAAGGACAGGCTGCATAATATTCAGGGCCCTGTGCTAAAAGAAAGTGTAAGTTGCTTGTTTAAAAAGTTAACAACTTGAAGATTGTGACAACGGAACTTAAATTAACCTCATGGCTTGTCTAAACTCAAGACTCTACACTAGTGCACAGATCATGTGTCCATGAAGCTAGCAGTGTTTCCCAGGTACACAGAGAACTAGCCCTACCCCAAGAATTCCAGGGACCTGTGGGGAATCCTTCCTGATTCCTCTCTGTTCCCTATGCATAGCGATCATCTCATCTATTCTCAACAATGGAGGTCTCCCTCTGAAATATGATACAAGGGTCTTCTATACTTCATTTTAATGCTCTCAGCCAAAGAGGTTGACTTATCAGAAAGATAAGGACCTGGAATCGAACCAGATTCTCTATCCTCTTCTGCTGAACAAAAAGCACATCAACAATCATAACTGAAAAGAGTGGTTGTGCTGTATTTATTGAGTTTTGTAGTTCCTTTGCTTAAGACAGCAGAGCAATAGAGAAGAGGGGAGGCTGAATAAATTCCATGTGTACAATGTTTGGATTTCTTCTGGCCCCAGAGAGAAAGAAGGGATATATTCTTTTATACTGCATTGTTCAATAATCACACAGAAAGAAGCATTTCTATGGCAGTTATGTGTGCATAACTTTAATACTAATGTCTGAAGTCATAATGTTAAAAAATAAAATCAGGCATCTAATGAAGGATAAATGTAAAGAAATTAAGTTTACTTTAGTTTTTGGGTTTTTCAACCAAAATATAAATCTTTCCTTTAGAAAGTATAAAGATACTGCCAAACCAAACAATAACTCCTGAAGAGATTATTTTAATATCATTTTCCACCTGCTCTGCCAGAATTCTGATTAGTCATAGTGAGATTTCTTTTCATTTGTCAAAAGTAGACTATGTACATCTTGTACAGTAATCAGACCTATATATTTTTTATATTTATTCATCATTAACTATTTCATCTTCCAGACAGCATGCTAACAGTTCCTTTAGTGTCCGTCTTCAGAAAAAATCATGAAAAGTGCTGTGAGACAGGTTTTTTTTTTTTTTTTTTTTTTGACAGGCAGAGTTAGACAGTGAGAGAGAGAGAGAGACAGAGAGAAAGGTCTTCCTTTTCCGTTGGTTCACCCCCAAACGGCCAGCGTGCTATGCCGATCTGAAGCCAGGAGCCAGGTGCTTCTCCTGGTCTCCCATGCGGGTGTAGGGCCCAAGCACTTGGGCCATCCTCCACTGCCTTCTCAGACCACAGCAGATAACTTTTCCTCTCTTCATGCTTGTGCCAGTATTGCTCTATTAATTAAATCCTTTAAGTCATATT
Source organism: Oryctolagus cuniculus (assembly GCF_964237555.1). Classification (NCBI taxonomy): domain Eukaryota; kingdom Metazoa; phylum Chordata; class Mammalia; order Lagomorpha; family Leporidae; genus Oryctolagus; species Oryctolagus cuniculus. Next base: position 52,039,256 of record NC_091435.1, read on the forward strand.
TCTAAAATTCTGTTTGCATATGGAAAATCTGGTAAATGTGTAGACATTTCCCACAGAACCAGCATAGAAGAAACATTTTCAGAAAATTATAGAAGAATTAATAGTTATGTAACATCTATTACTTAATTGCATGATTGTTTACTTGCCCTATTTTATATTCTGAATGGTTTGATTAGGTTATTTTATATCTTCCCTCCAACTCCCACCTATTGATTGTTTTTTCTCAAACTCCATTTCCTCATCATCTGTGTGCATCAGAAAGTCCTCTTGGAAACAAATGTAAATAAACGACTCAAGTGTCAATGTAGATGCAGGACTGGGGTTGGATGGGCTTGGGGAGATGGAAGAGCCCACATACAAGGTGTGACAGTTGTCTGGTGGAAGAATTCAAGCAGGATTAAGCATTGACAGTAGAAATGGAGAAATTACATAGATTTACAATTCTTTGCTTAGGAAAAATTTATAAAATCTGCTTTTTTTGGCAAAGAAAGAATTCATAATTTTTCCACATTTCTCATTGGGAGGTACAATATGTAATCATTAAATATTTCTTAAGTGACTGATTAAAAAAAGAACATTAAAATAATATTATTCATTTTCAGAAAGATTCAGAGATGTGATACCATTCCTGACCCATGACATTTCTTAAAATATTCATTGAACAATTTCTTATTAGATGGCTAATATTTACTTAAAAAAGGCAAATACTAATTAGGCATTTTTGTATGATGTCATTATGTTCATCAAAGATATGTGTATTCAACCTGTCTTATACAACCTCTGCCTTGGGAAATATTATGCTAGAAAACTTAATTTATCTGTCCGTATATTCTTAACATTCCTTGTCTTTTACTGTAAATTTCACTGGTTGTTATATGAGTTTTCTAGGACACTTTTTTTGTATATCACTATTCTATTTAATAGTGGCAGCTTATCTTTGTTCATCAATACAGGTCTGAATTTCCATGAAAATGCACATTTCCATTTAAATGAAGTGAGCAGCTCGGTTGCACAGGAGACTATCAAGATCATCTATCTCCTTTGACTTTTTTGCATCATAAAATGAAATACTGTGGGCAGAGGACTGTAAAGCAAAAATTCCCAGGCTAAAAAAAGCCAAGCCAGATTAGGGTAGAATCATTGTTTTACACATATCTTAAGAGATAATGAGAAAATTGGTAAGCTGAATTTTAATCTTGGTCTGGAAAAGGTCACTGAAAGGCTATCCCCTGTACAGGGCAATACTAAGTCTAAACTATTATAACAGAAACTTTACTGGCAGAGTATCTGTAATTTTGAAACATTATTCCATTGGGGAGAAAAAAAATATTCTTGTGTCTCTAAGCCTATAGGGCATCCTTCTTCGATTTGACCTTCCCTATTCCCCTAGTCTCAGTAGAAATGTGTAATATCTGCCTGTCATTCATATTCTATCCCTTTATCTATACAAAACTCATTATTCCCTCTACTATCAGCCTTTTCTTCTCCTGGCTTAGTGTCACCATATATTTTTTTTTCTCTTACTTGAATAGCCCAGAAAGGTTTAACTGTTGGTTTCTCAGCAATCTCCTACAGGAAAAAGAAACTCAAAAGGACAGCAAAAAGGATATAAAAAGTGAGTGTCAACACAATGATTTATTCAGCCTAAAATTTTTCTGCTGATATTGCCATCTTGTTTGAGGTCACATTTGCCTTGATAAGGCAAATGATAACTTCTTATGCTTCTTCTGATTCCCTTCTCTCACCCAACCCAGCCAGTTTATTTTTCCTACTCTAGTAGCTACTCTCTTTTTAGTTACCATTAAAGAAACTTTTCATCACTTTATTTTTTTTGTTTATTTTTACACTGGTATTATGAGAAGGTACTTTGAAACATTCATAAAAAATAGAATTAAAATATGTTTATTTTGGTACACAAGAATTTTGGAATCTGTGGATTTTTTCATAATATACATGTTCCATGAACTTTCTGAAGACTCTTCATACTTTCTTGCAACATACCAATGAGAAATTTAGGCGGTATTCCAGATGTGGTTTCAGAATTCTCTTTCTACAAGAAATTTAGGTTTATAGCTCTTTTCCTTTGTCCTTATATTAGGTCATCTTCCAAGATGTAGGTTTTGTTCTTATCTGTAAACTTAAAGGATTTATGATAGGAGTTAGATTAATTTTCTTTTTTAATCTTTTTTTTTTAATTTATTTTGACAGGCAGAGTGGACAGTGAGAGAGAGAGAGAGAAAGGTCTTTCTTTGCCGTTGGTTCACCCTCCAGTGGCCGCAGTGGCCAGCGCATTGCGCTGATCTGAGGGCAGGAGGCAGGTGCTTCTCCTGGTCTCCCATGGGGTGCAGGGCCCAAGCACTTGGGCCATCCTCCACTGCACTCCCTAGCCACAGCAGAGAGCTGGCCTGGAAGAGGGGCAACCGGGACAGAATCCGGCACCCCAACCAGGACTAGAACCCGGTGTGCCGGCGCCGCAAGGTGGAGGATTAGCCTAGTGAGCCCTGGCGCTGGCCCTTTTTTAATCCTGAAAACTCCATTGCATTACCAATAGAGTAAGAATAAGACCAACAAAAGATTCTGGCAAGGCTTTTGTGCCTTCTGTTCAAGAATGCCTTAACTTTCTAAATCAAATGATGTAATAAGATTGGCTTTTCCTATTCTCCATAGACCTTCATTATGATGTGAAAAAAAAAGCCTCAGATTGAAGCTAGACAAACCCAGGTTTGAATCATAGCTTTGAATCATAGCTTTGCTACTAACTCACCCTGTGCCATTCAGCAATTTAATAATCTTTCAGAAATTTGGTTTGCTCACCTGTAAATGGATTAATAATAATAATATGCATCTTGCAGTATAAATGGAAGGATTAGAGATGACATCTATTGAGGACCTGTCACATGATAGACATCCAATAAAAGGATGAAAATATACTATTAGATTAAAAATAAACACAGTTGTTATATTTAGTTTGGATGGCTCAGACAGATGACATTCATTGCCCAACACTCAAAATACTTCATGACATAAATATCTGAGTACAAACAATTTGACAGTCAATGAGGTAACTGGAATAATAGTTATGATTTTCAGAGTTAGATAAAAACTGGTAAATATGATGAAATTTCAATTTTTAAGGAATTTATTAATACATTAGTTTCTCAGAGTCACGGCAAATGCATGCTAATTAATACAACACAATTCTCATCAATTCTCAGCTTTATTCAATATTAATACAGAGAATAGGTTCAATGTACCTCATAGATACTTTTCTAAGATATTCTAATTATGCTTCTTTTCCTACCTACCTACCTCCTTCCTTCCCTCTCCCTTTATTTCCTCTGTCTTCCATTCTCAGATAATATTTTTATTTTACATTATAGTCAAAGGCTTGATGCTCCGTTAAATAAAGAGTTCAATAAGTAAACAGTAAAAGAAAGAAAGAAAGAAAGAAAGAAAGAAAGAAAGAAAGAAAGAAAGAAAGAAAGAAAGAAAGAAAGAAAGAAAGAAAGAAAGTAAGTTTTGGTGGAATATAGTCAAGGGCTATAAGCAATAATCAAATGAAAAGATGTACATTTCATAAATACGCAGTAAAATTTTAGAATAATCACAGAGCACAAAAAAACTATAGTAGTATATCATTCTTTAATATTGGTTTGACCAAGATATGAAACAAAGTTTGACAATAAAACTATATTGCAGCAATACTATTGTCACAGAGAATGTGTAGTGTTCAAGTCTGGCCACATAGCATATGCCCTGTGAGATACTGAGTGGGTCTTGTCATTAATGTTAGTCTTATAGCCATCATCTGTGTCTTATGATATGCAGTGTGTTTCAAAACTTGAAAGTTTAAGTTTATTATGAGCATATTAAAGATATCAGGTTTTTATAATAAAATTGGGAGCTAAGTATAGATAAAAATTAGATGCAGTCCTGAATTTTTCTCTTTAAAGAAGTACCAGGTTGTTTGTACTGTAGATTATTTCATAATACCAAACACTCAATAATGCTGCCTGAGAGACCATGTGCATCCTACATTGGTGTGTGGTAAGATGTGAATTAAGGCCATAAATCTGATTATAGGATTTGCCTATGTCATATTCTCTCATCTTGCATGAATTAGCTGATTGTTCCCATAGTGATACTTGTGTTCTCAATCTAATTGTCTATGTATTTAACTAATGGTTTCTGCTTTTGTAGGTTGTCCAAGTTATGTATTGTTATGTAACAAACCTTCCCAAAACTGAATGGCTTTTAATAATAATCGTTTACTTTACTCATAACTCTGTGGGTCAGCAATTTGGGCTGAGCTCAGGTACAGCCGAGGGCATTGTTTTGGCCAGGTTTACCTGAGGTTACTTTTCTCAACTAGTGGTCCAGCTGGATGGTGCTAGGTTTCAGGTGGTTGGTTGGTCTAGACACTGGCAAGCTTCAGCACCATCTCTATGACTCATTGCTGCTTACTACAGCCTCTCCTCACCCAACAGGCTGCATTTGCAGTCCCAAGGCAGTATTCCAAGCATACGAGAGCAAGAGTTGTAAGGCCACTTGTGGCTTTGGCTCTGGACTTCCATAGTATAATATTGACACATTAAATTGATTAAAGCAAGTCACAGAGCCAATTCAAATGACATGAGATGGAGAAATAGATTCTACCTCTTAATGAGAATAGCAGAAATGTCACCTTTGTGACAGTGTGTACATATAGGTTTGGAGATGTCTGGCCATTTTTTTAACAATAGTCTACATGGCTCATATTTTTTTTAAAAAAAGTAAACCATTACTTTCAAACCTAATATGGTTAATGGAATATGAATTTAGTTGCTATTTTTCCTTTAAAATTATTTTTATATTGCACCCTTAATGTTTTCCTTGTGTAACAAGAAGTAGGTAATTGATCTTGGATGAAGTATTATGAGGTTTGCAAAATAAAGCAATTCAGGTTCAAGAGTAAAGCTAAAGGAACTATAATGCATAAGGCAGAAAAGAATAGTAGAAAAGACAAGGTATCAATAAGAAGGATCATAAATGAAATAACCATACCTATGAATTACTATTCAGATTCAAAGAATCTGGAGAGCAGGACAGATGAGGAGACTAGCTTGCAATGAGGAGACTGCATAAAGCACTTGAACACACTCTAGCAGATTAGGAATGTCAAGATGAGGAAAATGCAGTTTAGACATTAGAAGTGATAGAATAAGATAGAATAAGAGCTATAAGAGACTGCAAGAGGAATTTTGGGCATTTTCTAGATATTATAGAGTTCAGTGATGCTCTTTATTATATCGAATCTTCTTCAAAATGTTGACTTCTCCTTTCTTGTGATGTAAACATAACTCTAGCCCTGCTTCTTGGCTGATTAGAAATGGTTACTGATGTTTTACTTTGGTGACTTTTTAGTTTATAATGGCAGATAAAGTATAAAGTGATCAAAGAAAAATCAAAAGATGTTATCTTTGAAAAGGAAAGGAAAACAAGATTTGTATGCATATGTGCAGTTACATATGTGTGTGTAAATGTGTACATTTTTGTGTGTATTTTAGTATATGTGTATGTATACATATAAATGACATGTATGTGTATAGGATAGTCACTTTAGTCTGCTGTAACAAAACTGCATAGACTGAGTAGTGTAAACAACAGAAATTTATTTTCCTCAGAGTTCTGGATGCTAGAGTTTGAGGTCGGGGTGCTGGCATAGGTGGGTTCTGGTGAGGACCTTATTTTGAATTTCAGAGGGCTGCCTTCTCATTGTGTCTTCACCTGGCTGAGGAAAGAGGGGGAGAGGGGAGAGAGAGAAAGAAAAACAGAGAGAGAACAAGATCTTCAGTATGACAGTCTTATTAGATGGGAACCTCACTCAGATGACCTCCTCATCTCATAACACTGGGAGTTGCAGATTCTACATAGGAGTTTTTAGAGAACACAATTTCATCTACAGTACCATAGTAGGGTGTGTGTGTGTGTGTGTGTGTGTGTGTGTGTGTTAAGGCATGGTCATACACACATGTAGAGAAAGACAGCAATATACTACCTAATGTGAAATTCATTCACTGTTATACAAGTATCTGTATTGGTAAATTTTGAATAAAAGAACAAAATTTGGAAATTCATAAAGGATTTGTCTTCCTGGGAGAGCTCTGGACTTACAGCTTGGTTTGAGACAAGAGCACAACCAAGGATCTCCTGGTGACCAATGTGTGACCAGGGAGTGGTAGAGCCACAGAAGAGCGAACAGTAGAAATCCCCCTGAGTACAATCTACAAAGATGGTGCATTTTATTTGCTGTCTTAGTTAAAATGCTAATGTGATTGTTGGTAAGACCATGATGAAGATATCATGGAATTAGTGTGAAACTGAAATCAAGCTGTCCAGTGTGCAGTTGTGGCCTCAGTGCCCACACCAGGCTGCATCTATATGTTTTCTTTTGAGAGGATGCTCCCAACAGTTGTTAGAATTTTTTACCTAAATCTAGTGTTTGTCATAAAATTAAAATGTGCATTGTGTTTCTGCTGTTCCTTGAAGACAATGGAGAAGAATCTTAAGCTTAGCAGGAAGTAGTATTTATATAAAAATAGAAACAGTTTATTCTCAAAAGCTTTTCCCCCAATAACTAGTTCATTCAACTATGATTAGGAATTTTATAATTACCCCCTCACAGTAATTGGCACTTCCTGAACTGAGCCTTGCCTTTCTGAGTTTTGTTCATAGGATTTGAATTCATTGTACATTTGTCCTTCAAACTTCTTGTCCACTGGGAAGAAAGTTCAGTCTAAGTTATAAGAACAGACACTAATCGATTTAATTCCCTAAGCTTTGATTTCCTTATCTGTGAAATAAAAATAAAGTATCTCTGCTCTTTCATGATTGTTGTGAGAAGCCAATGTGATAAACTAGATTCTAACTGATCATTTAGCCTTTATCAAAACACCACCCATAAAAGTGTTCACTACTTCACACAACCCCCCATTCTGTTGGGAACAGTTCCAATAAACTGGAGAATCTCTGTGAGTAAAACTGTGCTTCCTTCTGACACTGTATATAATCTTAAAATACTGCCTATGGTACTTGTTCTGCAAAATTAAACTATACAAAGTAAATCTAACCTACGTCAACACTACACCATGACTCTTCACGTATTTGGAGACAGTATGTGAACCTCATAAATCTTCCTTTTCCAGCCTAAATTGTCTAGATCTCTCAACCATTTCCATCTGACATGATTTCTGACTACTTCATTATTCTGGACCACCTTCCTCTGAAGAAGTAGACTTTTGCTCCAAGTCTTTTTAGAATCAAGCCCAATATTACAAATATGTTCTAATCAATTCATAGAACACAGGGCTAGTACCTTTCCTGCTGTGTGTGTGTTAATGCAGACTGAGTTTGCATTTACTTTTTGAACAGCTGCCACACACAGTTGGCATAGGGAGAGCTTACTACCAGCTTATTCCCAGTGGTCTTGGGATGAGTTGCTATTAAGTCAGGCCAATTGACTTTATTATGCTGAGCACAATATTGTATTTTATTTATATGCCCACAATATATACCTATAGAAACCATAGGTATTCTCTGACTTTATTATGCTGAATATAGCATTATATTTTATTTATATGCCCACTATCTATCTATCTATATCACATATAATCATATATATTTTCTATATATACAGATTTATTATGTATTTTTTACATTCCTATTTCATAAATGTGCCTATAAAATTTCATCATGTTTCTATAGGTAAAATTTCTGAACCTGTGCACATCCTTTTCCATCTCAGTTAGTACAATTATTGTTCCTGCCTGTGTCATTGGTGATTTGGTTTCTCTTTCAAGTTAGCTGTGCATCCTTCCCATAACAGATCAGAGCTCCCAATGCAGTAGTTATATAGTGCATACTAATTGCCTTCCTCACTGGGATAATTGTGTTTTCATTGTTGAAATTCAGATTTTATAGATACCTAACCCTCACCCTTTATAGTATTTTATAGTATACATAATCCTCACCCTTTATCATGAATTTGGAACAAATCCATGTACATTTTTTAAAGATTTATTTACTTATGTGATAGGCAGAAATACAGGGAGAGAAGGAGAAAGAGAAAGATCTTCCATTCCCTTGTTCACTTCCCAATGGCAGGAGTTGGCCCAGCTGAAGCCAGGAGCCAGAAGCTTCATCCAGGTCTCCCACTTGGGCCATTTTCTGCTGCTTTTCCAGGAACATTAGCAGGGAGCTGGATTGGAAGTGGAGAAGCCCGGACTTGAACCAGCACTCTTGTGGGATGTCAGCACTGCAGATGGAAGCTTAACCTTCTACACCACAGTGCTGACCCTATCCATCTATGTTTTTGAACTGCCACCTTGAAATTTAATATCTACAACTAAAAAGCCAGTGGCTTTTACATAGGTTGTTAGGTATCTTCAAATGAAATGGTCAATTTTCCCCTGAGTTCCTACCCCTTACACTTTATCAGTCTTTATATAGAACCAAGTTCCTATAAGAGCTCTATTGACTTTTTGAAAGATGATAAGAGCAGCTAGGAGGCATTTATTATCTTTATAGCCTTTCATTTATTGCTTTCATGGTATAGTAACTAAATTCTATGATATTGTGTGAGGCTGGAAGCACATGAACATTATCTAATGGAGTTCCTTTTTTAAATGAAAACCTCTGATATTCTGTGCCTGCCAGAATCTTTCCCCTGCCTCCCTCCTTGCTTTGTCCTATCAGGAAAGATAGTTTAACTTTCATACTAATAGTAAACAAGATAAATTAAATATTTATGTGCTTGAAGTGAGTTTTTAGGTATTATTGTCTCTTTCAGTTCTCAAGGAATCACATCTGTTGATTTTACACATAAGGAAAGCAAAATATAGTGAGATTAAACTACTTGGTCAAAGGAAATCAGCTTATAAATTATAAAACTAAATTCAACCCAGAGTACTAGAACCAGCCTATAAAAAATAAAGGCAAATTCAACTCCAAAGTAATCTAATTTGAGAATTTAAGCTCTTAATAAGCAAACTTAATTAAAGGTAACCTTTTATTTTTATGAAATTTTACCTCCTCTATAGAATGTCTTCTCCTGGCACCTGTACAAGGGCATTTCGAAAAGTTCATGGAACATAAGATTAAAAGATAAGTTTATTTGAGAGGAAAAATTTTGAAATCCATGCAGAGTTTTTTTCATGCTATGCATTTTCTATGAAAAATTTGAAGACCCCCTTATACAACCGCTATTTCTTAAAACATCCTTAATTGTATAATGTCTACCTGTCTTAGGTGAATGTAGCTGTGTCCCTTCCCTTCATTCCAGCCACCTGTTAATCTGTCTACAGTTATTTCCTTACTGCATGACATGAAGACTGTGCCCTCATTGCTGATCTGAGTTGCTATGATTCAGAGGTTATTGCCATTATCACCACTACCTAACTCTCTGTGCACTGATCCACCAAAAAGCCAAGTGTCTTAGCAGGGCACATTGATATGGATAGTTGTCATTGTCATTAAGTCATTTTTTAGGGTGGAATGACAAATTTTCCATGTGGAAGCATGATCCACATGTAAGAATATGTGTGGCATATATATGATATGGCAGGCATATCAGTCTATCAGCAAACCCTCTCAGCTCTGCCTTCAAAATATATCCCAGTATCAAGACATATTTTACCAAGTCGCAATGACCCCATTACCCAGCCCACCAATATAGCTCCTGGCTGGCCTCCTTCCACCACTCCATGGTAAATTTTCCTCACATAGAACACTAGAACTGGGAAAGTAATTTGAAGTGTAAACCAGGCTATTTCACTCTTTCAAAAGCCCACAGTCAGGTCCATCTCCTTTAAATAAAAGTCTGGTCACCTCATTACCATCTCTTCAATTCCCTCTCCCACAGCTTCTCCCTAACTCTCTGGTCTTTGGTAACAATGGTGTCCCTGCTCTTCTTCAACATATTGCATGCATACTTGTCTCAAGACATTTGTATTTGATGTTCATCTGATCAGAAAGCTCTTAGCTCCAGTAATACCATGACTCCTTCCCCAGACATTCACTTCTTCTACTCTCTGCAACAATGTGAATCCATGAGAGGGATGCTTTATCTTCCGCAAGGGTACATCAAAGAATAGAAATGGAAATTATGGAAAATGGATTTAAAATTTGTTTAATTTGGTCCAAAAAAATTCTGAAATCCATGCATACGTGGAGTCTTCAAGAAGTTCATGGAAAATATGTTAAAAGAAAACTATGCATGGATTTAAAAAATGTTTTGCACCAAAATAAATTTAATTTCACTTTTTCATGAAATCTTTGAAGTATCTTCAGATCAGTGCCAGGGTTAATTGCTGTGAAGGAGGCATGATAAGAGCAGATCACGGGGCTAACACTGTGGCATAGAAGGTAAAGCTGCCGCCTGCTGTGCTGGCATCCCATATGGGTGCCAGTTTGTGTCCCAGCTGCTCCACTTCTGATTCAGCTCTCTGCTATGTCTTAGAAAAGCAGTAGAAGATACATATGCTATGTATGCTAAACTGATCTTCTGTATATAAAGAGAATAGAAAATGAATCTTGATGTGAATGGAAGGGGAGAGGGAGTGGATAAGGGGAGGGTTGTGGGTTGGAGGGACGTTATGGGGGGGAAGACATTGTAATCCATATTCTGTACTTTGGAAATTTATATTCATTAAATAAAAGTTAAAAAAAAAAGCAGTAGAAGATAGTCCAAGTCCTTGGGTCCCTGTTCCCATGTGGGAAACCTGGAAGAAGCTCCTGGCTCCTGCTTTTGGATGGGCCCAGCTCCGGCCATCGTGGCCATTTTGGGAGTGAACTAGCAGATGGAAGACTTACCTCTCTTTCTCTGTCTGTCTGTCTCTCTCTCTTTCTCTCTCTCTCTCTGTTTCTACCTCTATCTAACTCTCTACATGTCAAATAATTAAATCTTTTTTTTAAAAAAAGAGTGGATAACCTCTCAGAAAAAGGCATACAAGTTAAATTATTTTAGGAGAATTCATAGTCACATTTTCAATTAAAATGGTCATTCTGATGTCAGCATGCAGAAAGGATTTAGATAAGCAGTGATTGGCAGCAGAGAAATCAATGAGAATCAGGGATTCATGAGAGCAAGGAATATAGGACAAATCTTTGGGTTTTTGAGCAGAGTCACTGAGATAAAGAACATATGAATATCTGAGAGAAGATTAGCCACATAGAGATCATGTGGGAGAAGAATCAATTAGGTTTCTTGTTAAGAATGAAAATCTGTGCTATTTGTTCACTGTTTGGTGAAAACCAGTATGCTATTGATATATTAAATTGCACTTCCTTACCCTTGTCACTGTAATTCCTGTGAAAGCCAGAAAATAATTAGGCTATGAAGATATTTTCATAAGCTTGATCTCATGGAAAATACATCCCTAAGACACAATGCTCATTTTTAACTTCATGGCAAGAACAGCACAAGACAGGTGAACTATGCTGAAGAGTGAGCAAAGATATCTTGCTTGCCAGAGTTATACTTAAAAGTCCAGAAGGCTAGTCTCAGCTCAATATAGGGCACACCATTATTGCAGAAGTAATTATTTGGCTAAAGGAGAGAAAAATGAAGATAGGAAAGAAAATTAATTTTTATTTTAGAAATAAAAATTTTGTAAAAGAATATGAGAATGTTGCCTTGTACTTGATTTGTTGGCCTGTCAAGTTTCATTTGTTGGTTGATGGAACACATGTCTACAGTGCTGGAAATCAGTGGTACGTCTGCCTACATGCTAGGAGTTTAACACCGTTCTCCACAAAAGCAGCAGCAAAAAGAATTGGAAGAGGGAAGAGATTTCCTTATTTTATTCTCTTTTGAAAACTGTTAAGTTTTTAAAAAAATCAACATGACCTTTATGAGGGTACTTCCAAAAAAGTTCATGGAAAAATAAAATTAATAGACAAGTTCATTTTGGCACACACAAAAAACTGGTTAACCTGTTACATACAAGAGATCTTAAAAAAGTTCATGGGGATGTATATTATGGAACAACTAGCAATGGATTTCAAAAATTGTTACATCAAAATAAAGTTATATTTTAATTCCATTTTTCAGTCAACTGTGCCCTCGTACATATCTAAAATTAATCACAAAAATCAAAGGGCTTTTAATGAATATCACAGGAGTACTATTTCTTCTCTTAACCCCAAACCCAATCAAATTGAAAGGGAACAGCTTTACTCAACATGCTATGGCTGTTTCTGATAATATTTATAATAATGGAACTCCTAGCACTTAGATGCCATTTTCTACAAAGCTGGAAAGAGATGGAGGATTGGCCTTCTCTTAGCCAGACTTCTGATTTATCTAGGTCCCTTTTAGTGATGCCACTTTCAGAAGAGCAGATTAGCTCTTCTGATGGCATATCCGTGTTGCTCCTGGAAGCTCACAGCTGAATAGCTCTTGAGCAGGGTTCGGCTAACTATGGCCCAAAGCGCAAACTGCCCACTTTACTGGGCATTTATTGCCATATCCATCTGTTTACTTAATGTCTATGATGCCTCTTGAGTTACAACTGCAGAATTATTCCTGTGCCTAAAATATTTACTGTCCAGCCCTTGACAAAAAATGCTTGCCACAGCCAACTCCTAATTGGACTAGTATGTCATACAGAGTACCCGGGGCAAGTGAATTTTTTTTTTAAAAGGCTTATTTATTGATTTTGAAAGTCAGAGTTACAGAGAGGGAGCAAAAGAATTCTTAAGACCTCTCTTTCTTTTCTTCCAGGAAAACTAATGCCTGTCTCTCCTCCTTTCTCCTAACTAAGTTGGAGCCATTACTAATAATATTAGATGATCTTCCTCTCTCTCAGTTTACTATCTTCATTTGCTAGAACAGATCATTCATTGGTTTCCTAAAAATAAGATGTTTGCAGAGGAATCATGTTTTCTGAATTATTTTATATCTGAAAATAGCTTTTCAGTAAATAACAGTTAATAAATATAATTAGTAATGAATTTTGGCATCAAATTCCAAGTTAAAAATACTTCCCCCTCTGAGTACTTAAAATACTCTGAGTACTTAAAAATACTTCCCCCTCTGTCCTCTAGGTATCAGCACAACTGCTGACCAGTTCTGTGCCAGGAGGATTTTACCTTGGAGTTGCATATTAATGTGCTGTGCACATACAAGACGTCTTGAGAAAGTTCAGGGGAAAGAATATGTATTATTTTTAAAAAATCTATGGATTTCAAAAATTTGCATCACAATATATTAATTAATAATTAATTCTAGATTTTTGGAAATATTTGTATTACTCCTTTGCTAATTTCCTCATCTGTGTTCTCTTTATTATCCTCAGAATGATGGAATTCCTGAATTGAGACTTTACCATAAGGTTTAACCTCATGTATTGAATATTTAGGTTTATTCTTTGTAGATATAAATTCATACTATTCTATAGCAGACTTTTAGCTATATCTTCCAAGGCTTCTCTTAAGGATTTTGTCCTGCTGTCACTTTAATTCCAGAAAATCTCTCTGCTTTTCCAATTATTTCTTTCAGTGTCTAGATATTTCTTGATGGATCAGACTTGTTGAATTGCACCTGCACTGTTTCTTCTACTTTCCTTGTGTGTGCTTTATTGCACTTGCCTCTTTCTGTAGTATTGTGGACTCTTCTTACATATCTGGTGATTTTTAGCTTCCCATTCATATTCCCAGGTGTGGCACTGTTGGGAGGTTCTATACGTGTATGGGCATGTCTGCTGCACTGTTATGTGACTATTTTTATTAGAATTCCTGAAGTGCCAAAATCGTTTTCCTTTTCCCTGAGGATAATTTGGTTTTTATGGAAAAGACCCATCTGAGAATTTGTGGGAATTATATATCAACTCTTCCTTGTAAAACTTTCCAGCAATAGCCTTTCCCGCCCGTGGCACATGTCTCACTCTGGCACAGATACAACCAAGACAAGACTCCATCTATGTTTCCTCCCTGTGAATCTCTGTCCTCTCAATGAAGGCAACCTCTTAGCTTCTTTTTTGTGCCCTGCTATCCTCATTAATACTTCCTACTTGCTTTAGTCACAGCTGGTAATCTGCTGAACCTCCTTCCACTGGAGTATAGTTTATTTCCTCTTTGCCCTTGAGAATAAATACTGAGAATTTTGCTTTTCTATTATTAAAGACAGAAAGAAAAGAATACATATGTATTTTATTTTCTCTTCAATTTTTTATTTATATAAGGTAAACAAATTCCATATGTTTCATAAATGTGAATTTTAGAGCACAATGATACTTCCCATGCTATACACCCTCCCACCCATGTTCCTACCCTACCTCCTCCTTCTTTTCTTATTTTTTCTTAGAGTTTTATAGTGATAAACTTTCAGTTTATTTTATAATCACAAGCTTAACCCTCCATCAAATAAAGAATACAACAAGTACTAAGTAGAAAAACCGCTATTCTTCAAGAGTATAGACAGGCTAGTGTCCATGCCAGTTCCCTTTATTTATTCGTGTTTTTCTCTCCTCCAGTCAGCCTGGTGAACTTTCCCCAGCGGGGCTTCAAGCCTCGTTCCCTCTAGGCTCTTTCTGCCTTTCCCCGCCATTGTCTCGGGTTACCGAAGTTTTGTCTCACCTCCCCTTCTAGCCCTGGCGTGCAGACTCTGCGGCTGGGCTTCCACGCGGTGGGTGACCTTGCTCTCCCCGTAGGTCCTCCGTGTCACATCCACTAGATCCAGAAGAGTTTCCTCTGCAATTTTTTCCTGAGCCTTTTCCTGAGACTACAGTAACTCCACTTTTATTAAACTATCTTTTCCCGAACTATCAGTGCACACCCTCACTATTCTGCCATCTGCAGCTTAATGTTTATTACAGCTCAATTCACAATAGCTAAGAACTGGAATCAACCTAAATGCCCATCAACCATAGACCAGTTAAAGAAAGTATGGGATATGTACTCTATAGAATACTATACAGCAATAAAAAAAAATGAAATCCGGTCATTTGCAACAAAAGGGAGGAATCTGGAAAACATTATGCTGAGTGAAATAAGCCAGTCCCAAAGGGACAAATATCATATGTTCTCCCTGATCGGTGACAGCTAACCGAGCACCAAAAAGGAAACCTGTTGAAGTGAAATGAACACTATGAGAAACAGTGACTTGATCAGCCCTTGCCCTGACTGTTGATGAACAACTTAATACGTTATCCCTCTTAGTATTTTTTTGTTTGTTTGTTCTACTTAATACTTTTGGTTGAATACTGTAATCAATACACAATCATTCTTAAGTGCTGAAACTTAACTGAAAAGTGATCACTGTTAAATGTAAGAGTGGGAATAAGAGAGGGAAGAGATGTACAATTTGGGACATGCTCAAGCTGATTTGCCCCAAATGGTAGAGCTAGAAACATACCAGGGGATTACAATTCAATCCCATCAAGGTGGCATGTACCAATGCCATCTCACTAGTCCCAGTGAGCAATTTCTATTCACAATTGATCATAATGATAGGACTAAGAGTCAAAGGAATCACATAAACAAGAATAGTGTCTGCAAATACTAGCTGATAGAATCAAAAAGGGAGAGAATGACCCAACATGGGAAGCAAGATACACAGCAGACCCATAGAATGGCAGATGTCCTAAACAGCACTCTGGCCTCAGAATCAGCCCTTAATGCATGTGGATCTGGCTGAAAAGCCCATGAGAGTATTTCAGGCATGGAAAGCCAAGACACTCTGGCAAAAAAAAAAAAAAAATTTGACCTAAATGAACGATCTCCACGAGTGTGATCCCAGTGGAAAGAACAGGTCATCCTCTGAAGGGAGGAGAGAACTCCACTTTGACCATGGCCTTGTCTAAATATGATCAGAGTCGGTGAACTCAAAAGGCTTCCATAGCCTTGGCGACTCATGACTAGAGCCTAGGGTGATTACTGATGCCAGAAACAAGAGTGTCAATTTGTTAAGTCAACAACAGGAGTCACTGTGCACTTACTCCTCATGTAGGATCTCTGTCCTTAATATGCTGTACATTGTGATTTAATGCTATAACTAGTACTCAAACAGTATTTTTCACTTTGTGTTTCTATGTGGGTGCAAACTGTTGAAATCTTTACTTAATATATGCTAAACTTATCTTCTGTATATAAAGAGAATCAAAAATGAATCTTGATGTGAATGGAAGGGGAGAGGGAGCAGGAAAGGGGAGGGTTGCGGGTGGGAGGGACGTTATGGGGGGAGGGGAAGCCATTGTAATCCATAAGCTGTACTTTGGAAATTTATATTCATTAAATAAAAGTTAAAAAAAACAGATAACTAAAAATCATTAAGAATTATTACAAGCAACTGATAAAAGAAATACAATTCTAGAAAATTACAAAGTTACAAAAACTGATATCTTGAGGAATCAGAAGCTAAATTGTCCTGTGTCTATTGCATACACTCTATTAGTATTTAACTTTTTTTTCACTCCTGAAGGAGTTCTAGATTTTGAGGTTTTTGGCAAGTTCTACCAAATGCATAATTCCAAAACCCAGATCCTCTAACTTTACACAAACTTGTTAAAAAAATATTGAAATTTCATTCCCCAGGAAAAATATGTGATCTGAAAGAAGTTTAACTTGCCATTTTCCTTCCAAAGGATAAATGTTTACAAAGTATTTCCAAAGCCCCTTCTCCATTTATGTGGTTAGGAAAAAACCTTTCCCTTCCAGGCTGTCATAAAACACAAAGCATGCCCCAGTGCTGGAAGTCACAGAGAAATACCTGGGACTACACAGCCAGGATGCTCCTGCAACTTAGAATTCACTAATGATGATGAACTGGAGGAGATGTGAAATGTCACACTTTCACATCCAAACACAGTTTTATTGTCATTGCCTGGTATTAGATTTTTAAAATCTGATGATATTAATGATTACAAATTCTCCTTTTATGTTGGATTAAGGATGAATCTTGACATATCTTTTTTTAGAAAATACTAAGAAATTCAGAAATTTCATTAAATTTACATTTCTAAATATTCTGAAATTTTACTTCCTTTTCATTACTGTTTCACCATAATAATTAGAAGACTTAATTTGATATATATAGGAAAATTTCAACACTCCAAACTGCTGGGAAATTTAGTCTAAATAATTGTGTTCCATACCTTTGTAAGCTATTGCTTCAATTTTTAGATATTTAATATTTTACATAATTATTTCTAAAATGCATTATTTACCTCCTATAAACTATTAAAACATTAGATTTATCTTTCTCTATTACATCAAAGGAAATTCACAATAGAAAAAACTAGAATGAACAGAAAAAAATCACTCCTAAGCCAGATAACCAAAAAATAACCTGATTTGTGTAGACCTCCTTCTAATCTATTTTCTAAGCATAAAATTTATGTTTTCTTTTCATAAGTTGTAATCATGGCATATAATATTTTTCTCTATATAGTTAAGGCAACTTATATTTACTTACTAAATATCATAGCAGTTTCTCGTTAATACATATAATATTCTTATATAAAAGTTTTCAAATAAGTGCCAATTTTTCTATTATTTTTAAAAACTTGCTTCTACCATTGAGTGTCATATGAGACATTATAGGGCAACATCTTTGCAATTTAAATGTCTTTAAAATCTTGATCAATTACAGTAACTGAACAATAGCACTTCCAATATTCTGCTTGAAACAAAACCAAAGAAGTGATGAGAGAACTTTGTTCAGTGGTGTGTCTAACCTGACTTAAATGTCCACCACGTATTTCATTCATCTTAACATGCATTTTTCCCTGATTCTCAATTCATAGAACTTGAATTACTTCTTACATTTCGCAGCATTTGCTGTTTAATCGGGAGCATTATCTCCTCTCTAGAAGTATTTATAATCTCTAGAAGTATATATAATCGTGATATATATTGTAACATAGGACTCTGAAAAACCTTATTTTTGAAAAAATAAATACAGTAATATAGCACATATATTTCAAAAATTACAAAGAATGTCTTCTGAGAAACAGACTTAGTGAATGAAATTCTACCTAAAATATTAAATTTTACATTACTGAAAATAGAGCTGTAATATGAAAAAACTCTTTTGCGTTTATTATTTTAATAGAAAATCTGCCTATTATTATCCCTGGAGAATAAATAAAAACACATTAAAATGTCTACTGTTCTGAGTCATGGTTTAATTTACAGAGGTGTTAATGATTATCCATGTACATTTTCTTTAGTTTAAGATAAAATGACCTAATAACATACTTTTATTTATGAACCATTAGTATTTTAAAGCTATGCAAAGTCTATTACTGTTAAAGACTCATATAATAGCGTTTTAATAGTAACTCAGCATACAGATTTTTAATGAAAATTATTACGTTGTATACATTTTTGGAAAGATATTTTTTATCCTATTTTTTGAAGCAATCCACTAGCTGACAATCCACTAGTTTCTCTTACTCATGGCCGTCTAAACATCGGCCCTCCACTGTGAATACTGATCATTTTTCCAGCCTGTCTGAATCCCAGAATGTCTTACTTGTGCTAGAGCAGGAATTCTCATATACTCTTGTGGTCGCCTTCTCAAGTAACTCTTGCAAATGTTGAGTTACAGAAATGTTAAGTTTCTCACGGAGTTAAGCACAGATGGAGGTGCTGTGAGGATGTCAGTACAATCAAGCATTCGCTAACATTCGTTACCCATGGGTTCACTATGATAGACACTAGAGGATTAAGAAGAACAAAAAATCATTATACTTGGAGGCAAAATGAATAGATTACAATTAATGAGAAAATTTCTGTTGATAAGAGAATGCAGGAGGGAACTTTAAAGAGTATTATGAAATCATGTTTAAAAGAAGGATTTTATTTGGCCTAAAATTGAAATTATTGTCTGAGAATTCCCTCTGTGCCAAGTCATGTCTTTAAGTGTCATCCATGTATTACCACAAATAAGTGGCTCTCTAAAAAACAAAAATTTATTATTTTACATTTTTTGAGTTTTTTTAATGAGTTTTTTAAATGAGTTTGTAAGGGTGATATCCTAATTGGATAGGATTGGTAGTCCTACATACACATGCATGAAGGCAAGGCTATGTGAAGACACTGAGAAAGGCCGTTGCCTGCCAGCCAGGAAGTGAGCTCTATCTGGAACTAAAGGAGCCAGCACTTGGGGTTTAAACTTCTCAGTCTTCAGAACTGTGAGAAAATAAACTGCTCTTGTTTAAGCCACACAGTCTAGGATGCACTGTAATGGCAGCCTGAACAAATACAAGAGATGATGGTATGGTCCCTAGGAGGTGCCTAGGTGCTTGCACAAGTATGCAGTCCAACAGGCAGTGTGTGTTTGAGACTTAGCCTGAAGGCAGTAGTTCATGGTAAAAACTGAGATAGTGTGTATACTGAAAAGAGAACGTGGCTGAGAACAGAACTACAGATTTCCTGTAACAGTGCTGTCTAATTCTCCAAGTGAGCTCAACAAATGGTGGAATGGGTCTTAAGTTTCAGCTTCAGCATATGTGTGTGGCTGAAGGGCAAGTGGAAATGGTGGGCACAATAATAGAAGCCACAAGAGACAGTGCAGGGTGTTTTATGTGCCTTTTCTACCTAAAACTCTGCAAACAGAAACCGAGACTCAAAAAGATTGAGTAATTTTCCCTGGGTCATAGATTGTTTATTAGATTTGATTTCTAACATGATTCATCTGATGGTGGAAGAGAAAATCAATTTTGATAGGGTGTCAAGTGGAGCTAGTTTTGAAATGCAAAAACAAACTAAAAAACCAACAACAACAAAGTTCAGGCTAAAGAGGAACTCTTTTGATATACCTGGAGGCAAAAGAAAAAGTTGGTAGGAGAGGCCATCTGGCAGAGGCCGATATACTTGGTTTAAAAAGGTGTTCTAGGGCTACAGGCATCAGTGAGCTACAAAAGTTAAATATAATGAATAAGTATTCAACAAGGAAGCAATACACTGGATTTTATGATCACAGATAGAGGCAATTTTAATCTCCTTTGGGGTCAGTGCTGTTTTTGAAGGGAAACATGTCTTAGCAGAAAGGAGTAAAAACTAACCCCCCAAAAAGAGGCTACCTAATGTTTGAAGTATGATATGGAAAAATACTGTTAATATGTTACTTAATTCACTCACTAAAGAAATCCTTAACCATTGTTTGGTAAAGAGTTTAAAAGCTCACATTGTGAAGAAATCTTGCTTTCTTGTCTAAACTTTATAGAACTAACAATGAAAGATCCTCAAAGTGGATATTTAATATAACTTCCAGAGTGCCAGTATAATTTTTAAAGACTCATTGGCTCTGAATCTTGCAAATATTAAGAAACAAATCTGTATCTCTCGAGAAGCAACTACATGATAGGTATTTTAACCTGCCTGCAATTGTTCTAAAGCAGGAAAACGTTATTTTCCTCTAATGTAAAAACCAATTAGTGATGAAGCTAGAAGTCCTGCTTCTAAGAGCCTGTCCTGCCCCCACTTACTAACCCGCTCCTCTTATTGACAGTGCTAATTAGTCAAGAGATATCTTGCAGTGTGTTGAATTTTTCTTTGAGGTTGGGTCACAAGTATTAAAATATCAATTCAACTGGTGTTTTATTATAAATATTCTTAAAAATATTCTTTTTCATGTGCAAAATGTGTCACGTGTATCAGGAATGTAGAATTAGTCATAAGGATATTGGTATTTCACCCTGAAATAACAGGCATTGTATTAATATACTTGAGGAGGTGACCCTCCTGATAACATTAATAATAATGGAATTTACCTTAACACCTCAAGAAACTAATATATGTCTCTAGCACAAAATTAGAAGTTTAATGTTAGATTTTTTTCCTCCATGCCTTTTCCTTTTTCACTCCTTCTTTATATTACATGCAAAAATATTTTCCTAATTGCCTTTTTTAAAACATTTATTTATTTGAAAGTTAAAGCAAGAGAGGGAGAGAGTTATAGCAAGAGAGGGAGAGAGCTACAGCAAAACGAGAGAGAGAGAGAGAGAGAGAGAGAGAGAGAGAGAGAGAGAAGAGAGAGCTCTTCCAACCACTGCTTTACTCCCACATGGCCACAATGATTAGGGTTGGGCCAGGCTAAATCCAGGAGCCAGGAGCTTCTTCCCAGTCTCACATGTGGCTGCAGGGAGTCAAGCACTTGGGCCATCTTCTGCTGCTCTCCCAGGCACATTGGGAAGCTTGGTTGGAAGCGGAGCAGCTGGGATTAAAACCCAACACCCATATGGGATGCTGGTGCTGCAGATGGCAGTTTAACTTGCTGTGCCACAGCACTGGCCACTCCTAATTGCCTTTGCACTCAGAAAGACATTATCAGGCTCTTCTGTGGGATGAACTTAGGCAAATCTGTCCTATTTGCACAGCTGGACTATTTACCCAGCACTTCTCTGTGCCATGGGAGCTGCTCCCCGCCAGCTGAGAGGGGCTGGAGTTCAGCTTCAGAGCCTCCAGGATCTGCTGTGGGAGGGCACTGCTGCCCAGAAAATCCACCTGCATCAAGTCCATTTGCTAAAGAGGTTGTTCAGCTACATCTTACCCACAAGAACAGTGAGGAGAGGGATTTCCAGTAGTGTTATCTGAGACCTTACCAAGTTCCCCCAGATGCTAGAGAATCATAGATTTTGGGGCTTTAATTTAAGGACTTACATTCATAGTATCTTTTTTTTTTTTTTTTTTGGACAGGCAGAGTTAGTGAGAGAGAGAGACATTCATAATATCTTAATAAACCTTCGCTTTAGAGAAGGAAGACCAGAATGAAAATAAAACTTATTAATTGGTTACATAAAAAGTATTACTTATTTTAGCCGAGCGACAGGAACTTTTGTATTTTTGCGTAGCATTGTAACCTTGCCTTTCCCTGGGCTTACACAAAATAACCAAGTGGACCTGCTCTGTCCCATGTTGTCATGATCTCAAAGTAGCCTAGTTTGAGGTTGTTAGAATAAAAGAGCCTAGCTCTGAGTCCAGCTTGCTTTCAGATTCCAGACCCATTATTATTTTTTTTTTTCATTTGCAGTTAAAAGAACCTGTTGGGAGTGGGAGACTGAATTAGAAGAGTTAGTCGGGGGAGGCTTTCTGCAGAAGGGGCATCGAAACTTTACTCCTAATAAGAGTATGAAGAAGGACTGAAAAGGATGTAGACGGGGGAGGAAGAAAGACAACTTGTGGTGGAGAGCATTCCTGTGGGAGGGAAACAGCAAGTGTGAGGAGAGGAACGTCTCATCCGGTCTAAGAGATAAGACAGAAATCATCAGGAGCCACGCCCTGGCTCCAGTGAGTCTCAAGAGGTTGGAGATGGGAGAATTCCAGAATCTCAGGCTGCAGGGAGGAAAAGTGTGACTCCTACATGTGGTCTGGACTGCCCCTCACTGTTCGCACTCATCTCTCACAGTTTTAGTTCAATTATGTAGGATTTATGTGGGAAAAATCCAATATTAATTGATACCTTAATGTGACCCTGTATGTTATACAACAAAATTGCTTGTCCAAGAAGATTTTACCAACGTCCAGGGAGATAGGTGGGGTTGGTGGTTAGCTACTGAATGAGCTGTCAGTAGCAAAAAATCAATTATCCTAGATATAATTTTCTTCGCTCTCTTGAAACTAGATGGACCATAGTGATTCTCTCAGACCATCTAACATACGGCATATCTGAGCTAGGACTTTATTTACACACAGTGGTGAAGGATTGGTAGGACACGATATTATCAATCCACTCACCTGTCTTTATCCAGCTGAATGCTATACAGTAGTTTAAAGACACCATTGTTAGCAATGGGGAACTTAGCATGGTGAAACAAGAAAATATTAACCATGATAAACAACCCATACAACAGAGAATAGTGGTTACAAGCATAGACTCTGGAACCAGGTAGCCTGGGTTCAAATGACAGCTCCACCACTCCAGTTGTGTTGATGTGGGCAAGTTACTTATCTTATTGACCCCAGTTTCCTCATCTATGAAATGGAATACTGGTACCTATTTTAGAGACTTGTTGTGAAAAAATATATATATATTAAGTTCTTCAGCCTCAAATATGTTTAATATAATAGTGATTGCCACCAAGACAAATAAATAGAAAGCATCATATTCTTTTAGTCAATGTGTTAATTACTAACTTTAATTGGTTATTGGTTATTTAACTGGTTAATTGACTAACCAGTATTTATAAATGTTCACATGTTTTATTGAGGAATGATTTTTCTTATTGTTATATACAGGGTCACTACCCTTGTTACAAAAGTAATCTCATAATGAATCATTCTGGTAATACATGAAATCATGTATTTAATTTAAAATATTTTTTCTGTCAGCCTGATATGTCTGATGCATCCTGTTGTGGATGTGGATTTTAATAAGTCTGTGACTGAGCTTTTTGGACTTTGCCTGAAGAAAGCACTAGGAGTCTCAGATCTTTAATTGAGGCAACCATATTTAGTGACACTGAAATAAGTGTGATAACAGCTTGCTCATGCAAAGCTTGACATGAAGAAAACACCTGCTTGGTGTTAATAAGATATATGAATTTTATAAAACAGAAAACCAAAGAAAATTACCACTATGTCTGTCTTGATAAAATACCGACAGAGTTCTCATTTATTTTATTATATTCAAAAGTTTATTTGAGTTCCTATGAAACATGAACAGAAAACTCACATGGATTATGTTTATGTGGCAGGTGGTAGATTTTAAAATACTGCTGAAACTTTATCTATAATAGCATATTTATTAAGGCAAAAATGTAAAAAAGAAGGAATACTTGTTTGGTTCTGGATACTCATTATAACAAACCGTAAGAATCTGAGAATGAATTTCAAGTACTTTAGTAGGCCTACATGTTTCAGACATTAGTTTGAATACCTACTCATACAAAACCTTTCTCTCAAGGTTCAGTGCCTTAAAAGAAAATATTAAAATTGTCATTTTCATGCATAAGACAATGCCACTTGTAAATCAGAAGCCTTATTATAAACAGAACCTCAAAATTTCTTTTTTATGAAATAAGAATATCACACACTAGGTTGAGAGCATCATTGACTTCTTCAAATGTTATTCGTATCTTTGATGCCAGAGTTTTGCAAGATTTGTGAAACTAATGCCATTCATATACACTGAATTTTCTAAGGACAACATTTTGCTTACTTCTGTTTGCATCCAACATTTGACCAGAGCTGCTTACTGATAGACCAATTGAAAATATTTTAATTTTATTGCTTTCATCATCTCAAAGGTTTAAATAACTTAAAGCACTTTTTGAATAGGTTTTATATAAACACCTTCACATATATTCATTCTAACTGTTTGATAGTACCACTATGATTCTGGGGAAAAGATGTTGTATAATTGCAAGAGGATTTTTTTATTATACCCACTTTGTAGATGAATGAATTCAGGTTCAAACATCATGCTCTGAAAATAATTTACTCTGAAGTAAATGTAGATAATCAGACCTCGAAAAAAATCTTAGTCTAGAATTTAAACTTTTTTGAATATGTTGCATTGCCCTAAGAAACCTGTAACCTTCTTTGCCACAACATTCACTCTTATCTACTTGCTAGCCTTTGTCCATGTCATTTTATTTATTTTTAATGTTATTTATTTATTTGAAATGCAGAGAAACAAAAGCAGTATTTACAGGGATTCATTTATAAGTTAAGTGTTTTCTTTTGTTCATCTAAATTTCTTGCTGGGCTATAAGCTCTTCAAAATGAACACCAAGTCTTATACTTGGAAATTCATAGAAATATAACACTGAGTGTACATGTAGTAAATGCTTGATTAATATTGATTATTATTTAATACACCCAGTGGAACCAATGCTGGACCATAACTTACATCACTGATTTTGTATTTCCATCCATGTGGCTTGCAATTTAGCCCACATAGTCACTTAATAGAGTTGAGTTCAGTGTAGTTTTTAAAATATGCCTATACACCAATTGACCCTAGCATTGATTTCTATTGGCCAGTGATGCCTAAGCACATAGCCTGTGGGATCAAATCAACTATGCATTTACCTGGTGGATTTCCTGAATAGAGTAAGCATTTGACTCATGTGTCAGAGTTGAGAACAGAAACATTAGGCAGTGATTGCTTTTCTATGAAATTACATTAGCATCACCACATTCCTAATCAGAATTTCTCAGCAGATCATGGGTGTCTATTACTGGTAGCTCCTGTGGTATAGCATATGAAAATGCATTCCATTAGTCATGATCAATGCTGCTGATCAAGCAAACTGTCCTTATAAACTTAATTTTTTAAAAAAGAACTCTTCATGGGAAAAATCACAGGAGTCGTTGAAAACAGAAAAAAGGATGGCATTGTATGGCTGATTCTTTTGAAGTATAAATGTTTTGCTTAAACAATTGCTTTTGTTCCCATTTTAAGGTGAATTTGGAGAAGTATGTAGTGGGCGTTTGAAGACACCAGGTAAAAGAGAGATCCCAGTTGCCATCAAAACATTGAAAGGCGGCCACATGGATCGGCAGAGAAGAGATTTTCTAAGAGAAGCTAGTATTATGGGTCAGTTTGACCATCCAAATATCATCCGCCTAGAAGGTGTGGTCACAAAAAGTAAGTCGCTCATTTTCTACATTCTTTATTCATATAATTATTTAAATTCCTTTAAAAAGATTAATAACACTACACAGTCAATTAAGTGGATAACTTAGTTCAGAAATCATCTTCTGATATTATCCCTCAGAGTCTTGATACCAGGATATGACATTATCAGAGTTTGCATTGGTCACCAAACAGCTTGGAAGTGATATTTCCTACAAACCATTGCTAATTTAACCTGAAGTAATGAATCAAGAGTAAAGGGCTATATATTTTTTTCTGAATGTCAATATTAATGGGAGAAAAAACTTCAGTATTTTGCATCATTAAGTTAAAGTAATGAGCTTTAGAAGTAAAGTTCATGTACGAATATAGAATCCTTTATCTGCAATAACACTTTTCAACTGAAAGTTCTATATGGAACCCATCTACATAAATGGCATTAGAAATAAATTTATATAATTTATATTAAATGAAGATAAGAATTACAACTTCTGAAGTAAAAAATCTTGCTTTTCAAAAATGATCATATCAAGGTCATTCCTTTGTAAGAAAATTTCCAAAACATCTAAAATTAGACTTGCCTTCAAATAAATAGAGTTTTGTGTATTCACTTTCATTTGAATAGTGATAGGGAATAAACATCACAGTATTTCTCCTTATTTTGTTCACTAGTGAATTATAATATGTAAAATCCCATACAGATGCCATTAAACATTTCATAGAAATATCTTAACTCTTTGAGAGTCATTTTTGTTTCATAAAACTAAACTTTCTTTTAAAACCTTTCAAGTGAAGTTGAAATATGTCATTTAGAAATAGGAAAAAGTAAAAGCTTACTAAAAACATGTAATTGATTCTGTATCTGAAACTCCTAAGTTCTTCTCGCCAGGCATTGGCCATCACACTGTCCAAAAGGAGCAGAAGGTAACTGACGATCATGATAGTGCAGAGGACAGAAAAACAAGTGTTTTGATGACAGGTGTTGTGTTGTCCTGTTGCTTTACTGACTGACCATAATGGAATCTTTCACTATTCATCTCCTTGTGTAGTTCTCTTCTACATTTACATAGCCATTTCCATGTAGGACATTAGCAATTTGATGTAACTGAAGGCATCTTCCGTGTTTGCACATTGGTGCTTGTCCTCTTGCGGTTCTCCTTCCTGGGACCCAGACTCCATGCTCAGCCAAGAAGATTGCTGTGAGGAGGCCACATGCAATGCTGCAACAAGGAGAACTGAGGGGCTGCTGCTGGCAGCCACGTATGAGCTCCCATTACATAGCTCTCAATGCCAACCTTCTGACTAAACCATTTCCCAAATCCCTAGCACCACCACCATAGCTGCAGTTGTGGTCATGGTCTTGTGAAGCAAAGGAAACACTCAGCTCTGTCCAGTAGGCCCATAAAAACCTTAAGAGAATTAAATGGTTATCTTATGCCACTAGGTTTTGAATGGCTTGTTACACAGCAAGACAACCAGACAAGATGGATCTCAACTAGAATTTTGCTCCTGACACTTAAGATTTCTGTAGCTTTGGGCAAATTAACATCTCTGTCCTTTACGTCCACTTCAGTATAATGGGGTTAAAATAACTTCTATCCTATGGAATGCTGTTAGAATTAAATTTCTAAATGTATAATGATTTTAGCATTATATGTTACTCGCAATAAGTCACTATTACTGATTCTGTGTGTGCCAGACACCTTGCACACAGTTAACCATTTCATCCTCATAGCAACTCGTGAGTATAATTATCCGTATTTCATAGATGTGGCTCAGATGGGTTAATTAACCACACACAGACCTCTGATATATAGAATGTGGCATCACTGGTATTTAAGTTGAAGCCCATTTCACTTAAAACCAATACTTGTGTTTTTTTAGTTTGTTGCCTTTGTTTTTTCTATATCTTAGTAAGTCAGTTTAACACTTTAATTTTCCTGAGTTAACTACTATTAAATAAATAATAATCAATATTAAATGTTAAATAAATAAGTACTAAATATTAAATAACAGAAACCTACTTTTCAAATTAGGAAAAATATTTAGGTAGCATGAAATAAATTACCCCAATGTATGAAATTTGGAAAAAATCAGCTATGTCACAATGCCTAGTAAAGAAGATAAGATAGGGCCGGCGCCGCGACTCACTAGGCTAATCCTCCGCCTAGTAGCGCCGGCACACCGGGTTCTAGTCCCGGTCGGGGCGCCGGATTCTGTCCCGGTTGCCCCTCTTCCAGGCCAGCTCTCTGCTGTGGCCAGGGAGTGCAGTGGAGGATGGCCCAGGTGCTTGGGCCCTGCACCCCATGGGAGACCAGGAAAAGCACCTGGCTCCTGGCTCCTGCCATCGGATCAGCGCGGTGCGCCGGCAGCGCGCCTGCCGCGGCGGCCATTGGAGGGTGAACCAACGGCAAAGGAAGACCTTTCTCTCTGTCTGTCTCTCTCTCACTGTCCACTCTGCCTGTCAAAAAAAAAACAAAAACAAAAACAAAAACAAAAACAAAAAAAAAAAAAAAAAAAAAAAAGAAGATAAGATAAAAGAGAGAAATCAAGATGCAGAGAAACATGTTAATTATTTCTTTTGTATTTGTATTTTCTGTCTCTCGTGTCTTAATCTAGCATGACCATTCTAAGTTTTTCTTCTATTTTATATTTCTCTGGCAGGCAGAAGATAATATGAAGTTAGGTTATAAACATCTGAAGAATCTTAAAAATAATTACTTGACATTCAAGTCCTCTTATGTGTGGTTAGGTATGTGTGGATAGGTATGGGATACCTGAGAGTAAGTGTCTAAAACAAAATTTAAAAGGTTAAAAAGTATCAGATCTTTGTTTTCTCCCTGTAGTGAATCATATTGTCTTTTTCATATGTTCCTATTTGTTTTACTAACATATTGTCATAAATATATCTAAATTAGTGTCTATTAAAAGGAAAAATGTATGGAGCCATATAAAATAGTGGTTATTAGTTATCCTAAATCAGCCAAGTATACTTAATTAGATTATCTGTAATATATGCCAGTTTCAGATAGTTAATTTCACATAAACATCCAAGCAACCATTAAATGATTACTTGATGTCTCTAACAATCTCATTTAAACATGATACCAGTCCTCTGCAAGTCAAATTTATGTAATCCACAAGTCAATCCACAGTTGTCCCATTGCTTTAAAAAAAGAAAAAGCAAAGCAAGTAAAATCCATTTCTGTTTTAAGAAAGCTCTTTGAGAAAGGATAGATTCAGAATGCTCCTGAGTGGTAATCACTGTTAAGAGTTCTACCTTGCGGCCGGTGCCGTGGCTCACTAGGCTAATCCTCTGCCTTGCGGCGCCGGCACACCGGGTTCTAGTCCCGGTCGGGGCGCCGGATTCTGTCCCGGTTGCCCCTCTTCCAGGCCAGCTCTCTCCTGTGGCCAGGGAGTACAGTGGAGGATTGCCCAAGTGCTTGGGCCCTGCACCCCATGGGAGACCAGGATAAGTACCTAACCAACGGCAAAGGAAGACCTTTCTCTCTGTCTCTCTCTCTCACTGTCCACTCTGCCTGTCCAAAAAAAAAAAAAAAAAAAAAAAAAAAAAAAAACAAACAAACAAAAAAAGGATTCTACCTTGCAAGAGCAGGCCCCAGATAATGGTGACTGGTGCTGCCAAGACACATGCTGGGTGTGGAGGAAGGAATAATCCCCTTCCCGCAAAGATGCAAGATTCGAGCACATAGTTATACTGTTATCATCTTGATTCAAGTGCTATGGGATTGTTAGGAGAAAGGCAATAAATAAATGAATGCCTCATTCCCATAAATACATGGCAATTGTTCCAAGATTGCCTTTAAGTAGCTAAGAGATAACTAGCAATTAATGCTCCCTAAAGACTACCTTATTGCATTAAAGATAATACTGATGAAGATAAAGATGCTGTGTAGGTTTATAAGGGCATGTTTGTAGAGTGCCCTGGGATCTAAGAAACAAATGCAGACTCTCAGTTGAAAATAATACAAAATTACAGATCAAAATCTATGGTGGATACTTTTATACATTCTTAATTGCATTCTTTTTTCCTTTGTATAGGTTTTATATCAGATATATATTAAAAAGTTTGGAGACACTTTTGCACCTTTTCATATTTGGCCACATAACTGACTTGATTTTACACTTGAAAGTTATATAATTAAAAACTATATTATATAAAAAGTGTGCCTGATAAAAGCTGAATCTACTTATTTGATAAACATCACAACTTCATTAACCTATTAAGATAGAATTGATGTAAAGAGATGTATCAACCATATGCCTAGCACATGCTTTTTCCTCCAAAAAGCAAATAGAAGTCATCAGATTGTAGCCATGAATATAATGAATAAAAGTAATTTGTAATAACAATGTATACATTAGTGGATTTAACTATATTACCAGAAGAAAAAAGCTACCTTTGCTCCTAGGAAAAGATAAGAACTGCAATCTAATGATGAAGAAATACAGGGTAGTAATCACACTTCTGAAAATTGGGCACTGTAGTTTTTCATGATAATAGAACAACAGAAAAGAGAAATAATGAAGTGCCTATATCCCAGTTGAGTGGATCAACCCTAAATTTAGATAGAGTAACTGTACCTCACATAAATTATAAGTCCAGTAAGGAGTAATAGAAATCAATCACAAGAGTATAAAAAAGACCAGAATTGTGGTACAGTGTATGAAGCTGCCATGTGTGGCGCCAGCATCCCATATTTGAGTGCTATATCTAGTCTTGGCTGGTACTTTTCTGATGCAGCTTTCTGCTAATGCAACTAGGAAGGCAGCGGAGGATGGCCCAAGTGCTTGAGCTCCTGCCACCTGTGTGGAAGACCAAATGGAAGACCCAACTCTTGCAGCCATTAGGGGCATGAACCAGCAAGTAGAATCAATCAATGTCTCTATCTCTCCTTCTCTCCCTCCTTTCTCCCTCTCCCCTTCTCCCCTCTGTCACTCCACTTTCCTTCTCTCTCTGTCACTTTCTAGTTAATGAATGAATGAATGAATGAGTAAATATTTTTTAAAAATTTTTAAAGATTACCAAACATAACTTCATTTAATAATAGGACTTGTTAAAGTTTCCATATGACAGTACTGAAACTACAATAGAAAGTGTTAGGCCTGCTCTTTAAATGTTCAAGAATATTTTAGATTCCTTCCAGAGGGTTCTGATGAGTTTACATGGCATTTAAGAGATTAAATTTCTAGTTCTGATCCAGTTCTCTGCTAATATGCCTGGGAAAGCAGCAGAAGATGGCCCAAATGCTTGGGCCCCTGCCAACTGTGTGGGAGACCTGGAAGAATCTCCCAGCTTCAGCCTGGCCCAGGCTTGACCATTGCAGCCATTTGGGGAATGAAGCAGTGGATGGAAGAGCTCTCTTTTTCTGTCTGTCTCTTTCTGTGCCTTTCAAATAAATAATAAACCTTAAAAAGAGAGTAGATTCAAGCCATTTGCATATATTGTAATACATGTACAAGAATCACCTCTCTGGTCTCAGAATCGTATTCTGATTTTCAGTTATATAGCAGACATTTTCTCAATATTTCTATCATTACTGCTGCCAGTGAAGTGATATTTGCTTCTCTGTCTGGTTATACATGGGGAAGTCATATAGCCTCTTTAGATCTCAATTTTGCCGGCGCCGCAGCTCACTAGGCTAATCCTCCGCCTTGCAGTGCCGGCACACCCGGTTCTAGTCCCGGTCGGGGCGCCAGATTCTGTGCCGGTTGCCCCTCTTCCAGGCCAGCTCTCTCCTGTGGCCAGGGAGTGCAGTGGAGGATGGCCCAAGTGCTTGGGCCCTGAACCCCATGGGAGACCAGGATAAGTACCTGGCTCCTGCCATCGGATCAGCGCGGCGCACCGGCCGCAGTGAGCCAGCCGCAGCGTGCCAGCCACAGCAGCCATGGAGGGTGAACCAACGGCAAAAGGAAGACCTTTCTCTCTGTCTCTCTCTCTCTCTCTCACTGTCCACTCTGCTTGTCAAAAAATAAAAAAAAATAGATCCCAATTTTTTCCTCTTCACAACAGATTTAAAAATGCAGGTTAGACTAGATAAATAAAAGTCACAGCAGCACTAAAATTTTCTGATCCTATTCCTTTGCCAAAATAAGAAAATAACAAGAAACAATGAGGAATTTTTTTCAAAGATTGATTTATTTATTTGAAAGTCAGAGTCACAGAGAAGGAAATGCAGAGAGAGAGAGAGAGAGAGAGAGAGAGAGAGAATGAACGAGAATTTCTATCCCCTGGTTCACTCCCCAGATGGCTGCAACAGCCAGGGCTAGGTTGATCCAAAACCAGGACCCAGGAGCTTCTTCCAGGTCTCCTATGTGGGTGCAGGAGCCCCAGGACTTGGGACACCTTCTGCTGCTTTCCCAGGCCATTAACAGGTAGCTGGATTGGAAGTGGAGCAGCCAGGACTTGAACCAGCACCCATATGGGATGCTGGCACTGCAGGCAGTGGTTTAACCCGCTATGTCACAGCACCAGTTCCTGTTAGGAAATTTTATGCCAGTGATAACTTATCAGCCCCCTCCAGATTAATTGTACCTTCAGGTTCATATGGATGGTCCAAAAAGAAGATAGGAAGGTTCAGGAAAAAAACGACAAAAGCACAAGTGCCTTTAATGAAGTTTTCAATTTATAATCTGTAAAACAGAAGAGTTACAGGTAAAATTTTCCTATGAGTAGAAATCAAGTTTTGGACATATAATAAATAGATTATAGAGACAAAAAACTCTGTAAATCTTATTCCCATGGTAAACATTATTATTATTATTTTGTGAGTGTGTGGAGGATTCAGCTCTGCTCTGCTGGCTAAGTTGGATTGTGAGATTTTTGTTTGTTTGTTTGGGGCTTTTTTGGTTTGGGTTTTTGTCCTTGTTTCCAAGAGACATTTCCTGAACAGTAGAAGACAGGCACTGTTGCTGATTAAAACCCAGGGTTATAGAAAGAAAGGCTGTTGAGCGAGAAGCTCATTGTTGCTGATGGCCCTCTGGGAACAATAAATAAGGGGGCCATTATTTCCCGAAACAGGGTGGTATGTGCTGATTTGGATATAATTATTCGCTAATGTATTCACTCAATTCATATTGATTGAATGCCCATTCTTGTAATCACTATTTATGTAATAGCAAAAAAAAAAAAAAAAGCAATCTACAGAAAGGCACAAAAAGAAATCTAAATATACAAACATAATTTTAGGTAAGGAAAAATAACCTGAGTTCTTTGAGGGCGCAAACTATGCCTAAGTGTTGTAAGAGTATATTCCAGGCAGAGAAAAGAAGGAGTCTAAACTTGTGCTAAGAAAGAATTTGGCAAGTTAGGGGAGCAGCAAAAAAGGCTGGAGCAAGGTATTATAAATTTGGTTACATTTGACAAGAAAGCCCAGTGGTTGGCCAAACAGTAAGGAGACAGGTATAGTAATTTAAGTGAAAAACAAAGAGAAAATAGGTTAAAATAAGAATAAAGCAAGAGAGTACCTCTGTGTTTCCAAAGATAAATTCAGAGTTATTGAGTGGCTGATTGGTTTTATAGGAGGAATGAGGGAGATGGGATACATGATTTCCAAAAAAATGATAGGACATTCTAGAGAAATAAATATTTACAGGAAAAACAATTCTGGCTTGAATATGTCACATATTCAATAAGTATTACATTCTTTTATTTAGGAATCCTTAACGACTTCCAGGAGGTACCTAGAGGCTGGCTGAGTCAGGGTGCAGGTATAGTATTCAACAGATGGCTGATGGTTGTTCATTCAAGCCATAGGGAGAATGAAATATTCCCCAGAAGGCTGAGGAGAACAAGCATTAACAGGAAAACTGAAGAAAGAGGAGGTTCCACTTTCTAAGAATGAGAGAAAAACCAATAGAATAGAATGAGCTGGGAAGCCAGGTGGGGTAGGGATTGTGAAGCATCTGTTAGGTAGGGCAATCAGGAGAGCACAGTTCATTAAAGCATACTGTGGGAACAGGGCAGGGTGTAGGGTAGTGCAATGGCAGTGGACTGTGAAGTGAGGCACATGCATGCTGCAATCAGACTGATATTTTTAACAATGCAAATTAGATGTATTGGTTAGCCTTCTTTAAGTTATTCATTCACTGAAATACAATTTATGATATTATGCACCTCATATTATGCACCAAGAACCTCTCAAAATGTTCGATATTTAGCAAAGTGCCTGCCTTCCTGAGTCAGGTCCCTGAATCTACCTGGTTTGGTTATATTCATGTTGAATGAGACATAGCCAAATTTGCTCAAATTTCCCGCTTGTTTCTCTTTCTTTTCTAAGTCCCTGAGTATATGAAAGGAAAAGTACCACACTGACCTTACCTGGGTACAGTAGCAGAGAACAATGATGTGAACAGGCTATGGTGTCTAGGAAGCTCAGCTTCCTCTGGACTCCCAGCCTTCCTGTCTTTCCATGGTATAAGAAGCATGTACATTTTCTGAGGTGGTGAATAGAAAGCTGAAGTGTTGGCATATGTTTGAAGTAGCTCCCATGAAGAATGTGAAAGAAAGAAAAGATGGTTAGGATGAAAATAGAAAGAAATTCAACTGAAGGGCAAAGGAACAGAGGAGAGACATCCAAAAGAAAGGAAATTATGGTTTTCTGTACTTTTTTCTATTATCCTTAAGTATTTACTCTTTGCTTTTGATATACATGGTTATGAATTTTTGCGCAGTATCTGGAGTCTCAATGGATTCTCACATTTAATGCAAAGTATTTACCCATTGGGATTATAATGTATACATATTGATAAGCGGAAAAGGGACCACATGTGACCATAACCAATTGTAACAAAATGACATCACCTGATAACCTTAGGGTCCCATCCAATTCAATCAGCTCTAGGTTAATTGGAATCAGCAACATGTTTACTTTCTGCCAGCGCATACCTCCCTCCTCAGAAGAGACAATCAACTTTTTCTCTATCCAGGAGTTTATTCTTGTCCCTTCAATGTCTACATTTGTGGGTTTTCTCAAAGTCATTAATTCTAATCACCTCCCTAGGTCTACTCCTAACCTACACTTTCCTTTGTGGTTCTGCCCTGCCCCTAAACTATCATGTTAATTACTGGGTAAACTGTAACATGTACTAATAGCTTTTTTAAAATCTTGTAACAAGTTGTTCAGTGGGACACTGCAAATGCCAGGAGTTAAGAAAGGGGAAAGTAAATGTATCTTGATGCATACTTAATGTCTCCATTTTATACCTCCAAATAAAATTAAATGAAACTATCTAGAGGTAAAATCTTACTCATTGCAAAAATTAAATATCCCTCTCATTGTATTAAACTAGGGATGCATGATGTCCACATGTCATGCTTAGGGACGTTAAAAAGATTTCTTGGTAAAGGAGGTGTCTTATAGAATATACCACTGGAAAAGTACTTTATATGTATTCAGGGAAAGTTTGTTCAGCAAATACCCTATTCCTTTTCAAGCTTTTACCTACTCATTTATCATCAGTAATACATCTTCCTGGAACAATTATTTTGGTTGCATTCTAATGTTATTATTTTGATTTCTTTCTTCCTTCTGTATCTATTAATTGGAACTGTTTCCATAAGAACTGTATTACAGAGTATCCTATAAGTGTAATTATATAATATATAGCCTTTGGGGTCTGTTGTATTCACATAGCAGAAAGCACTTTAGATTCATCCATATCCTTTGTTACTGAGTAGTCTTGAGGAGTACTTATGCATGCACCACACATTCTCTTTGCATTCGGATAGTTGAAGAACATCTGTAATGTTTCCAGTCTGGTGAGTTAATAAAACTGCTGTGAACATGCATGTGCATTTTTATGTAAAAATATATTGATAATTGTCCTGGGTGAATACCTAGAAATCTAGTAAATGTGTATACAGAATGTGTGTGTAATCATAGTATATACAAAAATATGAGAATTTCTTTTTTTGGACCTTTCAATTTATTTTTTATTGTTATAAATAGAACAGATTTCATACATTCCATAGGTACAGTTCCCTGAAGGTAGCCACACTTTCCTGCCTCCCACCTCCTCTAACTTCCGCTCCTTCCCTCCCCTTTATTCCTTTCATCAGCTTTTGTAAAAGAATAATTTTAATCCACTCTATATTCACAGGCTTAATTAGCTTTTAACCATAATATTCTACAAGTAGGAAGAATACAGTTCCATAGGAGTATATAAACAAGAGCTAAAAATGGCAGTCATATTACAATATATCTATTCATATAAAATCTTTGCATCAATATTAACTGCCTCATGTTAGAGAATACATATGATTTTTTGTCTTTCTGAGACTGGCTTATTTCACAAAGCATAATGTTTCCCTTTTGCAAGCATTCTATTGCAAAAGACAGGATTTCATACTTTATTATAGCTAAGTAGAATTCCATAGTGTCTATATACAACATCTTCTTTATCTAGTCATCAGTTGATGGATGCCTGGGTTAATTCACCATCATAACTATTGTGAATTGAGCTGCAATTACCATGGGGGGTACAAGTAACTCTTTCAAATGCTGATTTCATTTCATTTGGGTAAATTCTCAAGAGGGATGGCTGGATCAAGTAGCAGATTTATTTTCTGATTTCTGAGGAATTTCCATCTTAACTTCCATAATGACTGTATGAGTTTACATTCCCACCAATAGTCGATTAGTGTACCTTTTCCCCCACATCCTCGCTTGCATTTATTATTTTTCAATTTTTGGATGATAGCCACTCTAACTGGGGTGAGGTGAAGCCTCTCTGTGGTTTTGATTTGCATTTCCCAGATGGCTAGTGATCCTGAGCAATTTTTCATGTGTCTATTGGCCATTGGCATTTCATCCTTTGCCCATTTCTTAACTAGATTGCTTATTTTGTTGTTGTTGAGTTTCTCGAGCACTTTATAGATCCTTGATATTAATCCTTTATAAGTTGCATACCTTGCAAATATTGGCTCCCGTTGTGTCAATTGACTCTTCACTTTGTTGAATGTTTCTTCTGACTGCAGAAGCCTCTTAGCTTGATGTAATCCTGTTTGTCTATTTTTGCTTTTATTGTCTGTGCTTCAGGGGTATTTTCCAAGAAGTTGTTGCCTATACTAATGCCTTGCAGAGTTTCCCCAATGTTTTCCTCTAGTAATTTGATGGTATCAGATTTTAGATTTAGATCTTAGATCTGTTTTGAGTTGTTTTTTATATAAGGTGTAAGGTAGAGGTCTAGTTTCATACTACTGCACAAGGTGATCCAATTTTCTGAGGACCATTTGTACAAGAGACTATTGTTTCTCCAGAAATTGATTTTGGCTCATTTGTCAAATACTAGCTGGTGGTAGATGGGTGGGTTGATTTCTGGGTATTCTATTCTATTCCATTGGTCTAGATGTCTATTTTTATGCCAGTACCAGGCTGTTTTGATTATAACTGCCCTGTAGTATGTCTTGAAATCTGGTATTGTGATGCCTCCAGTTTTGTTTTAAAGATTGCTTCAGGTATTTGGAGTCTCTTTTGTTTCCATATAAATTTTAGAATCATTTTCTTTCTCTATCTGAGAAGAATGTTGTTGGTATTTTGATTGGGATCGTGTTGAATCTGTAAAATGCCTTAGGTAATAGGGACATTTTGATGGTGTTAATTCTTCTAATCTGTGAATATGGATTTTTTTCCATTTTTTATGTGTCCTCTATTTCATTTTTAATGTTTTGTGATTATCATTGTAGAGATCTTTCACATCCTTGGTTAAATTTATTCCAGGGTCATTAAATTTTCTTTGAAGTTATTGTGAATGTTACTGATCTTACAAGCTTTTTCTCAGCCATGGGATTGTCTGTGTATACCAAGGCTATTGATTTTTGTGTGTTAATTTTATATCCTGCCACTTAACCAAACTCTTTTATGAGTTCCAGTAGTCTCTTAGTAGAATCTTTGGGTTCCCTTTTATATAGAATCATGTCATCTGCAAATAGTACGGGTAGTTTGTTTCCCTCCTTTCCAATTTGTATCCCTCTGATTTATTTTCCTTACCTAATGGCTCTGACTAAAACTTCCAGAGCGATATTGAATAGTAATGATGAAAGTGGGCTCCCTCTCTGTTCTAGATTTTAATTAGAATGCTTCCAGCCAGCTTTTCCCAATTCAATATGATTGCTGGCTGTGTTTTTGTCATATAATGTTTTATTGCATTAAGGAATGTTCCTTGTATACCCAAATTGCTCAAGGTTTTCTTCATGAAAGGATGTTATATTTTATCAGATGCTTTCTCTATACCTATTGAGATAATTGTGTGGTTTTTATTCTTCAATTTGTTAATGAGATGTATCACATTTATTGTTTTGCATATGTTGAACCATCCCTGCATACCAGGGTAACTTCCACTTGGTCTGGGTGAACGAACTTTCTGATCTGGTGTTGGATTCTATTAGCAGGTATCGAGAGGATTTTAGCATCTGTGTTAATCAGGGATATTGATTTATAGTTCTCTTTCTTTGCTGTATCTTTTCCTGATTTTGAAATTAAGGTGATACTGGCTTCATAGAAGGTATTTGGGGGATTCCTTCCCTTTCAATTGTTTTTAATAGATTGAGAAGAATTGGAATTAGTTCTTTAAAGGTTTGGTATTATTCAGCAGTGAAGCCATCTGGTCCTGGGCTTTTTTTTTTTTTTTTTTTTTTTTGAGGATCTTTTTACTGATTCTGTATCTTGTTATTAGTCTATTATTTTTACTGATCTGTATCTTGTTATTAGTCTATTTATGTTTTCTATGTCCCCATAACTCAATTTTAGTAGATTGTATGTGTCTAAGAATCTACCCATTTCTTCTAGATTTTCCAATTTGATGGCATGTAGCTGTTTGTAGTAATTCTATTGATTCTTTTTTATTTTTGTGGTATCTGTTGTAATAGCTTCTTTTTCAATTCTGATTTTATTGATTTGTGTATACTCCCCCACTTTTTTGGTCAGTTGGGCTAGTGGTGTATTAATTTTGTTTATATTTTCAAAAAACCAGTTCTTCATTTCACTGATCTTTTGTATTTTTATTTCAATTTTATTTATTTCTTCTCTGATTAAATTATTTACTCCTCTTAATTTCTGGTTTGGTTTGTTGTTGTTTTTCTAGGTCCTTGAGATGCATTGTTTGATCTTAATTGATGCCTTTCCGATTCATTGACGTAGGCACCAATTGCTATAGACTTCCCTCTTAGCACTGCTTTTGCTGTGTTGCTTTTCCCTTAAGTGTGATATGTTGTCATCTTCATTAATTCTAGGAATTTTTATTGCATTTTTTATTTCTTCTAAGACCTGTTCACTGAGGCATGCCGTTCAGTCTCCGTGAATTTGCATATTTTCGAGAGATTCTTATTCTTGAGTTGTTAATTTCCAGCTTCCTTCTGTTGTGGTCAGAAAAGATACATGGTATGATTTCAATTTTTTTTGAAATTGTTGAGACTTGCTTTATTGCCTAGCATAAGGTCTATCATAGAGAAAGTTCCATGCACTCATGGAAAGAATGTGTATTCTGCAGCTGAAATGCTCTGTAGCTATCAATTAGGTCCAGTGCTCCATAGTATGGATTAGCTCTGTTTATTCTTTGTTGATTTCCTGCCAGTTGATCTATCCATTGATGGAAGTTTGGTGTTGAATTCTCCCATTATTATTGTATTGGAGTGTATATCTCCCTTTACATCTATTAACATTTGTTTTGAATAGCCAGGAGCCCTGGCATTGGGTGCCTATTCATTACTATAGTCATATCTTCCTATTGAACCAATCCCTTCATCATTATGTAATGCCCTTCTCTGTCTCTTTCAACAATTTTTATGTTAAAGTCTGTTTTATCTGATGTTAGGATAGCTATATCACCTCTTTTTTGCTTTTAGTTAGAATTGGATATCTTTTTCCATCCTTTTACCTTCATTCTGTATGTATATTTGTTGCTGAGGTGTTTCTTGCAGGCAGTAAATAGATGGGTGTTGTTTTCTAATCCATTCAGCCAATCTGTATCATTTGGTTGGAGAATTTAAACCAAATTACATTCAAGGTTATTATTGATAAAAAATGCCCTGGTACTTCAATTTTTCCATAAATAATCCTATTATTTGCTTTGGATTTGCTTTGTACTCCTACTAGGAGGTTTTCTGCCTTCACATTCTTTGATAATGATGACTATCATTTTCTGGTTCTGTGTGTACAGCCTTAAGAAGCATACAGTTGTATTTCTCCTTTGAAATTTTAACTGTCCACACATATTAAATTATAATTGTATAGGCCCACGTCTTTATCTACTGTAGACCAAAATCAATTTAAAAGTAGGAAAGGACAAACTGTGTTTCCCACATTACCTAATCTTAAATGATAAAGCACTCAGTCCAAAATTTGGAATGGATACAGAAATATAGCATTGTGTTTTCTAGGCTTGAGAAATATACATAGTATGTGAGTCAGTTTGTGTTACTGCAACAAAATTGCCAAGACAGTAACTTATAAAGCAAAGAGAATTTTGTTTAGCTCACAGTTTTAGAGGCTCAGAGGCATGGCACTTGCATTAGCTCAGTTCCAGTGAGGACTGCATGGCAATGGCATATGGCGAGGGTTGGAGCCCATGCTGACTTGGCAGTCACATCAGGAATCAGCATAGAGGGAGGGGGCTAAACAAGCTTTTATAAGAATTTTTTTTTTTGTGGAAATAATATGAAGCATTTATTTGATATATTGGACAAGAACAGAGCTAAGTAATCCAACATTACTGCAGCATTACAAAAGAATCATCCCCTCACCACAGTGTGAGATTTCAGTGTAATCTGCTCAAGGGTGCGTGTCATATAAAACATGGTAAGACTGCCGCTGCCCTGCAAGTGCTTCCAGTCCCTACCCAGGTCCTACAGAAATACTGGTGGTCCCAAAATTTATTGAAATAAATCACTTTATTTTTGAAAAATAAAGCATTTAAGGACAAATCAAAATGCCTCAGTAACCATATATCCAACTCAACCTTCATCTATTTAAATGAGTTATATATGCTGCCAACTACTAACCTTTATTTCACTCACACTAGAGCAATAAATCTTCTGTACTTATGTATCTTCCTTGCCCAATTATTCAAAGGAAAAAAACTCAAAATGATTAGC
Source organism: Oryctolagus cuniculus (assembly GCF_964237555.1). NCBI lineage: Eukaryota > Metazoa > Chordata > Mammalia > Lagomorpha > Leporidae > Oryctolagus > Oryctolagus cuniculus. The sequence goes on from NC_091435.1 coordinate 52,079,929, forward strand.
AAAGAAAAATGGAGGAATTAACACCCTTTTTAATTTGTTTTAAACATTTTTAAGGTTTAAAAAGTTTAAAGTTTGTAATTCCTAGTAGGAAAACATTATCTAATGACAAACCACTGTCAAATGCTTCAGCTGCATTTGGTGCAGAGGGGTAGGGATTATCTTCGAAGCACCCCAGCTCTCTGAGGAGAAGGTCAGAGGTACACTGGTTTGTATTATTGCGACATCCATTAGGTGATCTGGGCTGCTTTTCCTTCAGCAAGGGCTTTGTCAGAAGGGCATTATGCTTGACCTCCAAATTTGGCTGACAATTTACTGATAAGATTCATAACCTTGGGGTTACTCTGGTATTTCGACATATTTGTAGGGTTCTGGGCCACATCCTGGAAAGCCACCATAACTTCTGGATCCTGCATGGCTGCAAGAACCTCTGGATCACTAAGGATTTCATTGAGGCCAAGCATTCCTGCCATTCCAGGCATGGCCCCTCCCATTCCAGGCATTCCTCCAGGAAAATTTCCAGGCATCCCCCCAGGAAAGCCACCTGGAAAAGAGCCATACTGAGCTCCTGATTGTCGTCTGGCTTCTTCCTCCCTCTGCGCGCGCTCATGCTCTTCTCGAGCCTTCTTGACTCTTTCCATTCTTTCTTTGATCTCTCGTTCTTCACGTTTTCGCTCATACTTTCTCCGATGTTCTGCAATTTTCTGGGCCCTGGGTTGAACTTCCTTCAGCACTGCACTGGCATCTTCATCATAATCCAGTTTGCAGGCAAGGGCCAGATCATGGGCGGCTTCTTCCCAGTGGCCCAGAAGTCTGTGTGCTTTCCCTCACCACTTGTAAGGCTGAGCTGAATCAGGATTTATGTCAATGGCTCTGTCACAGTCTCGGATGGCAGCATTTGGCTTCTGTAATTTGACGAAGACGCTTGCTCTCTTGGCGTACAGAATGGCCAAGCGAGGATTTAGCTTGATGGCATCTGTGAACAGGTCTATGGCTTTCTGTAGTTCACCATCATTTAGGGCTTCAAAGGCAGCCCCTTTCTTCTCATTTGCCTGGTCCATCATCTCCTCAGTTGTCTCTACGTTTTCATCTCCCATTTCCTGAGGCGCATCAGTGTCTGGTTCAATTACACCTTCATTGTCAATTTCTAGATCACTTTCCTCACTTGACGGCTCGTCTGTCTGTATGGTCTCCTCCGCCTTCTTACTATCTGTTTTTTCTTCCTTGATATTTTCTTCTGATTTAGCTTTATGGGTAGCAGGTGGTACTTTACCCCCCATGCTCTCCACCCACTCTCTCAGGAAGCGCATCTCCTCCGTGTGCAGGACGCTCGGGTCCTGCTTACATAACTTCACGAAGGCCCGGAGCTCGTTCACTTTGCGGGGATCCATGGTCGGCGGGCGGCGGCTGGCGGCCCGATTCCAGGCCCGGGCGCTGGCTCAACGTGACCGCGTTAGTAGGGGAGCCTTTTATAAGAATTTTTTATGAGAACTCGAGAGGTCACCTGAGAACTACCAAAGGGTTGCATGAGAAATAACTCAGGCCCCCCAGTGGCCAATGGGCCTTGCACCTATCTCCCTGAGACTACCCTGAGGACCAAGCCTTTAATACATGGACCTTTGAAGGACACTCAAGCTAATATCTAGGTCATGGAAAGTAGACCCATTAAGTCCACTCATGCTTTTTGGAAAGCAATGGAAAGATATAAAATTATTGATATTTTTATTAGGTCACATCAACCACAGTGAGTGTATTTATTCATTTTTCAGTCATCACAAATGTCAGGCAAAGACATTGGTTTTTTTTTTTATTCTCTTCATTCAGATACAATGCCTGTTTAAGATACTTATTCCTAAATATAATGCATTGATCTTTTCCCCAAACATTAATAAGCATGGTTCTCTTGAAATAAGATCAGTTTTCATTTTGGCATTGCCATGTATTATATGGGATATGTCATTGTTCTTGTTATAGCAATCTACAAATACAGCAAGCTATAGCACCTCTGATACTTGGTCACTATTTCTTATACCTAATGGCTGAAGTATTCCATTACACTGAAATGAGAGTATACAAAAACGTGCTCCATTAGCTGCAGTTTCTATGATTTAATGATTTATTTAATAGAGATTATATCCCATTGCAAGAAATTCTAGGAGACTCCTTGGGGAAGACAGGTCTGGTAGGAAGTACGCAATTGCTGGAGGGACTTCAGCAGAGGGAGAGATGCTATTCAAAGAAAGAACAATGGGTGAGCCTTCTAGAATTTCTTAGTTTGTTCCAAAAATAAACAAAATTACATGTTTTCCTAAAAATGAGTTTCTAAATGGGTATTTCTTATGTTTTATTTAAATAAATTTGCTAAAGCAAAAGCTAAAGCTTCTCTCATGTCAACTCTAATGTTCCAAATTACTCAGTTTGAGTGCAACAGTGTCCCAAGGTCATAGAGTTGATTACTAACAGACACAAGAAATCATTCACACAAACTACCTCTAAGTAGAAAATTTGGAAAACTGTGTTTATTCAAGGATGAATGTCTTAATTATACAACATGTAAAGGTTAAAATTATTTCATAAGAGTAAGCAAATGAAAAAATTTCTGTAACTAAAATAATGCCACTAGTCCTTTGGTATATTCCACAGGTTTTTGCTACAGGAAGATTCTTAGTTGCAAAAGAAGTTTACCTTTAAGTTTGATTATGGGGATTCACCCTTCTTACTAATTAATTAAGTGCAGAACTGGCCAGGAAAGCAGAAATTTTTAAAAATTAGTTGAAAATCTGACATGAATAGAACAAACCCCAATCTACATCCAGTTTGAACTCCCTCAGCAGTTTGAAAAGAACCAAGATCTAGTGTTTGACAGTACACTGCAGTGACTCTAGTCATTACAGTGTATTTCATTCCATATAAAGAACTGCAGAAGAGAGGCCAGAAAGTTCCAAACACAGAGACAAGATAAGGCTGAGTGCCTGACTTGATAGGTTAATGCTGTTTGTATGTTGTGAAGTATTGCACAGTACCCCATAAAAACTGAAAGTATTAAATATCAATTGAAAATTTTAAATAATAAAATAATTCATTAAAAAAAATTAGGGCCGGCTCCGCGGCTCAATAGGCTAATCCTCTGCCTGCAGCGGTGGCACACCGGGTTCTAGTCCCGGTTGGGGCGCCGGATTCTGTCCCGGTTGCCCCTCTTCCAGGCCAGCTCTCTGCTGTGGCCCAGAGTGCAGTGGTGAATGGCCCAAGTGCTTGGGCCCTGAACCCGCATGGGAGATCAAGAGAAGCACCTGGCTCCTGGCTTCAGATCAGTGTGGTGCACCAGCCACAGCACACCGGCTGCAGCGTGCCAGCCGCAGCACACTGGCCACAGCGGCCATTGAAGGGTGAACCAATGGTAAAGGAAGACCTTTCTGTCTCTCTCTCTCTCACTGTCCACTCTGCCTGTCAAAATAAATAAATTAAAATTAAAAAAAAACTTAGTTGTAAATATAATGGAATTAGGAGATATTTTTTCTTGCATTAAAAGCATGTCTCTCTCTTACACTAGGAAGAAATGTCTTCATTTACAAAATAACTTACTAGGGACCAGCATTGTGGTATGGGTAAAGCTACCACCTGCATATGGTACCATATGAGCACCAGTTCAAGTCCTGGCTGCTCCACTTCTCATCTAGCTCTCTGCTATGGCCTGAGAAAGCAGAAGAAAACGGCCCAAGCCCTTTGGGCCCCTGCACCTATGTGGGAAACCCACAAGAAGCTCCTGGCTCCTGGCTTCGGATCGGTGCAGCTGCAGCCATTGAGGCCATTTGGGGAGTGAACCAGTAGATGAAAGACACCTCTCTCTCTCTCTCTCTCTCTCTCTCCCCCCCCCACTTCTCTCTGTAACTCTGCCTTTCAAATAAAAAAATAAATAAATCTTAAAAAAATAACTTACTATACAGAGCCATTGTGAGAAAAGCCACACTCCAATTTAGAGCTTGATACATTAGTCATGAAAGACAAAATTAACCTCCTTTAAATGCTAACATCATTCTTAGCCTTAGAGGTAGGTATTATAGTAAATACTAGTATTGTAGTTTTTAAATTTTGTTTATAAAGCACCATTTCACTGGTGGAGAAATACTAAATTAATGTTATCTAATCATAGATAGTGTAAGTTCTGATTTTTTTAAAAAGATTGATTTTATTTATTTGAAAGGGAGAGTTACAGAGAAGAGGGAAAGAGAGAGATAGCTTACATATGCTGGTTCACTCCTCAAGTGGATGCAATGGCCAGGGCTGGGCCAGCCAGAAACCAGGAGCTAGGAGCTTCATCCTGGCCTCCCACGTTGGTGCAGGAGCTGCATCCAGGTCTCCCATGATGAGCCATCTTCTGCTGCTTTCCAGGCGTGTTAACAGGGAACTGGGTTGGAAGTGAAGCAGCCAGGACTTGAACCATATGGGACCCATATGGGATATAGCAGCGCAAGCGGTAGCTTTATCCACTACACCACGGAGGCGGCCCGTATTCTGAATTTTGAAAGCTCTAACTTTTTTAGTTTTATTTTAATGTCTCCTGAACCCTTTTTCTTCCTGAATTGAGCCTTGCCATGCAAAATATTGGTCACAATGGTAAGGTTAGTACAATTATTTGAGCACATTAGAGAATGTGTTAATGTCTGCTTTATGACTCTCTATTACCTTCCGTTATAGAAATCTTTCCAGGATGAATGCAGTCACCTCATAATCACTCACCTTACTTTCACTCTTGCCTATAGCCATTCTTCATTCTTATCCAGAGTGATCTTTGTATAAAAAAAAGGAAAATTTGCAAACTATTTAAGAGAAACAAAATGAAAGCATAGTTTGGCCAACAAGCTGATGTAGACCATACCTGCTTCTCAGATCTCTGAGCCCTCGTCCCCACTAATCCACTGTGATTCAGACCAGCTGTGTGCTCTCTCTTGTTCTCCTTGACTGTCAGGACCCTCCCACACATCCTCAGAAGGCTGGCTTGTGAGAATACTGCTGAAAACCTTGAAAATTCTACCTAAGAAGGAAAGGGTTTTGGGGAGGGAGAGGGTGACAGAGGGAAGTATGTGTGTGTTTATATGTGTCATATATGTACATGTATATACATATATGTATATATATGTACACAAATAATTCTATGAAAACATTTAGGTTTTATTCATATGTGCTTGAGATATCCTGAACCAAGAAAAACTCAGGCATACATAGGAGTAAGCACTCAGAAAAGAGTGGCTTCATAGGTGAATGAGCCATTTAAAGCAGCAATGTCATAAACAATGCCATAATAACATTCTCATATTTATTTATGTATTTGAAAAGAAGAGTTACAGAGAGGAGGGGAAAGAAAGAGATATCTTACATGTGCTGGATCGCTCCCCAAATCTCCACCACTGCAACGGCCAGAACAGGGCTGATCCAAAGCCAGGAGCCAGGAGCTTCTTCCGGATTTCCCACATGGGTGCAGGGGCCCAAGCAGTTGGGCCATCCTCCACTGCTTTCCCAGGCCATATCAGAGAGCTGGATCAGAAGTGGAGCAGCCAGGACTCAAACCAGAGCCCATATGGGACACTGGCACTGCCGGCAGCAGCTTTAACTGCTACACCACAGTGCTGGCCCTGGGAACTATGTTGTATAATATGTTTGTAATGGGTTTTAGAGAATTCCTACCTTCTTATAATGCTCTACAAACCAAACAAATCATTAATCTAAATATTCTAGAATTTTGAATGTATAAAAATGAAATTATCAAACACTGCCAATATTGAGAATTACAAAGAGAAGTCTTTCTGCTTTAGATGGATTAGCCTATGAGAAAATAGTGAATAAAATAAACCTTAAAGAAAAACCTTAAAGCAGGACCATTTAAAAGTAAGTCAATTTTATGAAATATTTTTATTGGAAAGCAGTGATTTTTTTTAATTAAATACATTGCCCATATAACAAACCTGTCATCAATCTGGTAGTTTCTTACTTCAATAAAATTTTTTAAACTGTTGATTAAGAAAGGACACACCAAAAATATAATAAAAGTGTTTAATATTGGGTTACAGCTTTGCAGTAGTTTTCATTTTTTGTACTTTTACATATCATTCCTGTGTCCTCCACTATATAATACTGTGTTGATCTGTTTCTAGTGTGTGATGAAAGACTTATGTTGAATGTAACAAGCTTATGAAATTGCCATTTTTATGTCAAAAATTGCTGAATGTAGGAGATTTCTTATTACTCTCCCTAACAGTTTAGCTTCATTTCTAAGAAGACTCAATTTACAGATGAGTCAACTAACTAACAAATGGAATACATTATGTATATGCATATTTTTGTTATGTATGAGCCCTTGAATCTATTGAGGAAGACATCTTGCCAAATACAGTGGTTAACCAGTGGCATAAATCCTACTCATCCTAATTTAAGGAAAAGCAAAAGTGACTTCTTGAATAACATAATTGCAAAGTCCATGAGTAATCCAGGTGAAGATAGATCTGGGGGCCTCAGAGGCAGTGGCGTCTTACACACACACACACACACACACACACACACTCACACACACACGTGCACACATACTTTGCTTCTGTTGCTTTTCTCTTCAGGTATTTCCTTGCTTCCTTTTATGGTGAGTGCCTTCCATTTGTTGGGAAAGATGGTTTTTACAGACCTAATGACTAAATGATCCCTAAGTGGGCCACATGGTTATGTTTGATGTAATCAAACCAATGCCACTGCGTGAGATGATCTGGCCAGAGTTTCACTCACCTCCCTTTATAGAACCAGAGACTGACAAAAATAACTTGGAGTCAACAAGGAACATTTTTCAAAGGAAAAATATATAATTAATTAATGTCAGCTATATGAGTTTCGGAAAGTTCTCTAGAAAATACTTTTTTGGATTTGATACTTGTGATCATAACTATTTTATATGTAATATGTATAATAATATTTGCTCTACATTTCATGAAATATCAAAGAGGATGGGAAGAAAGTAAAATATTTTAGCAAAGTAAATGTGTTTTTAGCCAGCAATTATAGTGTATCCATGGTTGAGTTGTTCATTAACTACAATTTATATTTTCTTTCAATAGTGTCTTATATATATGAAAGAAAATAAATGTTTTTTATGTTTTTTAAATTTTTAATTCATATTTGAAAAAACAAAATATGAGGTGAAAATAAATCATAATCTTGCAATTAAAATTATTAAATGTGAGAGATGATGATCCTTCTACCATCCAGTTGTAACCCCTATGGTAAACTCCTGTGAATAATCCATAGATAGGCTTCCTAAATTTTCTACAAATGTATAGACACATCTGTATCAATACCTCTCAATATATTGTTTTATAAATAGGAATGGAATCATACTATGAAAATTAGTTTTTTTAATTTAACAATGATTTATAAGGTTGAACTATAAGTAACTAACAACTAGAATCATGGCAGCTTAAAATAAGATAGAAAAGTATTTCATTCTCATATAAGGCTCTACACAGGAAATAATCACCATAATTGCCTGATGGTTCCACGTTCACTACTGGAACTAGGTTCCTCCTCCTTCATTTTTCCACTCTCCTCCACATGAGACTTCAGTCTTTATGAGATTGTTCTACCTATGCTTGTCCACCCTCCAGCCAGCAGGAGGGAAAACACTTTCTGCTGGTTACATTCAGAGCACATCCTGAAAGTTGAGGGAGTCTGGAAAATGCAGTGTTTATCCTTGTAGTCATGTGTCCGTATTAACAGCTGTTTTCTCATTGTCTGTGGTTTTGACTTCTGGGGTTTGCGAATCTTGGAGAGACTGCCCCTCTGAAGACTCTTCAGTTCCTACAGATCATAAAGGACTCATCTGCAAGTGTACCATTCATATGCAAGACGACCAATCTAAAACTCATACTCCACCAATTTCCTTTATTGAGCTATCACACACCAAGCTATAATTCTCCTGCCCTAATCATCCTAAAACAAATATGTCAAAGGACAAGGGGGCAGTCACTGCACACTGAAGCCCACTGAAGTTATACAAACCACCCAGTCCTAAACTTGTTCAGCTTTTTCACCTGGCCTTACCCATTCTTTCCTGTGAATACCACAATAAAGAATCTTCCCCACATTTGGCCCTCACTCCCACTACTTCCTGACCAACCCTGCTGCTTCCCCTAAAGATCTATGAATATAAAAACTTCTTCCTTCAAAATTGTTATTTTTAGGTCTGTGTGCCTCACTTACCTGATCAAATCATATCCTGAGTAATTTTAAAACAGTCCCAGATGGTGCTGATGGTTACACAACTGTTGGTTACTACAAAGCACAGAACTAAAAACCCTTTAAAACAGCAAAAAGTTTAGTATAAGAATTATAACTCAATGAGAAGTAAATGAAGCAATGATTTCTGTTACAGTAGAAAAATGAAAGAATGTATATTGCGGGATGATAGCCTGGGCTGTAAGAGTTTCCATTTCCAGATTAGTACACACACATGCCTCCTTTCTCTTTTGTGTCTGTCTTATATCATATGAGTATATCACATTTTGTGCAACGCTTTACCCTGAAATAAGCTGTTACAATTTACATACAGATCATACTTTGATTATCATTACATAGATTCCAGAAGTATAAATCTTAAATCAAAAGATATGTGATTTTCTTTTAAAATACTGCAAATCACTTTACAAAATGTTATACCAATTTTCTCAATATGACTGCCTGTAAAATACCTCAATATGTTGTGACTTGCATAGTACTTGATTGTGTATAGTATTTTGCATTATTTTGTGTGTATTGGCCATTCATCTCTTATTTTTTAAAGCATTCCTTGTTCATGTACCTAACTCTTACTTAAAATGAGATATGCAGTTTACTATTAAGCAGAGAAATGCGTAAAATATTACCCTGTTGCCTCTGTTAGGAAATGTGGTAGATACTCTTTTTGTATTATACATCCTTCAAAATGCATCTAAGAATATGTCATTTTGCACTAATCCTGAAAAGCTTTCTGTGTGTCCTTGGGAACTGAAAATTCTTTTTTTTCCTTCCATTTCAGTATAGTTTTCTTCAGTTATTTCTTTGGAAATTGTTCCTCCTTAGTTCTTTTTTTTTTTTTTTTAATTTTTTACTCCTGCTGGTGGTCCCAAACTCAAACCAGCGCCTATATGGGATACCAGCACTGCAGGCGGCAGCTTTACCTGCTAAGCCACAGCACTGGCCCCTCATCACAGATTTTTAATAACTTGTCTGTTTCATCAGCTAGCACTGCATTAAAAGACCCATCATCTCTGGGGTTTCACCTAAGTCTCTTTTTTCAACTCCACCTAACTGTTTTTTGAAATTCAAGTAGGAGGGTTCCCTAAACACAGCTGCAGACAAGTAGTAGTAGATTTGGCAATCAACAAAATATTACTTGGATTGTTTTTTCCAGTGTAGAGCTTATCTACTGAAACTCAGGAGAGGGTGGAGGAAAAGTAGCCTCTTGATTCTGACAGTTGCTCCTCTGTGAGATGGGATGGGAAGCCGTTCTTCAGTTGACTGAAGGCAAATGTACATCAAGCAAGGATGTCAGGCTTTCCCACATCCACAGGCACTAGCTGCAGCAGAACTTCCTCTCTCGTAAGAGCACTTACTCCGCTAAGGGCTTCCAAAGCTAGTCTTCAGATTCCCAGTCTTCACCCCAGTTTCTGCCAGAGAAGGAGCCTTCTATCAGACCGCTCACCACCTACATTTCAATACATGAGTAAATCTTCTTACACATCATTTGGCTATTTTCTCCTCTGTTCCTTATATCCTATCTGTGTCATTGTTGTCCCTTTTGTCCTCTTTGTCCCCATCCATGCCCTTTACCCTACCTAGAATAAATAAAATGAAACCAAATTACCAGTGTTACCATTATTTATAATATACAACCAATATTGCAAAATACATATAGCCATTAGTAAGGGCAAGATGAAAACATAAATGAATTTCATCTCACTCCCATAGTTCCACTGAAATGAATGACAGTGGACAAAAGAAAATTGTATGATTAACATTGAGAATAATGGCATAGATCTCTAGAGCTTTTGATAAATGTATGCAAATGGAAAGTAAAGAGTTTTAAGTACATAGATGAACCACAAAGATAGGACTTACATCTCAAAAAACCCATAGGAAAAACTGTTGGGACTCACTCTTCTAGGAAGAAAGAAGTTATAAATTATCTGTTAGAGTGGAACTGGAAAGGCCCTTAGAAATCAGGTTGAAGAAATAGCTGTCAAACCATTGTCTTTCCTACTCAGTTCCTTCCTCAGCTCTAAGTTTTCAGCGCTTCTACAACTGGAGTCACGTGACCGAGGCTCACAGGGAAAACAAGATTTCTAAAAAAGTAGAGCCACCTACCAGAGGAACAGTAGAGCTTTGGATGCTACATAAAGCTTCCTTATATTTTGTGTGGGAACACACATAGGTAGACTTGCCTTCTTATCATCCATAAGTGCATCCTAAATTAAACCTACCAGTCAACATCTCTTAGTCACCACCTTTTTCAGGAAAAGTTCTCTCAAAATGGAAAAGCACAGACAAGTAAGTTTTCCAGATTTTGAAAAAAAAAAAAAAAAAAAAAAAAAAAACAAGAATACAAAAGAGAAACAGCAAGAGGTAAAAAAAAATATAACTAATGGCTGTAAAAATTATTCAGGAAAAATTTCCTTTCAAAAGTCTATTTGATGTCATCAGGGACAGGAGGTAAACAAGTATTTCCGACAAACCTATCTATAGTGTGAGACAATAATGAAAAACAAAGAAGGGCCCACACTGTAGCACGGTTGCTTAAGCCCCAGCTTAGGACACCAGCATCCCATAGCAAAGTATCAGTCCAGGTCACAGCTGCTTCCCATCCAGCTTTGTACTCATGCACTGGGGAGGGTAGTAGAAGGTGGCCAAATGCTTGGGCCCCTGTCACCCATGTGGGAACCCAAGATGTAGTTCCTGCATCCTGGATTCCACCTAACCCAGACCTGGTTGTTGGGGCCTTTTGGGAAGTAAACCAGTGAATGGAACGTCTCTCCCTCTCATTCTCTTTCTCTCTCTCTCTCTTTCTCTCTCTCTCTTGCTTTCTCTCACTTGCTCTCTGTAGTTTTGTCATTCAAATAAATAAATAAAAACTTTTTAAGTGCAAGGACCCAAGCACTTGGGCCATCTTCCACGGCTTTCCCAGGTCATTAGCAGAGAGCTGGATCAGAAGAGGAGCAGCTGGGACTTGAACCAGCATCCATATGGGATTCCAGCACCAAATGCAAAGACTTAACCTACCACACCACAATGCCTGACCCTACAAAAATCTTTAAAAACAAACAAAAATTGCTTAAACATGCGAGGAAAAAGAAACTTTTCTTTCCTGAAATCAATATTGGAAATCCAAAAGAATCCATGACATGGCCGGCGCCACAGCTCACTAGGCTAATCCTCCACCTTGCAGTGCCGGCACATCAGGTTCTAGTCCCGGTCGGGGCGCCGGATTCTGTCCCGGTTGCCCCTCTTCCAGGCCAGCTCTCTCCTGTGGCCAGGGAGTGCAGTGGAGGATGGCCCAAGTGCTTGGGCCCTGCACCCCATGGGAGACCAGGAGAAGCACCTGGCTCCTGCCATCAGATCAGTGCGGTGCGCCGGCCGCAGCGCGCCGGCCGTGGCGGCCATTGGAGGGTGAACCAACGGCAAAGGAAGACCTTTCTCTCTGGCTCTCTCTCTCACTGTCCACTCTGCCTGTCAAAAAAAAAAAAAAAAAAAATCCAGAACCTCAAGATGACAGCTGTGCAGAACACCTTGAGAATAGCTTGTCTCCACCAGAGGGGAAGTTCTAGGGCTCCAAACAATGGTTTAAACAAAATAGTGGTAAAGATTTTGTTCAGCAGATACCTTGATATGGAGGTAGAACCTCTAAAGATAGCTAGTAGGCACATGTGCTTATTAACATTTAAATTTAAATTAAATAACATCTTTACTGTGACTCTTCAGTGACACTAACCATATTTCCAGTGTCAGATAGCCCATGTGGCTTCCTTGTGGCTACTGTATATTGAACTTTTTATCATTGTTAAAAATTCTACTGAATAGCTTTGAGTCTAAAGAAATAGGGAGGTGGGAGGGAAGAAGACTATTTGAAGCCGGATGTGAGTAAAGGCTTCTCCGAGAATGTGTCATTCAGGGGAAGTGAGGTAAAAAGTCACGTGATAATCTATAGAAAGCACATTCTTGGTAAAGCATATTTCTGGTAAAAAGAAAGCCAAGTGAAAAGACCCTGAGGTGAAAAACTTTGTCCATGGAATAGCAAGAGGGTCATTGGAGCAGAAGCAGTCAATCAACAGTACAGAGCAGAAGGTAAAGAGAGGGAAGCAGCAGATAGATTTCATCTGAGCTGCGTGCGAGAGTCAGAGAACAGATTTTATGTCAGAAGTAATGGAAATTTTTAGTTTAAGCGAAACATCAAATTCACATGTCCAAGCCATCATTTTAGCTGTTTTTGGTGGCAAATTAATTATAGGAGTTAGAGTAGAAGTGAAATTTACATAAATTTTTTCAGAAAAACTGAAAATGTTTACCAGAAAGTTTCTGTTCCATAAACAAGCAAACTTAAACTATATAACTGATTGTTTTAGAATTTACTGTATATGATACTGTTTATGGTCCTTGCCTACTTGCTGCAGTATGGACTTTTTACTTTTTATTTGTTGAACTCTTTATTTAGTGGAGCATTAAGCCTTTGACCATAATGTAAAATAAAAATGTTTAAAAATAAAAGAAACATTCATTTAACCTTTAAGACCAAAATATTCTCCTTTGATGTACCATTTTTGTAAGCAAATAATGAAACAGACAATAGCAATAATTACAGATTTGCAGTTATACACTTTATAATTCTTTAAAAAAATTTTAGCAGACATAAGAAATTGCACATAGAGGGGCAGATATTAAGCCTAGCAGTAAAGAAATCAGTTAAAATACCTGCATACTGTAGAGTTGCTTGATTCGAGTCAGTGCCGCCTCATAATTCTAGCTTCCTACCAGTGTAGTCCTTTCAAGGCAACAGGTGATGGCTCAAGTAGTTGAGTCCCTGCTGCCCATGTGAGAAATCTGGATTGAGATCTTGGCTCCTGGATCTGGTCCAGCACAAGCCATTTGATGAATGAGCAAGCATATGAGAGTGCTCTCTCACTTATGCCCCCTCTGCCTCTCAAATAGAAGTTAGAAACCAACAGTTGAAAATTTGGAGACTAATGTCAGACATTTTAATGTGATTGAAAAACATTGAATTTACTTGTAATGGGTAAAACTACAACGAATTGACAAAAACTAACAAATAAATAAATAAGAAAGAAAGAAATTAGTAGGGAGTCATTGAATCTGTCTCAGATAAATCAAGAAATAGCAATAAAATATTTTACTTATTATTATTAAATACCTATGAGAATAAGTAACAAATATAATAAAAATAGTTTTCTGAGCAAGAGTATTATGTGGGATGGTAGACCTATACTGTGATTGTTTAATACCACTCTGACACACTTGCATTTTAAATTGTGTGCTTGCCATACATTATAATGAAGATAATTCTATTATATAAAACTTGTAAGCTAAGCAGATAATATTATACCCTAATACCTACATTCTATTATAAATAGTACACTTACTTTTCCTCACAATAAAATTTAAATAGATTGGCAAAATTATATTTGTACATGCTGTGAATAACAATCATATTCTAAAGAAACAGCAGACAAAAATTGAAGCTCATGCTGAGTATTTAAAACCCGTGACACACACATCATGACAAAAATTGCCATTCAATATTTTCTTTTCCCAAAAGGTAAATAATTCATACATGATGGATTGTGTACAAAGGGGAAAAAAGAGAATTGAAACATTTTGTTAGATTTGATCAATATAGAAATTTACTGTTAAACTCCAAAGAACTTGAAGCTAATGTGAAATTAGCAGAAATTGTCAGCAGCTCTTATACCCTTTATGACTATTTGCTAAATAATGACAAGTCATAGGAGAATTCTAGCTTAGGCATGTTCCAAGTAACAGTTGGCATATTCAGCTCCTTAGAGGCAGAAAACAAAAATGCTATTCTCACCACCAAAAATGAGAGTAGGTAATGAAGGGCAGAGGTGACCCACTGGCATAGAGATGACATCCATGATATCCAACCCATTTACCAAGGGAAAGGTGCTTACCTGAGAAGTATCAAAACCCAAAGGGGAGCCTGAGTGTGTCCTGCCAAAAGTCATAGAGAAGACAAGTTAGTTCACAAGCCCAGAAGTGAATAAACATCAAAAGGCATCTGAGCAGTCAAGTACAGCACCTTGAAAGCTTTGGAGTCACCAGCTGCCATGATCTATAAAACACAAGCTATAAATATTCAAGAAAAATTAGCTAGAAGAGAAAAAATTTGGTCGTGCATTTGAAGTAATATTAACAGCCCTATTGTTACAGATGATAATTAAAATCTGTGATCACACTTTTGAAGAGAAGAATCTATGCAAGAATAACTGTGTGTATGATTTTCTAAAAAGTTTTTAAAATCTGCATCCAAAATTAATTCAGTAACAAGTCAGAGTCAATAAGCATTGATGATAATAAATATCAGAATGTATCTTGACTAGATTAGATTTAATGTTATTAAAATAAAAGAATTTACAATTATAAATGTAAATGTGTATTCCCCAAGTTTATTTACATTTTTAACTGTTCAACCTCTTGCCATTGGGAAACCTTGCAAAGAAAATAAGAGTCCTAATGCCATTTAACATGTACCTTAATTCATTTGTGCTGTTACAACAAAAATACCTGTGACTGATTAACTTACAGAGAACAGTAGTTTATTTCGTCACAGCTCTGGAGAATAGGAGGTTTAGGATCAAGGTGCCAACATCTTCTGAGGGATTTCTTGCCATACAGGGCCATGGTGGCAGGTGGAAGGGCAAAGAGATAGTTAGAAAAAAAGTGAGAGAGCCAGCAAACAAAAGAGGATTAGATTCATCCTAATCCTTCAATCACAGCATTAATCCATTCAGGTGAATGGTGTTGTTGCCCAAACACTTCCCATTAGGTGCCACTTGGCAACACTGCCACATTGTAGATCAGACTTGCAGGACATGACCTTTGGGGAACACATTCACCTAAATATTGAAAGGCAGTCATATTATGAATCCTATCTAGTCACACCTCTTTCATTTCAGTGAAAAACCTGAAACTCCAAAGAAGGATTCTGCTTTAAAAAGTATACACTTAATTATTAATAAAGCAAGGACTATATAAATGACATTGATTCTGAATCCACGATGATGACCTGAAGTCAATTTTATATACTGATTCTACGATTTAATTACAACATATATTCATCAGGATTCTTTTTGTTCTAGCACCTGCTCCTTCTCTAGGATCATTTTTGTTAGTATTGCGCATGCTTCACCTCTGTTCACCCATCTAAAGCTCCCAGGGAGCACCACGATTTGAGAGCAACTCATTCTTGACTGTCCCCCTCTCTTTCCCAGTGGGAAATGCTTGCCCTTTCAGGCTCAAATCAAGACTTAATGACTACATAAAGATTTGTGACCTTGATTCTCGCTATATTCAGCTTATGTATCTACTATTAAAAAATTATTCATGGCACTTGTTAAAATAGGAAGACGTATTTTATTCAAGGAGGAGCACAGTAATAGGAATAGGGACCACAGCAATGGGAGTCGTGCTGTGAGGAACAGGAATTCTACTCAACTCCAACAAGGGAAGTGTGGGATTTATAGCCTAGCAACAGAGTGGGGGGTCAGTAGATAATAAGCTACCAAAAGGAAATAAGGCTAAGGGATTTGTGGATAAACTGATTAAGTAGACTTGTTAACTAAAGGAAGGTCAGGGTAATAAGATATTGAGGATGGTCAGATACCAATGGTGGGGGCTTTAGCTACACCGATGTAGCAACATTCTTTTTTCAAGTTAGATTCTACAGGAACAGAGAAGGAAGCCCAAGTTTGGGACTAGTCAAAAAGGACTCAGGAGCCTGCCTGAAATTTTAGTCAAAGGAGAGAGCCTGTGTCAGTATCACAGCACCTAGAACACTGTGTTGCCCTTAATATTTTATGTGCCTTTGTCTCTAAAGTATCTCATGAAGGCAGGGATTCTCCATAAACACAGGGGGAATATAAGCAGTGTTCCGCTAATGCCTCTCAATTAATGAGTAATGAAAAAATAAAGTAGCAAATGGATAAACAAATGTGAGAGTAAATATTTAATGAGCTCAACTGTGTCCCAAAGAATGTGTTTTTTAAGATTTATTTATTTATTTGGAAGGCAGAGTTTACAGAGAGAGGGAGAGACATAGAAACAGAAGGAGAGACAGAGTGATCTTCTGTCTACTGGCTCACTCCCCAAATGGCTGCAATGGCCTGAGATAGGCCAGGCTGATGCTAGAAGCCAGGAGCTTCATGCAGGTCTCCCATGTGGGTGGCAGGGGCCCAAGCACTTGGGCCATCTTCTGCTGTTTGAGCACACGAGCAGGGAACTGGATAGGAAGCAGAGCAGCTGTGTATAGAAACGGTGCCCATATGGGATGCAAGCATCGCAGTCAGCTGCTTAACCCACTACACTGGCCTGTAAAAATACTATCAGTAACAAAGATTAGAGGAAAAAGTGTGTACTTCTCTTTAATTGAAGGGAATTCTCATTTGTTCTTTCTGTGTATATTGGAAGCTGTAAGCTTCAATTATGAACAGTATTTGGTTCTGTTATTTCCATTTCCATCATACAGTTAAAAATACATGCATTTATTGACAGTAGCTAAGTTATCTTTTTTGTCTGGTGCATGTAGATCAAATACTTGTGCAGTCAGTTTTTAATTTCATGGATTGTCTTGTCTTTTGTACTGGGATGCAGTACCAAAGAAGTGTTGTCTAAGTCTTCAAGACTTTTCTTAACTCAATCCCTGTTGAATTCTACCTGAAAAGAAAAAGTCTTAGGTGCTGAATCCTTTGGCCCCAATACTAAATTGTAATGTTAATTTTTAATTTTTTTTGCACTACCAATATTTTATTTTTATCCAACTGACTGCCACTGGTGATGGTTTTTATGGCTTAACTATATAGGTCCATAATAAGCAGAGTAAAAACTAAAATAAATATGTGATATGAATATAAATGTGAAGGAGTCATAGAAGCGAGTGGCCAGGAAAACCTTATGCAGGGAAAAAAGGCATGAATTGGAAGTTGAAGGATGCCAGGAATTGGAACAGGTAAAAGATAGATGGAAAGCATCCTAGGTAGGGGAGTAGTGTGAACACAGGTCTAAAGGCAAGAGCATTCCTGTATTTCAGAGATTGGGAATACTTCAATTTGCCTTAAGCACTAAATTCACATGGGAAAAATCAGGTTGTAATTAGAAAGGTATGTTTGTACATATTATGGAAAAATTTAAATACCAAATTATGACTTTTAACTCTACCTAAAATGTAATGGAAAGTTTTGAGGCCTTTTAAGATGACATTTCTGGGGCCAGCACCATGGCTCACTTGGTTAATCCTCTGTCTGTGGTTTCGGCATCCCATTTGGGCACCGAGTTCTAGTCCCAGTTGCTCCTCTTCCAGTCCAGCTCTTTGCTGTGGCCCGGGGAGTACAGTGGAGGATGGCCCAAGTGCTTGGGTCCCTGCACCCGCATGGGAGACCAGGAGAAGCTCCTGGCTCCTGGCTTCGGATCGGCACAGAGCCGGCGTAGTGGCCATTTTGGTTGTGAACCAACGGAAGGAAGACCTTTCTTTCTGTCTCTCTCTCTCACTGTCTATAACTCTACCTGTCAAAAAAAAAAAAAAAAAAAAAAAAAAAAAAAAAAAAGATGCCATTTCTGCTGGAGGGCGGTGCACAGAATTGTTTGGGTAAACCAGATATTGGGTTCAGACTGGACGCCAAGAAAATAACCTCCTTCCATCAGCTACTGCAGAGTCTCTGTGTCGGAATGTGGCAGGAGTCCTCTTCAGATTCTGTCAAGAACAAAAGGGGCAGTAAGAGAAAGCTCAGAATGAAGTAGCACACACGGAGTGTCGGAGAAGAAGAGTTTAAACTGGAAGCCTAGATTAAAGTCTGGACTCTGGGACCAACAGAAATGGGTGCCTGGCTATGTTGTCATACAGAAGCATATTGCATGTGTCACGGAAGAAAGTTGTCATTTGGAACAGGAATCTCATTTGTGACAAAATATTGCTGCAGGAGTGGCCCAGAAACTCAACAGAGCTAATTGGAAAAGAGCAGAAGCAGAGGGACCAATTAGTAGACTCTTGAAGTTGTAAAAATTAAAGGGTCATCAGGGCCAGAGGTGAGATAGTAGAAATGAGATTATAGGGGTTAATACCAAGAAGACTTTAAGAGAAAAATATTCTCTTTTTAAAGAGCCAAAACCCTTTCATTTGAAGCAATTGCATATGTCAGGCAATTTCTCCAAAATTTAAGTGCTAATTGATAGATTCTGAAGCTGACTTCCAAGCTAAATTCCTGTACCTTAGGAAAAGTCTTTCTCTCAGTGATCTGGCTACTTCGTTATCTCAAATTCCATTTCTTTTTCTTATTATTTCATTATGTTGTAACCTTCAAAGTACAAAATTACATGTAAGTCATAAATCTTATTTCTCCAAGACCAAAAGAAAGTCTGCTGTGAAACTCGTAATGAAACTCTTTCCTCTTATTTCATAATAGACACACATTAGACCCCAATTTTTCTGTTACTCTGACTCACCATGAATTTGCTGTTAAATAGCTTTTAATTGAGATCAAACATTAAAGAGCTGCAAAGTGAATTCCCAGTTCACAAAAGACAAATTGCCAAGCCCTGTAGCATTTACAAACATCAAGGTCAACATGGAAGTGGGAAGGTCAGTAGAACTTGCTGGCCAAGGAGCTCTGGAC
This sequence comes from Oryctolagus cuniculus, assembly GCF_964237555.1. Lineage (NCBI taxonomy): Eukaryota > Metazoa > Chordata > Mammalia > Lagomorpha > Leporidae > Oryctolagus > Oryctolagus cuniculus. The sequence goes on from NC_091435.1 coordinate 52,098,849, forward strand.
TGGGGAACCACCATTGTCATGCACAGCACAGTAGCAACTTCTGAGTGTGCCTCTACCACCACTTCCTGTTTGTAAAGCCATAATGTTATGTTGATCCAGTTTTATTTTTCCCTCAGTCAGCATTTTATGCATTTGTGTATTTTTTATCTTCACAATTTATCCAAGGTAGACATTTTCTTGGACCAAAAATCCATATTGTTCTGATTAATGCCTCTGTCACTAGAAACACTATTTTCTTAGTTCCTTTTTCCTGTTTCCTGATTTTATTTTGTGCTAACATTTTCATGTGTTTATTAAATTACCAGATACTCTAGTAATGAGATCTGAGCCAGATAATAGAATGCAATCATAATAAATGATACTCCACGTAGTTCTTGGCTTTCTGATTCCCAGTTTTCAAGTCCCAGGAAAGGTATACAAGGGTGACATATTTTATTGTATGATTCCTCTGTGCTGCGGCATAGTTATATCAGGACAGAACAACTTTCTTGATGTGATTTACTTCTTATTTGCTCATTGTTTTATTTCTACTATCTGCCAGATAGTATATTATGTATTTTTTGTATGTAGTTTCATTAATCCTCAGAAAACTATGTAGCTAATTATTATTTGTTATGGTTTAAACATGATTTGGCTGTAGAACTTATATAGATTTTAAACCTCAAGATCATATAAGTCAATGGCAGTAAAGGGTGGAAACTTAATCCAAGGTTTTTTAGGTTGGTGAGTCAAACGGAAGATTCTTATTCATTGGAGACATGCCAACAGAAGGTGATTCTTTCAACAATGGTGGTTATAAAGCCAGGTTGGGGCCCAGCCTCTCTGCTTCCATGTGATTGCTTTTCTGCCCACGTCCTGCCATTGCCTACTGGGGACCTCATCACAGGCCAGATGCTGGTCTTGGAGTTACCCAGTATTGGCCTTGAGACTCCAAAGCCAGGAGCTGAAATAAAGCTTTTTACTTCATGAGTAGCTACTCAGATGTTTTGTTATATTGACAAGCTAAAGCATCATTATTTTTCCTATTTTGGAAACAAGGGAATTTAATTTGAAGTGACATGTTCAGTATCACGCAAGTAGTAAGTGGCAGTCATAAGGTGAATACAAGTCTTTCTGACTCCAATGATGATGTTCTTCATGTTAGTTTGGATTTTGTATTTTCTTCTCACATCTTTATAATAAAATATGTATAGGTCTTATTGTACCATTGTATGAATAACACTGCTGACTTTAGCATAAAAAAGAAAAATCATCATTTTTTAACCAAAGTATTGAAATAAACTCTTACTACAGATTTATAGTACCTATATTGAATAAAAGTACCTCCCAATGACTTGACTTGGTAATTGTTGGATTATTTAAAGGATAAAATTGATAGTAAGATTCTCAGTCTGCTTCTGATTTGTATTCAAGAAATTCAGTGTGCCTGTTTATGGCCCAAAAAAAGTGGGATAAATTTAAAAGAATAAATAGAAAGCAGTGTGCCCCTAGATTATATTAAATAGAGCCAAGCATTAATCCAGGTAAACTTAAAAAACAAGAAAATATTGTGGTTGGCCACAAGTTCTATAACAGATAGTAGTCTGACATGGCTACTACCAAAAAAAAGCATTAATATTGGAGGATCAATTTAAATAATTAACAGAATCCTTGTACAGTCTATTGTGGGTAGTTCATATCCAATGTACAATGATTCATTCTAGATGATACATGTTAAGGGTAACATTGAAAAAGTATAATTTGTCCAAAAGTAAGTTAACCAGGATGATAAAGTTTTAAAATAAGTGTCTGATACCTCAAAGTATGTTTAGACTTTGGTTAAAAAAAAAAAAAATAGATAGCAGACTTGTGTTGTCATATGCAAAGGCAGAGGGCAAAATGAGGACCAAGGGTGGAAGATAAATTGAAGTTTCATGAAGACAAAATGTATATTATTTTTCAAATGTTAATTAGTGAAGCAGATTGACACAGAACATAATTCAAGAATAACTCCAGAATGTCCAGGCTCTCTGCTATTCTAAGAATCTTTGCTTGAATGATAGCTCTTTATTTTTTTCTATGTTACCTACAAATGTGTCATAGACTATAGAACAAGCCACTTTACATCCTTTTTATTAAAGCAACTCTGAAGAATGTATTTATTAAATTACTTTGAGAAAAATATTGTGAGTTCCTCTTGGATTAATTCAAAATCCATGATCAAGTTCAAGAATATTTTTCTTTTTTTTATTTATTTTTTTTGATTTTTTTAACTTTCATTTAATGAATATAAATTTCCAAAGTACAGAATATGGATTACAATGGCTTCCCCCCCATAACGTCTCTCCCACCCGCAACCCTCCCCTTTCCCACTCCCTCTCCCCATCCATTCACATCAAGATTCATTTTCGATTCTCTTTATATACAGAAGATCAGTTTAGCATACATTAAGTAAAGATTTCAACAGTTTGCTCCCATACAGAAACATAAAGTTAAAAATACTGTTTGAGTACTAGTTATAGCATTAAATCTCAATGTACAGCACACTAAGGACAGAGATCCTACATGAGGAGTAAGTGCACAGTGTCAACTTCCTGGTGTCACTGCTGAAGAAGAATTGGCAGAATGTCCGGGCTTTGTACATCAAGAGCACCATGGGCAAGCCCCAGCGCCTGTACTAAAGCACACCCTAATAAACCCTGGTGCCACCGTCAAAAAACAAAAAAAAAAAAAAACAACTCCTGTTGTTGACTTAAAAAATTGTCAAGAATGTTTTTCATAGTCTATCCTGAAGGCTGAGCTTGTGGATCACTCAGTCAGAAAATATACATTGGGCAGCTAATAATATGCTAATACTACAAATAAGACTCAGTTTCTAACTCCCAAGGACTGCTGAAGTCTATAAAAGTCATGGGTTAAAGTTCAATATGAGCATAGTTTATGTGACACATGAGTGAATCAGGCTCAAGGTAAGTATGTTATATCTGTCTAAAGAAGAATGAGACTAAAAGTTTTTAGAGGAAGCAACATTTAAGGAGAGTCTGGAGGATAAGTATGGTTTAGTTATAAAGAGGAGTAAGTTCATATTATTAATAGAAAAAGCATGAATGAAGATGATACAGAAAGTTGAAGAAAAATGTGAGGTTTACAGAACTACAAGCAAGTTTCTTCTTGTGGGAGCAAAGATTGAGTGAAGCCAGTCTGGGGAGATGTAGCCAGAAAAATTGACAAATTGAAAGCCACATAGTAAAGAGAAAAAAATTTACAATACATTTTAAACAACAAAACAAAAAAAAAGTCAATTACAAATTAATTCTTTTTAAAAAGTTTATTTAAGTTATACAAATTTTATGTATTTCATATATACAGATTAGGAACATGGTGATACTTCACACCCTACTATTCCTCATCCCATGCTCCCACCCTTGTTATTCCTCCCTCTCCTATTCCCACTGTAAACTTTTACAATCTATTTTCAGTTGACATTATACTCATAAGATTAATCCTACACTAAACACAGAGTTCAACAAATAGTATGAAGGAAAAAACATTGTCCCTCAACAGTAAAGCAAGGGCTATAAATAATCATTGAGTTTCAAAATATTGATTTCACTCTAATACATTACATCATTACATTTTAGGTACTCTATTAGTTACTTCACATCGGGGAAAATATATGGTATCTGTCTTTTTGGGGACTGGCTTATTTCACTAAGTATAATGGTTTCCAGTTTCATCCATTTTGTTGCAAAAGACAGGAGTTCAGTTTTTTTTTTTTTTTACACTGACTAGTACTCCATATTATATATTTATAAAATGTAATTTGTTTATAAAGTCAACAGTTGATGGATATCTGGGTTGGTTCTATATATTAGTTATTGTGAATTGAGCTGCAGTGAACATGGGGGTACAGATAATTATTTCATCTGATGATTTCATTTTGTTTGGATAAATTTCCAGGAGTGGGTTGCCTAGATCATATGCTCATATGGTAGATTTTTTTTTTTTTTTTTTTTTTGGACAGGCAGAGTTAGACAGTGAGAGAGAGACACAGAGACAAAGGTATTCCTTCCATTGGTTCACCCCCAAAATGGCCGCTAAGGCTGGCGCACTGCACCAATCCAAAGCCAGGAGCCCTGGTCTCCCATGCAGGTGCAGGACCCAAGCACTTGGGCTATCCTCCACTGCCTTCCTGGGCCACAGCAGTGAGCTGGACTGGAAAAGGAGCAACAGGGACAGAATCCAGCGCAACAACCAGGACTAGAACCCAGGATACCGGCACCACAGGCAGAGGATTAGCCAAGTGAGCTGCGGCACTGGCCATATAGTAGATCCATTGTTAGACTTCTGAGGTATCTCTGTTACAGTTTTCACAATGGTTGCACAAGTTCACATTCCCACCAACAGTGAATTAGGGTACCTTTCCCCCACATACTCACCAGCATTTGTTGTTTGTTGATTTCTGCATGGGAGCTACTCTAACTGGGGTGAGGTGAAACCATGTGGTGGTTTTGATTTGCATTCCTCTGTTGGCTAGTGATCCTGAGCATTTTTTCATATTTCTGTTGGCCACTTGATTTCCTCTTTAGAAAAATGCCTGTTAATATCCTTTGCCCATATATTAACTGGATTGTTTATTTTTTTAAACTTTTACTTAGTAAACATAATTTTCCAAAGTACAGTTTATGGATTACAATGGCTTTTTCCCCCCCAATAACTCCCCTCCTAACCGCACCCCTCCCATCTCCCACTCCCTCTCCCATTCCATTCACATCAAGATTCATTTTCAATTCTCTTTATATACAGAAGATTGATTTAGTATACATTAAGTAAAGATTTCATCAGTTTGCACCCACACAGAACATAAAGTATAAAATACTGTTTGAGGACTAGTTATAGCATTAATTCACCTTGGAAAACACATTAAGGACAGAGATCCCACATGAGGAATAAGTACACAGTGACTCCTGTTGTTGACTTAACAATTTCACACTCTTCTTTATGGCCTCAGTAAACACCCTAGGCTCTAGTCATGAGTTGCCAAGGCTATGGAAGCCTTTTGAGTTCACTGACTCTTATCATATTTAGACAAGGTCGTAGTCAAAGTGGAAGTTCTCTCCTTCCTTCAGAGAAAGGTACTTCCTTCTTTGATGGCCTGTTCTTTCTGCTGGGATCTCACTCGCAGAGATCTTTCATTTAGGTCCTCTTTTTTTTTTTTCCAGAGTGTCTTGGCTTTCCATGCCTAAAATACTCTCAAGGGCTCTTCAGCCAGATCCTCATGCCTTAAGGGCTGATTCTGAGGCCAGAGTGCTGTTTAGGACATCTGCCATTCTATGAGTCTGCTGTGTATCTCACTTCCCATGTTGGATCGTTCTCTCCCTTTTTTATTCTATCAGTTAGAATTAGCAGACACTAGTCTTGTTTGTGTGATCCCTTTGACTCTTAGACCTATCATTATGATCAATTGTGAACTTGAATTAATCACTTGGACTAGTGAGATGGCATTGGTACATGCCACCTTGATGGGATTGTATTGGAATCACCTGACATGTTTCTAACTCCACCATTTGGAGCAAGTCCGATTGAGCATGTCCCAAAGTGTACATCTCCTCTCTCTCTTATTCCCACTCTTATATTTAACAGGAGTCATTTTTCAGTTAAATTTCAACACCTAAGAATAAATGTCTGTTAATTACAGAGTTCAACCAATAGTATTAACTAGAACAAAAAAAAATACTAAAATGGATAAAGTATTAAATTGTACATCAACAGTCAGGACAAGGGCTGATCAAGTCACTGCTTCTCATAGTGTCGCTTTCACTTCAACAGGTTTCCTTTTTTGTGGTTGTTTAGTTGTCACTGATCAGGGAGAACATATGATATTTGTCCCTTTGGGACTGGCTTATTTCACTCAGCATGATGTGTTCCAGATTCCTCCATTTTGCTGCAAATGACCGGGTTTCATTGTTTTTGACTGCTGTATAGTATTCCATAGAGTACATGTCCCATAATTTCTTTATCCAGTCTACTGTTGATGGGCATTTGGGTTGATTCCAGGTCTTAGCTATTGTGAATTGAGCTGCAATAAACATTAAAGTGCAGACAGCTTTTTTGTTTGCAAATTTAAATTCCTTTGGGTAAATTCCAAGGAGTGGGATGGCTGGGTCGAACGGTAGGGCTATATTCAGGTTACTGAGGAATCTCCAGACTGACTTCCATAGAGGCTTGACCAGTTTGCATTCCCACCAACAGTGGGTTAGTGTCCCCTTTTCCCCGCATCCTCTCCAGCATCTATTGTTGGTAGATTTCTGTATGTGAGCCATTCTAACCTGGGTGAGGTGAAACCTCATTGTGGTTTTGATTTGCATTTCTCTGATTGCTAGTGACCTTGAACACTTTTTCATGTGCCTGTTGGCCATGTGGATTTCCTCTTTTGAAAAATGTCTATTGAGGTCCTTAGCCCATCTCTTAAGTGGGTTGTTTGTTTTGTTGTTGTGGAGTTTCTTTTTTTTTTTTTTTTTTTTGACAGGCAGAGTGGACAGTGAGAGAGAGAGACAGAGAGAGAAAGGTCTTCCTTTGCCGTTGGTTCACCCTCCAATGGCCGCCGCTGCAGCCGGCGCACCGCGCTGATCCTGGCAGGAGCCAGGAGCCAGGTGCTTTTCCTGGTCTCCCATGGGGTGCAGGGCCCAAGCACCTGGGCCATCCTCCACTGCACTCCCTGGCCATAGCAGAGGGCTGGCCTGGAAGAGGGGCAACCGGGACAGAATCCGGCGCCCCGACCGGGTCTAGAACCCGGTGTGCCGGCGCCGCAAGGTGGAGGATTAGCCTATTGAGCCACGGCGCCGGCTTTTGTGGAGTTTCTTAATCTCATTGTAGATTCTGGTTATTAATCCTTTATCTGTAGCCTAGTTTGCAAATATTTTTTCCCATTCTGTTGTTGCCTCTTCACTTTCTTGACTGTTTTTTGGTTTTTTTTGTTTGTTTGTTTGTTTTGCAGTACAGAAACTTCTCAATTTGATGCAATCCCAATAGTTAATTTTGGCTTTGACTTCCTGTGCCTCCGGGGTTTTTTCCAAGAAGTCTTTGCCGGTGCTGATATCTTGCAGGGTTTCTCCAATGTTCTCTAATAGTTTGATGGTGTCAGGTTGTAGATTTAGGTCTTTAATCCATGTTGAGTGGATTTTTGTGTAAGGTGTAAGGTAAGGGTCTTGAATCATGCTTCTGCACAGTGAAATCCAGTTTTCTCAGAACCATTTGTTGAATAGACTGTTCTTGCTCCACCTGGTATTGTGATGCCTCCAGCTTTGTTTTTGTTGCACAAGATTGCTTTAGTTATTCAAGGTCTCCTGTGTCTCCATACGAATTTCAGCATCATTTTCTCTAGATCTGAGAAGAATGTCTTTGGTATATTGATTGGCATCGCATTGAATTTATAAATTGCTTTTGGGAGAATGGACATTTTGATGATGTTGATTCTTCCAATCCATGAACATGGAAGATTTCTCCATTTTTTGGTATCCTCTTCTATTTCTTTCTTTAAGATTTTGTAATTCTCATCCTAGAGATCATTGATGTCCTTGGTTAAGTTTATTCCAAGGTATTTGATTGTTTTTGTAGCTATTGTGAATGGGATTGATCTTAGCAGTTCTTTCTCAGCTGTGGCATTGCCTGTGTATACAAAGGCTATTGATTTTTGTGCATTGATTTTATATCCTGCTACTTTGCCAAACACTTCTATGAATTCCAATAGTCTCTTAGTAGAGTTCTTTGGATCCTCTAAATAAAGAATCATATGATCTGCAAAGAGGGATAGTTTAACTTCTTCCTTCCCAATTTGTATTCCTGTATTTCTTTTTCTTGCCTGATGGCTCTGGCTAAGACTTCCAGAACTATGCTGAATAGCAGTGGTGAGAGTGGGCATCCCTGTCTGGTACCAGATCTCAGTGGAAATGCTTCCAACTTTTCCCCATTCAATAGGATGTTGGCTGTGGGTTTTTCATAAATTGCTTTGATTGTATGGACACATGTTCCTTCTATACCCAATTTGCTTAGAGTTTTGATCATGAAAGGGTGTTGAATTTTTTTTGAATGCTTTCTTTGCATCTATTGAGATAATCATATGGTTTTTCTTCTGCAGTCTGTTAATGTGGTATATCACGTTGATTGTTTTGCACACATTGAACCATCCCTGCATACCAGGGATAAATCCCAGTTGGTCTGGGTGGATGATCTTTCTGATGTGTTGTTGCATTCTATCAGCCAGAATTTTATTGAGGATTTTTGCATCTGTGTTCATCAGGGATATTGGTCTGTAATTCTCTTTCAGTGCTGCATCTTTCTCTGGCTTAGGGATTAAGGTGATGCTGGCATCATAGAAAGAATTTGGGAGGACTCCCTCTTTTTTGATTGTTCTGAATAGTTTGAGAAGAATTGGAGTTAGTTCTTCTTTAAAAGTCTGGTAGAATTCAGCAGTGAATCCATCTGGTCCTGGGCTTTTCTTTGTTTGGAGGGCCTTTATTACTGTTTCAATTTCTGTCTCAGTTATGGTCTGTTTAGGTTTTCGATGTCTTCCTGGTTCAATTTAGGTAGGTTGCATGTGTCCAGTAATCTATCCATTTCTGATAGATTTCCCTGTTTGATGGCATACAAGTCCTTGTAGTAATTTCTGATGATTCTTTTTATTTTTGTGGTATCTGTTGTAATGTTTCCTTTTTCATCTCTGATTTTATTGATTTGGGTCTTTTCTTTTTTTAGTTAGTTGGGCCAACGGGGTGTCAATTTTGTTTATTTTTTTCAAAAAACCAGCTCCTCGTTTTGCTGATTTTTTGTAATTTTTTGGGGTTCAACGCTATTGATTTCTTCTCTGATTTTAATTATTTCTCTTCTCCTACTAGATTTGGGTCTGGTTTGCTGCAATTTTTCTAGATCCTTGAGGTGAATTGAAAGCTCATTTATTTGATGCCTTTCCAATTTCTTCATGTAGGCACCTGTTGCTATAAACTTTCCTCTTAACACTGCTTTTGCTGAATCCCATAAGTTTTTGTATGTTGTGTTGTTATCCTCATTTACTTCCAGAAAGTTTTTGATTTCTCTTTTAATTTCTTCTATGACCCATTGTTCATTCAGTAGCATGTTGTTCAATCTCCATGTGTTTGCATATGCTCTAGGGATTCCTGAGTTGCTAATTTCCACCTTCATTCCACTGTGGTCTGAGAAGCTGCATGGTATGATTCTAATTCTTTTGAATTTGCTGAGACTTGCTTTATGGCCTAGTATGTGGTCAATCCTAGAGAAGGTTCCATGGACTGCTGAGAAGAATGTAAATTCTTTATGTGTAGGATGAAAAGTTCTGTAGATATCTGTTAGATTCATTTGGGCCATAGTGTCGTTTAAATCTACTGTATCCTTGTTGATCTCTGTCCAGTTGATCTGTCTATTTCTGAGAGTGGAGTATTGAAGTCCCCCAGTACTATTGTATTGGAATCTAAGTCTCCTTTTAAGTCCCTTAACAAATCTTTTCAATAAACTGGTGCCTGTAATTAGGTGCATATTATTTTGTTATTGTTGAGTTTCTTGAGCTCTTTATACATTCTTGATATTAATCCTACATCAGTGACATAGCTTGAAAATATTTTCTCCCATTCATTCTGTTGGTTACCTCTTCACTTTGCTGAGTGTTTCTTTCACAGTGGAAGCTTCTCAGCTTGATGTAATCGATTTGTCAATTATGGCTTTGATTACTTGTACTTCTGAGTTCTTTTTTAAGAAGTCTTTGCTTATGCCAATGTTTTACAGAGTTTCCCCCAAAGTTATCTAACCATTTATAGTTTCATATCATAGATTTAGGTTCCTGATTCATTTTGAGTAGATTTTTGTGTAGGGTGTAACATATAGGTATTGTTTCATACTTCTGCATGTGGAGGTCCAGGTTCCCCAGCACCATTTGTTGAAGAGACTGTCCTTGCTGCAGGGATTGATTTTAGCTCTTTTGTCAAAGGTTAAGTTGGTGGTAGATGCATGGATTGATTTCTGGAGTTTGATTCTGTTACATTGGTCTACACATCTATTTTTGTGACAATACCAGGCTGTTCTGATCGTAACTGTAGTATGTCTTGAAATCTGGTATTGTGATGCCTCTGGTTTTTGTTGTTGTTGTTTAAGATTGCTATAGTTATTTGAGGTATCTTGTGTCTCAGTATGAATTTTAGCATCATTTTTTCACATATGAGAAGAATGTCGTTGGTATTTTGATTAGGATTGCATTGAATCTGTAAATTGCTTTCAGTAGTATGGACATTTTGATGATAATGATTCTTCTAATCCACAAACATGGAAGACTCTTCCTTTCTTTGTGTCTTCTTTTTTTTAAAGGATTTATTTATTTGAAAAGCAAAATTACAGAGAGGTAGAGGCAGAAAGGGAGAGAGAGAATTCTTCTGTCTGCTGGTTCACACCCCAGATGGCTGCAATGGCCAGAGCTCCGTCAGTCTGAAGCCAGGAGCCAGGAGCTTCTTCCAGGCCTCTCACGCAGGTGTAAGGACTGAAGGACTTGAACCATCTCCCACTGCTTTCCCAGGTCATTATCAGGGAGCTGGATCAGAAGTGGAGCATCCAGGACTCGAACTGGTACCCATATGGGATGCCAGCACTGCAGACAGTGGCTTTACCCACTATGCCACAGCACCAGCTCCTTTTTTGTGTCTTCTTTTATTTATTTCTTTAATGTTTTATCATTTTCATTGTAGGAATCTTTGACTTATTCCAAGTTACTTAATTTTTTGTATATAATGTGAAGATTGATCTTAGAAATTCTTTCTTAGCCATGGTATACATGGCTAAGAATTAGTCTGTGTAAACAAAGACTATTGACTTTTGTGTTTTAATTTTTTATCCTGCCACTTACCAAACTGTTTTATAGTTCCAATAGCCTCTGACTGGAGTTTTGGTTCCCTTATATATAGAATCATCTCATCTGCAAACAGGGATAATTTGACTTCTTCCTTTCCAATTTGTATCCTTTTTTTTTTTTTTTTTCTAATGGCTCTGGCTAAAATTTTCTAAATCATATTGAATAGCAATGGTTAGAGTGAGCATCCTTGCCTGGTTCTAGATGTTAGTGGGAATGCTTCCAACTTTTCCCCATTCAATAAAATGCTAGCTGTGGGTTTTTTTATAAATTGCCTTGATCATCTTGAGGAATGTTGCTTCTGTACCCAATTTGCTTAGGTCTTCATCATGAAAGAATTTTTTCATTGCTTCTGATTAATCCTATTTCTCATCTTTTGAATTCTGTTCAGGCACTTCATGAATCTTTCATCTTCACATTCTGGTATTGAAGTATTGTGTTACTTTGGGGGGTGGGATAACATTGTGTTCCTTATTCATGTTTCTTGAATTTTTGTGTTTATTTTTAGATATTTGTGGAATTCTTGTTTTTTTTTTCTTCTAATGCCTTCTGTCTTTAAACTCTGCCTCTGTGGATTAGTAGAGTGTCTGCTGTCTCAATGAATATCCAAAGGTATGTGTTCGGTGTGGCAGGGAGCTCGGGTCAGTGCTCCAGGGTGGGGTAAGTATCTAGGGCAATGCCCAAGTTGGGCATGCTAGGTCTTTTTTAGCAGAATATAGGTATGATCACCTGTTGACATAATCACACTCTCACATCTCTCTTCCAAGGTGATCAGTGCCCAGGTATTAGCCCACAGTGGGTGCAATACTTATCCACACTACAGTATGAACCACACAGGGGATCTTGTGCAGTTCTCAGTGTGAGCACAGATTCCATTGCAATGACCCACCACAAGCAGTCAGGGAGCTCTGAGCATGTGGAGCCACTCGCAGTAATTGCCCAGAGACCCAGCTATACCCTGTACCCTCACATGTGTCATAGAGTTCCCACGACCTCAGCACATAAAGCACCCATAATCACAGTGTGCAGAGGATCTGCTCTGCCCTTCTAGCCTATCCCATCCACAGAGAGGCAGAGACGTTCCCAGAGCCAGCTGCCTTTGGGTGCTCCACCTAGGTAGTTTGAGCCCCGGAGCTGTGATATGTTGTGAGGCTGGGGGCACCTCACAGTCCTACATGGGTTCTCAGCCTCCTGTAATCTTCCCATCCAGACTCAAAGTCAATGGGGAATGTGAATTTTTCCCTCTGGTAGAATCTGTGGATCACACACGTGTACACAAGCCACGGGTTGCCACCCCCACTCATTTCACAATGTCGCCTCCTCCCTGTTGGGTAACAAACTCAAGCTGCTGTTGCGGCTAACTCTGACAAGATGGCTTCTCGTCCCAGCCAGTTGCTGGGCGTGCACAAGAGCTTCCGCAGCTGCTGCTTAGGCCCTGAATGGTGCCCACCTTCTCTCAGCCAATTGCTAGGAACCGTTGAGGGGGTGGGGTGCCCCCTTTTTCTCACAGGGTCAGCGGGTACTCTGTCCGCCTTAGGGCTCCAAGCTGGACGCACGCCAAGCTCCCCCTCCGGTTATACCACCAGCAGCACAGCACAGGCTGCTGCAGTCTGCTCTCACCTCACTCTCCAGAGCTGACGTTTATTCCGGCTCTCGGCTGCTGGGGGTGAGTGCTACATCCATGCTCCTGCTGCATCCATGCTGCACGCCACACCTTCCTCGCTGATCCGTGGCATTCCTCTTCCTGCCATAGTTTCCACTGCAGTTTTCTCTCTCTCTCTCCTGAGGAAGTACTTCTTCCACTTTTTTTTTTTTTTTTTTTTTTTTACTATTTATCCCTAGACGAAAGTAATATACCATTCCTTATTCTGCCATCTTGGAATCCTCCCTACAAATAAATTCTTACAAATAATTTTTAAAAGACCTCACAGTTTAAAAATGGGGCAAAAATATAAAAAAAATTTCTATTAAAACAATGATTGATAAAATAGGGAAGTATATTGAATTTCAATAGTAATTAATGATATAGAAATTAAAATAGGATTGAGTTCTTTTTGTCTACATAATTAGTGAAAGTGAGGAAATTAATGCTATTGCAGTTAGCAAGGGTCTGAGGAAATTAGAATATATTGGCCCTTCACTATTAATAAAAATATAAATTGATCAAGACATCTGGTGAAATATTTGGAATTATCTATCATATTTTTAAATACACATATTATTCAGAGACTCTACACCTATGTAACTATTACAGATACACATGCAATAATGTAAACATCCATTGGCAAGAAATGGTTAGAGAAGGTATTATAAATCTGTAGTAGTGAATGTTATGATACAGTGTAAAAGGAGTTATATTGATATCATGAATGGTCTCTAAATCATGTAATCAAGTTTAAACATGAGAAGTAGGTTAAGGGATTGGCATGGTGGTACAGCAGGTTAAGAAACTGGATGCAAGCATCTCAAATCATAATACCAGTTCAAAATCCCCACTGTTCCTGCTAATATTTCTGGGAAGGCAGCAGAAGATGATGAAAGTACCTGGTTCCCTATCACCCATGAAGGAGACTAGGATGGAGTTCCTGGATCCTAGCTTCGGCCTAGCTCAGGCCTGACTATTGCAGCCATTTGGAGTGTAACCAGAGGATGAAAGATCTATATTTCTCCCTCTGCTTTTCCCTCTCTCTGTGTCACTCTCTTTTTCAAATAAATAAAATATTTTTTAAAAAGAAGTTAAATTCAATACATATAGTACAATCTCATTTATTTTAAAAATTCACAGAACAATTTTCTTATCTGTGTCTACGGAAATACATGATATACCAAAACTTCAAAGAGGGCACACATTAAGATGATAACAGTATGGGCTGGGACTGGATGAATGATGAAAAGAAACTTTCATTGTTTTAAAATTGTTTAAATGTTAATAAGAATACCTTGTGCACTATGATATAATACAAGTTGTAAGCATTAGTCTGAAATCTGTGGGAACCTCTGAAAGATTTTAACCAGGGAATCCACATACAAGCTCATTTGCATTTTAGGAATATTTTTCTACAAGCTGAGTATAAGAGAGTTGAGAGGACATTAATCTGGAGACAGAAGAGTCAATGAAAAGTAATGGAAGTAATTCAGAGCAAACAACAAAGATGGACTTAAATAAGGTTATATAACCACAGTGAAGATGGGAAGAGGATGACGAAGATATTTCCTACTGTACATAGAATACATAGCACACTGCCCTGTGATAGAAAGTTGATTATAATAGAAGAGTCTAATAACTCTCCCTTCTACCTTAGCAATTGTCTCAGGTCCCTTTTCTGAGGTAATGAACAGGGGAGTGGGGTGGAGAAGAGGGGGTAGATTATAGGAAGTGTAATTCTTAGTTCTTTGCTATCCTAAGGAATTTGGAGTTTTGAACAGGAGAACTATCTCAAAAGAGTTTCTTTTTTTCATATTTAATTAGTTTTCAACACCTTCAGTTTAGCTTGTACATAGAGTTTGGAGAATATAATGATATTCTCTTCCTCCCTCCTCCTCTCTCCTTCCCACCCACTCCCTCTTTCTCTCTTTTGTTTTTGAGATAACATGTTTTAAATTTGTATTACAATAAAAAAGGCTTAATGCTTCACCACATAAGAAATTTAACAAGTAAAAAGCAAAAAAGGCTCTAGTTTAGTGGAGATATAGGCAAAAATGGAAAAATTACTATCTCACCAATGTACTGTAAATTTAAGGTAATCACAGGTCATTAAAACTACAGCAGTAGAAACTTCTTAACCATTGGTTTGACACAAGTGTAAAACAAAGTTATACAAATACTATATTTGCAATAATACTGATACACACAGGAATTTCTTTTTGTTTCTTTTTTATTTCAAATTTTTTTTTCTTTTTTGTTTTTCAATTTTAGCTCCTACATATAAGGGAGAATATGTGGTGTTTTTTTCTGTTTCTGGCTATTCTGCATCTATTTTTATGCAAATGAGTAGAATTTCGTTCTTTTTTATAGCTTGATTAATATTCCATTGTGCATATAAATCATACTATATTTATTCATTCATCTGATGATTGACACCTAAGTTGACTCCAAATTTTGGTTATTGTGAACAGTGCTGCTATAAACATGGTTGTGCAGGTAATTCTTTAATATACATGGTTGTACAGGTAGCTCTTTAATATAACATGTTCATGTCTTTTGGGTATATATCCAGTAATGGGATTGCTGGCTCATATGGTAAGTCTATTTCTAGTTTTTTTAAAGAAATATCCATACTGTTTTCCATTGTGGATGCACTAATTTACATTCTTTTTTCTCAAGAAAAAAAAATGCATTTGTTATAAAAGCGGTCAATGGCAAATAAGTTTCTAAACATACTAGACTTTTTTTTTTTTTCCAAAAGATTTAATTATTTATTTGGGAATGTCAGTTACAGAGAGGGGGAGAGAGAGAGTTTCCATCTGTTGGTTCACTCCCCAGATGGCAGCAATAACCAGGGCTGAGCCAGCTGAAGCCAGGACCCAGGAGCTTCATCTGAGACTCCTACATGGGTGGCAGGGTCCCCAAATACTTGGTCCATCTTCCATTGCTTTTCCCAGGTCATTAGCAGGGAGCTTGGTCAGAAGTGGAGCAGCCAGGACATGAACCAGCATCCATATGGCATGCCAGTATCATAGCCAGCAGCATTAGCCGCTATGCTGAAACATGGCCCCAAAATATTCTTAATTTTTGTGACGCATCAAGAAATTTCTGAAATCCACAAAAAAGAAATAAGCAGGGAACAGCTATATCTTCCTGCCACAGGTCTACATTATTATGAAAGAGGGACTATCAGGCTCATCCACTGAAGTGTTGTACCCTTCCCACCCTCTGTCCATCCTAATCACCAACCATCTTGACCCACTAAGATTTTGGTGGAAAGCCAAAACTTTGGGGGAATGTTTCCTATCAGAATTGTCTAAACATACACTGACATATAAGCCTTGACAAGCTTATATTCTTTGGGTCAGTAATATGTTTTGCCCTGAAGTCGATCTCAAGGTTCCAGAGCTTAAAGTGGAAGAAGAATTCAATTCAGGCAGACCACTTGTTTTTCTGCATTCAAAGCATACCACTTTAATTCCATCTATAGCTTTTGTTTTACTGTTGAAAGACGAGAATAAAATCTCATTCATGTGTAAAAGCTGTGACATTAAAATTAGATTACAAATGACCCATAGAATGTTGGGACGTATAGAAATCAGAATTTATTCTTGTCAGAAGTAAAAGCTGTGTATTTACTAATGATAGGAAATCTAAGATAAAAAAAAAGATTCACTCAGTCATTCGTCATTGTTTTAAGTGCTAGGGATACAGTGAGCAGGATCACCTGATCTCCATCTTCATGCAAACAGCAATCTAATTGTAGCATTGTAATAGTAATGTCCAGGTTATTGTGACAGTCTTTTTCATTCATTTTGTGATTCAGTGACAGAATGAGGGCAATCCAGGCAGGGGGCCGAGGGAGAATGTCTGGGCTGGTGGATAGACTCTGAAATAATTGCCCAGAAGCAGAATAGTGTACAACTGCCAAAATGATAACCATGAATGCTGTTTCAAAATCAAGGTGTGAAATGCAGTATTATAGGGTATTGACACAGTTAATTTAGGGGCTAGGAATATTAAGGGAGGAGCAATCAAGCTATCAGCTTAGGGTTAGATTCTGCAGTGAGCGAAAGAAACCTTAAGTAACAGTGGCTGAAAAGAATGAAGACTGTTTCGCTCACACCCAAGCAACATCCAGGAATGAGCAATCCCAGGAAGCCAACGGCTTCCTGATCCCCAAAACCCACGTCCCTGGTGCCGACCGAGCAGCTCTCTTAGTGCACTGCCTAGTAAAATGCTTGAGCTGCACATCTAAAGAAGGTGGAACACTTCCTGCAAATTGCAATAACCACTTCTACTTCCACGCATGCCTCAGAACTTAATCCTGAGCTTCATCTGGTTGCATAAGGCAGCTGAAAAACCCTGGTCTTTATTCAGGCCAGCTGAAAATCGGGGTTTCTGAAACTAGGGAGAAAGAACAGTGAGGCTCTGCCACAGTGAAGTCAGATCATGGCTTGAGGTCTGGGACTTTCTCAGTTCTCCACATGAATTGAGGAGGTTCTTTATGGGAAATGTCCAGCATGTGCTTGTTGTTGTTTTTTTGTCTGTTTGTTTGTTTTTTAAGATTTATTTTATTTGAAAGGCAGAGTTACAGAGAGGCAGAGGGAGAGAGAGAGAGAGAGAGAGAGAGAGAGAGAGAGAGAGATTGAGTTCTTCCATCTACTGGTTCACTCCCCAGATGACTGAAACAGCTTGAGCTATGCCAATCTGAAGCCAGGAGCCAGGAGCTTCTTCAGGTTCTTATTGATTACAAGGAAGTGTGCAGAATCAACCAGTACTTTTGAACGCACACATATACAACGTACAACTTTATCTCTCTGTGACCATTTTTCTTTGAACGGTATATATCATTAACCCAAAAAATCTATTTTGTCTTCATTGTTATTTCTTGCCATGCCTCTTCTACTATCTAGTATTTATCTTTGCCAGCCATTCTTGTCTATAAATGCAGTTTGTTAGATTGTGCTTACATCTATACTTACAGACAAACTCTCTGGGACTCTCAGAGTATGTGATTACAGTTAAGCAATATTATTATCACTTGCTCTTTCCTTTTTCTGAAAAGACCTCATCTCCTTGGGTTACTGTCAGTGCTGTTGGAGATGTGATTTGAAAAGCAAGTTTAATCGGCTGTCTAATTAGGCCACACTCATTTAAGTCTTCCCAACTCTGTAGCAGGTTACCCCAGAGTTATATGCACCCAATTAAAGAACATTCACTTTGAGATCTCTATGCCTTTGAGTATGAATGGGTAACTCTCAGTAACTGAGTTTGATCCAACTGCTCATTCAGCTGAGGTGAATTAAGACTTCTAGGGCACCAGAGTCCCATTCGGTAAATTACCTCATTGAGCACACTCAATTTGCCTCGCATGGGTGACCAGCTTCCTCTCAGGGAACAGTTTCATCTCCCCAGTTCTCCACTGGCCCAACCTTCCTGTTGCTGCAGAGTGCTTCATATGACACAGTATTTCCCCGCAGCCTGAGGCAGTGAGACTATACCGTGATCTGCTCCCGTTAAGAACATGTGTGTCATGATGTAAAGGGTAAATCAGAGAGCCATTTGTTTGGATTTTTTTTTATAAACCAGATAGAAAAAATGTACATCACTAGTCTTTAAACTTTCAAACTGAAAATTTGGTGATCAATTCTCCAAATGAAATAATAAAATGATTTGGCTCCTTAAAGATAAACAAACATTTTTCTTTAACTATTAACACAATATGTACATAAAGTGAGCCTATTTAAATAGCAATGAAATTGAAGGCAGTACTGTGAAAGCAGTACATTTTTATTTTTTCACTTGAAAATATAAATGTTCTTTTAATTTTAACTCAGTCCTGTTCTCTTAGATATTAAAACGTGAGGCATTTATTGGCTCCTCTTTTGAAAACTAACATCCAGAGCATAAAGTAGTTTTTGTGGTGCCATAATTTGTTAAATAATGCTTTGAAAGTGGCTTGGTGCCCAAAGACTCCATGCAGAAATAAAATGCACTCAAATTGCTTCCCAATGTTTTCCTCTCCACATCTATCATGTCAGAAGCTGTCGTTTCTCTCACGCTGTCACTATAACCAAGAAGCTATAATCATTCACCACCCCTAGCAGAACATTTTAGTGAACTACCCAAATTTACATCCAAGCCAATGTTTAAAATATAATAAAAAGCATACATGAACCAGTCATCTAATGAAACAGGAGTCTGAAATTGTCTTGGTACTGCCTCTGAAGAATGCATTAGTAGAGGCATTTTCAACAGTGAACAACACCTGCTAGCTCTTTATTTTTTTCCTTACTTTTTTCTTTATAGAATTCTCAAATCTCCTTCAACAATATTCTCATGGTACAGTTTGTACTTGGATCCTCCCTTTGAAATCAGTCTAATGGCCTTTTAAGGATAGCTTAATGGTAAACAGAGCTGAAAATGGTGGCCCAGCAAGGGGCTGGAAGATGGTGAATGGACAGGTTATTCCAGGCAATTTCCGCAAACCCAGTTAATGTGGATTCAGGGTGGTAGAAATCAGGCTTCTTTGAATCTGTTTCCATTTTCTCCTTGATTATCAGGAATGGTGTTTCCTTCAGATCAGATCTGAAAGTTAAATTAAAATAAGCCTCAAAGGTATCAAGCTTAAAAAAAAAAGAATAGCTTCAATAAAAATTAAAAGAATCATTAAACTGTTTAATACCTGGCTCTTTCCAAGCCCACTTCATGTCTGCATTCTTATTTGAAAATAGAGCCCAATGCAGTGTTATTACCCTGCTTTAAAGCCACAGTGGATTTGGACTTGACCAACTCATGTCTAGGAGAGTGAGACCGACAGAAAATGAATTCTGAGTCAGCCTCTCCCCTAACAAAATAGTATTTCTAGCTCAGTGCCTCAGTTTTTCCTTTCATGCTCAGAGTCCTAATTGCTCTGCCCTCAAAAATCTTCACCCCTCCTCCCCCTTAAATACATAAATAAGAGGCTACATGTGCACAACTGTGAGAAACAGGAGGGAATACTAGGAAAATGGGAATAAAAGATGTTTATTTTAGTGCCTGAAAAATTTGAAATCCATGTACATGAGAATTCTTCAGAAAGTTCATGGAAAATATGTATTATGAAAAAACCGCAGAGGTTTCAAAAAGTTTGTCCCCAAAATAAATGCATCTTTTAATTCCATTTTCCACAAACTTTCCGAAGTACCCTTGTATTTATGGAAGTTCCGAGACTGGATGTTTGTGTCATTTTGTTTTCTTTTATCTGTCTGCACGAGAAAGAACATATGAGCTTGTGAGAATGTCTTCATGTGTCATAACATTTTTTGGACTCTAATGATATTTTTGATTAACTTTCCAAGCCAGTTGTATAAATTTTGTCATTTCACCTTCAGAAGTTATCAAACCATCAAATAACATTGTCAAAAATAAGGAAAATATAGATATGCTTTATAATTTCCATTTTTAAATTACCTTTGCCATTGACCCCCTAAATGGCAACATGCCATGCCAATTTCTGCAGTAAATATAAAAGTGAGAAGCTATTTCAAAGAACTCTAACTAAGATGTGTCTTGAAAAGAACCAGCTGAACTATAAGGAAAAAAAATTTTTTTTGTTAGAAAGACTAAAAAAAAGGTGGATAGTGAGGCCTTATTTGGGTGACAATTTTCTGCTAGGCATTTTATTAACAGGCTTGTGTCGTTGTCCTCAGAGTGTATATTTGCTACATGTTACCAAAAGGAGAACAGAGGCTCAGGGAGTTTAAATGACTTCTGTAATTCCATGCAGCAAGCAAAAATTTGACACTGGGTCCCTCTGACTTCATGCAGCTTTGCTGCCTCCAGAGAAAGCACAGATGAGGGCAAGGTGATCCCAGCAGTGGCAAAATGAAAAGCCTCCAAGAACAAGCGTTCGAGCTGCTTATTCAGAATGAGATAGGCCAAGACGGGGCGTTCGCTCTTTGTGTTAGAAGGGTTAAGCAATGCTTTTAACTAACAAAGAATATGCTAGTAAGTTTGGGGTAAGATATGATTTTTAAGCCATTCTTGTATCTTGGACTGGTGCCCATGATAATTTAACTTAAATGCTTTTGTAATTGTTTTTAACTGAACAGTGACATAAGCCAAAGTGCAATGACTCAGGGAGATATCCACAAAACTGTTTATAGCGTGCATGGTTGTAGGTAGGGGCATAGAAGGAAATCTCACATGCTCATTTCAAGCAAAGAGTAGTTACCTGGACAACTGGATGTATCTTTGCCTGCACTATTCTTACATCAAAGAGCAAACCATAGGCATACATTTATTATATCAGAATTACTATACTATTAGGGCCTTGCTTAGTTTCATTCTCTATTGGCTGCTCCCAGTTGTTTTCAAGACTAACTTTATCCCATTATAATTTTCAAGACCAAATGTCCAATACGGTAGTTCCATAACCAAATTATTCTGCCACCTCCATCCATACCCTATAGATGTCAAATGAGCATCATTCTTATCTGAAAAACCTAGCAAGGCTTCTAAAGGAATTTGAGCTTCTTAGCCTTAAACAAGAAATATCTTGCGTTAGCATATTTGTTTGAAGATAAAGCTGCCAAGGGGGCTGTGATTATATTCATGAGTGAAAACAAATCCAGACCTTTCTTTTTCCCACTTTGCATACTAGAAAGCAGCAACCTGATGTATGTATCAGCAGCATACTTACTAGCAACAAATGACCAGTTTAGGGTGCAGACAGCTTCAGAAAATTACAAAGAGGCAGATGCAGCCTGCCCTGTGACCTCTTTATCTGGTGTGCTGAAGGTGCAAACCTCAGTTTAATAACATGACACATCCACCCACAGTTCATAAATAATGAATTCATAGCACACTTAGGCTATGAAATTTAATAGACCTACCTCCCATATGTGTTGATAAGTGCTACTTAACAACTCCTTAGCTGACTCTGTGGCACCTGAGGTATAAAACATTTTTTGAAGAACAGACGTTCTGTAAGTCTGACCTCAGAAAGAAACAAGCAAGTAGGAATCCACTGAAGCAGGTGTCCTGGAGGGCGACCCAACTTGGGGAAGGACATGCTTTTCAAAAGCAGTTCACTCCATCATCGGTTCTTAGATAAAAACATCTTTAGAATTTTAATAATTTTAGTCTCTTTCTAACCACTGGTTCTTCGTAAGCATTTAAGGTAGAAAATCATAAACTGCATTGGAACTTACATGATTTTGAAAGTTCTGACATCAAGAAAATGCAATGTCAGACTACCTTTGAGCAATTGATATAAAGATGTAAAGATGATTTTAATTCAGGTTGGTAAATATTACACAGAGCTGGTACTGTGTGCGAGTTCTGGGACAGGGTGTATGGAGTAGACTAACACATGTTTGACTCACCCCTGCCTTAAAGAGTCGAATCAGTGTGAATAAGACAAACAGGTAATCCAGAAGACACGAGCACACAGCTCACACTCAGAAGTCATCCAGCAGATGTGTGTGTGATTTCTACAGTGTTTTTTTAAATGTTTGAATTCATTGTCTTTAGACAGACATTCACTTTTCACTTCAACTGAATGTCTTTGTCACTTATTTGATATATTTATTTATTGCCACTGGTGGGTCCCTAAAGGCATTTGAGTTTGGTTCTACAAACTTGTAAACGAATACTGTGCTTGCACAGTAGAGACAAGAGAGAGAAAGATGTTCCCAGGGATGTCAGGCACTGTTTTGACAAAACCTGAAGGGCCTATTATCAGGGTGGTGCAAAGACATGAAATGGTAGTTCAAGTTTAAGAAATTAAAGAAGAAGAGGAGAAAGAGTAAAAACTCGCCATTTATTGAATATTTGCTATTAGCCACCAATAATTACTGTAAGATTTATAGTAAGACATGGTGTACATTAATTACCTCATGTTTCAAATGAGGAAACTGAGTGTCTGAGAAAGTAAATAATTTCTCCAAGTCAATCAGTTAGTGAATGGTAGAGTGAGTATTCAAAATTCTGCCTGGCCTCAACTAGGCATGTTCACTATTGAACCTGATATTAGTAGATTGTCAATTTATTCAGGAAACTTTCTTTTCAAGATTTATTTTATTTATTTGAAAAGCAGAGTTAGAGAGATAGAGAGAGTGAAACAGAGAGAGAGAGATCTTCCATCCACTGATTCACTCCCCAGTGGCCAAGGCCAGGAGCCTGAAGCTTTTTCTAGGTCTCCCACAAGGGCACAAGGGCCCATGAATTTGGACCATCTTCTGTTGCTTTCCCTGGTGCCTTACCAGGGAGCTAGATTGAAGGTAGAGCGGCTAGGACTTGAACCGGCATCCATATAGGATGCTGGCTTAGCAGGCGAGGCAACAGCCTTACCAGCAACACCATAATGCAGGCCTCCAGGAAACTTTTTTATAATTATGATATCAAGTCCCGCTAACTATAAACATAGATGAAACCACTGGAACAACCCCCATCTGGGAAAAAATGTAGGCTTATTTCAGTGCAGCAAATGAAATAAAAAAATATGTAAACAGATTTCCAGACTTAAAAGAAACTCAAGGGGAGTTCTAGTCCAAGGGCACCCTTTTACAGATAAGGAAAATCAGGCATCTGGTCCGGGTGAATGATCTTGCTGATGTGTTGTTGGATTCGATTAGCTAGTATTTTTTTGAAGATGTTTGTATTTATGCTCATCAGGGATATTGGTCTGTAGTTCTCTTTCTTTGTTGTATCTTTTTCTGGTTTTGGAATTAAGGTGCTCTTGGCCTCTTGGAAGGAGTTTGGGAAGATTCCCTTCCTTTCAGTTGTTTTGAATAGCTTGAGAATAGTTGGAATTAGTTCTTTGAATGTTCGGTAGAAATCAGAAGTGAAGCCATCCAGACCAGGGCTTTTCTTTGTTGGGAGGGTCTTTATTTTTTATTAAATCTCTGACTTGGTTATCAGTCTTTTTAGGTTTTCTGTATCTTCATCAGTCAATTTTGGTGGATTGTATGTGTCCAGGAATCTATCCATTTCTTCTAGATTTTCCAATTTGTTGGCATATAGCTCTTTGTAATAATTCTTGATGATTCTTTTTACCTCAGTGATAGCCATTGTTATATTCCCTTTTTCATATCTGATTTTAGTAATTTAGGTCTCTCTCTCCCTTCTCTCACTAGTTAGGCCAATGGTATATCAATTTCATTTCACTGATCTTTTATATCTTTTTTGTTTTAATTTTGTTTATAATTGCTTTTAAAAAAGTTAAAGAACTTTGTTTTTACATATAAATTTAAATTAACTTTTCAAGAAAAATCTCATCTTTAATTAGCTTCAAGAAATTTCTGTTCTCCTTCCTAATGCTATTGTTTTAAAAAATAATTCACAGAAACCATAATTTTATTGTGCATATTCTACAAGGTCTAAAAGATTAAAAATGATTCAGTGGAGGCTAATCATTTCTTTCTGAAAGCTCTGAAAAAAAAAAAACTCATAAAAACCAAGCCATGAAAATTCCCTTTTTGTTTCAATGTTTTTATGGTGACCTATTGAACAATAGCAGTGTGAGAGATCTATAAAATTCATATTGCAGTGACCTGAAGAATTAAACAAAGTTAAAAAATAGAAAACACAGTAATTGTTATGTGATGTTTAATTGTAATTGGCACTGAAGAATCTGGGTTAAAATTAACTGTCCAAGGAAAGAATAAAATAGTAATTTAATTATAAGAATATTTCTATCCATAGGAATCTGAAAAATGGATAAAATTCTGTGAATGTATCTTTGGCTTCACAGAATATTTCCTGAAAACAATAATGTCGTATCAAAAATTATTGATTTCCTATTGTTGTATTAAAATATATATCTTTGGTAAAAAAGTAACAGATGCTTCAAAAGTATTTACTGAATAAATGAAAAAAATCAATGAAGGATAAATGAATGAGTTGTTCATGTAAAGCTGTCTTTCACAGCCTAAGCCTAATTGAAAAATTAGATCTGTTCCAGCTATCGAAAGTTGCTATTGGCACAGGAAGCAAATTGAGTAGGCAGGATACTTCCTTAGATTCTAGCAAGACATTTGCCTAAGGAGAAAGTTGTCACTTTTTATGTATCATTTATGTATCCACTTATTTAACTTGAACGTATTGAAGTCTTACTCTGAACGTCTTCTGATCGCATTAGGGGAGACTACATGGATTCCCAGCTGGCATGGCCCATGCATTGCGATGAGGTGGTGACCCTTTCTTTGCTAACATAAAGCACCTTCACCTTTCCTAGATTGTGTGTTACCAGTTTGAAAGACCCAAAATAAAGGTCTCCATCAAGAAAATGATGCGTTGTTCCAATGTTTTCCAAGAAAATGTCTCTTGTTAATTCTTTCTGGTGTTCCTCACTGATTATGTAAATTTATTGAATCTGTGGCCTTATCAATCACCACAGAAAACTAATAAGTATTTGTTCACATGTAACGAGTTTATGGTTTCCTTCTTTACTTCTCTTAGTGGTAGAGGAATATATAAAGCTAAAAATTATTTTAACAGGAAAAGAAAAGGCCTATAGGGAGAAAACTTGAGTTACATAAGGATAGAGGGAGATACACAGTCTGACAAAGTCAGGACAAATGGAATTAGATGGAAGATAGATAGATAGATAGAGTTGCTCTTACTATAGCTCAGAGGTTCCATCATTTAATTTTTTTTTAATTTTTTTTTATCTTTTGACAGGCAGAGTGGACAGTGAGAGAGAGAGACAGAGAGAAAGGTCTTCCTTTTTGCCATTGGTTCACCCTCCAATGGCTGCCGCGGCCGGCGCGCTGCGGCCGGCACACCGCGCTGATCCGATGGCAGGAGCCAGGTGCTTCTCCAGGTCTCCCATGGGGTGCAGGGCCCAAGCACCTGGGCCATCCTCCACTGCACTCCCGGGCCACAGCAAAGAGCTGGCCTAGAAGAGGGGCAACCGGGACAGAATCCGGCGCCCCAACCGGGACTAGAACCCGGTGTGCCGGTGCCGCAAGGCAGAGGATTAGCCTAGTGAGCCGCGGCACCGGCCTTGAGGTTCCATCATTAATCCAACCCAGTTATGAAGTAACTACCATTTACCAGTAACAGAACTCAATACTTTAAATTCAATGATAAAAAAGGAACCTGTCTTCTGAATGCAGAAGAACTCAATTTACCCCTTTCCAAATTTTTGGTCATGTCCTTCTCATTAAATGTTTTTGAGCCAAAACTCTCCATTGTATTAATACGTATTTATTTTCAAGTCATATATGTGCCATGCCTTACTTTTTATCAAATTTTTATACTTATTTACGTAAACTATTTAAGTTTGAAATAAATATATTTTGAAATATGAAATAATATTTTTAAATAATATTCACTATATTATTTGTACAAAATTTAAAGATTTAGGATCTGATTGCAAGTTCAATTTTTTCCATGCTTGATTTCAAATAATACTCACACTATACACAGGCCTATGTACATGAATACATGATATATGTATTTCATAAATACATGAAATGCCACATATTTATGGCCAAGTTTGTTACAACATGAAAGAAAGCTATATTTTTAATAGTTTCCCCAGTAGTTTGGGGCAGGTTTCTTTTTTTAGATTTAATTACACCATTCTTGCTTTTCATAAGGTAATTGTTGAATTTATTTTAGGGACTGAAAAGAGAACTTACCAAGTTCTGTTTTTTACTTGGGTCTGTCTTATATATTTACTAATCTATCTCTCAGTTTGAGAACTACAGTGTAAAGAGCAACCTGATCTTTTAGGATCATTTCCCTGGGCCAGGGAAAATCAAGGCCTTGCCCTAATTGATCAAGTCCTTGAATCAAATCATTTACTTTGGCATTTTTCTCACTGTTTCGTTGCTTAGACAAGTAATATCTAAAATTCTCTGATGGCAGAACTTTAACAATAAAAATGTATGAGCATTCCTGCTGGGGGTATTATAAGTATATTTATATCAACTAGTAAAGTGCCATATTATGTATATGTACAAAAGATACAAAAAATGACAACTACTGAAGGATGAGATAAAGAAATCAAATTTCTAATATTTTCTTTCTTTTGCTCATTTTCCATGCATTCTCCTGATATACCCACCACTACAATTTTGAAAAATATTGAATAAAGTAAATTTGTCTCTGACCAGGCTATAACAAAGGACCAAATTCAGTAATAAGCAAATTAATCTTTCTATACCACCTCAAACATGCATAATTGTGCCTATATTTGTTTCCAATTCTAAATTATTTGTCTTAATTAAGCCAATATATCTATTACCCACTCACTGATCAAAATGGGCATTTATGAAAATGGAGCCTAATGAAAATAATTTGAAGGAATCATCTCAAAAGTTCATGTTATATTGATATTGCCCTATTATTAAACTTTATGGCATCAAATTAAATTAGCAATACCATATTATTTGAAGAAAGGATTTCTTCCATTGGGAGATTGTGCAAATATGTAGTAGGGAGGAGTTCTACATTGGAAAATTTTATTAATCATTAATAATTTCCTAAAAGAGAAACCTGAAGTGTTTTTTTAGGAAAAAAAATGGGCTTGTATTTATGACTATTTGCTTTCCATTTGATATTCACAAACAGCCCTATAAGACAGCATGTTATAACTTTCATTGAGTTTAAGAAATTGAGCCCTAATTGGGTTTAAGGTCATAGTTTAGTTTGTTTTTGTTTATGCAAATTCTTAATGATATCTAATTTCAAAGTAAAGTTATTTCAGGGAGATTGCTGCAATAACAAATTGGCAGAAGGGTGTTCTTCAATGGAGATTAATCATGAAATATATTTTCTTAGAATTATTTGAAAACTGATTACTCTGCAGGCTAGCTTACCTCCAGATCAAATAAGTGATCAGAATGTCCCACCAATTAATAAAGCCAGATGTCAGAATCTGGGCCATAACAACTTGGCTTTTTAAACACTGGTGTCATTATATGCACTAGTAACCAGCATTATTTTATGATTCTTTACTTTTGTACAATATTTTTCAGTGAGTGCTGCTACCATTTGGGAAAAGAATTATCCTCTTTGCAAGAAATATACCACTCATTGCAACTCCTTCAACTTTCCACCCACTGAACACCAGTAACGCCTTTCCTCTCATAATTTATCATGCTCCCTAAAGCAGAAGTTACCGTCAAAGCTGAGAACCACTGTGCTAATGAAAGACTCGAGATCATTACCACACTAGAAAATCAAGTATTAGAATTTTTGCAAAGCAGATGTGAAGTGACATATTTTGTATATCAAACATGTAATGGCTAGAGGCACATTCTCATTACATTTAAAATCTAATTTACATTAAATATTCCACTGAATGTAATTAAAAACAAAATACTCATGGAAATTGCCATTTGTCCTGCTATAGAGTTAAGACATTGTTTATTAAAACAAAACAAAAACCATGGGGCAGATGTTTAGCCTTGTGGTTAAGACAATGATTAAGATGCCAATACTTTGGTTTATTCCCAGCTCTGACTTAGGAATGCAGCTTCCTGCTAATGAAAACCCTGCAGGGTAAGCATGCTAGCCAGAGTGATTTGGTTCCTGCCCCAACCTGAGAGATCTGGATTAAGTTCCAAGCCCCCAGTTTTGATTACCATCAGGGAACCATCGTGAGCATTTCAGGATAAACCAGCAGACTGGAGCTTTATATCTCTATCTCTCTGCCTCTGAAATACATAAATCAGAAACATCAAGTCAGAGTCAGTCATCGGCTTGAGCAATGAAGCAAACTAGATTCAAATTATTTACTAGCAAATCTCAAATCTTAAATCTCTCATTGATTAAAAGATAAGGAAATTTGTAACAAAAAAAATGGGTATTTTCCCAACCGACTTGTGAAAAATCAGGGTTGTAGTGTTGATGTGATCTT
The DNA here is from genome assembly GCF_964237555.1 of Oryctolagus cuniculus. NCBI lineage: Eukaryota > Metazoa > Chordata > Mammalia > Lagomorpha > Leporidae > Oryctolagus > Oryctolagus cuniculus. The sequence continues at coordinate 52,127,238 of NC_091435.1, forward strand.
TCTTGTCATGACGGACCTTAAGGAGAAAAATGATAAGGTATTATTATCCCATAATAATAATCAACTGAATATTTATTCAGGTACCTAAGGCTTTCTGTTTAATATTTTTTCAGCTATAAAAAAAATGTCAATTCCTAAATGAAGAGATGCCACAATAAATGAAAGACCTGTTTACCCATGGCAAAGAAACATAACAAAGCAAGTGTGAATGATGCAGCAAGTTTAGAAAAATGGAAGCTGCTATTAAGCATGACAGGCTGTCACAACAGTAAACACAGTCATCAACATAATCATAGCAATAAAATAATATTTGTGTTCAGTTTCTTTCAAGAAGTTAAAATAATGACATCCTTTCTAAATTAACAGTTTTAAATAATGATGGAAAAATAGGAAAACCCAGAAAAAATCTTTAAATAAGTAATGTAATAATTTAGAGTCACTGCTCTATATGTCTGTTTTTCTTCAAATTTTCTTTAAGGTAATTGCATTTATATCTCTTTTTCTTTGCTGTACATGGCTTTCTTATTTTCTTTATGATCTAATATTCTTGATCTATACTTCCTCCTACTTAGCTTCAATAAATCCGTAATCAGCTACAACTGCATTATTTTAGTTTTCTACAGCATATAATAAAATCTGTATTTCTTGTGATTATTTTCTCTATTGTAACAACACCATTTCTTTTGTAACTTTAAATAAGAATGCTGTATAAATGTATGATATAATTACCTCCACCTGGTATTCAGTGGAATGCCTTCGTTATGAGTGTTTTTCCAGACAATGATGAAACACTGCAATGTGGAAACTGCCTTGTGTGGGAAACATTGCACACAGGTGCACATTAACTCTGTGGTTAATGATAAATATTCCATGCACTCATGAAGGCAGATTAGCTCCACTGTTCCTTGTAAGCTACCACAGAACTCTTTCTGGCCAAACATTTGGTGCTTTTGCCACAGTTCTTGCTATTTAAGGGGCCAGTTTACTAAGGCCCCCTAAGATCAATAACAAACCTAGTTGATCTGTATGCAGTTTTCTTTGTATGCTTCTTTTAATGCAAAACACAATGTATGGGTATCACCCACTAAAATACACATTGTAGCATTGTCATCATGTAAAATTATGTCTAGAGGGCTAAGAGATCCAAGATTTTCTTCCTTTCTTTCTTTCTTTTTTCAAGATGTACTGATTTATTTGGAAGGTAGAGTTACAGATAGAGAGGAGGAGATAGAGACACAAAGACCTTCCCTGTGGTGCTTCACTCCCCAAATGGCTATAACAGCTGAGGCTGGGCCAAGTGGAAGCCAGGAGGCTAGAACTGGATCTGGGTATCCCATGTGGGTACAGGAACCCAAGCCCTTGGGCCATCTTCTGCTGCTTTCCCAGGCTATTAGCAGGGACCTGGATTTGGAAGTGGAGCAACCAGGACTTGAAAGTGGCACTCACATGGGCTGCCGGCGTCGCAGGCCACCTATTAACCTACGGCGCCACAACCTCAGGCTTTCTGAATAGAAGCAAGAAATACAGAGGATAGCATCCAAGGTCCCTTTAATTATAACTCACAATCAAAGGAACCTCAAGTTTTAACTTATATTTGGTGGAAATTTTGTGCCAAAAATACAGAATAAATTCTCTTCACAAACATGGGCCTGAGCACCAGATCTACATGTGGGAGGAGAGTCTCACTGCAGATGGGACATGTAGAGTTGCTTGACCTGGTGGGAGTTCCAGGTGGACCAAATGAGAAACGTCTTACAGCCATCAGTGGAACTTGCTTTTAGGATACCACTGTGATTTCCTCTTAGACTGGCCATAACAGTAACCAGTGCTGCCCACTCACGGATATTTTGTGTATATTAACTGAGTGATTTTGGCATTTTTCAATTCATTGAGGCTCCTAATTTCAACATTAGTCAGGCTTTACAATTTGTATTCAAAAGCTAGCAATCTCCCAAACAGGAATTGGTTCATTCTTTATTTTTCTTCTCTAGCAGGAAGAATGTGCCCTCATAGTCTACCTTCTGTGTCATATCACTTCCCCTCTGCTGACAGAGTTGTTGCTCTGCAAAATGAGAGATTTTGACTGGCTGATCTCCAAAGTGTTGTCCAGTCCTGATAGTCATTTATTCTGTGATTCATTATATAAATGTAATGGACACATTTGCAAGTACTTTCCTTATTTCATAATAGTCTTCTCAATCATGAAAACGCATGTGGTTCTGCCTTTGCAAACTCTCATGTCTTGTCCCTATCAGAAAAATCTGACAAATTAAGAATTGTGTACATTAATTTTTTATTCCTGTTTCAAAAATGTATACAGTTACTGTTTGTGTAGACATCTCCCCAGTTTTAAACAGCAGTACTGATAGCCTAAAGTAAACCCTACTGCTCCTTTTGGCACAGCACAGTTCTCACATCCCACTGTGGCTACTTTCTGCATGTCTGTTCTCATGTGGGTGTGAACTCTGCAAATAAACATCAATGACTGGCATTTATATCCGCTTTGTCATTGCACAGCACAACTATGTTCTAAATGCAGGTTTAGAATTTTTATCTTAGCATTCCAGTGCTTCTAAACCCTCTTTGATTGTAGCAAGAGGAGCTTTCTTTTCAAGAATATACATTGATTTTTATAAATGTGTAAGTAAAAATGCATCCCATTTCTCTAATTTCATAGCTTCTTTGTAAGATTTATCAGCTTTGTTGATTTCATTCCAAGTAATTGACAACAACTTTTACGTATAGAAGACTTTGATTAATGTCACTTTTTATCTCTTAAAAGGATCCTTCCCAGCCATTGGGGTGGAGACGTTTTGCCCCAGCTTCCTGAGGGCAGGGTTTTTAAATAGCATCCAGGCCCCGCATCCAGTGCCAGGGGGAGGATCTCTGCCCCCCAGGATTCCTGCTGGTAGGTATTTCAGGTGAAGTTTTCTGCCACCATCTACAGTAGTAGGACTGTGCTCACAATTGATGGACCCATAGCACAAAAATGAGTATTTCTAAAGTATATTGTTTAGAGAATTGCAAGTGACTCTTTTTGGGTGCCAGAGCCATATACGTGATACCTAATTATGTGAAAATAGCATCAAAGAAGTGCATAAGGAACTGAACCCTAAACACCCAATTAACATAGTGCTGCCTCTACTTCTGAGAAAATTTCTACATAAGTAAGAACTAGAGCCTCAGACCCCTAATTTGTAACTCAAGAATAAAACAAAGATGAATTTTTTCAGGTACTTTGCTGCTTGGAATTGGCCAGAAAAAAGAATTATAAGCTAAGTGTTCTTGACCACATTTATAAGAGCTGATGAAGATTAAGTTTCTGTGTTGCTAAATAAAAATTATTTGAAGGTATGCCAGAAAGTAGCAAATTTGGGTAAAATTTTTGAGAAAGAAAATTAAGACTCAGTCCTTCCTAAAAATACCAGTTTGACCAAAGCCATATTTGATCACTGAGAAAAATATAGGCTGTTGAGCAGTTTAAAATGCATTCGCAGATTTTAGTAGAACACTTTGTGAATTATCTGTGGTATGACTGCAGTCACACGTTGTTTCTTCCCTGTCATTCAGCAAATATCCAGCTGCTTCTCTCATTTGTACTGAAGAATTAAAATCGCCTTTATATTTCATATATATCTTAGCAAAATAGAGTGAGTATTGATTCAAATTGAAAATTTCTATTAATTTTTCTCATAAATTGTGTACTTTTTACTATAATTAATGATAGTGCTAGAATTTATGATAATGACATCAATGTGTTCAAGAAGCGTAGCCTAGCCAGCAATATAATGGGAATATTTGAGAAGACTGAGACAGCCAATAAAAACAAAACACCAGTATGCACATTTCTTGCTGTTCTTAACATAATTATATCAACCAAGCCTAAGATTATTCACTGATTTTGTTCTGTTGTCTTTCTGGTGCCCTTGTCTACTTAATCAAAACATATAAAAAGCAACAAACTATAAACTGATGCTGATGACATTTAGTTTTATCATTGTATACTTTACTGACATGACTAGGGGCTTCATAGCTTCCAGAGTAGGAATCAAATTGTTTGAATTATAGATTAGGAAATTTAATTCTAATTGGTGTTATGCCACCTTCTACCTAGAAATAGAAATGGTATCAGTTGCACAGGAATTTTGCTGGGTATTTTCATTGTTCTTACAAAGAATCAGAAAGAAAAATCTATATAAGCTGAGCTCTTGACTGCAATAAGAAAATGTATCTTTCATACACATAATTAACAACTGAGTAATTAGAATTTAGATGAACAGATGATTTGTAGTTTAATGACCTAACCCTTTTTTTGAAATGACAAATCTGGTGAATTTAGATATATTTGGGAGAAATGACACTATGAAGTTTAGTAGTGGCTTGAATTATTCAACATCATTGATAAAAAAAATAATAATAATAACCCTATCATTCAGCCATGGAGAATAAGACAAGGAAGATAATCTCTCTACAGCACAAACATAGAAACAGCTTTCCAGAGATGTATTTAAAAGAACATTCTAGCACTGTAGTCTTCTAGGCTTTAAGCCAAATTCGCCTCCAGATATCATAAGAGGAAAAACCGAAAAAAAGACCTGTTTTTTTTTTCATAACTTACATACAAATCAGGTTTGACAAAATTGCTTCATGAAAAGTTTATAGATTATTCTAAATTTTGTTCCCTCAAACTAAAGTTAACTCACTTTTCCTGGCTTATCTCACTTTGAAAACTGATCGCCATATACTTTCATGTTTTTCAATAAGGACTGCTATGATTCTAAAGATAATTTGTATCCTCTCCCATTCAACAATAGCTTATTTCTCCAGAATTTCCTTTATAGGCTGTGTAAATAAAAATGAAGCAGTAATCACGGGAAGTTTTTACTGTTTCATTTATAGAAAAAAAGTAAAGAATTTCTTTGTCTTTTGATAGCTGAACTGATGATCCTTCAGATTTAAGACATCGCTTTGAGGGCAAGAAGCAGTTCTTCCCATTGCCCACATCATGACACTTTAAATAGTTAGCTGAAAGTTGATGTCTACTGGGAAAAAATTAGTTTTCTACCTATTGATTATATGTCACACTGTTTTGATGGTCTCATAAGACATTTGCTGTGTCATTCAATGAATCACAAAAACTGTTCTAGAGATCTTACTAATTTGATTCTCAATTATTATTTTAATAAAGATGGGATAAGTGACTACGTCTCATACAAAATAGTTTGTTTGCATCATGTCATACTGCCCAGTAAAAGAACACTATTTCTGTAGTACTTATTTTTACACTAATTTTAACAATAAGAGAACCACTAAATCATGAGACCCAGAAAGCAGACAAGCCTGAAATCAGTATTTATGTAGTATCTGTCAGTGGTTTATAAAATTTCTCATTTCCAGAAAGGTCATATAGTGAGGAGTTATTATCCCTAGCTTCAAATAGAGATTAGCACCAGGAAGTGTTGGCTGAAAGTTGAATAGCAAGTATATAATGAAATGCCTTTCCCATAGTAGTCACCTGATAAAATAAATTTAGAGAAGAGGAAAGGAGAAAATAGGGGAAAGAGCACATTGGAATGGAGAAGCGAATAAATTAGAATGACAAAAATGTAGAATTCTATTTTTGAAGCAGTCTCCTCCCACTTATTCTTCCCTATTAAAATCAAATTATATCTCCTTAAAAAGAATTAATATGCCTCTTTTATTAAATATGTTATCAGGTTACACTTTAAATAATGTTTGCTCTCTTTGTTTCCTTTAGTTAGTTGATAAATTCTGTGGTCAAACACTATTTGAAGGTGATATGAAACATTTTTATATGCTATAGAGTATTGCTTATACACAAAGCCTTGGCCTAATAGCTTACCTTATGACAGAGCCCTCCTCCAGTTTCATGTTTTTACCATACACTGGTGAAAGCAGAATAATTAAGACATTGAGAGATATAATTATATGATAATAGTGTTGGAGTAATATATGAAAGCTTCATTCAGTTTTGTTGTCATTTCACAACAATAATTGATATCATGAAGTATCTTAAATTTGCTTAACAGTCAACCATTGCAATGTGTGTTAGAAACCAGGACTTCTTAGTACAGATACTTAGTACACATCCATATGTGCTATTTACTCTGAATGTGATTGAATCACAGAATTTCAGCTTATAATTTCCTTTCAGTTGTAGGAAATTTATATATGTAATATGAATAATATTTATATGTATTATATGTAAAATTTATATGTAGAGATTAGATTCTACCAGATTCAAATGTATGCTTTAAACCAACAAGTTTTCCAATTTTGACCAGTATTGTGCAACAAAAAAAATAATAATTTCTGGGATTTATAAATATACATTATAGAAAAAAAATTCTGAAGGTCTCCCAACTACTTCCTTTGTGGTGATCTTAAAATCTCTTTAGTTGAAGGAATATTCTTCTGAGCATTCTCCAGTTTGCCTGCTTGTATTTAAATGCATGTGATATTAAAAAAAAAGAAAAAAACCTCTCTGCCATATGCACCTGAGCATCTCCTCTCTGTATACTTGTATTAGGTTCAAAGGAAATGACAAAGATGGAGTAAGACTCCCTCTCTACTTTTTCTGAATCACGTAACAGGAAAAATATAAACACACGGGCATTCAAAACCCATATTTGTAATTACTATATGATGAATAATATGGTTTAATATTATGCATTTATTTGTCTTTTGGAAAAAGATTTGGATGAGCCCTATACTCAAATAACCAAACCTTTTTATATTCTGACTATTGTCCCCCAACTATTCATGTTAGGAAATTGATTCACCAATCAATTTTCTATAAACCAATAGCATATCTAACAATATCATTTTTACAGCAAAGTACTTACAGCCCTGAGCTAGTATGAAAATGTCTTCACAGTCCATTAACAATGATTATCAATATTTTCCTTCTCATATTTCATGCGAAATCCTATCTGATATAGAGTCAGGGCAAATATTGCATGCACAATCCAGTCAAAGAATTTGTTTTTACTCAGAAGGCATATGGTTTAGATGTTAGAAATGAGCCATGAATGATAAATAAGGTTGAAGCTACAGAAAATCTAGGATCCAGTGACTATAATATTATCAGGTTTTGATGCATATAGAGAGCTGCAGAAAAAAATCAGTAATACATATGTAAGATTAGGTGGCAGACATTGAAGGAATATAAAATGAGTTAAGGAAAATTGGTGTGAACTCAAGCTACCAAGGAAAATCAACAGCGCAAAGGTGTATACACACTTTAAATATAATCAAACTGAAACTCAGAAAAAAATTAGAACAAATCATTTCATATTTTTCATATTTTTCTGACATTCAAAGAAGTCAGTAACTTTTGGATCCACCACCTGACATTTCAAAATTAATGACTTGCAACAAAACAATTCCTATTGGCTATAGTACTTCCAATGATGATGATTATTTAAATATTTTTTCTGTGTCATATATAAAAATTTGCCTTACTTTATCTTTAACAAAATATTATTCTAATAAGTGTACATAGCATAAAACACAGTGGTTTAGTTTTTAAGAAACCTCTCTCTTAATTGATGTGTGTATATTTTATACATTTATGCAATTGAAAATGTTGTCAGTTATCCTGAAAGGGGCATTACAAGTGAGTATACCTACTTAAGCCAAAAACTAATTATGAAGGGAATCACAAAAAGAAAAACTAGATTAAATGTGCAAAGTAAAATACTGAAAAAAATTCATTCAAAATAGAAACTGTAGTAATAAGAAAATCCTTCCTCTAGATTACTAACTCCTAGTTTTATTCCTTGCCATTTATGTGATTTCAAGCCCTGATACAGGCCCTACTCAAAACTGCCCTAGAGAACAGCTCTCCCTAGAGAAATCTCTCCCTCTAAAGCTTGTGAAGCTGTAGGCTTTAGAAAGAAACACTGCCAAACAGCTACTATTTAAAAACTGGTATGGGGGCTATAAGGCAGATATGAAAGGAGAAAACGGTGATTGCTACTTCTGTAGAGGGGGAGAGACACTTAGGGTCACTGATCGCTTGACAAACCAAACACACACAGCCAAAGAAGGGCAAGGGAAATGGCATGAGCCCGTCATTCCAGTCAAATAACCCCTTCAAAACATCCGCAAAACATCTGTTTCAGTTATTCTACATCTAGTGCAAAAGGGACTAGCTGGGTAATGTCAGGGTTGATTTCACTTTACTGTTAAAAGTTAGTAGATTCGGAAGAGCATGTGCAACATCCTCTGGTTCCTTGATTTATTTGAAAAGATATACACTAAAGGTTACCAAAAAATGATTTAAGATGCCGGTGTAGAGGGTAAAGCTGCCACCTGCAGTGTCAGCATCCCATATGGACACTGATTCAAGTCCTGGCTGCTTCACTTCCAATCCAGCTCTCTGCTATGGCTTGAGAATACAGTAGAGGATGGCCCAAGTCCTTGGGACCCTGTATCTGTGTGGGCGACCTGGAAGAAGCTCTTGGCTCCTGGCTTCTGGTCTGCACAGCTCCAGCCATTGTGGCTAATTGGGGAGTGAACCAGCAGATGGAAGACCTCTCTCTCTGTCTCTGTCTCTGTCTCTGTCTCTGCCTCTTCTCTCTCTGTGTAACTCTGACTTTCAAATAAATAAATAAATCTTTTAAAAAAAGATTTAAAATGTAACAATGGTAAGTTTAAGACTTACATTAGGAAACTCAGTATGGGAACATATAAAAACTTGAAGGTATGATTCAAACCTTGAAATAACATTTGATTATAAAAAATTCTATCTATTGCAGAGCTATTGACTTAAGGACCCTAAGAACACGTGATCCTGATAGCATGGTATAGGTCATGGACTCAGATTCATTATAGACTGTAGTTTGATTCCTGGTAAAAAATGAGACTCCTTGGTAACTAAAGGATCAGGTGAAATCTTGGTGATTTTTTAAACTCCCTCCCCAGTCTAGACTAAAAATCCAGTGAGGCTACAGACTCTTTTCCCCTGAAAAATGGACATGTGAGCACATAGGTAAATAAGTACATACAATTTCAGGAGTCCTTTGGATTTCCTATAATCCATAAATGAGGAATTCCTGGTTCTTAAAACCTCAATGTCCAATTTATAAAATTATGCTTACATAAGTGAGCACCATCATTTTTATGATAGACTGACAGTGCATTAAAAAAACCTCAGGATACATTTGATATCAAGCTCTTGATCATTTACAAAGAGAATTTCGATTTTTTTCCTGTCAGAAACACATGAAAAATCTTAAAAGAGACTTTAAATAATCTCCAGATTCTCCTAGTTCATTTTTTACTTCTCTATTTGGATTCTTTAAATAGTTTTGGCCTTTAACCTTAGTTAAGCCTTCTTATTAGCATGACTGCTTCCTTTATCATAATGTCATTTGAGTAAGTTTGAATCTAAGAAATATAAATCTTATGTGAGGCTATTTAAATTCTCAGTTGAGAACATATCTACCCCCTAGAGATTTTTATATTGTTACCAATTGTGCCATTTATTTTGGTTCTATTCTAAGAACCTATCAAAGCTTTTTAAAGATTCATCCAACAATCATTTTCTTCTTACAAAGAAACATTCTGAAACACCTTACACAGTGTGCTAATTTAATGTGTTATCTTTGTGTTGATTGGGGCTTTGTTTTCAGTGTGTTTTCCCTGAAATTGGAAACATGATAAGCATATGGGAGACTTAAATGCCTCTTCCTGTCCAGAGAACTATGTCTATTCCCACAGGGTAGCATGCAAGGTTCATGGTCTGTTTAAGAATATAAGTAAAGGCAGATCAATTCTGCTATAAAATATGCCTCATCTCAGAGTTCACTCTTCTGCTTTGTAGGATAAAGCAAGGTGGAATCTGCCCTATGACAGTGTTGGTTTTTCATAATTCTATTCACAGAGGTCTTACAGTGTATTTAACAAAACTGAACTTTAAAAAAATTAAACACTTTGTAAAAGTTACAGAGAAGATTCAAAAAAATAAATAATAACTTGCCTAAGGAGGAAAAAAGGAAAGTAGTCAGTGGCTTAACTATATAATATGTATGGATTACTTGACCAATATTTTATCCATTGTAATTAAATATCACCCTAAATGACCTATGTAGTTCAGATGCTACAATAAATTCACCTTGTCTAGATGTTTTAGTTTTAAAATGTCTAGTTTTCTTTTGATAATGAATGGTACACATAACCAGAAAGCTACATAGGTGATTGCTTATGTAACAATAAGACACTTTTGAAGACAGGAAACAGCATAGTATATTGGAAAATTCCTTGCTTCCTACCAAAAGCTAAGGTCTCTCTCTCTCTTCTTCTTCTCTTCTTCTTCTTTTTTTTTTTTTTTTAATTCAAAACAACACAATGAGTTCCCTTAAAATTCCATAGATTAGAAGTCCAGTCAGGCGAGGCTGGTTTCTCCACACCGAGTTTCAGAAGGCCAAAATCAAGTAGAGTTCTTTGGGAAGCCCCAGGAAACTGTCCATGACTTAATCCCTTGATTCTGAGAATATGCTACCTTACATAGCTAAGGACTCTTACAATATTTAGGATGGAACAGTTCCCCCAGTGTCTTCTGCCAAGGTCTTATAAGAACATATCACATTGCTGCTCTGAAATCTCTAGATGTCTCTTAGCACGCAATTCCAACTGCTAAGCCCTGACATTTAAAGCCTTGTATGAGAACATGGGGATAGTTTCAAATAGATTGATTTATAATTGAACTTTAAGATGATTATCACAAAGTATTGATTGAGAGACAGAAAAATCAAACTTCAAGGGTTTTTCCAGTCAAATTTCTTAAATATATATTTCTTATTTATATGGAATATTTTAGGGCTTTGTGGGCCACTAAAATCATAGAACTTCTTTTTAAATTAATTAATTAATTAATTTGAAAGAGCAGCAGAGAGAGAAGTTGGGAAGAAGAGAAGGAGGGAGGGAGGAAGACAGAGAAAAAGAGAGACAGAGAGAGAGCGTCTGTCTACCAGTTCACTCCCCAAAATGACGGCAATGGATGAGACTAGGCCAGGCCTAAGCCGAGAGCTAGGAATGCCATTCGAGTCTCCCACATGAGTAGCAAGGGCACTTGGGTCAACAATCACTGCTTTCCTAATTGCATTAGCAAGGAGACAGATCAGAAGCAGAGCCACTGGGACTGGAACGGTCACTCGGTCATGGAATGCCTGCTACGCAAGCAGAGGCTTAACCTTCTGTGCCACAACACCAACTTGCAAAATCCTATAACTTCTTGACAGAACATCACCAAGAGCAAAACAATATTTAGTCCGTAATGCCTTTCCAGGAAGTTTCTACAGTAAGACACAGAAATTCAGGGTAATTCTTAATCTTTTCTAAATTGCTAGAAGACCTAAGGGTCATTTTGTGGTTTCACAAAGTGGTCAAGAATCCCAACCCTAAAGCCAGATTGCCAGGCTGTATGCCCTGGCTCTGCCAATTGCTCATTGCATATTTTGGTCCAAGCTGCTTAAACTTTCAGTGCATCAGCAATGTTATCAATTAAATAAGCTAATATGCACTTACCACAAGAGTTGATAATGAGGATTAACTGAATTAGTACAGGTAATGCCCTTAGAACAAATGCTGATTTAGATGTAGTAATATTTATTTTAATATTATCTAAACAACAGAAATTTACAGGAAGAAACTAAGAATTAAAGCAGCACACAACTATTTATTTGACATATGATTTAATTTGTTTTTGAACTTAGACATTATATAATATTTAAAGGCAGGAAAATTCTCTGCTGTACTTTATTCATTGCTACCTAGTAGTAATTAACCTGTTGATTATTACATAACATTTATTCTGCTCCTAATAGTTGAAAAGCAGAAAGTCATACACAATTTCAGAACAAAAACTTTTAACTTAATCATCATTATATTAATTTTCTTAATTTAGATGTAATAATCAGGAAAGTTATTCTTAAAAACTCGTATGTTATTAAAAGTTTGCAGTATGGTTACTGCCTTGCAGAGAAAACAGTCTACATAGGAGTCTTTGGCAGTAACTCTTATTGCCAGCAAGATACTTTTAGTTAAGGAGAAATCTTTTTGCCCATATGGTAATTTCCAGTACAAAGAAGACATTACAGAGTATTATGACATTTAATCAATGTAGGTGGTATGCCACTCTCTTTAGAACTGGCTTAAAAATCATATTTTGTTTCTTTAGCTTCATGTCTTTCATTAAATCTAAAACGATCTAGATTAAGAAATACACCTATTTTCATAAATATAGATTACTCCTCCTAATTTCAATGCAGGTGTTTTATCACAACATAAAATGTTTTATTCTTAAGTAATTTGTTAAGAACATTTGTATCACCTTAAATAAAAAATGGAAAAGAAAGAAATAAGAGGGAAAAATGGAACCAAGTCAACTTACTGATTATATAGATTCCTGGATATAAATAGCTCCAAGGTTAAAATCATTAATTTCAAATTATTCATAGGACAAATAAGTATAAGTACAATGGCTGCAAGGGCCAGAACTTAGCAGATCTGAAGCCAAGAGCCAGGAGCTTCTTCCAGGTCTCTCAGATGAATACAGCGGCCAAGGGGCCCAAGTCAACCTCTATGGCTTTCCCAGGCACATCATCAGGGAGCTGGATTGGAAGTGGAGCAATGAGAACTTGAACTATTGCCCATATGGGATACCAGCCCTGCAGGCTAGGGCTTTAACCAACTACACCATGGCACCAGCCCCCAGAAGCTATTTTAAGAAACTAATATATTAAGAAGCTGTTTTAAAGAATTTATTAGTATGTTATTTTTAAGTAGGAAAATAATCATTTGGATTATTTTACTCTACCCTCAGAGAAATTATCTTGTTCATTAAAGACATATGAAACCTGAAAATTACAGTTGCATAGGATTTAAATAAACCTTTGAGATCCTTCAGAAATTCCTGAATATACTGACCTTAGTCATTTTAAATAATGAAAATTCTTACTCTGCAACCATTTCTTAGTTTAGGATTCAACGTCTGGTCAGTAAAGTTATATATAATACTCCGCATATAGTTAGTTATTCATTCATCAAGCTGCTATTGGATAGTGATTCAGTATTTGATATTAGATCCTATTCTCTTAAATTATTTTTAATAATGGAAAAAGAGAGAATTCTTCCAAATTTGTTCAATGAAGCCAGTATTGCCTTGATACCAAAACCAGACAGGGACACAACAAAAAAGGAAGCTACAGGCCAATATCCACAAGGAACATAAATGCAAAAATCCTCAAGAATACACTAGCAAATCAAATCCAGCAGCACATTAAAAAGATCACTTTCTGGGGCCGGCACCATGGCTCACTTGGTTAATCCTCTGCCTGCGGCCCTGGCATCCCGTATGGGCACCGGGTTCTAGTCCCGGTTGCTCCTCTTCCAGTCCAGCTCTCTGCTGTGGTCTGGGAAGCAGTGGAGGATGGCCCAGGTGCTTGGGCCCCTGCACCTGCATGGGAGACCACGAGGAAGCACCTGGCTCCTGGCTTCGGATCAGTGCAGCACGCCAGCCGTAGAGGCCATTTGAAGGGTGAACCAACGGAAGGAAGTCCTTTCTCTCTCTCTCTCTCTCTCACTGTCTAACTCTATCTGTCAAATAAAAAAAAATCACTTGGCATAATAAGTGGATTCATCCAGGGATTCACGGAGTGTTCAACACAGCAAATCAATAAACATGCCCAACATCAATAAAATGAGTGACAAAAATCATATGGTCACCTCATTAGATTTTGAAAGGCATTTGAAAAAGTTCAGCATCCTTCATGATAAAAGTTTGACCAGTGAAATTCGGAACAAACATACCTCAACATAATAAAGGTAATATGTAACAATCTTATAGCTAATATCATTTTGAACAAGAAAAGCTGAATTTTTCTATGATCTAGAAGAAGACAAGGACATGCACTGTCACTAGTTTTAGTCAACATAGTATTAGAAGTCCTAGCTAGAGCAATTAGCAAGAGAAGGAAATAAAAGGTATCCTGATACAGAAGAATTCAAACTGCCGATGTTTGCAGATGCCATGACCTTTACATGTATATGTATATATGTATATATATATAGGTTTTGATTACATATGTATGTAATAAGTTGTTGGACTTAATAAACAATTCAGCAAAGTAGAAGGATACATAGTCAATATACAAAAATTAGTAGCATTGTTATACACCAATAATGAATCATCTAAAATATATCAATAAAGCAATCTCATTTCCAATACCTATAAGAAATAATAAAATACTTGGGAATAAACGTAACAAAACAGGTGAAATATCTCTACAATGAAAGCAATAAACACTGATGAAAGACTTTGAAGAGGACACAAAGAAATGGAAAGATATTCCGTGTTCATGGATTGGAGGAGTCAACACAGATTCAATGAAATAATTATCAAAATCCCAATGACATTTTTCACAGTACTAGAAAAAAAAACTACTAAAATTTATATAGAACCACAAAAGACTCCAGATAGCTAAAGCAATATTGAAATAATGAAGCATCATCTGACTTTAAAAATCAGAGATTATACGATCTGACTGTTTAATATATTGTAAAGCTACAGTAATTAAAACAGTATAGTATTGGCATAAAAAGAAATCCATAGACCAGTGGAACAGAATAGAAATGATAGAGGTAAACTCACACATCTATGTGTGAACTTTGATAAAGGTGCTGAGAACATGCATTGGAAAAGATACTCTTTTTAATAAATACTGCTAAGAAAATTGGATCTCCAAAAGAATGAAAATTGCAATTCAGAACAATGAAACTCAATGCTTATCTCTTACAAAAATAAGCTTGAAATGGATTAAAGGCCTAAATGTGATACTTGAAATTTTGAGTCTATTAGAAGAAAACATGGGGAAAACACTTTAAGACACTGTGATGAGCCAAGATTTTCTGGATCAGACCCTAAAAGCAATGAAAATACAAGTAGACAAATGGGATTTCATCAGACTGAAGAGCTTTTACACAACAAAGGAAACAACCAACAGAGCAAAAAGACAATCCACAGAATGGGAGAAAATATTTGCAAAGTATATATCTGACAAGGAGTTACTATCCAGAATATTAAAAAACTCAACAGCAAAAAAAAATTAAAAAAAAAAAAATGGGCAGTTGATCTAATCAGATATTTCTCAAAGGAAGACATACAAATGGCCAACAGGTACATGAAAATATGCTCAGAATCACTAATTATCAGGGAATGCAAACCAAAAACATAATCAGATATTACATCACTCCAGTAAGATCAGCTATGATCAAAAAGAGAAAAGATAATAAGTGTTGGTGAGAATGAGGGAAAAAGGCATGCTTATACATCATTAGTGGGAACATGAGTTAGTAGAGCTGTTGTTTAAACGGTGTACAGGTTCCCCAAAAACCTTATTAGACCTACCATATAATTGAGAATCCCACTCCTTGGTATACAGCCAAGGAAAATCAAATCCATCTGTCAGACTTCTGCACCCCTATGTTTACTGAAGCTCTGCATACAGTATTCAAAAAGTGGAAACAATCTGTATCCACCCACCAATATATAGTTAAATCAAATATGGTACATATTTGCAATAGAATATTACTCATTCATAAAAGGGATGAAATCTTGTCATTTGCAACAATATGGAAGGAACTAGAGAGGTCATCATGTTAAGTGAAATAAGCCAAAAACATAAAGACAAACAAATATCACATGACCTCCCTCATATGTGGAGTTCAAAAAAAATAAGTGATATCACAGAAGTTAAAAATATAATTGTGGTCACCAACGGATGGGAAGGGAAGTGAGAACAGAGCGATTGGGAAAGGTTGATTGATGGGTACTACATTAGAGCTAGATAGGTGGAAGAAGGTCTGGGTTTCTACTGTGTATTTGTTCAAAAAAAACTTTGTTAGGATTTTATGATGTCTTTGCTATAAAGAAAATGTTAAATGCTTGAAAGGATAAATATATTCACCTAGTTGGGCAGTACACAATGTATATGTATAATGAAACTTCACATAATGCTCTATAAATATGTACAATTTTGATATGTCTGTTAATTTTTTTAAATAAAAAAGTCCATGTAGGTCTGTACCTTCATTAAAAGTTTGTGAAGGAATTTGATTGCCAAGAGTTTGGAATTTAATCCTGCAGGAAACAATGCTTTAAGTAACAATCCTAAAATAGAGTTTTGAGGCATTAGTCCTTTTCAGCAATTGACTGTTGAATTATTTCTATTGCCTTTTCCACTACACAGACATGAGAGCAGGGATTTTGTATCGGTTAACGATGTGTCTCCAACTCTCAGAAGAGTTATTTGATTCATGTTGGGCATTTTTTTTTCAAAAATTATATGATGTATCACTAAATATTCAAATATAATGTTGGTACAATGATCTGCTGGCAATATGGACAAAAATAGAAACAAGGAAAGTGATAAAGCATTTTGTAATTGGTCTAGCAAGTGAATGCAGGCCATGACAATGAATTTTGTATATAATTAACATAATATCCGATAAACAAAGATTTGATAAAATGAGTTTAGGATTACAATGGGTTATCAGACCCTGGTAACTAGAAGGGTGGTGATGTTTTAATTAAGAAAGAATTAGGACAGGAAGAGAAAGTGCCAGAGAAATGTTAAAAGTTCAGATTCAAACTCGCTGAGAATAAAATATGTTTAGGATATGATCTGAAAATAACAAGACAATAATATAAGAGAAAATAATTTTCCAGCTTTAATACTTATCATGTGAATAAAAACAATGATATAATATATTAACTGTGTCCAAATTTATGTTATCCATATCTTTTGAATGCCTTAGAGGGACAAGAAAATTATTTCGTTTATTATCAATTTCATTTGAGACTATAATTGTAATTCACTATCTCCACAGCAGAAACAAGGGAGGTAGAAATAGATTAAATTACTGGCTCAGAGTCTTGAATTCCATCTAGCGAGAAAAATACAGGCACTCTAACTGCCAATCCAGGTTATCACCACAATTTTTATTATCAGGTAGACAAAACATAGATGTGATAGAATGTTAAATAAACTGGAATGATTTAAATCTGTAATAGAGTTTTGAGGTTCTTGAGATTCGTTTTGATTCTTGATTTACTGCCTGCACATTAGAAATTGCAAAACTGACAAAACTACTACACCCAGCAAAAGCTCATTACTTACATGAAAAAGCTAAATCTCTGTAATTCCCTTCTTTGAAAGGTTCTCCGAGGCAAAGACAAAAAAAAAAAAAAGAAAAACTGTTTTGTGAGATAAATATTGTTTTGTAAAGTTTCTATGAGATACTTAAAGAATGCCTTTCTTTTTATTTCTTCAATAGCAGCATAAATATAGTCTTATGATCATATGGTGCCTCCATACTACATTTAGCAAAATCATCATTAGTATTGCGAAGTGTTTCAAAAGTAGATATGAGCCAGTAATTCCTAAAAATCCCAATGAAAGAAGATACTCTTCTCTATAACATAAAAGAATAATAAGGAATTTCATGATTCATTGTCTGAAATATAAATAAGTGGCTTATTTGAGAATGTTGATTCTAATATAGTTTAAAATATCCATAAGCATTTCTGGGCTACTTATGAAGAAAATTCACCTTATGCAACTTGTAGAATTATCTTTAAAGATCTCTGAAAACAAAACCACTAAGACTTCTAAAAAGACCTGGGATTCTGAGGATTCACTAACATTCAAGGATCCTGGAATAGATCCACAGATGTTAGTACAATGCAAATACTAAGGTGATTCTGTAGGCATGTGCAATGACTGACTAAAATTGCATAAAAGGAAACAAGCTGCAATATTTTTAAAAATTAGAAACAGAATAAATTTTCCAAATGTACTTTACCAGAGCAATAATGAAATATGAAATTTTTATATAATGGAAAATAAAACAGGAAAAGCAGTTCTATCAATAGACCTCTCTCGCCTAAAATAGATTTAAAGAAACAGCATTGTGACTTACTCGGTGAAGTTACTGCCTGCATCATGCTATCCATGGCAGGTTGGAGTCCTGGCTACTCCACTTTTGACCCAGCTCCCTGCTAATGTGCCTGGGAAAGCAGCAGGAAATGGCTCAAGTGCTTGAATCCCCGCCACCCATGTGGAAGACCAGGATGGAGCTCCCAGCTTTGGTCCAGCCAGGCTTTGGATTGTCCCAACTCTGGCCATTGCAGCCATTTGGGATGTAAACCAGTGGATAGAAGATTCTCTCTCTCCCTTTCTCTATCTCTCTCTCTCACTCCCTCCGTCCCTCTCTCTCACCCTCTCTGTAACTCTGCCTTTCAAATAAAATAAATCTTAAAAACATGCCATCTAAATTTTCATTCATATTTATCTAAATTATACATATCTGTCTTCTTTATTATACAGTGTACTATTGGAATATAAAGTTGCTCATAATCTTCACAGTATTACTAACTTCCCTAAAGAAAACCACTAAGGAACCAAATTACAGGTTAGGTACTATCAATAGTCTAAAAAACAACCAAGTTGAATTAACAGCTGCTCTCAGTTAATGCAGCTGCTCAAAATATGAAAAATGAAATCAAATGTGAAATTTCAAATTCACAATATGGGGGGGCCTTCATTTTATTCTTTTATTAGTCTTAATGAGAAAGTTAAAACTCATCACTGATGATTTTTTAAGACTGCCTAAAGTATCTCCCAATGAGTTAGACTGTGGACAGAACTAATTTTAAAGTACTTTGTATTCACATAGGTTAGGATCTTACTGAAATACTTCAGTGTTACGGTTCTCAAAATTTAGAAACTGATAACTTGTTTTTATGAAGCACCTACTATGCTTAGTTCTATGGGAAGTGACCTTGAGAAACACAGTGAAGGGGATACAAAGCATCTACAGGAGGAAAAGAAAGAAAAGCAAGCTAAAATAAAACCAGACACAGGAGTTCATACCACCTACCACAGATAGGATAGGAATGAAGCTGTTGAGCATATCACTTGTAGGAGACTTTCAAGGAAAAGGTGCAGTGTGAAAACTGGGATGGAGGGGCACGGACAGTGGGATTAGTGAGAGAAGCAAATTAGCATGTAATTCCAGCAGGTGATTACACAGAGTAAAGGCAGAAGGAGTCAGGACTGACCAAGTGGAAGCCATCATGACAACTGGTGGCGCAGTAGATGGTCAGGCTAATTAGGAAAGATGAGGTCCACCATTGAAGAGGATTGGCTAACAGGAGGAGACTTAGAGCTTTCATTGATAAATACTGTTTTAGAGCTGCCTGTAGCATAAAGGTTAAGATTCAAAGCTCTGACACGGACTACCTGAAATAGTGCCACTATGGCTATTTGAATTTGGACAAGTAATTTAATTTTCTATTCTTAATTTTCTTATGTGTATAAAATAATAGTGGTACATAGCCATACAAATGAAATTCTTGTGAGCTCTTTTCATTATGGTAAGTGCAGCATTCTTAGGAGGAAGATAAATGTTAAAGAAACAAAATGAAAGCTTTCAAATGTTCTTTATCAATATATTGGTCAAGACAGATTAAAAGCTGTGAAGCTACCAGTAAGAGAAAAATTCAGGCAACAATCATTGTAGGAACTAAACATTTGCCCCTTAACATCCATAATCCATTCTCCTTCAAACTGGAATGTTTATGTAAGAATCTTTATATTTAGATACAAAAAAAACCTTCAATTTCCCTACCTTGTTTCATAACTGTTTGCATCAGTTTTATCTCCAAACTGAATGAAACCAATGACATGAAAGGTTTCATGATCTATTTCCAGGTTAAAACCTGGATCTTCTAGATCAGTGCCCACAAGAGTTCTGACAGTTCATTTGACCTCAATAATTGCTGATAAAGTTCTTCATATTTGGATAAAATTAATGACTTGGAGTGACCTAGAATATAAGTTAATATTCACTGCAAATGGGAAGCTTCTCTGGGTTCTAATTCTATGCATAAGAAATTAGGTACTTTATTACTACACTTAACCTTTGGCACATCATTCTTTAAAATACAGATTCAACTGTAAAGTCTATCTAGCATTTTGCATACGTTGTACTAATTTGTGATGGTCATTCTTTCTAAGCTGCAAGGCTTTGAGTTCATAAAAGGGATGTGAATTACAATGAGATCTAATATTTTGGTCACTGATACACACAGATTCTTTCAAGATCTTCTTTGTGTTCATAAGGAAAAACAGCACATAGCACACACTAAATTGCTAAAAATTCCAATGAGAAACAAGAAATATGGAAGTAAAAAGTAAATATGCCATACAGGCTTATTTCAGGTAAATATCATTTTCCCTTCCTCTGAAATGAGTTTATCTTTTAAAATTGGGCAAGTGAGCAGAACTAATGCATTATCTTCCTTGAAACAAATTGAAGTTATTTATGTCAAATATACTACCTAATAGAGGTATATTGGAACTGTAACTATAGATGTAGTAAAAAAAAAAAAGTAAATGTTCAGTTTCTGATCCCAGCTACTGCACTAGACCAAAATACAATAGTTATTTTTCATGTAGTGCCATCATTGCTCTGTTGATCAAATCTATGTCCAAGAGGAGATGATTGAGAACTATTACAAATCCTACCAACTTTGTAGCATCATCAATCTATTTAAATTTCTTCAGTTAAAAGTCCTTAAAAAGACCATGACTGATGGTTTACAATTTCTTAAGGAGAATTTATGAATTTCTCCTTTTTGCTTTGCCTTAGGAATATTTTAAAAGTGCCCACTCTAACCTAAGTCAGCCAAAATTGCTGCACTGCCTTGTGTGTTGTAGCACAACTGCAAAAGCATCAACAGTGACTGCTTAACCCCTGACTTTAGCTTGTTAATTGTCTTTGAAGGAATAGTCAGAGGACAAAAAGAACACAATCTGAACAAGTGATTGCAGGACCAAGGAAACCAAATGCTTCAATCATTTGTAATTCTTTTGTAATTCATATTAGAAGTCCCTTTTATGAACTCAGAAGAAAATAATGCTATAAAAAAGATGCATATATATAATACAAGTCCTACTATAGAACCAGGTTGGAAAATGATGTTCCTAATAATAAAATAGAAATAACTTAGCTGCCACAGCTGGAAATCTCTTACTGCAACACATATTTTGGTAATTGTTCTAATCCTTGTGTGCTCTTGCTCTTTTGCAGGCAGACCAGTAATGATTGTGGTGGAATACATGGAGAATGGATCCCTAGACTCCTTTTTAAGGGTGAGGTATTCTTTTCTGATGGCATTAAATAAGTTATTTTGAGTTCTAAATTTAAATCAGTTGTCATAAATTAATTTTTGCATAATGTTATTCATGGCTTTTCTGTGAAGAACAGCAGCATTTTCTCTAGGGTGCATTTCTCTGCTACTGTCACACATTAGAGTGTTACTATGAGGGGAGGATGTACACTTAATAATATAATTGATTTCTCCTATAAATTCACATGCCATATTAATGTGTGTGTACATTCCAAGTGATATTATCATGAAGAAAGAGATAAAATGAAACTCTGTTGCCTCACGCAGCCATTCATTTTACTTTATCACGTTTAACTATTTAGTATCTTATTCTATGAGTGGTCTATAATGCTGAGCTCCTTAAATGGATATATATTTACCAACGATAACTCAAGTTCATTTCAGAAAACTGGTTCTGTCAACTTTGTCCTTCCTAAGTTCAATTGGCTGAATATTCAGAAAACAAAGAGAATGAGTAAAGCTTCTTCAGCAGAGATTTGTTTTAGAACACAAAGTTTTCAAGCATGATTTTTAAAGTGATCTGTCCTTGCACATGTAGTGTATATAATATATCATTTGGTTTATATGGTAGTTCCAAATAACAAGGATTCGAAGGCACCAAGAAGTTATATTTCAAAGTATATTCAAAAGATGTTTAAGATTTAAAAAGCAATCACATGCTATGAAAATATTCACTGACAGTGGGGAAAAATCAAAACAAAAAATCTCTAGAGTAAATGTAAGAGAAAGAGGGCAGATTGGTGCTGCCCTCCCCCCCAGGGGTGCCAAATGTAAGGAAAAGAACACAGAAAAGAGAAAGGAGACAGAAAACAAACTCGCAGCCAGACCGAATTTATCCAGAGAAAATAAATCCACAGAGGTGGGTGACCAACCGCTGGTGTGCATAGTGACTAAACACATGGCAGAAGGTCCGACCCCAAGGGCTGGGCTATTTTATATTTTAGATGGGCTGGGGTGGGAGTGGGGGTAAGGGACAGCAGTCAGAGGTGAATTCCTCCATACAGGTGTTTCAAGTTTGGCACAGCCTTCAGAACCTGGGGAAGAATATGGGGATGGGGTGAAGACAATAGGGCATGAGATCGGATTGAGACTTAGGGACTACAGATAAATTCTGATTTTATCTCTCTTCTGGGCAATGGGCCCAGTGGCTGAGGCTTATATCTTTATTCCATCAGTAAATACGTTCAACTGCAACAGAGGTCACATGTCTTCGTGTCATATGAATATGTCTATAATAGTTATCTATCTACAGGGACATAACCATTTTTCTGGCTTACAAAGTAGCTAACTTTTGCCAGTTGTAGTGTGTTGTATTATTTTTCTTCCTTATTTTCATGTGAAAATGGAACATTCTTTCATCACTTCATTTTTTTTGTCCCATTTTGTTTGGACAAGTTCTGTATGTATCTCACCTTTCTCTCCTGATCTTATTTTCCTTGATGTCATGCCTTCCTCTTGATATATTTACATTGTGACTGGATTGATGTCCACATTCAAGACCAGAAGCTGAACTCAACAAACTCTTGAGGTTAATATAGAGCAATACTACTCACACAGTGCATCTCTCAACCGAATATGCTCTTTAAGATGAAATGAATTTCTTTTTTTTTTAACTTTTATTTAATGAATATAAATTTCCAAAGTACAGCTTATGGATTACAATGGCTTCCCCCTCCACAGCTTCCCTCCCTCCCGCAACCCTCCCCTTTCCCTCTCCCTCTCCCCTTCCATTCACATCAAGATTCAAGATGAAATGAATTTCATAAGTGTTCGGGACACGAACTGGTTGTTCTTTTCTGCAGCCATTCTCAGAATATGTTGTTTTATAATTTGTATTTATTTCACTTGTAACTGTTCTAAATTATTTCATAATAACTTATGAGGACCACCTAAGGTACTTGAAATATATGTTGACTTACGCTTTTTCATTGTGTTTATTTGAAAACTCATTGTTATCAGACACATAACAAAATGATTCATTTTCTAATGATGTTTGGTATATGTTAGTTTTTTCTTTTTTAATTTAATTAATTAATTAGTTAGTTATCAGCCATATCCTAGAGCAGAATACAATGGCAATGTAACAGATGCTCAATTTAAGTTGCTGCTGAGAATTGGATCAAATGACTGCCACAAGCAATTTAGATGAGAAATTTTAGATTCAGATATGCTTCTTATTCTGCTGAATTACTAATCAACTAAAATACAAAATTTAAAGAAATAATAATAAAGCATAATATTTACTTATAAACATTTTATGACATGTTTATAAGAGGTATTTAATAACAAATTTTGAACTATTATTTTTAGCTCTTATTATGTACCATCTTATTAAGACATTACCAGAGCAACTGGAAAGCAGTAAATGACCAACTCTTAGTGGCTGCCAAAACTGCTAATCAGCTAATTAGCTAATCTTGGATTTGCTGCTCACTGGCTGTGTGACTCAGCTAAGCACTTCCCAAACTTCTCTAAACCTCTGCTAACCCATATGTAAAAGGAGAATATTAATAATATCTATGTCATACAATTGTAATAAGGGCTAATGGAGTTGATTAGTGTAAAGTTTATAGAATAATGTATAGCACATTATAAGTGGCAGAGCAGGGGTTAAAACCTAAGTCTGTGATTCAAAGAGCCATTCTTTCATCTACTATAAAAACTTTTTTATTAAATTGCTTACTACTTTCCCTTATAAATCCATCCCACCACGTGGAATATGTCCCATCTGCACATAGGGTTTATATGAAAACAAATATCATAAGATTAAAATGCAAAAGAAAATGTGGTATGAATAGAAGAAATAATAGGGTTTCTATTCCCATCTTACCCTCCTTTAATATTCTTACTCTTCTTTGTAATCATATCCCTACTCTCCCAGAAGCTTGAAGTGCTTTATAAACTTTATGTCAATAGCAGGCACTCAACTCCCCATGGCAAGCAGAAATAAAATATATAAATGTATATAGCCCATAAATTCTCAAAAGTGAAGTCATTTTTCAAACTACTGCTTTAGAATTTGATAATCGCAGCTTCTGTGAGCACAGAAAGTAGGAAGTGGCTAAATGCATTGCGTAGTAGGGGAGCCGTCCATGGCTCATTAATAGCCTTCTATGCTTACTAGAAGCAGAAAAGATTTCCCTTTGGTCTGCCACACTATTTGAAAATCACTTCAATTTGCTATTTTATTATGAAGGAGTGGTAGCACAACTAAGTACAAGATTACAGACTAGTGCCAATGCTGGTGGCTGGCTAGCAGTGATATTGTACTGGATTCATAAATCTCATGCTGTTTGGGGTTCTTTAGATGCTCTTGAGATATATATTGGCAGGGAGGTTTGGGCAAATATGTAAGGAGGAAGGTGTACTTGTGTGCATGTACATGTACGTGTGTGCTCAAGGGTTACAGAAGTGAGTGTGGGTATAATTGGATGTGCTTCTAATTGTAAAACAAAATGCATTATGACTTAGCAGTGAAAACGTAAGCCTGCCTGCCTGCCCAGAACATGGCATCATTGGTGTACAGATTTTTCTAACCTTGCCAGATTAATACACCAGTGTGAATTCACTGTAGCCTTGACCATTCTCTCTACAACTCTCTACAACTATACATATATGGATTTCATAAACACTTTGTGTGGCACAACCTAGAAACTGCCTGCTTCTATATATTTTAAAAAATATTTACTATGTTTATTTGAAAGGCAGAGTGACAACGAGAGAGGGAGTGAGGTTTTCCATCCATCTGTCGGTTCACTCCTCAAATGATTGCAACAGCTGCAGCTCAGCCAGGCTGAAGCCAGGAGTTAGGAACTTTATCTGGGTCTTTCATGTGGGTGGCAGGGAACAAAGCACTTGAGCCATCTACTGCCTTACCAAGTCCAATAACAGGGAGCTGGATTAGAATCTAAGGAGCTGAGACTCGAACCAGTGCTCCCATATGGGATGCGGATATTGTAAATGGGGGCTTAATCCACTATGCTACCATACCAGCCCCTGCTTCTAAACGTAGGACCTCTATTTTGCTAAAACTATTACCTAGAAAATAAAACAATTATAAAATATTTTAATAAGTAAAAATTATAAAACATTGAAATGTCAAATGTCAACAATAAAAAAATTATTCCTTTGTTTTGTGACATTTGTTGAATGTGAATTTATCTTATCACAAAATTCAATTGCACCAAAATATAATAACATTTGTTACAATTCAACATGATGAACTATTTTCATGCACAGCCTTTTGCTTATATCTCAAATCCATAAGCAACAAACCTAGGAGAAATTAACAAAGACCAAAAGCAAGCAGGATTGGATTGAGTAATGAAACCATACCTCAAATATGCTCAAGGTTGCCAGTAAGAAGGTAAGTAGGGGAACCAAAGGGGTTATGCCTGCAATGCTGGCATCCCATATGGGTGCCAGTTTAAGTCCTGGCTGCTCCTCTTCTGATCTCTGCTATAGTCTGGGAAAGCAGTAGAAGATGACCCAAGTCCGTGGGCTCCTGCACCCATGTGGGAGACCCAGAAGAAGCTCCTGGCTCCTGCCTTCGGAGTGGCCCAGCTCAGGCCATTGCGGCCACTGGGGAGTGAACCAGAGGGTAGAAGACTCTCTCTCTCTGTGTCTCTGCCTCTGCCTCTCTGTAACTCTGACTTTCAAGTAAAGTAAATAAATCTTTTTTTTAATGGTGAGTGGGTCTATGTACTGTAATACAGATATGAAGAGGAACAGAATGATCTGGTTATTGGGAGGAAATGATGAGTTTAATTTGATCATTTTCCAGTTGAGGTGTTTGTGGAACATGCCATGAAGATGTCCAGACAGCGATTAGAAATATAAATCCGCAGCTCAGTGAAAAAATCCTGACTATAGTTAAAGATCCAGGAGTTGATAGCACAAAGGTGGTTATTAAACTTGAGCCACGACTTTCCAAAATCTTTTAAAGAAAGAGAGATGAATAAGGTTGGAACTATGCCACACCAATGTGAGGGACAGCATGGCAGAGTTTCCAAAGGTGACTAACAATGAATGGTCAAGAGGAACAGGGAGACCCAAATCCCAGAGAACAGAACATTTTAGGCATCAGTGAATAAGCAATTTTATCCAATCAGCAGAGAAATTCTGACTGAAAGGTGTCTTTGTGATTAGCCATGCACAATGTCACTTGTAATGGATTGGCCCCAGATAGAAGCCAGATTGCAGAGGGGGCAAAAATGAGAATGAGTGATTGACAGGAATTAGAAGGCAGAGACATTTCCTTTGAGGAAAAGCAGGTGAAATGTTACAGCAAGGTAAATCAGATATTAATAGACTGAGTAGAAAATTGTCGTTTCTTCATTTTTATTGTGATAAAATATACATAAAATTTACCATCTTAACTACTTTAAGTGTACAGTTCAATATTAAATTCTTACCATTGGGCAACCATCACCACTAGACATCTTTTTATCTTGCACATCTGAACTTTTTTTTCCATTAAACAAAAACTCCACATTCCACTCTTCTCCCAGCCCCTGGCAACAACCATTTTATTTTCTGTCTCTATGATTTTAACTGTTCTAAGTACCTTACATAATTGGAATCTTAGTAACTTGATCTTTTTGTGATGAGGTGGTTTCACTTAGCAAAATGTCCCCAATGTTACTCCATGTAGAAGCAACTGTCAGGATCTCCTTCCTTAGGCAAGCATTGGTGCAATAGTTAACAGACCACTTGGGATGTCCACATCCTATATAGGAGTGCCTGGGTTCAAGTCTCATCTCCACTGCTGATTCAGCTTCCTGCTAATATGTACACTGGGAGGCAGCAGGTGTAAGTTCTTGGGTCTTTGCCACTACTCAGGTAGGAGACGCAGATTGAGTTTCAGGTTTCTGGCTTTGGCATGGCCCAGGTGGCTGTTGCTAGTTTCTGGGTGAGTAAACCACCAATGGATGAAAGATCTTTCTCTCTCAATGTGTGTGTGTGTGTGTGTGTGTGTGTTATCCTGCCTTTTAAATAAATAATAAATAAATCTTCTAAGTAATTTGAAAGAAAAATGAATCTGCTACTTTTTAAGGCTGAGTAATACTCTATGATGTGCATATGTCACTTTCTGCTTATGCATTCATTCATCAGTAGGCACTAGGCTGCTTTCATGTTTTAGCCACTGTGAAGAATACTGCTATGAGCAGGAGTAAACAAGTAAGTCTTCAGCACTCTGCTTTCTATTCATTTTGTTATATATGCAGCATGTAAGTGATGGGTCATATTTTATTATATTTTTAACTTATTGGGGAATAGCCATATTGTTTTCCACTGGCTATCTCATTTTACATTCCTACTAATACAGCATAAGAATTTCAGTTTCTATGTGTTCTCACTAACATGTTTTGCTTGGTGTTTTTCTTTGTTGAAGTAACCATCCTGATGGGTATGAGGTCATGTCTCATAGTGTTGATCTGCATTTCAGTCAGTAGTGATGTTCAGCGTTCTTTCATGTGCTTACAGATCTTGCAGATCTTTGGAGAAGTGTCTGTTCAATTCCTATGCCCATTTTTAAATGAACTTGCTTGATTATTTTTTGAATTTCAGGACTTCTCTATATAGGCTATATATTAATCCCCTATCAGGTACATGACCTGGAAACATATTCTCTGATTTTTTTTTTTGGGGGGGGGTGGTGGAGGGGTAGGGGCATCTTCTACTGCTTTCCCAGGCCATAGGAAAGAGCTAGATCAGAAAGTGGAGCAGTTGGGACTCAAACCGGCATGCATATGGGATGCCAGCATTGCAGGTGGCAGCTTTACCCAATACACCATGGCACCAGCCTGAAAACATTTTCTCCTATTCTATGAATAGTCCTTCTACTGTGCTTGTGGTGTTTTTTGATGCACACAGTTTTATATTTTCATGACATCCAGTGTTGTTTTCTCTGCCTTTAGTGTCATATCTGTGATATTACGATACATGTATATTTTTGGTTTTAATTTACAATTCCTGACTCATAAGTGTCTTCTAAAGGCAAGCTACAGAAACTAGAATTTCTCTTCCCAAAGGTGGATCATAGAAACTAATCTTCATTAACTATCACTGACTACCTTGTCTGATAGTCGATTATAGGACTCTTTTCATTTCAGAAGCTATGCCCTATAGGAATAATGCCCACAGGGGCCAAGAAGGATCTGAGCAGGTAGGCCATGCTGGGTTTTCCACACAGACTAGTGGCAACCACGCATTTGTAAGGAAGCCAGGGTTTGGAAGAGCTTCCAGACAGCTTAGCACATGGATATTCCTGGAGGGTAGCACACCCAGAAACACATGGAAGCTCCAGGCCCCTCTCCCTTACCTCACATCTCTGTATCTGCGCCCTTTGTAACATCATTTATAATAAACAGGTGAGATTGTTCCCTAGAATTCCATGAGCTGCTCAAACAAATTAACCTAGCTCAAGAAGGGGGCCATAGGGTCCCACTTTTTAGCAGGTTGATCAGAAGCATAGGCAAAACAAGCCGGGGCTTGCAGGTGTCCACTAAATAGGACATATTGGAAGTGTGGCACTCTAATATGGAATGCAAGCATCCCAACTGGTGACTTAATCAGCTGAGCCACAGTGTGCGCCCCTGTTTTACATATATGCACATATACATTAATTTTATTATGTTGAAGTAGTGCTGTACTCTGTGGGATTTCAATTTCCTCAAATGCTTTTTCTATCTCAGTTGGGATGGTGATGTGGTGCCTTTTTCCTTCATTCTTTTAATGTGGTATATTAAAATGATCAATTTTCATATTTAAATCATCCTTGCATTCCATGAATAAATTCCATTTGGTCATGGTGCATAATCCACTTAATATGCCACTGAATTTGGTTTGCCAGTACTTTTTAGAGTTTTTTTGTATGAATGTTTGTAGGGATATTAGTATATTATTTTCTTCTACTGTCTGTCTGGCTTTTAGTATCAAGGTAATGCTGGCTGGCTTCATAAAATGAATCAAAGGGTCCCTCTTCAGATTTTTAGAAAATCTGAGAAGTGTTGGTAGTTTGTTAAGAGATTTATATAATGAAATCAATAGGTCCAGGACTTCCTTTTGCCAAGGGGTTTTTGATTACTGATTAATTCTCCTTACTAGTTGTAGGAATATTCATATTTTCTATTTATCATGAATTAGTCTTGATAGGTTTTGTATTTCTAGGAATATTTCTATTTCATCTAGGTCATTCAGTTATTAACTGCAATTATTGATGAAATTCTCATATCTTTTTTATTTCTGTGGAATTATTATAAATGTCCCTAATTTTAGTTTGTATTTTAATAATTTGAAACTTCTCAGTTTTTTTCTTGGTTAATTTAGAGAATGTTTTGTCAATTCTGTCGATCTTTTCAAAGAACTAACTTGGTTTTATTTATATTCTCTGTTGATTTTCTATTTTTCATTGCATTTAATTTATTCTGATTTGCTCTAATTTGTATTATTTTCTATTTTCTCCTTTTACTAGCTTTGAATTTACTTTGTTCTGTTTTATTTTCATTGTGTTGGGAAGTTATGTTGTTGATCTGAAATCTTTTTTTCCTTTTTTTTTTTTTTTTTTGACAGGCAGAGTGGATAGTGAGAGAGAGAGAGACAGAGAGAAAGGTCTTCCTTTTGCAGTTGGTTCACCCCCCAATGGCCGCTACGGCTGGCGTGCTGCAGCTGGTGCACCGTGCTGATCCAAAGGCAGGAGCCAGGTGCTTCTTCTGGTCTCCCATGCGGGTGCAGGGCCCAAGCACTTGGGCCTTCCTCCACTGCCTTCCCGGGCCACAGCAGAGAGCTGGCCTGGAAGAGGGGCAACCGGGACAGAATCCGGCACCCTGACCGGGACTAGAACCCGGTGTGCCAGCGCCGCTAGGTGGAGGATTAGCCTATTGAGCCATGGCGCTGGCCTTTTTCCTTTTTAACAAAAGCATTTGTGCCTATAAAATTCCAGTTACCTTATTTTTTCTGGGACCCATAAATTGTGATGTGCTGTATTTTCATGTTCATTTGTTTCCAAGTATTTCCTAATTTCCTTTGTGATTTTTATTTCACCCATTGTTTGCTTAAGAATACATGTTTATTCACAAATTTGTGGATTTTCCCAGTCTTTTCTTGTTATTGATTTCCAACTTCACCCATTGTGATCTGAGAAGATATTTTGTATGAGATCTATTTTTCAAAAAATTATTGATATTAAAAATTGTGGTCTGACATATGGTCTATCCTGGAAAATGGTCCATGCGCAAGTGAGAAGCATTTATATTCTGCTGTTTTCTAGTAAACTGTGTGTGTCTGTTACAGCTAGTTATTTTGTTTTTCAATTAATTTATTTATTTGAAAGTCAAAGTTAGAGAGAAGGAGAGACAGAGAGAGAGAGATCTTCCATCTTCTGATTTACTCCCCAAATGGCCACAACAGCCAGCCCTGGGGTCAGGCCGAAGCCAGGAGCCAAGAGCTTCTTCCAGGTCTCCCAAAAGTGTAGCGGGGCCCAAGCACTTAGTCCATCTTCCACTGCTTTTCCCAGGCCATAAGCAGGGAGTTGGATCAGAAATGGAGCAGCGCAGACACAAACCAGCCACTGCACCATGATGCCAGCCCCAGAACTAGTTAGTTTATTGCTTTGCTCAAGTTCTCTATCTCTTTACTTATTTCTCTCTGGATGTTCTATCCAGTATTGAGAATGGGAGCTTGCCTTCTCCAACTAATGCTGTAGAACATTCTGTGTCCCTTTGATTCTATCATTTTCCTTTTAATACTTTATGGTCTTTTATCAGTTGCTTAAATGTTGGTAGTAGCATTTTAAAATCAAGGACATTTTTATGATAGAAAGAAATTTAGATAATTTATATGCTGAAGGAAAAGAGAAAGGAAGAATTAAAGGAAAAAAAAAAGTTGATGAGGCAGAGGCAAAATAGCTCAGGAGATGGGAAGGCAGAAAATGGAGGACCCTTGTGCTTCGGACTGGAGAAGCCCCCACATCTTCCAAGATTGCAAGGACTATGCGTTGTGAATCCGGGTAGGTTTATGAGAAAAAAGCACTAATTGAAGGAAATGATACCTGGTGTTGTTGCATTTCTACACAGTGTAGGAGAAGAGTTCATATGGGAGATTTGGGTAAACCTCCATCTGAGGTAAATGTCTGGAATAATTGCTAAAGCTAAAACACAAAGTAGATGATCATTTAAAAACTGGGCCAAAAGGAGCAGATTCCACTCCAGGGACAGTTTTTTCAGGGTGCAAGCAAGGATAAGCAGTTCAAAATTTTTTAAATTTTTGTGATTCGCAGTGTAGGTCATGTAAGAAAGGATCTTCTGATCTGTAGGCCCAATTTTTTTTATATGAGTTACATGCATTCTTCACCCAAACATGCTATCTTTGCCCCTAGGAAAAATGAAATAGTCACCTGGTTATGTGGAACATCCAGCTGGTACTGGCAAATGGTGTGCATACTTGACTTCTGTTTTATAGAGCAGGTTATCACAGTAAAACATGGGTACAAAAAATGAAATTGGAGATGGTAGTGAAAGGATATTTCAGGAAAGAAATAAGTGGATCCATGCTATGTAGAAAAGAAAACAAAAGACTGATCGGATAGTAATAAAGAGAAATGTTATGGGCTAGAAGTCCTTATTGGGTAGAAGAGGAAGTGCAGTAGTTCTCCCTGAGCCAGAGTTTTGCTTATGGTATCAGTTTCCCACAGAAAACTGCAGTTTGAAATATGAACTGGAAAATGCCAAAACTCAACAATTCACATATTTTGAATTGCGTATCATTCTGAACAGCCGGGTGATATCTCACACTGACTGCCCTATCACATCCTACCCAAAACATGAATCTTCCTTTTGTCTAGCTTAGCTACATGG
Organism: Oryctolagus cuniculus; assembly: GCF_964237555.1. Classification (NCBI taxonomy): domain Eukaryota; kingdom Metazoa; phylum Chordata; class Mammalia; order Lagomorpha; family Leporidae; genus Oryctolagus; species Oryctolagus cuniculus. The sequence goes on from NC_091435.1 coordinate 52,159,374, forward strand.
TATATGCTATCTGCATGTTAGTTGATACTGCAGGGCATATGGTGAAGCCAAGCATAATGCACACGATGATCCCAAGTGCTCTCAAAACAAAATTATCTGCCTGTATTCTGGTAACATAATCACAAAGTGTGGGTGACAACCATCTTCTTTGTGGAATAGTTCCACCAGTGCTTCATGCTAGAAATAGAAAATACTTGCAATAGGAAGGGTTTTTATATAAAGCCCCGGGAACACACCTGGCCTCCTGACTCTGCTATGAATATGAAAATGTCAAAACTGTATTTCTACCTCTAACACAGCCTCATTGCTTCAGTTCCATTGCCAGGACATTATTAGGTTTGCCAAAGCCACATACACCCACCTAGTATTGATCACGTTCAGTCATCGATCGATGCAGACATTAGTCCAAACATAATGCACTGTTGGAAATTGTGCACTGTTGCTGATGTCATAACATTTATCAAATCTGTAGGTGAATTAAAATCAGAAACATAAATGCCTACTAGATCCTGTGGAGTAAAGATATGAATGGTTTTAAAGGTTTTCTGGGATCAGTGGGGAAATTAGGAAATTCATTCATGCAGGAAGACAAATTGGTGCAGAAAGATTTGCCAATATGCTTGATGTCAAGAACTAGAAGAGGGGGCCAGCACTGCGGCTTAGTAGACTAAGCCTCTGCCTATGGTCTTGGCAACCCATATGAGTGCCAACTCGTGTCCTGGCTGCTACTCTTCCAATCCAGCTCTCTGCTTATGCCCTGAGAAAGCAGTAGAAGATGACTCAAGTCCTTGGGCCCCTGCACCTGCATGGGAGACCCGAAAGAGACTCCTGACTCCCAGCTTCGGATGGCTCAGCTTCAGCTTCTATGGCCATTTGGAGAATGAATCAGAAGATGGAAGACCTTTACCTCTGTCTATCCCTCTCTCTATCTGTAACTCTACCTCTCAAATAAATAAATAAACCATTAAAAAAAGAACTAGAAGAAGGGCCGGCGCTGTGGTTCAGCAGGTTAAAGCCGTGGCTTGCAGCTCTGGCATCCCATATGGGCACTTATTCCAGTCCTGGATGGTCCACTTCCCATCCAGCTCTCTACTAATGTGCCTGAGAAAGCAGGGGAGGAGAGCCCAAGCACTTGGGCCCCTGCACTTATGTGGGAGACCCAGAAGAAGAGATTCCTGACTCCTGTCTCCTGGCTTCTACCTGGCCCAATCCTGGCTGTTGTGGCCTTTTGGGGAGTGAACCAGTGGATAGAAGATTTTCTCTCTGTCTCTCCTCTCTCTCTCTCTCTCTCTCTCTCTCTGTAACCCTTCCTTTCAAATGTATAAATAAATCTTTAAAAAAAAAACTAGAAGAACATATAGTAGGCTATCAAGAAGTATTAACAAATGAGGAATTGGAAGAACTTGTTGAGTCATCTCAAGAGTAAGATGAAGAAGAAATTGAAGCAGAACCAGCAGTGTGGATGTTACCCAAATTTGCCCAAGTGTTTCAAATAGCATAGACAGTAAAGGATGCGCTTAAGAAATACAATCCTCAGGTGAGATGCAGTATTAAACTCACCCACATGAATGCTGAAGGATTGCAGCCTCTGTAGCTGCACTTTGATTAGTTTAAAAGAAACAACTTCCAATTGTGACATAATTCCAAGTTCACACACACACAGACACACACACACACACCAAAACAAAAAATCTTCAACTAGCAAGGGTTCCCTGTCAATAGCCTTGTCTCCTTTTGATTTCCAATCACTGACATTGTGATGATTTAATGACCCAGGATCAACCTGAAATGTGACACAATGCCTGTATCATTCACCTCACCTCATCCTATCACATGGGGATTATATCAAATTACATCATCACAAAAGTAAGAATTACTAGAGTATAATAAGTCATTTTTAATTTTATAACAGTATATTGTTATAATTGATCAATTTTATTGTTAATTTTTATTGTTAATCTCTTACTGTATGTAAATTAAATGTTAACATATGTGTGTATGTATAAGTAAAAACAGTTTATGTGAAAGTCAGTACTGTCCTCAGTTTCAAGCATCTGCGACAGTTATAGAACATATAGCCCATAAATAGGAGGCAGTACAATGATATCTCTGCTTATGAGGGTAAGAGATCTGAAGGGAAAGAAGCGTATAGCCAGAAAGCAAGATCCTGACTGTGAGGTGACAGAGACAGTTCATGCTAGTTTGTAAGAGATGCTTTAGTCAGGAATTTTATTAACTGGTTGTTACGCTGTCAAAGCTTGAAATCAGCCATGATGGGAGTACTTACCGCATAGAAGTGGATAAATGCTACAGATCTGCTTAATGTTTCTCCAGACAGCAGGTTTACCAACACAACACTAGACTGATATATATCTCTGAAGTGAGACAATTTCAGAGTGAATATTTCCAGGTGTCCACCTGAAAGTCAGTAGCTAAAGTAAAAAAAATGAAGATTAATATTTATAATTAACTAATGTGACACACTTAGATGTGTTTCTCTGAGTTAGGCATTATTCCAGTCCCATTTGTTAACTCATCCTCTGTTTACAACAACACTATGAAGTAACACTGTATCTCCATTTTGCTAGGAAGGAAACAGAGGCAAAGCAAGATAGGTAACTTGCCCAATGTCAAACAACTGATCAATCATTCATTCATTTTTTACACAAATATCTATAAACAGACTACAGTAGACCAGTTACTGTCCCAGAGCTTTGAATATCCAAGAGGACAAAAACATAAAATAAAAATGTAATAGGAAGAAAAATAAAGACTTCAGTTAAAGAGATGATACATCAGATGCTGTTACTGCTGTAGAGAAAAATAAAGCCTAAGAAATGGAAGTGAACATGAGAATGGGTTTTAGAATTAAATTGGGTAGACAGGGAAGGGCTCACTGAAAACTGGCATTTGAGTGAAGATGGAAAGAAAGTGAGAGGAAGCAGTGGATACCAAGGGAAAATATTCCAAAGAGGGCTATGCCCTGAGGTTGGAATATTCTATTACTATAGAACTGCAAATAATTCTTTATGCCTAGTGATCACATGCCATTTCCCTACAACAATGACAATTCATGCTGTTGTCTCTTCCGAGTTATTAAGCATGACCCTCTTACTATGCTGTAAGGATAATAAAAATATATAGTCACCCAATCATTATGGTTAGGGTGGAGTGTTTAGGGAAAGGGTTGTAGAAGAAGTCAGAGAGTTGATGGAGGCAAAAAGGGGTACAGATATTGAATGACAATGGTTTTCATCCTTGGCTACACATGAAAACCATTTAATTTGAAGACCCTTTAAGAATTGCAAGATCTAAGCTGTACCTCAGATCAATTAAATTAGTCTCTTGGGATGGGACACATGCTTCACTATTTCCCAGTTGAATCCAATGTGCAGCCAAAGTTGGAAAATACCTGAACTATATTTAAAAAGATCATCCTGGTTGCCTTGTTGAGAAGAAACTGTAGTGAGGCACAGATGGATGGAGGCAAAAAGAAGAGTTTTGCAATAATCCAGGAAGGAGATGATAATGACTTCCATAAACATATTTGAAGTGTAGTTGATAGGAAGTGGTAAATGCTGTGAAGTGTTTTGATAGTTGACCCAACAGGGTTTTCTGATGAGTTGGATAAAGTATGTAAAAGAAAGAGAAGATTCATGGAAAATTACAATCTATAAATAACATACAATACAATACAATAATTGTTTCTAAAGGTAATTGTATTATAATATTAAGTATCTGATAGACATAAAACTCCTAGAATAATATTTGATACATAGTGAGTTACCCATAATATCATCTATTATTATTATTATTATTACTGGAGCATATTTCAAAATATGTCAGTAAGTATTTTAAAGTTGTTTTTCTATTGCTTCTTAGTCTGCTTATCCATATAGCTAAAAATAGTTTTGGTTTTCACTATTTAAAAAAACATAGATATTCCCCAGGAATATGAGTATTTAAATAATACATATAAGTTCATGTTAGCATTTCAAAAGTAATGTGAATCATTTGAAGAGTTTCCTTGAACAAATACAAAGCAAATATTAATTTAAAAATTAAAAGACTCTTTTAAATATTTATGTACTCAAATTACAAATCTAGTAAAGATGGCATTTTACCTTATGCTACTTATTTATTAATAATGAGAACTGTATTATATTAGCACACTTTTCTTGTAAATTGTGTGTGGTGCTTACATTTGTGCTGAGATATAAGAGTGAAATGAATCTATATCACATTCATTTTGTTTGACAGTGAAAAAATGTAAAATTACATTTACTCACTATAATAGATGTTTTTTATGAATGTTTCTACATTTATTCTTATTTCTTTGAAAGGCAGAGAGAGAGAAAGAGATCTTCCATACACCAATTCATTTCCCAAATGCCAGCAACAGCTGAGGCTGCCCATCTGGGACTCCCATGGGGGTGACAAGAACCCAAGTACCTATGCCATCATCTTTTTCTATTGCCTCCCAGGGTGCACTAGCAGGAAGTTGGATTAAAAACAAACTAGCCCCTGTGTGAACCAGTACTCTGATAGCAGGAGCTTAACACATGGTGCCATAACACACACTCCCAAATAGCTGCTTAAAACCGTTAAGAGTTACAGAAGAGTCTTCATTAAAGAGAAAAATATATGCAACTTGACGCAGCAGAAGAATGTTATCATATACCATGAGTGTGCCATCCTATTACTAAATACTGTGCTAAAAATAATGGGACATTAAGCATCCAGCTATATGAAACTTCATGCACTTAGAATTAAGCACATGAATGGCTGAACTTTTATTTTTAAATTAGGAGTTAGAGCATCAGAATCCAATACCCTGAATTTATTTTTTAAGCCTTTTAATGCTGTATTGTTTAATGTCATTTGTATTACTGTTACCATGAAATTACGTTTTAAATTCTCCTGATTAATTCTCTTTTTAAATATGACTTCACATTGATTCTTCCCATTGTTTTGTAACCTGTAATTATGCTTATCAATCTAGAATTTCCATGCATTCTCCAGTACTCCTCTGTTGTCATTCCTGTCTCCTTGTTTGGACCATCCAGGAGGTTTTGGATGTACAGAACTGAACATTCAACCCAAAACTTGTGTTTCCCAACCATACCTAGAAATCAAAATTACCTTCAGAGAGATATTTTTATAAGATATGCAGACACAAGCAGGGGCCTTCTTCAAAACCTTCACTGGGCAATTCTGAAACTCTTCAATTGATGCTTGATCAAGATGACAGCATGTGTGACATGTTGCCCACAATGCCAGCCAAAACATCTTTACATTTTTTCTTAGCTTTGTGTAAATGCAGCAAACCAGTACCAAATGTAGAATACCATCACAGAAACCTGAGCAAAAAGTTATTTTAAAAAAATAAAAGCAAATTCAGTAGTAAGCTTGGTAAGCTAAAGCTATATTATATTCAGATTCAGTTTGGGCTCTTAAAAATGTAATTCTAAAATTCATGTACCATGTTTCACAAATCCCTATGTATTCCTTTTCTTTTAGATTTTTAGGCATATGAAAAATAATATTTTAAGTTTCTTTGTGATTGAAATTTCTGATTCCATTCTTGATGGCTTCTCCCATCTATTTGTAAAAATACAACTCTGCCTCACTTAAATTCAAAATCCATGATAACTATGAGAGAAAGTCTTTTAAAGATTTAACAAGTATTCTTTGGGAAATTGTAATAAGATTTTCCACTAGGGAGGCCACCGAACCAAGATGATTTTCAATAAAAAGATATACTGACATTATTCAATTGTTATTTTTAAAACAAGTGTGTTTTGGTATTTTTGAATATATAAATAACCCCAGTCATTTCTTTTTCAAATTCAAGAACATTTTAAAAAGTCACAGTGTAGTCAACTTTCTGATTTAGAAACATAAAAACTGAATTTTAACTTTAAACTTAAGTTGTATGTGAATCCTCCAAGGACTGTTTTCTACAGTCATTTGTAAATCGTCTGTTCAGAACTCAAAACGCATTTTTCCATAAATATTTCTTTTTACAATATTAATTAAGTCCCTAGGCAGATCCATAAAAACTTTTAAACACAGATTACAGCTAAAGGATGTAACTTCCAATAGGGAAGAGGACCAGGAGTTTCCTTCAAAAAATGAAAAAGTGTGTTTTCCTCCCTTCTACATGACTTGCCCGAGGCAAAAAAAAAAAAATTAAAGAGCACTTTTCTAGCTTATCTACTTCTTTCTTCATGTTTTCAATCCAGACTCTGAAATATCCAGCTCTTACTGCTATACCTGTGAATCCCACGTGCAGTAATGCATATTCCTCATCTTCCTTGCCCCAAGGCCAGGCTTTTCCCACTTCAGGAAAACCACCTGTAACTTGGATTCTCACCCCACTGTAATCATTTTTGTTAATATTGATTCATTTGCTTCCCAATTATTTGAAAAGCAGAGAGACAGAAAGAGAGACACAGAGAGACAGAGAACAACTATCAGCTAGTTCACTCCCCCAAATGCCCACACACACACAGGACAGGGTAAAGATAAAGCCAAGAGCCTGGGATTCAATCAAGGTTTCCCACGTGGGTGATAGGAACCCAAATCCTTGAGCCATCACCACTGCATACTAATGTACTCATCAACAGGAAGCTGGACTTCGAAGAGTAGCCTGGATTTGAATTCCATCACTCCCTAGCTGAGTCTTAACCATGAAAACAAACATCTACTCTTACTCTGCTCAGCTCTAATCCTCCTTTTCTCTCACTGGCTTAGCTCTAGTTGGATATTAAATTAGACTACCTCATGCAAATAGTGACTCATAAATTCTATTCGAATTCCTCCAGATGAGTTTGTATCCTGTACATGCATTTCTGACCCAAATAGAAATTTTTTTTATTTTTTTAAAGATTTATTTTATTTATTATTTGAAAGGCAAAGTTACAGAGAGACAGAGGCAGAGAGAGAGGTCTTCTATCCGCAGGTTCACTCCCCAAGTGGCCACAATGACCCAATTTGAAGCCAGGAGCCAGGAGCTTCTTCTGGGTCTCCCATGCATGTGTAGGGGCCCAAGCACTTGGGCCATCTTCTACTGCTTTCCCAGGCCATAGCAGAGACCTGGATTGGAAGTGGAGCAGCTGGGACTCAAACTGGCGACCATGTGGAATGCTAGCACTGCAAGTGGCGGCTTTCCCACTATGCTACCCCCCAAATGGAATTTTAATTGTGGAATTTCAGGTTGCAAAGCAAAAGGAAATGAAACATACAGACAGTGCAGATGGGGATATCTTTGGACTAAGGGATAATCAGTAACCTGGAGGTCAACTCCTCTGTTGTATGGTTCTTTATTGATGCTCATCTTCTGTCTCTTATGAATCCATTACATTTCTGGCAACATCTTTCCTCAGGATGACCTCTAGCAATACAGAAGGAGGGATCAAGAGAGTAAGAGTCTTCTGTATGTATGCCTCACTCTTTTTGTAAACCATTTAGTAAGCTGCATTTCCTGTAGAGCCATTTTATAGCTCAAGTTAGAGGATTGCTAGTAATAATTTTGTAAGACATCAGGTAAGCCTTCTATTTTTGTCATTCTTCTTTGAATGACCAGTGCTATTTCATGCAACTTAAGGTTAGTGAACCAAAAAAGTCTTTTGACATACATGTGAACCAAACTTTTATTGTTTCCCTTTAGAGTTTAAACTGCCATAAGCAATCTTTGAAAGTGGGTTTATTTGTTACAAGTAACCAAGGCACCACTTTGTGAACTGGATCCTCTGTACATATTAGTGAAATGAGTGATATGCACTTTTTATTAATTCTACTCAAGAAGAGTGACTTATCATGTACTGAGTGTCATATTGTTTATCATTCATATTCACTGACTAGAATTATATGCTGTATAGAGTGTTGCACATTTTTCAGCAATGAAGTTAGAACACAATGATTTACTCTATAAGTCACAGATCTTTAAAAGTCCCTAAGGCTATTTGGTTGTTGTGCTTGACATGACCATGATTCTCCAGTGAAGATCTAGAATGGAACATAGTAAAAAATAGATGAAAGGCATTTAGTCTCCTTTTCCTCATGCTGCAGCAAAAACGTAAGAATATGGTAGCCATAAACAAAGAGTATGGCACTCAAAAGTGGAGATGACTGCAAGTGTAGCAAGATTCTGATACATCTTACTTATTCATGATCTGCTCAGAGAATCTCCTATAATAAATTTTTCCATAAAAAAAATTCAAGAAAATGCCTTACAACTTACAAAAAAGTTTAAAGAGTTCCACCCCTTTTGAAAGAAAAATAAGTAAATTTATGTCAGTTCTAGCCAGCAAATAACTGTTTAGTATCTACTGTGTCCCAGGAAGATTACTAGATCCTTGGATTACAAGGATGAACAAAACAATGTGTGCTCATTGCCATAGATGACATCATTTTCAAATCCATGGAAGACAAATACACATACAAAATGGTTTTAGCTAAAGCTGGCATAGACAGTGTACTTTAAATGCAATAAAAAAAATACTTGGTCCAACTTATTCCTCCACTTTCCTGACAATTCCTCTCTTCCTTCTAGTCAGTCATGGGTCTTGCTGGCTCTATCTCTAAAATACACTTTAGATGTGGTTCAAGTCACCAATATCACTCTCCTGAATTACTCTACTGGCTTCCAAATTGCTTCTATTCTCTAAGCTCAAATATATTATTAAACTAAAAGTCTTCTGTAGGTTTCGGTTTCTTTGTACTGGCCCCACCTGATTTTGCATCTACCTGCATTGCCTCTAGTCCCCTTAACTCTCTCTGTCACTCAACAAGCTCCTGGGGACCTTAGCCTTTACTGCTCACGCAGACCAAATGCCTCCCTAACTTAAGCCACTTAAGTATGTTGGGAACTATTTACTATTCATAGCACTCCATTTTATTTATATTATAATTCATCATTATTTAACATTATCTCATTCTTTTTTTAACCTATTTATTCAGTCTCCTTGCCTTCAATTAAATGTAGGTACAACTAGAGCAGGCATCTTTCTCTTCTGATTCCCAAGTTGATCCTTAACATCTTGGACAATAGCAGGCCCATAGTAGATACTCAATTAGTGACATTTGAAAGAATGAATGTGGAGATCTACAAGGGCCTCTTAGAAGAGATGATATGTGTCAATGAAAAAAACAGGTGCAAACTAGAAAGATATTCCAGGGATAGTGAACTGTCTAAATAAAAAAAAATCATATGCTGTAAGTGAATTGTGCATAAAATTTTTGAAATAAAATAAGAATGTGAGACTAAACTAAAGATATAAGCAAAGATCAGGTCTTTGTATTCATGCTGAAGACACTGGTTTTATTTTGTCATCAAAAATCATTTTGATTTTATATGAGTGACAGGATGAGATTTTATGTTTTCATAGGATATAAACACACTTTTTAAAAACAACTTTTTAGAAAATGATGTGATGGCTTCAGGACATCATGGCACTCACCTTACACTTGTCTTGAGCTCAGCTTCAGGTGAATGGATGCTGAGAGGCTTCAGTGTGAGTACAACCCATGAGCCATGGCCTTGAAGACCACTGGGACAAGCTTGCATTAGCGCAGAGATGATGTGACAGGTCAGAAGTGCTCTGATCGGGTGGGTGCTGTGCTAGAGGGCCTGACGGAGCTCTGCAGCTCTCAGGAATAGCAGACCTTGCTGTGTACGGCTTTCAGAAGCCCCTTCCAGTCGGGCTTGGACTTCCTGTCACTTAGAGGGTAAACTCTGTTTCTCAGCAGTCAGGCTGAGAGAGCGAGGAAGAGAAGGATGAAGACAAACTGAATTCCAGCTACTAAGCTCGGGGATGCAGTGTGTAAATATGCCACATTCACTCTTTTTCATTTGAATCTGCCTTCCTAGGAAGAAACCATATGTCATAAAAAAATTCATAGTTTCTTTTTGATTAATCTCCAGTAGGAAGCCCAAAGATATTAAATCTTGGTGCTCTCACATTTTTCTTCTCCCCTCATAAACAATTCAATTCAATTTGAATTAATATTTATCGAGCGTTGACACAATGCATGGCAGTACAGTGGATGCTGTAATAGAACTGCTACATAAAAGGGATGAAACCCATGTCCTACCTTAAGAAAACATTCTATTTTATTCAAGAAAATAGGAATAATATAGCAAGAGCAACCACAGCACTACAAAATAATATCAAAGGTTATTTAATTCAGTCAGCATGTATTATTAACCATCTTCCACATTCAAGGGAAAACAGTATATCCTAAACAAAACTAGAGGAGGATATGTTAGTAAAGACTAGAAAAAGTAATGTAGATTTTGTTTGAAGCAGGAAGTTGGATCATTTGTAGAGAAATACATTTGTGCTGTACCTCATGTATGAATAAATGGACCTATTATTTTTTCAGCCAGACATAGATAAATGGATCCTCATTTGTTAGAGTTGTTCTTTGTTTATTTTTGGTTTAATGGCCCTCGAGGTCTTTTAGAACTTGTTTTATTGGGCCAAATTTTGTTGCCCAAACCAGCCATGCTGAGATAAATCTTGGGCCAGCTCATTTTCAATAATATGCCAATAGATAATAACATAGACACAGCAATTAGATTGCCAGGGTTCAAATCCTGAATCCACAACTTACAAGATTATTAAATCTCTTTGTCCTTCAATTTGACCATCTACATGATGGAGACAATAACTGCACATTGGATTAAATTGAGAAAGTACCTGTAAAGAGGTTAGACTGTGGTGGCTGTGTGGTATTTAATGAATGTTAACTTTTTTTGCTGCAGAATAAGATGGCAGCAACTAAGATATGCATTCCCAAAGACTTGAAAGAGCTTCTATTTCATCAAACCCACATTTTATAAATAAAAGATAGGCAGAAAGGGAGATAGATACATAGATATATAGATAAACAGTTTTGGATTGGGGTTCCTGTGAAACATGTTATGACCGGTGCTGCAGCTCACTTGGCTAATCCTCCGCCTGCGGCGCTGGCACCTCAGTTCTAGCCCCAGTTGGGGTGCCGGATTCTGTCCAGGTTGCTCCTCTTCCAGTCCAGCTCTCTGCTATGGCCCGGGAGTGCAGTAGAGGATGGCCCAGGTGCTTGGGCCCTGCACCTGCCATAGCGGCCATTTGGGGGGTGAACCAACGGAAGGAAGACCTTTCTCTCTCTCTCTCTCTCTCTCTCTCTCTCTCTGTCTAACTCTGCCTATCAAAAAAAAAAAAAAGAAACATGTTATAAAAAAGATTTGCATGCAGGAACTCTATTGGGAGAGATGTGAGGATCTACTCCTTTATTCCTAATGCTTCTAGACTTCTGTCTTAGCAGAGTCACCTTTTCTGGGAATTGCACTTGGTTGGAAAAGCTTTCATACTTCTGTCCGTGGATCCTTTACTAGGGCAGCCTAAATACAATAAATGATTGATGTGGGAGCACATGGGCATGGCACTTCTTCCTTAGTTTAGACCAGCGTTGAAGGGTTAACCTAGATCCAGAACATCACAGAGAATGGATGGAGGCCTTTGTGCTGAACGCACTGTCTTTGAATTTCTGTTCAATCCTGCTTGCTTCTCTTCCTCACAGGTGTTAATCCTGAAAGTGTAATCAGGGATCAGAATGTAATGAAATTAATGTTTTTAGGTTTGACATATGCATTGTCTATCCTTATTTTGAAATGTGTAAAAATACTAATACAGTGTGGCTCAGTGCTTCTGCTTTATCTTGTTAACACTCCTGTATTTTACCCATCAGAACTTTGTACCATAAGTGCATATATCAAACTAGTGAAAAAATAAAGCTTCCTATCTTCGTGCTATTATGAAAATAGTTTTGACCCCTGACCCCATGTATCCTGAAAACATTTTGGCCAAACTATATAGTCCTATGAGAGAAGATGGAGAAAGTATCTTAGATTCTTTTCATATAACAAAGTATCATTTTTAAATGATACCACTTATCATTATTAGAAACATGATTGTAATTTGGTTGATATGAAAGCAATTAATCCACACAAACACTAGTGATAATACTATTTAAAATAACTAATTTTAAAAGTCTGCCTAATAGCCAAAAAGTGGAAGTTACCAAATATCCATCAACTGATGAGAGAGTAAACCGCAAAAATAGAAAATTATTTGGCAATAATAAGAATAAAGTACTGGTATATACAACAATGCAGATAGACCTTGACAATATTATGTTAAATCAATGAAGTCACAAAAGACCACATATTGCATGATTCTGTTTATAAAAAATATGCAGAATAGTTGAATTCGTAGACAGAAAATAGATTGGTGCTTGGGTAGGACCTCAGGATGTATTGAGGAAAGCAGGAAGTACTTACTAGTAATTATGTAGCTCTAAAATTTATCCTGGTCATGACTGAACAACTCTACAAGCACACTGAAAACAGTTGAATTGTATATTTTGAAAGGACAAATTGTATGGTGTGCGAATTATCTCTCAAGAAAGCTGTTAAAAATATTTTTTTGCTTTGTACCAGCCTCATATAGGTACGAAATTAAATTTCACTTTGGTACTAAGTAATTGTTCCTCTTTACGTATAAAGGAACTTATGTTGACAGCTGATTTTTCAAGGGTATCAAAGAAGAATTTTCTGACTTATCCTAAAATTACAAAAACTAAAAATTATGAGGATATGTGAAATCATAATTATCATTAAGGGTAAGCCAGGAAATGTGCTGCATGTTTTAGATTTGATTCTCCCTACAACCTGAGTTAGATGACTGCTATCCCATTGTACATATAAGTAAACTGAGGCATTCTTGAATTTTCAAATGGTTCATTAATATGTTCTACTATTTAGTCCGTCAACTGCAGCAGAATGAATGAATCTGGGTGACGTCCAATTAAATGAAATGAGCAGACACAGAAAGACATGTTTTCCTCCATATATGGGAAACCAAATTAAAACACTATATGAACACAGAATGATAATTCAGGGAGGTTTGGAGGGGTGGGAGGTATAGAAGTAGTTTAGATTTAAAATATAAGGGAATCTGCATGTGCTTCATTAATTGTGACAAATATACTAACGTAATATGTTAATAATAAATGAAGCCAGCTGTAGGGTATATGGGAACTCTGTACTACTTAGTAATTTTTGTTTTGTAAAATTAAAACTATTGTGAAATAAAAAGTTTCTTTAACAAAAAGAAATCCTGCTTGACATGAAATGGAGGCAGCTTCAATTTTTAATAGATAAAAGAGCCACTTTTTAAAATTTAGCATAATCCTTTTTTATGCTTTAATTCTACTCATGGGTATTGAGATTCCTAATAGAGGGAGGTAGGGTACATGATAGAAGAGGTAGATCTCATCTAATAGTGCACTGTCTAAGAAGATGGATTAGGAACATAAAGAGCTAATAACACCAAAGATTTTCTTTGCTAGGTTATCTTTTACACATTAATTATACAGAAGAGCCTGCTTAAATGGATACTCTTTCTGTAAGCGTGTTTCTTTTAAGAGAAAGTTCTTTTCCTTTCTTTGCATGGGGAGATATTATCACAGAGCTATTGGAGAGATAGGTTGATATTATAGGACAAAGTTTATTCCATTTGTAGTGTAAGCTGCTTTGTTAACTGACCAATGAATCTTTATCCTTTGAGAGACTGTGTCACTGTGATACGTGCAATCAGATAGTCCCTGTGTGTAAGCTACACTATGGTGTTAAATCAGACCTCCATGAAAAGCTTTAAATTTAAAACAAATTAAGATGCTTTTATTTGCGCCTAATGTATACAATGTATGGTAATAAAGACCTGCTGTCGATGCTGAGATACTCATTTTTACTCATTCATAAATAAGCTTTTCCTGCTATATGAAAACAGCTTGAGCATTTTCATCTTTCACTATACTCCATTAGAAACAGCAGTCTCCAAATAACTTAGTAGAATACTATGCATACTTTTCAGACTTGAAATATTGTTATTTTCATCCTCTCTAATTTCAAGGGTACTGTTTGTAGCTGGTCTTGTTGGTGCATACATCTTACACAGATGACAATTCTATGTATTTTACTTATTTTAAAAATGTTATTTTTAGACTAGGGTAGAAGAAATAAGATGGGATTGACTATATGTATCAATAATAGTGCTTGGCTCATTATGTATGTTACAGTATTTGATACAGTCCTCCCAAACAGAAGCTAAAAGAGTCCAGTTTTCCATCTGTTGCCAAATTATTTTTTATTTTCCCTATATGATGAAAAAAAATTTTTTTTTAATCTGGTCATTTTGTTTGCTTGTTTTTTTAGATTTCTCTTGTAATTTTCATGGGTGAGGAACATCTGACCCTCAGGTCTTAAAAGGCCCATGAAATCATTTGATCTGGCCCTGCCAAGGCACTTGCAGGCAGGACTTGAAGCTCAATAAATCTATAGCAGGTTAATTTTTAAGTTAATAATTTTGTATAGCCTGTGAATGATGTTGTAAATATTCAATTGACCCTTGACAGCAAAAAAAAAAAAAAAAAAAAAAAAATCCCACTATTTTTTTTTTCCTGAACCTGGCCATTTCCTGTTGCCGCACAAGTTCGTCATTCCCCAGTTCTGACCACCACTATGGCTGGTTAACAGTTTACAAGGGTAGAAAGCAGATTCTGTTTTCCCAATAGCCTTGTCTCTTTATTTGACTTTAGTTCCCTAATGCTTTTGAAATGATTTTTTTCTGGAAGTTAATTTGGTTGGTTTCCTTCTGTTCTGTTTTGAGTTCTTCTTTGCTCCCGACTTGACTCTCCCTTTCCATTCAATGTCAAACGACTTCTTACATTCCTTTATGAACACCATGGATGGTTGGCAGATTTGAAGCTTACCTTTATTGGAACTAGGAAAGTGAATTCAGTGGTTTTATTTAATGCATACACATAGTGAATTAAACAAATGAAGTTATACAATTGTTATTCTCTTGCAGAAACATGATGGCCACTTTACAGTCATCCAGCTGGTCGGGATGCTCCGAGGCATTGCGTCAGGCATGAAATACCTTTCTGACATGGGTTACGTGCATCGAGACCTAGCAGCAAGGAATATATTGGTCAACAGCAACTTAGTGTGCAAAGTTTCTGATTTTGGTCTCTCCCGGGTGCTGGAAGATGACCCAGAAGCTGCTTATACAACAACTGTAAGTTTATATGCCTTTTACCTATGTTTCGTTGACTTTTAATGTTGTGATTGGAGTAATTCTGCTTTTGTTTCCTCATAGTGCTTTCATTTATCATTTTCTGAATTCACTGTGATTGTTTAATTAAGAAATATTTTCCATATCTGAGTGCCAGTTAAGAAACAAAACCAGCATCTCCTATCTGATTATTTTCTCTTGTGCTGGGATGCTAACGCCATGCTTGCGGTCCACTCATGATCTCCCTCACAGCAATGCCTTTGCCTGTGACATTCATGAAGCTTCAGTGGTGCTTTTCTTTAACTGGAGTTCTGGGTAGGCCAATAGTGTGACTAAGTAATCATTCAGAGATCATAAAGAACCAGTGCTAGTGAAGTGACATTTTTAAAAAATATTATGGAATGATTGGATCGTACTCAAACAATGTAACTTTATTTGGAGATATACAATTATACTCTAAGCAACTTTCTAAGTGGTATTTGCTGAAAATGTTAGCAGAAATAAAAATTTAAACTTTAGAACAAAACTGCCTTCTTCAGATTATATTACACCAATGTGACCTGGGGATGGTTTAGCTATTTCTGAATGACCCAAAAATAATTTATTTCTATTGATCACTTCTTATTGTTTTAAGGAATTCATTATCAAAGTCTCTGTTCAGCTATTTTAAAGCTATTAGTTTGTAAAAAATACACTATCTTTGGTTAGTTTTTAAAAAACCTCATGATTGATTCATTTGACAGTTTCAATGAAAAATGTCAGAAAACTATTGAAAATGTGTTTATTCTGTTCTTTTTATTCCAACCTTACACATTATTTTATGGCATGCAACTCTATTATATAATTCCCTTTTACATATATCTCACCTTATGAGTTTTTAAAAACAAAAGTCACTGCATTCAATTACTCCAGAATGGATGTGAGTTTACTCTTGTGGATGAAATATTTTATGTCCTTAGTATGTTTGCTTTGTAGAAGTGTTCCATATTATTTTT
The DNA here is from genome assembly GCF_964237555.1 of Oryctolagus cuniculus. Classification (NCBI taxonomy): domain Eukaryota; kingdom Metazoa; phylum Chordata; class Mammalia; order Lagomorpha; family Leporidae; genus Oryctolagus; species Oryctolagus cuniculus. The sequence goes on from NC_091435.1 coordinate 52,175,494, forward strand.
TCAATAATAATTTCATAATTTTATCAGCAAAAATATAGTTCTAATAAAATAAATTGATTTCTGAACCTTTTAATTCAACCAGAAAATCTCATTAAAAATAAAATTCCAATAAATCTGAAAATAAACTGTTCATTTTAGAAAAAGCAATATTTTCAACTTCATATGAGTGTGCTATGTGTTGTCATTGAGATCTGATAAAGAAGTGTGTAAGTATGAAATAGCTGACCTCTCAAGAATACTTGCAAAAAAGACAAAACTTGAACCAGGTCTTAAGAGAACCCATTAGACAAACAGGTGGAGGAAAGGTAGTAGAGACAGGAACAGAAAGAGAAAGACATGGGGAATGTGGTAAAGTGAAAGAGCCTGTTGATGAAATGTGCATGGTTTGGCACAGAGGCCAGGAATAGTGAAGGGGCCGAGTTTCGAAGGGATAATTGTGAAAGTACTTGAGTGGCCCTTGAAGAAACTTGAAGGTTTTTCTACAGCAAGTAAGAGACAGGCATTGATTTACTCAAATAGTTGAATACCAAAAATAGACACATATCTTAGAAAACATGGTTCACGACAATGTGAAGAAAGAAAGGAAATATTGAAGGATAGGAGGATGGGTAAGGGTGGCAGGAAGACCCATTAGACAGTATTGCTATAGCCCAGAAAGGCCATAAGGTTTTAATTAGGGTAGTGGCAAATGCAGTAAGGAGGAAGGGAGAGAACTGAAAATCATTATAAACGTACAGTTTACAAGATTCCACAGGTAATTGCATATAAATTGTAATGAAGAAGGAGGCTGTAAGGATGATGTCAATATTTTTATATTAAGGAACTGGCTGAATAGTCATGCTGTTAATCAAGACAGAGTCCCCATGAGAGATGTCCCGGCAGACCACAGCGCCTTGCAAGCAACGTTAAAAGCAGAAAGCCACAGATGCTCTGTCTCAGAGTCATCAAGATCATGCCAACAAGCACTGGCATTTGCTTGAAACTTTGTATAAAACTTAGAATTCTTTATGGGTGTCCTTAGCCCCAGCAAATGTTTTATATTTCAAGTTAAAAGGAATGAAGTAGTTAGGGAACTTTGCTGCATAGTGAAGATATATCTGAATTTAAGCAAGTTCTGGCCAATAAAATGCAGGAAAACAATGGTCACTTACATAAAATGTATTATTTGTTTTATGAAACATTTATATGAAACTAACTTCATAAGGAGCAAATTCCTTTGCTACTTTGGTCTATTTATATGTACATATTCAATTTTTTAAACTTTTGATCTATATGTCTTTGAACATATCTTTTACCTTAAAACATTTTGATTTTTTCTCTTGCTGTATAAACATAATTGCTATTTCCTCAATATTTGTAAATTTTTTAATGATCTGCACAGAAAGGGGATGGTGAAGAGTTTAGAAACAGGAAGTCATCATGGATAAAGATTGAGGGCTTTTTTTTTTTTTTACTATGTTAAAGGGAATACTCCTTAGGACAGTATATACCATAGAAGTTATCCGTTCCTAATCACTTAGGGATCTAATAAACAGACATTTTTCTTTAAGATGTCTTTCTTAATTTAAAGACTTATATTTCAAAGCAAAGAGAATGCAGAACTGGCTAAAGACAGGCTGGAAAAATAGAATGACCAGTGTGAGCCCGGGGCTGGTCACATTGCTAGACTGGTTCACAGGTGGCAGATGAGCAGACTGGTCCTAGAGTCAGCGTCGGAGCAGAAAGGAATGTGACGAGAATACGCTGCCAACAATGAGTGAGTTCTTTTGAGCCTTATTTAAAAATAAGAAATAAAAGGATGAGACTTGCAACTAACTATAAGCAGAAATTCTAATATTTCTTCCTGAAACGTGAGTGCTCTACATACCTTGCTTGAGGTGTAAGATCCATGCATTCAAAGTGCACTTTATACAGTTTATTATGATCCTGTCCTCTGGAAGGCCAACTGCAGAGAAGTTTCACCAATTACCAACCCCAAAAAGGATTCTCATTCCATGGAGAATAGAAAATATCACCACAATGTCAGCTACCAGAAATAGGAACCCTTATACTTGTGCTCTTTGCATCCTGAGCTATTGATTATATCCACAACACACATGTCATCCACATGTCTGTGTCCAGTGAAATGGAACACATTAAGTTATGGACAGTGGGTTTGTTACTTACACATAGGCAGCAAGGGACCAGGGAGGTCTCAGCTCTCAAGGTACAAGGAAGTTTCCCAGGGCAGATGGAGTTTTGACTGTGTGTGCCTACTTTGCACCCACCTTAGAGACTCCAAAAACCAGGCTGCCCTAGGATATATTAAAGTATTTCAAAACGTTTGTGGAAAAGTGGAGTTAAAAGATATATTTGAGGTGGGTGTTTGGCCTAGTGATTGTTAACACCAGTTAAGATACCTGTATCCCCTATCACAGTACCAGAGTTCTGTTTTTGGCTCCAGTTCCTGAGTGCAGCAGTGTATACCATAGAGCACAGCAGTGAAGACTCAAGTCGCTGGTGCATACCCACCCACATCAGAGACCTGAATAAGCTCCTGGCTCCCAGCTTCAATGTGGCCCAACCCCAGCCATTGTGGGAATGTGGGGACTAAACCAGTGAAGCGGGGCACAGTCTTTCCCTCTGTCCCTCCCTTCCTCTCAAATAAATTCATAATAAGTTTAATTTGGTGCCAAAAATTTTTTAAATCCATGCATTTGGGAGTCTTCATGCATATTATGAAAAAACTACGTGTGGATTTCAGTTTTTTACACCAGAATAAACTTATCTTTTCAGTCCATTTTCCATGACCTTTAGGAAGTACCCTCATCTATCTGAGTTGACACTGGGAAAAGCAATGAAGGATACCCTACTTTCAGGAGAGAGCGGAATAAAGGTCAGTCCATCCTGAGCAGTTCTTCAGTGCACTGGGCTAAGCCACCATCAAGGATGCCCACATCCCATATCAGAGTGCCTGGGATTGAGTCCTGCTTCTGCTTCCAATCCAGTTTACTGATAAAGTAACTGGGAGGCTGAAGCTGATGGCCCAAATACTTGGACCCCTGCCATAGGATTGGGAGACCTGAATGGAGTTTCTGGCTCTTGACTTCAACCTGGCTCAGCCATGTCTATTGTGGTCTTTTAGGGAGTGAACCAGCAGATGGAAGATTGTCTGATCCTCTCTCCCTCCTCTTTGTCTCCCTATCCCCCTCTCCTCCTCTTTTTCCCTCCCTTTCTCCCTCTCTCTGTCACTTTGCCTTTCTTTTTTTTTTTTTTTTTAATGTATGGGGGGAGGGACAGGAAATGTTAATATTCCTTAAGAGAAACAAGAACAAGGTCCAGGCTGTTTCAGACAGTTGCTTCCTACGAGGCTATTGCATTCTCAATCTGTTCTCCATTGAGAATGAGCAAGAAATCGAAAAACTGGGTTGGTCCAAGGTCATGCAGAGAACTGTTCTGTACCAACAACCAAAAATAAAAGCTTTGCTGAGAACAGATTAATGGCTACACAGAGAAAGGACTAAAAGTAACCAGTTACAACATATAATAAAACTTCTGTATCTGCAGACACTGAAAGTGGGCAACGCAGCATGAAAGGCAACAATAGCAGTCACAGAAGATGTTTTGGGCAAAGCGTTTAAGCCCTGTGCAAATACATCCAACCTTAACCCACTGTGTTCCATAGTGCTATATATAGAAGAACTTATAAAAGCATAAATTGAGTAATAAATATGCCACTTATGGTAACTCTGAAATAAATAGTATATCTTTAAAATAGTCACAGAATAGAAAACTTGGAACTTAACAGTTAAAGAACAGTAATGATATGAAAATCAAGAAATGTGCATTGAAGGCAACAGATATGAGGGGGAAAAAACATACAAAATAAAATCTAGAAGAGAATTGAGGTCTTCCTTTCATTTGCCAGCACTATGAAGACCTTGCAAGGCACTTGGGAGAGATTGGTGAATGGTTATGACACACACCTAACAATCTATAGTTAATCAGTGCTATGTGGTTACATTCATCTATGTAAAATTCACTGGCAGTTTGGACTGTTTTCGTTAGATTACTCAGTCTCCTGTGTGGTTATAATTTAGATGCTAAGAAATCATTTCCTTTTCTGAATTGTCATGGCATACATTCACATGGACAACTGTTTTATAACCAGTTCCAGAGGAAGGACTCTCTCATTTGAATATTGCTAAGCAACCTAGTCTTCAACTTACATTGAAAATGCTAAGCCTCTTTGCTCTCAATTATGGAAATGTGGTTGTATTTACCTAAAAAGAACATTAAAAGATATATTATGGCTCACACTCATCTGTTTTGAGAGATAAGTTTTATTTAAAACATAATGACAGCTAACATTCAGATTTCTAAAAATTAGAATGAATAATTCCTTTTTTTATAGTTTCAAGATAAAAGCAAAATGGAAGAATCATTTTATCACCATACCTGCTAAAAATTCTATGACTCCTTGATTTTAAGTTTCAGTCGTGCACATGTTGTGTTACCCATGGCAAACTTATTTTTTTCCCCTTTGACAGTTAGCAGCAATTCCATGTAAGTACTTTCCTTGTTGAAATGTAGGGCTCCACATAATCTGACAACACATAATTATCTGTATAATCACATAATCTGCATAATCACAGTTATGTTAACATCTTAATTCCTTTTAGTTTGCATTCATAGAACCAATTCCAAGCTCCAACAGTTAATTTCCTGTATTCTACACAAAATATGAGAAAAGTCAAATCTCAAATCCATGTAAGAAGGCATGGCCTATATCCAACATGGAGATAATTAAAGCAGAAAATGAAGTAGTGTGAGAAGGACATATTTAATTGTGTATTTTAAATTTAAAAGATCTGCCCAGTGCCCAACTGTCTTCATTCACCTAATTCAGGTGATTATGAATTAGCTTGACTTTTTGAAGTGAAATTTTTAAATCTTGAGATATGTGCAGTTGCAAGAATAAATATTTTTAGCACAGTGAAATAAAACTTATTCTAGACCCTTTATTCTTCCTTTAAACATTTTAATTTAACATGAGTACCTAAGATATGCCTGGAGTTCATGCTTAACCTTCTAGTAAAATACACTCCATTTTCACTCATTTATCTCTTAAAGAGTTGCTGTACAAAGTTATGTAGTGAGAATAAAAATGTTTTAATACTTTCAAATAAAATTATGCAATATTCAATACACTGAGTAAAGGAACTTGTACTAAGAAATGTTTCTGACTTCTTGGGTTTTAAAGAATAAAACTTGGGGCCAGCACCGTGGTGTAGCAGGTAAAGCCGCCACCTGCAGTGCCGGCATCCCATATGGGCACCGGTTCAGGACCTGGCTGCTCCATTTCCGATCCAGCTCTCTGCTATGGCCTGGGAAGGCAGTGGAAGATGGTCCAGGTCCTTGGGGCCCTGCAACCACGTGGGAGACCTGGAGGAGGCTGCTGGCTCCTGGCTTCGGATCGGCATAGCCCCGCAATCATGGCCATCTGGGGAGTGAACCAGTGGAGGACTTCTCTCTCTTTCTTGCTTCCTCTCTTCTCTCTCTCTCTCTTTCTATCTCTCTATCTGTGTGTGTGTGTGTGTGTGTGTGTGTGTAACTGTGACTTTCAAGTTAAATAAATAAATTTAAAAAAAAAAAGAATAAAACTTTATCCTTTGAAATGCAACCCAAATCATGGATAGTGGGACTGATGCTGTGAAAAGATACAATATGAGATAAAATGCATCTTCCTATAAGTCCACCCTAGTTCAACTAGGTCCAAGACTTTTCCTTAAATTTTTCAATGAAGCTTAGCCAAGGTGAAAATGGATTCATCATGATAGCTTTGGGCACAAAGGAAGAATCTTATGTAGAGATGGTGAAACATACTAGCCCAAAAAACTATAAATAGCAATAAACAGAATATAAAGACAAACTCCTAGATCAAATTCGCTGAAAAAATCAAACAGAGGAAGTAACTGTTTCGTTTTGCCAAACATAAGTTTAGCAGCATGAGTGTAAAGAAAAGAAGACAAATAGTGAAGTTATCAGAATGGTATAATGTGAAGATTTAAATAACTTCTTGTTCAGTAAAATGGTGATGAGTAAATAAACCTTGGAAGAGTAAAAAACAATAAAATCCAAGCTGGATGAACCAAATTCATCATGACAGTAGCGGGTCTGCAGCATAGGGAAAACAACGTGATGACTTTTCACAAACAATTCTTAGCCCACAGACACTGTGCTAGCAGTCAATCAAAATCAGTCAAATATATAGACCATCATATTTACATGAAGAACAAGTAGATTTCCAACACTATGCTTTCTAAACTCGATGGGAAAAAGTTCTCTGGAACCAGCGAATTTGTCTAATAGACTAATTCACGAAAAGAAAATCCACTGTTTTTGCTTACCTTTTCCATTAGAAACATTCTGAGAAGGAAATTCAAATGATCTGATATATAAATCTATGGTCTTGGAAATGTGTGTTCTCCATACCTTGAGCCAAAATGCCAGAAATCAAATCTCCAACAATGGAGATGAAAGGGCCATGGTTTTATTCCAAACTAGAGAGCATACAGGCTGAATTCAGACTAAGAGTTTCCTCCAATGACTTTTGGAGAGGTGAATGCCATCTACACAAGCATGGATCACAGGCTGAGACAGAAAATCTATTTGTTTTCTTAAGTTTCACAGAGATACAGAAATAGACAGACATAAATAGACAGAGAGAGCTCCCATCTGCTAGTTTACTCTCCAAATGCTGGCTGGCTGAGAATGGCATCCATGTGAATGGTAGCAACCCAGTTACTTGAACCATCACTGCTGCCTCCCAAGGTCTGCAATTGCAGGAAGATGGAGTGAGGAGCTAGAGATGGATGTGACACTCAGGTGCCTTGATGTAAGACACAGATGTCTTAACAAAGATCTTAACCATTAGGCTAAAATACTCTCTTTAAAATCTTAGTGATAGGCCAGTGCCGCGGCTCAGTAGGCTAATCTTCTGCCTGCAGCACCAGCACCCTGGGTTCTAGTCTCGGTCAGGGCACTGGATTCTGTCCCAGTTGCTCCTCTTCCGGTCCAGCTCTCTGCTGTGGCTGTGGCCTGGGAAGGCAGTGGAGGGTGGCCCAGGTACTTGGGCCCTGCACCCCATGGGAGACCAGGAGAAGCACCTGGCTCCTGGCTTTGGATAGGTGCAGCATGCCATCTGTAGTGGCCATTTGAGGGGTGAACCAATGGAGGGAAGACTTCTCTCTCTCTCTCTCTCTCTAACTATGCCTGTCCAAAAAAAAAAAAAAAAAAATCGTAATGATAGCTGCCTGGGATAGTGGTATCAGAAGAGTATGGAATACCTATGGAGTATATTACATGAGTAAGCTGACAATGGCAGATTTTAAGCAGAAGATGAAAATGGGCGAGCATTTTTGTGCAGCTTGTTGAGCCGCTGCCTGGGACACCATTCTGCTTTAGAAGTACCCAGGATCCAATCTCACTTCCAACCCAGCTTCCTGCCATTATGCCTGGAAGGGAGCAGAGGATGGCCCAGGTGCTTGGGTTCCTGACACCCACTTAGGAGACAGATGGAGTTCCTGGCTCCTGGCTTTGGCCTAGCACAGACCCAGCTCTTGCTAACATTTGGGAAGTGAACTAGTGGATGGAAGATCTGTCTGTCACTCTGCCCTTCACATAAATAAATATTTAAAAGAATAAAGATACCTGAGGAAATTACTACTTAAGGGACCTTTTCCTGTGAAGCCATCACCTCTGAAGCTTAAGAAACAGCAGTTTATGATAATTACAGAACTTTTTGTACTAAAATGAGTGAAAAAGACTGGAAGATGATCATAGAAGAAAAATGTCAAGAAAAGGGAGCAGACGACGATGCAAGTACTTGGGCTGCTGACACCCCTGTGGGAGACTTGGATGGAGTTCCTGGCTCCTGGCTTCAGACTGGCCTGGCCCTGGCTGTTGAGATCATTTTGGCAGTGAATCAATGGATGGAAGATTCTCTCTCTTTCTTTCTCTCTCTCAAAATAAATAAATAAATAATTTTTAAACAGTAAAGTCATGCTTTCCAACAGATTTCAAATAGACACTCTATTTTTTGTATGTGAAATAAACAATCTGGGCCAGCGCCGTGGCTCAATAGGCTAATCCTCCGCCTTGGGCACCGGCACACCGGGTTCTAGTCCCAGTCAGGGCGCCGGATTCTGTCCCGGTTGCTCCTCTTCCAGGCCAGCTCTCTGCTGTGGCCCGGGAAGGCAGTGGAGGAAGGCCCAAGTGCTTGGGCCCTGCACCCGCATGGGAGACCAGGAGAAGCACCTGGCTCCTGGCTTCAGATCAGCACGGTGCACAGCCCGCAGTGGCCACTGGGGGGTGAACCAACGGAGGGAAGACCTTTCTCTCTCTCTCTTACTGTCCACTCTGCCTGTCAAAAAAAGAAATAAACAATCTACCTAATGGTAAATTGTTGTCCTTCGAATATGTATTTTAAAGAAAAGGAACTTAAGGCCTTACACCTAGGAAAGCATTATTTTATACAAGATACTGCCAGGAATTTTACTTTTTGTTCAGCACTCTGTATTTGGTGTGTGTCTTACAAGTCGTTGTCTTATTATTTCATTTTGTTTTGCTTTTTCCCTAAAGTAATATATCCATTTAGATTTGTGGAGCACTCTAAAGAGCAAGAGATTTTTTACATCTTTGAAAGTTTTCCATCACTTATAATAATATACTATTTGGTGGCAGCTTAATTGCTGATAATAAAACCAATAAGAAGCAGAAAGTGATTGAACCTATAAGAAGATTGTCTTCAGTAAAATTACATTCATTTCTTCTTTGATATCACTGTTAATCACAACATATTTAATAAAGAAGCTTCAGCCAATCCTTAATTATAAAAAGATGAAAAATCTGCAATAAAAAATAGCCAGTGTAACAAATATTGATGCATTCCCAGTGATGGATTAGGGTGTTCACAGTGAAAGAGAAAATGCTGTTTAAAAATCTCTGAGCATTTTTCCAAATGCTTTGAGCACAAAAGCATGCCTTCAACATGGATAAGATCTAAGACAAACGGTTCGTGAGAATCACAGAATATATAATATTTTAATAACTATAAGCATCTGAAATACATTCAGTTCTGCCCTAAAGGCTAATGGATGAGATCTAATCAAATATCAGTCACAGTTCCCAAGATGTTCGGTATATACCTTGATGATTAACCAGACACCACAGGAAATACCAAGTACTGTTTGTTTTTGCGCTAGCAACATTCAACACTCTGTAAGTCAGGGTGACTCTCCTTGCTCCCACTGATTTCAGAACAAACACAGACAAGATTGATTCACTGAGAAAGATCAATCAGCAAATGCCCAATAAGCAGAGTGTACAAGGCTCACTGGCCTATCTTGCTTGTGCAGGAAAAAAAAAAGACAAAGTAAGAAAATATATACACATCTGCTGATATAGACCTAGAGTTTCAAAGGTACCAAAGAGGAAAATAAAGTCATTACTAATGCTTAATTGCCAATTTCATCTCTGATGTGAAAAGGATGCTTGTTTTTCTGGCAGCAAGAAAAAACTGCAGAGAAAAAGTTAGAACTTCACATTGGTGGCAAGAGAAAAGTTGAAAATAACTATCAAGTATTTATGCTACTTGTGACAGAAAATGTTAGCTGTCTTGAAATAGAGAAGCTTGCAATGAGCTCAGATCCATGAGAGAAATCATGATGTATGTGTCAATTATACCATTCTCCTTTGACAATTACATTTTATACTTGGTCATGTAAATATACAGGGAAGTGAGATGAAGAAGGACTGGGAGTGTTTCTAATTCAGACCCTCGGGAATATGTTTCGATGGAGGGCATTCTAGTCCTGACCCTTTCACATTCTTTATTGTCCCAATGTGGTTTTGGACACACAGAGAGACAAGAAGCTTGGATCCATTGTGGCCATCTTGCCAGCTGCCAGGCAACAAGCATTAGCAGACAAACATAATACTGAGGATGGCCAAGTGGGAAGATCAAAGGGGCATGGTTCTCAGGTGAAACTGACAAACTTCTGCACCATTTCAGAAACCACTCACTCCCACATCTTACTTGCTCAAGCCTCTAAGAATTGGCCACTCCATGTTTTCACAACTTACATGTGAAGATACTCTGATACAGTAACAAATAAGAAAATCACCATATAAATAGATAATATAAAGAGAAAAATAAAAAAATGAAGTGTTTAAGTAAAATATCATTTCAGGGACCAACATTGTGGCACAGGAGGTTAAACTACCCACTGTGATGCTGACATCACATGAGTGCTAGTTTGAGTCCCTGCTGCTCCACTTCTGATCCAGCTCCTGGTGATGTGCCTGTGAAAATAGTGAAAGACTGCCAAAGTGCTTGGTTCCCTGCAACCCATGTCGAAGACTCAGATGTAATTCCAGGCCCCTGGATTTAGCCTAACCCAGCCCCACCCACTGTGGCCATTTGGGGAATGAATTAGCAGATGGAAGATCTCTTTCCTTTTCTTTCTCTCTCTCTCTCTCTCTGTCTCTCTCTCTCTCTCTCTCTCTCTGTCACTGTCTTTCAAATAGATAAAATAATTTTTTAAAAAAATATCATTGCAATGATACAGACTAGATTATGAGACAATAAATATGTAGTTTGATGATCCAGTCATCATTATTTATTCTTTTCACATGTGTTTCTAAATATTGGGCACTAAATTGGACAGTCTGGAGGTAAAAGTGCAGAGTCCTAACAAAAGCAAAAATGGTAAGTGGGGCTGCATCACACCAAAAATCCTCTGCACAGCAAAGGAAACACTCAACAAAGTGAAGAGACAACCTACAGAATGGGAGAAAATATTTGCAAACTATACATCCAACAAGGATTTAATATCCAAAATATATAAGGAAGTCACAAAACTCAACAACAAGAAAAACAATCCCTATATTTCAATTTTTAAAATAAGCAAAGGATCTGAACAGGCATTTCTCAAAGAAGACATGATATATGAAAACTCACTCAACATCACTAGTCAGAATTTTTGAAACTCTTCAAAAAGCTTAAAAAAGAGCCTCCATATGATCCAGCAATCCCACAACTAGATACATAACCAAAGGAAGTAAAATCAGTATCCCAGAGAGATGTTTGCCACCCTATGTCCTTTTCACCATTACTCACAATAGCCAAGACACAGAAACAACAGAAATATCTGTCAATAAATGAATAGAAAAGAAAATGTAAATTATTATTCAGTCTTTAAAAAGGAAGGCAATCTTGCCACTTGCACATTTGCAACAACATGGATGAACCTGGGGGACATTATCCTAAGTAAGATAATCCAGACATAGAAGGACAATTGCCACATGGACTCCTTTAGATTTGGAATCTGACACAGTCAGTCTCATAGAAGCAAAGAGCAGAATGCAGTTTCCAATGTACAGCTTTTGGATTACAATGGCTTTTTCCCCTCCAATAACTTACCTCCCACCTGTACCCCTCCCATCTCCCGCTCTCTCTCCCATTCCATTCACATCAAGATTCATTTTCAATTATCTTTATATACAGAATATCAATTTAATTTATATTAAGTAAAGATTTCAACAGTTTGCACCCACACAGAAACACAAAGTGTAAAAATACTGTTTCAGTACTAGTTATAGCATTAATTCACATTGTACAACACATTAAGGACTGAGATCCTACATGAGGAGTAAGTGCACAGTGACTCCTGTTGTTGACTTCACAAATTGACACTTTTGTTTATGGCGTCAGTAATCACCCTAGGCTCTTGTCATGAGTTGCCAAAGCTATGGAATCCTTTTGAGTTCACCATCTCTGATCTTATTTAGACAAGGTCATAGTCAAAGTGGAAGTTCTCTCCTCCCTTCAGAGAAAGGCACCTCCTTCTTTGATGGCCTGTTCTTTCCACTGGGATCTCACTCTCAGAGATCTTTCATTTAGGTTTGTTGTTGTTGTTGTTGTTGTTGTTGCCAGAGTGTCTTGGCTTTCCATGCTTAAAATATTCTCATGAGCTCTTCAGCCAGATCCTAATGCCTTAAGGGCTGATTCTGAGGCCAGAGTGCTGTTTAGGACATCCGCCATTCTATGAGTCTGCTGTGTATCCCGCTTCCCCTGTTGGATCATTCTCTTCTTTTTAATTCTTTCAGTTAGTATTCGCAGACACTAGTCTTGTTTGTGTGATCCCTTTGACTCTTAATCCTAACATTATGATCAATTAAGCAAACTTTTTTATGAAGTTTATAATGTCAATAGTAGAAATAATGATAGTTTCAAAGAGCTGTACTTAAAAAGTAAAAGGGAACAGCTATCTTGGAAAACATAGCCAGAAAATACTTTAATAAGGTGGCATTTGAAATGAGACCTGAAAATTATGAGTACCAACCAAAAAAAGATCTGAAACCACACTTGTCTAAGGTGAGGGAAAACAAATATACATCCTAAAGTGTCAACAAGCTTGACAAATTTTAAAACTAGGAATGAAGATGGGATGGTTGACACATTAAGAGGCAGGGGAGAGTGATAAGGTAATGAAGACAGAGGGGCCAGATCCTGCAAGAACTGGAAGGTCATTAAAGGGCTTTGAAATTTTATTCTAACTGCAAAGGAAAGCCATTGGAAGATTTTGAAGCAGAGGGTGACATAATAGGATTTGTGTTTTTAAATTTCAGTCTAGTTAATATGTTTAGAATGTTTTATACAGGAATGAGGAGAAAGATAGCAAAGAGATCCGTTTGTACCAGCCTACACTAAATGACATTGGTGTTAACTGGTAATGGAAAAATGAATAGTGGAGAAATAGTTTATCTTTTTTTAAACATTTATTTATTTATTTGAAAGGCAGACTTACAGAGATGCAGAGGCAGAGGGAGAGAGAGAAAGAAATCTTCCATCCATTGGTTCACTCCCCAAATGTCTGCAACAGCGGGAGCTGCGCCAACCTAAAGCCAGGAGTCAGTATCTTCTTCCAGGTCTCCCATGCAGGTGCAGGGGCCCAAGGACTTGGGCCATCTTCTGCTTTCCCAGGCCATAGCAGAGAGCTGGATCAAAAGTGGAGCAGCCGGGTCTCAAACTGGCACCCGTATGGGATACTGGCACTAGCAGGTGGTAGCAGCAGGCTTTACCCACTGTGCCACAGAAATGAGATATCTTTGGCACTAGCTCTGCATGGAGGGAGGGAGGAAGAAGAGAAGGATGGGGAGAGACTGAGGGGGTGGAGAGAGAGATGTTTGTATTTATCTGTTTTTACAAGTGAGGAAACTGAAGCTCACAGAAATTGAGTGAGGAACAGTAGTGGTTGGTTATCTGAAGAAAATCATGCAATCAGCTACTGCAGTCATGACAGCGTTAAAGGAAAGTGCCACAAGTGAATAGCCCTCCTCTTTCTCCTCGTGCTCCTCTTCCTCCTCCAGTTTTTCTCCAATGCAAATTCTCTGCTGTCATCTGCAAATTCTCTTATCCCTGAGACCCTTATAAAAAGTGATAGACAGCAAAAATTGAGTCTTTGAAAATAGAAAAACAAAAAAATTAGCATCTTAGTTTTTGCTTACTGAACTGTTTGCCTTTTTAAAAAAATGTATTTGTTTACTTGAAAAGCAGAGTTAAGGCCTGTGCTGTGGCATAGTAGGCTAAGCCTCTACTTGTGGCACCGACATCACACGACATCCCATGTGGTGCATGTTCATGTCCTGGTGCTCCTCTTCTGATCCAACTCTCTGCTTATGGTCTGGGAAAGCAGTGGAAAATGGCTCCTGGCCTACGATTGGCTCAGTCCTGTCCATTATGGCCATTTGCAAAGTGAAACAGCAGATAGAAGACCTTTCTGTCTCTCCATTCTCTGTCTATAACTCTACCTCTCAAATAAACAAATAACATATTTAAAACACAAAAGAAAAGAAAAGCAGAGTTACAGAGAGAGAGAGAGAGAAAGAAAGAGAGAGAATCTCCCATCTGCTGGCTCACTCCCCAAATGGCCACAATGGTCAGAGCTAGACAAGTGTTAGTGATGGGGAGCCAAGAACCAGGAGCCAGGCGCTTCCTCCAGGTCTCCCACTTGGGTGCAGGGACCCAAGGACCTGGACCATCCTCCTGCCGCTCCAGACACAGTAGCAGGGAGCTGGATTGGAAGGGAGCAGCCAGGACTTGAACTGGTGCCCGTATGGGATGTGGGCACTGCAGGTAGCGGCTTTACCCACTAAGCCACAGAACTGGCCCCACTGTTTCCATTATCGTACAGTGATTATTTTACTTCTGTGTTAAGAAAAATAAGTCTGTTATGAAAATAGGAAAATAGCTCTTGGAAAAGTGCCGAGAAACCTTTCTGACAAGCATATTTGAAATCCCCTCTACTTGTTATTAGTCAATAACTGAACAATATGCCTGTCTTTTTTAATGTACATCTCTAATCAAAATGATTCTAGGAGGTCATTTTACTGGGAAACATTATTTTTAAATGAAAGGTAAGGAGATTAAGGAGATAAACATTGCTATTACTGATTTTTTCAAAAAATGGAATTCTGGGCAATATTCCAAGAAACCTCAGATTCTTCCGCAAAGTTGCAAATGTAATACCTATTTCTCATTGCCACTGCAAGGTCTACCATTAAGCCCCCAAATCATCAACTTTTCCAGACCTATAGACAGTTATTTAGAGATCCAAGGGTAAAGAGAATATTATATAATCTTGAAGTGGGCTTTTTAAAAATAAAAGACTGCAAATATTATAAAAACGTATCAGTCTCCTTGTTAGAAAGCGAATACTTTCTGCTCTCCCCGGTGTATTTTCCCACTCGGCTTTCCCTTGGTTGGTTTCTGCTAGTTATGGACCATCAGGTTTTCAAAGGTTAAACATTTGCAACAGTGGCTCATTACAGGAAAACAAAAGACTGTCAATGAAAAGGTTACTGAGAAGTTTTCCCCAACTCTGCCTGGCCTCCATCTCTAAAAGGAACATCTCTGAAGTATACCTGATCCACCTGTATTTTCATAGATTCAGATCATGCCCCCTTTGCATTAACATAAACAAAGCTTCACTATACCTGGCATTGTTTCTTTAAATTCGCAGTATTGTTATATTGAGCGTGCACATTATTTAGTTGTTTAACCGTGCTCTTAATCAGTGTATAATACGTGTCACAAATGGCAGCTGCTAAATGAATTATACATAATGTTTTCTAGATGACTCTTGCCTGTATATATTACATAATTTAGGTCCTAACACATTCTCGTCCTTAATTCTCTTCCTTTTATAGAAACTGAATAATTACCTTGTTCTTTTTTGTGGTTCAAAAGTTCTCTCTCTATATATGCTATAAAAGTAAAACCTTTTTAAAGAAAGGCAACATTTTAAGTTTAAATGTTTGTAGAATATTTTATTCTCAAGGCTTGTGTTTCTTTTTTTGTTTTTAGGAAAGTTTTCTGGCACTAGTTCTTAGGTGAAAATACATTTGCTTTTTAAAATAATTTCTACTAAGATAAAAGCATAAATTCCATAGGAGTAGGCTGTGTTCTTATATAAAGCAACAAACAACAAAGAAGTCAAGGAGAAAACTATACTGCCCTCTCTATTCCACCTTCCTTAGGTTTCATAATAAAGGCATTTGAATAGTCCTATCTGAATATGGAGCCATTATGTAATGGGGAAGATACTGTCAACAAAATATGGTAGAGAAAATAGTGGGTTAGAAACTTGGAGGTCTGATTTTAATCTCATAATACAGTTAACAACCACGAATCACAAATTGAAAATTCTTGTGCTTCAGGTTTATATCTGTAATAGTATTAATAAAGCTGTCTGCTCATTACAGAAATATTCTAAGAATCAACAAGACAGTAAATAAGCTACAGGTGGGTCATAGCCACTGTAAGATCATCACAAAATCACCAAACACCGGAGTAAGAGAAAGGGTTTACTAGGGAAAACCCAGCAGACCTGAGGGAAGGGGTGAAGGAGAAAGAGAGTGTAAGAGAGAGAGAGAGGAGATGAGAGAGCAGAGAGCAGGAGAGAAGAGTGAGCAAGAGAGAGGAGAGAGGAGAGAGGAGAGAGGAGAGAGGAGAGAGGAGAGAGGAGAGAGGAGAGAGGAGAGAGGAGAGAGGAGAGGGAGAGAGAGAGGAGAGGAGAGGAGAGGAGAGGAGAGGAGAGGAGAGGAGAGGAGAGGAGAGGAGAGGAGAGGAGAGGAGAGGAGAGGAGAGGAGGGAGGAGAGAGAGAGGGGAGAGGAGAGAGAGAGGAGAGGAGACAGAGAGAGGAGAGAGAGGAGGGAGGAGAGAGAGAGGGGAGAGGAGAGAGAGAGGAGAGGAGACAGAGAGAGGAGAGAGAGAGAGGAGAGAGAGGAGGGAGGAGAGAGAGGAGGGAGGACAGAGAGGAGGGAGGAGAGAGGAGAGGGAAGAGAGAGGAGAGAGAGGAGGGAGGACAGAGAGGAGGGAGGAGAGAGGAGAGAGAGGAGGGAGGAAAGAGAGAGAGGAGAGAGGAGGGAGGAGAGAGGAGTGGGGAGAGGGGAGAGGAGAGAGGAGAGAGAGAAGGCTAGAGAGGAGAGAGCCATGTGTTCAGGACCAGGTCCTTTTAAAACTTTGCTGGAGGGCGGGCAGGGAAGCAGGAGCAGCGAATCCCATTAGGATGGGAGTGGAACTTGACGCTGGTGGTTGGGCCATGTGGCCACCTGGCTTCCAGCAATGGCGGTGGGGGCTAGAGCCTAGGATGGTGTCAGGGTGTAGATGGCGCCATAGATAAAACTGTACCATTTTCCTAACAGCCACTACTAAGACAAATAGCATAAGAATCACCTACAGCACTTATTTTAAAATGAAGATTCCCAGTTTCAGCCCCAGAGATTCACTTTCATTCTGTAGATCTGAGGGAGGAACAGTGAGGTTTTATGTGGAAATCTGGGCTTTTTATAGACACTCAGATGATAGTGAAACAAGTTATCTAAGGGCCCCATCTTGATCAACTGCTCTAATACAATCCAGACACATATCCAGTTATTTCCTCCTTCAGCCATATGCATCATTAAATAAGACAGAAGTCGCATGCAGATGGAAGGTTTGTCAATACAGTGGGAGAGATATTGGGTGAGCAGGGGAGGGGAGTCAACGGTGGAAGTCAGAGCTGTTCTGCTAACACTAATGAGGGACCATACTGCACAACAAAAATTATTAATATCTCAGACTTAGTCTTAGCATGTTAGACCATCTAGCGCACATATTTTGGTTATTTTAGTTTCTAACAGAAAATAGTTTTTAATGTAAAACTTTCTTCATAGTAAAAAGCAAAATTGCCAGCCCTGACTTTTTTCTGGTATTATATCTGATGGATTCAATATTCTCCATTTTATTGCCTCCTGCTTGCAGTTTCGTTTCATTAAGATATCACTGATGATCATTTTTGCCCAATACAGCTTGCTCTAAAAATGTGTGTACCTCCCCTGGCACTTATTGAAAACCAGTAAAATTTTGTGAAAATACTTTAAACTGCAATATAACTATAACCTGTGGCCAAAACATAAACAACTTTTCAGAGGTAGTAAGGTTCTTCAAGTTGCTCCAGATACTGAATTTCATCCCAGAGACTTAAAACAATTATATATATATAAAACATTTGCTATTGAACATTTAATATCTCTAAAGTTGATGGTGTTTCAAGGTACTGTAAATAATTCGTTTTGCTTGAACTCCAGTATGTCTTGTTGGAAATAGAAGAAACTGCTGTAACTGCAGTTTCCAGAGTTTTGACCTAAAATTTCCCTTCTGGTTCTAAAGTGAAATTTATTCTCCACACTCAACATCGAAACTACAGTAGTGTTAGGCTCACTTTATAAAAATTATACAAGCTAGGGGGAAAGAACTGGCATAAAAGCATGATAAACAAAACCTTTGTGAAATCATCAAAGGATTCTGTCAGTGGGTCATGATGTGTTAATATTGGTATGCCCTCTTGTGGTGACTGAGTTGGACACAGGACATTTAGAAAGGGTTCTGAAGTCTAGGAAGAGGACTGCTTGTTTTTTCTTGCTGAGATAGAAGATTTACATTTTAATGAGACTTGATAAACATGAATTTTACTAATGGGTGTTTTTTAAGAGAGCTTAGGAACCATGAGCTATTACCCAAAAGAAGAGAGGCTGGAACAGAGGAAACTGTCTCCTATTCTGAGAAATTTCCCAGGTGGAAATTGAGATTCCAATAGTTGGTTTTAAATTGATGTGGTTAGTGTGTTTTTATCTATGAAATTTAAGATAAAGTTGGAAATGTAATACCTGTGAAAAGATCAAATGTAGAATCAGAAAAAGGAATTGTTGAAATTGGTAAAAGAAGCTTGTGTTGAGAACAAATCAGGTGGAAAAAAGAAAAACTTACAAGGGAGAAAAATAAAACATTCAAACTTTTCAGTTGCTTTTTATGAAGTTTATTTATTTATTTATTTATTTTTATGTATTTGAAAGGCAGAATGACATACACAGAGAGAGAGACCTTCCATCTGCTAGTTCACTCCGCAAAGGGCCAAGACAGCCCAGGCTGGGCCAAGTCAAAGCCAGAAGCCAAGAACTCCATACACAAAGGTAGCAAGAACTCAGATACTTGAGTTGTCACCTGTATCCTTCCCAGGCATACTAGCAGGAAGCTGGATGGGTTGGATACAAAGCAGCCAGGATTTGAACCAGTGCTCTGATATGGAATGCCAGCCTCAAGAGCAGCAGTTTAACCTGCTGCACAACAGTGCCAGCCCCATTTTTAAAGCAAATGGCAAGGTGCCTTGCATATGAATGAAGCTCATACTGTTGAGAACATTCAGAAGACTAGAAACTGTCCAAAAGGGCAAGGACACAACCATGATTTTAGAAAGAGGAGAAGTGAAACAATGACAGAGTCTACAGATCTGGGCTCAGTAGCTCCTATCTAGTGTCCTGCACTAAAATCTAATTGATACATGTAAGTAAGAAAACACAGATTAAATGCCAAGAAACCCCCATTAAACCCGAATTAATGAAGAGAGAGAGAGTCTAGGGTTAAACCTGATGAGGTGTTTTGTTTTTTTTTTTTGCCCCCCCCCCCCCATAACTTCCCTCCCACCCGCAATCCTCCCCTCTCCCGCTGGCTTTGTAGCACAGAAAGCTGTCATTAATGATGCCAGTATCCCACAGAACAGTGCCATTTCAAGTCTCAGCTGCTCCGCTTCTGAGTTGGTTTCCTACTAATGCACTTGAGAAGGCAGTGGAAGTGCTTGGGCCCCTGCCACTAATGTGGAAAACCAGGATGGAGTTCCTGGCTCCTAGAGTTCAGCCTGGCCCAACCTTGTTAATGTAGCCATTTGAGGAGTGAACCAGTGGATGAAAGACCTCTCTCTGTATCTTTCTCTGTCTGTAGTTCTGCCTTTCAAATAAGTAAAAATAAATAAATACATCTTTTTAAGAAGAGGAAAAATATAAGCTAGCATGATGGATTTCCTAGAGTATTAGGAAAATTATCAGAGATGATAATAGCAATTGTAGGAACTACTTTGAAAAATAAGTGGTGCTTGCTTTTGTAGATAAGTTTCCCCAGATTAAATTATTTGCTATATATGAAGATGGCTATATTTGAAGGGTTTTTTTTTTTTTTTTTTTTTTAGGGAAAGGGTTTATTGGGGAACACCCTACAGACCGGAGTGAAGGGGTGGCGAAGGAAAAAGAGAGAAGGAGAGAAACAGAGAGGAGAGGAGCTAGTGAGGAGAGAAGAGAGCAGAGAAGAGGAGAGAGGAGAGCAGAGACAAGAGACCAGAGGAGGAGGCTAGAGAGAGGAACCGAGAGAGAAGAGTCAAGAGAGCACGTGTTCGGGAACAGGTCCTTTTAAAACTTTGCCTGAGGGTGGGCAGGGAAGCAGGAACAGGGAATCCCATTAGGATGGGGGTGGAGCCTGGCTCAGGTAGCTGGGCCATGCCGCAACCTGGCTACAGCTGCACAGTTTCCTAACATTCCCCTCTTTTGTTTTGTATAAAGCAAGGTTTATATGGGATTATATTAGTCCCAAAAGTCCAGGAGGGTTAGAGGGATGATGATCTGTCTTTAGAGCTACTTCCTGCTGACATGGGGCAATGAGGTACTCTTCGCTGGCGTGGGATGATGTCTCAAGTCGCTGTCTCCTGGGTGGGGAGCCGAGTAAATCTTTGTAGCAGCATTTGGTTGACAGCCTGGTTGTTGAAGACCTTTGTTTGTTCCATTATAGCCTGCTGTAAACACTTAGACACTGTAGTATAAAAGACAGGGTGAGAATAGTAACCAATGATCCTAAGAGTAGCATAACCAGGTAATGAGAGGATTTTATAGAGGAGCCAAAATGGGGGGGGGGGGTCTCTGGACCCTTGTGGGGACAGTTTGATGGATGTGGCTTAAAGCTGATTCCAGCCAAGACCAGGAGAAAGGCCACTCAACTTTTGCAGGTAGCGGGGTTTGTCTGTAGAGAAATTCTGAACAATCATACAACATTAAGTTGGGGAGAGGACCATCACTACGCACAGGCAGGGAGTAGAGCCATTGGTGGTAGAGTAGAGGCTATGATTACCAAGGAATGAGGCCCAAGTGGGCTAGACAGGGTCTAGAACAAAGGACAGAGTCATTATTAGAGGAGCTAAGAAAGGTGCTGTCTAAGCTACACATAAGTTTTCTGATTGAGAGGCAAATAGAACCTGATAATAATCTGGTGGGCTTTAGGCCTTGCCAGTTATGAGGCCCAGACCTATCTATCTTTTCACATGGGGTACATCCTAAGGGAGGTGTGAACCTCCTTGGGGAAGGCACCCTGTTGACTTCCATTACCTAGCTGGCCTGGGAGGAGAGCTAGCCAGGTAAAGCCAGGTGGCATCTCTAACAGGAAATTTACAGTTCTGCCTGCAGTGTTGCTGACCCTACTTGGCCGTCCCCTTTGAAGGGATTTTGAATAAAGAATTCAAAAGTTTTTTCATTAATACAAATTATATTTCAATTAATATAATCATTTAGGCCATACTTGTTTAAGTCAGAGTTTCCCATCCTACTCTCACAATTATAATTTATTTTAGTACTAGAAATGGCCCAGAAAAATACAGAGCACCTGGTAAGATCATCCAGAAAATATTGGTAGGTGGCCATTTTTCTTATTCTGAACTAGAGGACTCTAAGCAGTTCTCAAGAACAGAGAAGTACATTTTCTGTGACACTTTAAGTTCTATTTGTAGCTAAATATTTCTCTTAAAAAATCCTACTCTTGAAAACTTGTAATACATTGACAGGAAGGGGATTATAATAACAATCATGTATAATACCATCCATTATATTCCCTTTGACATTTTGCACTATCCTCTTGTGTTTTTTAATGATAGTATACATTCATTTTTACTAGTCTTCTGGCTTTCAGTCTGAGGTGAATCTAGGTCACATTTCTATCAATATAGTTTCTAATAAAAGTTTTTAAAAACTCATCCTGTCCTGCTACCCCCGTAATTGTAGCCATCCTGACATTCACACTGACAGGAAACAAGTACAGATGAATCTGAACTTTGTAGTTTGAAAGGTGTTGATTGTAAAGTCTCTTGTCCCTCACTGGATGCATCTTAAATTTAGCTTTGCCTAGAACAATACAGTGTGTAAGCGAGAATAAGTGGAGCAGGCCACAATGTAGAAAAGATGGATGGATAAGAACAAGAAAGTCACAAATGCTGAGGCACATTCTGACAGAAATAGGTCCCATGAAACAGCATTCTATAAGGTGTGCTTTACCTGATTTGCCAGCTCTGGGCCCAGGAACTTAGCTGTCGTAGTCAAACAGCTACCATCAGTACAGGTTTTACTAGTTGATACTGGAGTACTCTTTAATAGATGATCTGGAGTACTCTTCAATTCTGGATTTATTGGGATGACAAAAGGATTCCCTAAAATGGCCCGAATCCATATCATGGAAATGAAATAAAATGCATTTTACCACGTATTAAGCTAACTGTAGGTCTACTCAAGAAACAAAAAAATGGCATCTTAATGCTAAGTCCCAATTTTTCCCAAGTAAAAATTTGCAAACAGTGTCTAAGACAACAGTTCCCTTTTGGCCTAATCTGAATTCTTCCAGTTTTCAATGACTCTATTCTATATCTCATCATTTTTAGCAATGTATTTGCTCGAAGCACACTTTAGTCTTTTTCACAGTATTTCTAAGATGAATTACTTCCTGTAATAAAGTGGGAAATTCTTGTTCCCTGCTATCTTTGTAAATCTAAAAATAACATATTTTTGTGTGGTGGTATTGGAGTGTTGCTGTCTTTCTGAGTATTCATACTATAGCTACATTTTTCATATAAATATTAAATATCATAAAATATTAAAAATAGCTTTTGATATATTATCAGAAGAATTTGAGAGAAGAGAATTACAACTAAGACTTATATCTCTAATGTTGGCCAGCTTACTTGGAGATGTCTCATGTTCATTTTTTTATTTTTTATTTTTTGACAGGCAGTTAGACAGTGAGAGAGAGAGACAGAGAGAAAGGTCTTCCTTTTTCCATTGGTTCACCACCCAAGTGGCTGCTACAGCCGGTGCGTTGTGGCCGGTGCGCTACGCCGATCCGAAGCCATGAGCCTGGTGCTTCCTCCTGGTCTCACATGCGGGTGCAGGGCCCAAGCACTTGGGCCATCCTCCACTGCCTTCCCGGGCCACAGCAGAGAGCTGGACTGGAGGAGGAGCAACTGGGACAGAACCGGCGCTCCGACCGGGACCAGAGCCCGGGGTGCTGGCTCACTAGTATTAGCCTAGTGAGCCGCAGCGCCAGCCCTCATGTCCATCTTGAGCAAGATATTACCATCTTTCAAGAGTTCCACTGACTGAACACTCAAGAGACTTTAAAGAACATTGGAGTTTCTGTTGGGTGGGACACTATTATTGAGACACCACAGAGTTCATAAAACTTTGCTTTCAACATGGAAATTCTATAATTTTACGTAGAATATTCAGGTATTATAGACTTCAAAACTAAAAAAAGCTATTCGAAATTTATCATTTTTTTAAAGATTTGTTTATTGGAGAGGCAGAGTTACAGACAGAGGGAGAGACACAGAGAGAGGTCTTGCATCATTTGGTTCATTCCCAGTTGGTCAAAACTGCCAGAGCTGGGCCGATCTGAAGCCAGGAGCCAGGTGCTTCTTCCAGGTCTTCCACATGGGTGCAGGGGCCCAAGCACTTGGGCCATCTTCTACTGCTTTCCCAGGCTATAGCAGAGAGCTGGATCAGAAGTAGGGCAGCTGTGACTTGAACCGGTATGCAATGAGATACTGGTGCCACAGGCAGAGGCTCTACCTACTATGCCACAACACCAGCTCCTAGAAATTATCTTAACTTGGTATGCTCCCTAAGAACCAAAAACTAAAGGAATTGTAAAATTTTGCCTTGAAAGGAGATCAGATTGTGTTTTCTGTCATGGTTATTGTATGTTTATTGGTAATTCTCAAGTTGGGCCATTAGAAGGGGAATTCTAATACTTGAGCTGAACACCCCTAAAATTAAAGTTGTAAAGTGTGCTTTCCTTTGGGGAGTCCTCCTTAAGCACTGCTTCCAGTCACAGTCTTCAGAATTTATCTTTAGGGCTTACACAAGTGTACACAAGATTGAGGGCTGCACTTTGGATTTCCTCTCATGGATGTCTTTGTAGATTTGTGTACACAGCCCATGACCTGCACATACAAAATCAACACTCCTCTGAAGCTGCTCCTCAGAAAATTTGTGAAGCGTACTTTGCTCTGTTCGTGGAAAAGTATGTCTCTTTCCTTCGCACCTAGTAAGACGTCAGCAGCATTGTTTATATATGATTTAGTCTTGGAGACCATCTGTAGCTCAAATGAAAAATAGAAGTCTTTTCAGTATCTCACAGTCTGAGAGCTGAAGGACAAGGAATGAGTACCAAGCCGCTTTTGCTTTTGGCTTAGGCAATCACCTTGTTCCTTCCTGCTATTGTCTCCTGATACCCACTGAAGAAAAAAAATTATTAATTTAATGTGCGATTAAAAAAAGGACAATGAAGGTAAAATGCAGGCTTTAAAACATTAAACACAATAACCAACCATTAAACAAGAAATAAACTGGAAGAATAAAATGGGTCTGGAAGCATCTGAGAAACAGATTATTCTTTAGTGAGACTGTGTTAGGAGGTCACGTCACAGGCCCTGTCCCTAACTACAGCAAGGTGCCCTCACCTACAGCATTCAGACCTAAGATGTCAAAACAACCCAGCCTCTGTGAGAAGGTGTGCTGGCTCATCTCACATTCCAGAATAAACAGTTTCCTGTCTTTCAGCTAATGCCCCATAGAAATGAATTTTATGAGAGACTTACATTATTTCTTAAATCACAAAGTAAACTAAATCTTTAGGGAATATTTAAGGATGACTATTTTTCAATGGCATAGCATTAGCATATACTGTTAAAACCTGGAATAAATACTCACTTGAATTAAGTGTATACCAAGAAGAAAATAAAATGTGGTGCATCCACGTGATGGGACATGGAGCAGAACTTCACGGTATGTGGCCCATAGACCTTCATTTCTTTTGCCATTTTTATGTCCACAGGCTCCCAGTTTGCATTTGCTCCAACAACCAGCTCCCAGGGCCTTGTCAGAAGCCTACCCTACAGCTGTTAGCACCTACCTTGCCAGCAGGCAAAAGGGTCTGGAAAGAAACTTGGAAATTGCACCCACCAAGAAACAAACAGTCTTTAACCAATGAATGACAGGGAGAGAAGTCCAAAGACTCTAGCTTCTTGCCTCTGACAATTCTGAGGCAAAATATAAAAAGGAATGCAAAAGAATGATGGACATGTTGGTCAAAGTAGGTAGTACCATGGGTGGGAACCGGGGGAGGGAATGAGATAGTGGAACCCCTGAGCTTCTACCGTGTTAGAAATACTCTATTTTTTTAAGCTAAATGTTAGTGATATGAATGATCATTGTATTAGTGTTCATGTAACTCCTATGTGTTGGAAATAGTTTGTAATATTTTCAAAAAACATTGTTAGAAAGATTAACACAGTAACAACTGCATGCTTTGCATTAGAATTTGAAACATCTATCAGTTTATTAAAAATGCTAGAAAGGCCCATCTTCCTCACATTTATCTTGCTAGAAGGCACAGCTACCAGAACCTAGAGTCAAAAGAATAGAAGACTTTAACACAAAATTTCGTAGTGCCTGTTCTTCCCTGGCTCCCACTGACTGCTTTTTCTATTTTTAATCCTGTCCATTAGCACACATACTCTTCCACATGGTCCACCCTAACTTGTCTTCTGCTGTGTACCTCATGGTCTCCACTTCAAGAATGAACATTAAAGCCATGAACCATCGATCCCTTTCATCTTCAAATTTATTAAAATTCAGCATGGGTAATACATGTTTCCACTTTCACCTGATTGTCTTTCCTGGTTCCTGAATGTTCGTGTCACATAATTCTATCATTAGAGTTCTCTACAGACTTGCACTACAGGACCACTGTTTATAAACACTTTGAGGAGAGATATTGTATCCTAATTGTTACTGCTATCCCTATATAGTTTGCTAAGGCATAATCAAGTACTACAAACTGAATGACTTTCAGCAGACTTTATTTTCTCACAGTTCTGAAGCTAAAATTCCAAGTCCAAGGGCTCTATAGCCTGGTTCCTTCAGAGAGTATTTTGTTTTTTTAAAGATTTTTTTATTTATTTATTTGACAGGTAGAGTTACAGACAGAGAGAGAGAGAGACAGAGAGAAAGGTCTTCCCTCCATTGGTTCATCCCCCAAATAGCTGCCACGGCCAGTGCTGCGCCAGTCCGAAGCCAGGAGCCAGGTGCTTCCTCCTGGTCTCCCATGCAGGTGCAGGACCCAAGTACTTGGGCCATCCTCCAATGCCCTCCCAGGCCACAGCAGAGAGCTGGACCGGAAGAGGAGCAACCGGGAATAGAACCCGGCGCCCATATGGGATGCCGGCACCGCAGGCGGAGGATTAACCAAATGAGGCATGGCGCCGGGCCCTCCTTCAGAGAGTTTTAAAGAATAATCTTTTCCTGCCTATCTCCTAGTTTCTGGTAATTTTCTGGCAATCTTCAATGTCCCTTGGCTTATGGAAGCATCATCCCACCTCTACTTTTATTTTCATGTGCTGTTTCCTGGTGTGCATGTCTCTGGGTCCAAATTTTCCCTTTTCATAAGTACACAAGATGCATTAGATTAGAAGGCCCAACCTATTCAAGTATGACCTCATCTTACATTAACTAATTACATCTGCAGTGATTCATTTTCCAAGTAAGGTCATATTCTGACTCTGGAGGTTAAAGACTATAGCACAGGAATTTGGGGAGACAAAATTCAACCCTTAATAATCCCGTATGTCTGAGATCAGAAGCAATGAGAAATTGCCTTTCCTTGATCTAAAAACGGCCCTCTGGAAAAGTGGCTTCAGCTTTTCACTCAATCAATCTTCTTGGAACTCAATTGAAAAGAATTGAAGACATTGTCATTTCTCTTTTGACTACAGCCCTTTATTTCCGTTAATGTCCTGTTGTCATATGCAGTATTCCAAGCAGCTTTTCTGTTAAGTATTCTCTCACCTTCTTCTTTCTATTAAGATGGAGAGCATTATTCTTCCATACAATGTAGCCTTGAAACAAAACCATATTAGTTTCCTTAATGGCTTCTTCTGACTTATAAATGCTGGTTTATTTTGGCTTGCATATGAAGTTTGATTGCATGCATTTCATAACTGAGTTTCCCTACTGATATATTAATCAGAACCATCATAGCTCAAGATGATAATTAGCTGGCAAGTTGTGGCAAACATATACAAGATATTTATAGATATCTCCCACTTTCTTTCTGCATGTTAACATTGTCTAATAAATCAGATACTCTGTAAGTGACTGAATACCCAGACAAAATATTTTACTTTTATTGAGAGAGTGACATTTTAGAATAACATTCTTAAACATTCACAGTGCCTGTGGCATAATTAATCTGCTGCTCCATAATTTGACTCTTAAAATTTTTGATATTACCTCACAGATAATTTTACCATTTCACATGGAAAGGTTGTTGATGTACATTTTCTAAATTTATTTTACACAATATTACCTCAGAAAAGATGTTTCTATAAAAATATACATTTCCACTTTCCCATTTACAGTTTCATTTATACTGTGGAAAACAAATTATCATGCAACACATTTGAACATTTTCATAGCTAAGTGCCTGTATATAAATAAATGTGAAAGGTATTAACTGATTTAACTTCTTTTCTAGGCAGATATGTTGGAAGCATCTGGTAACTTCAAATATTTAAACAAGGGAAAATTGGAGAACATATGACTAGCGTTTTCTGATTAGCTTTTAAATCTTTCCTTTTTTTAACCAGCAGTTACTTGGGGATATTGGAGGGGAGGATTGAGAATAAATATAAGAGAAAAAGTGTATGTTATAGAAAACAGCCTGGGAAGGCTCTTGAGGTACATGGAAAGCAAGGTCCATTGGAAATCACAGTAGGCCAATGTTTGAAAGGCCAAAATTCTATTCATTTCTCATATGTGTTTTTTTTTTAACGGAGGGAATCAGATAAATGAGTAACCCAGCAGAAGCTATCTTTCTCTGTTCTGTTCAAGCCTCTATTGACCCCTTCATATCTTCTTGGGACCAAAAGAGCAAGAAACAGAGAATATACTTGCCTTACAACACCATATCACTTACATAAATAAGTGATAGAACATTAGGTAAACTGTAAATTGTGTTAAGAATTTTTTCACTTTGAGAGAAAGGTTACCAAGAGGACAAAGTTTACCTCCCAACTGAAGTTTTGTTTCAATTTGTTTTACTTGGTAGTTTGTTTGCATTTATGTTAGGACCTGGTCTATGTTCTGGTCATAACTGCTCAGAGAAGGTCCTTTTGTTAGATAACTGTATCCAACAAAATATTTGAGATGGCCATGAATTAACAGCTATCTTCGCAATCTTGCTTCAAGGTAACATAAGAATAAGTTAGACAAATTCAACTACACATAAATACATCTGTTAAACTAATAATTAATAGATAAATATTAACAAGTACAAAACCTCCATAAAATTATTATGTAAAAAAATGCTATCTCAAATCCCAGTTCTTAGAGGGGACCCCCAAACATCTTACCTGAAAAAAAAAATTTTCAAGGAAGCTTAAACAACATCCTAGGGCCACAATTCTGTAGTCTTATTATCTAGGCAATCAGAAATCCCCAGATCCATGACCATTAAGGATTGTTTATGGATTAGAACTAATCCCTCAGGCTGGCGCCACGGCTCACTTGGCTAATCCTCCACCTGTGGTGCTGGCACCCTAGGTTCTAGTACCAGTTGGGGCCCGGATTCTGTCCCGGTTGCTCCTCTTCCAGTCCAGCTCTCTGCTGTGGCCCAGGAGGGCAGTGGAGGATGGCCCAGGTGCTTGGGCCCTGCACCCGCATGGGAGACCAGGAGGAAGCACCTGACTCCTGGCTTTGGATCGGCGCAGCGCGCCAGCCTTAGCGGCCATTTGAGGGGTGAACCAATGGAAGGAGGACCTTTCTCTCTGTGTGTCTCTCTCTCAGTGTCTAACTGCCTGTCAAAAAAAAAGAACCAATCCCTCAGATGATGCCTAGCTATAGGCTTCTTTGCATTTCTACACTCTGATTGTGTGAAAGAAAGAAGTATCTCTAGAATATTTTAGCCAATACACAAATCACGAATACCACTAATTCCACTAATGAGGACCTATATCTAACATCCATTATGCTGGT
This sequence comes from Oryctolagus cuniculus, assembly GCF_964237555.1. Taxonomy (NCBI): domain Eukaryota; kingdom Metazoa; phylum Chordata; class Mammalia; order Lagomorpha; family Leporidae; genus Oryctolagus; species Oryctolagus cuniculus. The sequence goes on from NC_091435.1 coordinate 52,204,253, forward strand.
AAACAATCCACCAATTTAACCAATGTCATACTTTTCTTGACATTCATTTTGTTAATTAATGAAGTTTGAGGTATTGATCCAGTACACATAGCTGAAGCAGTTATATCAGCTCTCACTGGAGTCTGGACTTCCCATTACTAGAGGGCCGTCTCATTGGTTTAAGATCTCAGAATGAGTAACAGATCACACCCAAAGTAAAACTTATACTGACTGTAAACCCTGAAGTAACTGTCAGTGAATTAACAGATATCAGAAACATTAATCATTAAGAAAGTAAGCACTTTGTGATGTCCATTATTCTGTTATCTATCCTCCTTTTTCCTTTTATTATTTTATACATGAGCAATCATTTATGCTAATTAACATTCTCTTTTGGCACCCTCTCTTTTTTCAATGTATTAGTCAGTGTATCTCTGGTTATTTGTGTCTTCCAGGAAATAAGCCTTTTCTGTCAGTATTTAGAGTGATATTTCCTCCAAAGCACACTTTAGATCACCTGCTTAGGAACATTCTGGAATAAATTATTAAAAATAAAAAGTCTGGAAGTGGGCATCAGGGGTTACTCTAGAAATCAGCAGTTTTAATATACACACCCATTCCCAGCCTATGATTCTTACATTCATAAAAACTTGAAAACACATTCTTTTTGTGCGTTCTAGGCAAGCAGCAAGATCCCTATTAAATATAAACTGCACTGGTTGGTTTTATTTGGAAATTTTCCTGGGAGGATCTACTTTTCAGAACATTGTGAAACCTTCATAAATATTCAGTAAGTGTAAAGCAAACTCTCAATTATTCAGGTGTGAATTAACTAGCTGATGGATTATCCAGCACTCAGCTTCTTCTGCCTTCTCCTAATGCATTTGGCTATTTCTCTGGAGAACATATCACTCATCTTTTTTTTTTTTTTTTTTTTTTTTTTTTTTTTTTTTTTTTTTTTTGACAGGCAGAGTGGACAGTGAGAGAGAGAGACAGAGAGAAAGGTCTTCCTTTTGCCGTTGGTTCACCCTCCAATGGCCGCCGCTGCAGCCGGCGCACCGCGCTGATCCTGGCAGGAGCCAGGAGCCAGGTGCTTTTCCTGGTCTCCCATGGGGTGCAGGGCCCAAGCACCTGGGCCATCCTCCACTGCACTCCCTGGCCATAGCAGAGAGCTGGCCTGGAAGAGGGGCGACCGGGACAGAATCCGGCGCCCCAACCGGGACTAGAACCCGGTGTGCCGGCGCCGCAAGGTGGAGGATTAGCCTATTGAGCCACGGCGCCGGCCATATCACTCATCTTTTACAACTTGTTAGCAAGTTTAATGAAAGGCCCAGTTTCTAAGCATATTGAAAAGTCGTTGGGACTCTTCTGTGCAATAAATTTCCTACCTATAAAGACCATCCCTTCCATGCATAAGGAAGAGTTAGCAATAATATCCACTAATAATGTGAAAGAAAATAATATTTATTTAGTTTTACAAGTTATAATGTACATTGCTAAATATCAACATGAAACATCATAAGTACAGCTACATCATTGTGTAACTAAGAACATAATTAAAAATTACCTTCTACAAGGGTTTCAAAATATCATTGACTAGTATTCTTAGTCAAAATTGTACAGAAGTTAGCCAAAAAGGACAAAGGCAACCCTTTCTTCTCAGATATACCGTACAAGTATAGTTTGTAGAAATAGAACATTTGGCCATCTCTAGAATCCAGGTCAAAAAGCTCTTGCCCACTTCATCACATTTTGTGTCTCTGTGTCATCCATAGGGTTTTCTCAGATCTCCTGGGATGTTTTCCCCAAATGCTGGCTGACCTATTGATTATAGGCACATCAAGTTTTAGGATTATTTAGTCAATGGCAGATCCTGTGTAGCTACCATTATCTAATCATGCAGCCTACAGGGCCTAAATCACCATGTAAGTAACTTATGAACAAAGCATGGGGATTCGTAAATCCTTGAAACACACAGAAACTCTGGTTTGAACAAAATCTAATATCTTAATGAATTTTTTCACATGTGGCATCCCACTCTACTCCAGTCTACAGAAGCATTCTATAGGTCACTAACACTGCCACACACATTTCTGTTTCCTTCCTTGAAATACATATTGTGATGTTTTCTCTAATTTATCACTAGACCACTGCTGTTTATATGCTCAAGATTCCAGTCTTCCACAATGGGACATTTGCCTAATCAGATCAGGAAGCTATTGGTGGCAAAAGACCTCTAAGAACACCCACTTAAAAATGCTATAGGGGATCTTCTAGATAATCTAATTTAGTTTCTGTCAGGAGCCCCTATGTGATTACTCACCTCACATTTCTTTTAGAATATCCTCCAGACTCTCAGTTGTCCCACCTGTGAAAATGTAACTGACAGCCTTTTGTCTCATTGTTGTGGTTTATTCTAAACTTGATCTTTCAATGTCACCAACAGATTCCTATGAGCAGAGAATTGGCTGAAACAAGGAGATTCAGGATTTGATAACAAATCCCAAATAATCACTCACTCCATTGAGTCATCTCCTCTTAATTCCATTGTCTCAGAAAGGCTGGGGCAAGTTGGAGTGGGAAATGAAGGAAGAGACTAATGACATATGACAAGACATAAAAGCTTCTATAATATGTTTATTTGGAAGTAGCAGTTAAGTTCTTACCAGTCTCTGCAATGCTTTATAATCAAGCCTGGTTTGGTCTTTTGCTTGAACGGAGTAAAACATGAGAGCTGACTATTGGAATGTGGGAGTTTGTGAGAATATTCCATTGGAGTATGCAAGTGGCATAGTCCTTGATAGAAGTCAAACATACATGCCTAATTCACACATTTCCTTATTCTTTTGTTTGTTTGTTTGTTTTGGAATTAAATGATAAGTTTATTTTGGTGCAGAAAAATTTTGACTAGTAGGCATTTGGCATAGTGGCTAGGATGCTACTTGGGATGCCCCATTCCATATTGGCATGCCTGGGTTTGAGTCCTGGCTCTGTTTCTGATCCCAGCTTCCTGCCAGTGTGTGCCCTGGGAGGCAGCAAGTAATGACTCAGTACATGGATCTTTGCTACTCATGTCGGAGTCCTAAATGAGTTCCTGGATCCTAGGTTCAGCCTCTCCCAGCTGCAACTGCTGCAGGCATTTGGGGAATAAGTGAGCAAATAGATGTCTCTTGCTCTCCCGCCCTCTCTCCCTCCTTTCCTCTCACTTTCTCTCTCTCCTTGCTGTAATTGTGGTATTGTGTACATGGAAAATAGTACCTTAAAAAACATGTACTTGGATGGACTGAGGCCAAAATAATTTAATGCTTTTAAAATAAAATTATGTAAGCAAGTTAAGTAATGCCTACATGAGTCTTGGGGCAAAATGTGAAATCCAATATAGATTTTCAATGTCAAAAAGAAAAAAAGTAGAATTGAAAGCCAAAATTCTTATTATTTTCCATCCAAAAGATTTAACTTCCTTCCCTATGCACACTACAGCGCTGTTTAGATTCTCATTTCAGTCTGATACCTTTGACTGCCCAGTGTGACTGCTCAGAACTTGATTTAGGGTACACTTCGCACTGTTGGATTGTGCAGTCTATCACTGTTCCTGAAAGGATGAGTACTTTGTGCTTCCAAGATGAAAAATGGGAAAGTTTCAAAGAATCTAGTTAAATCCCAATTAAATTTAGGTCCAAAATTGTATTGCTCCTTTCTTGGCCAAAGTAACTAAATTATATAATAAGTCTTTTTCAATTCCAATTTCAAGATCTGCTTCTAACCTATTAAATCAACCAAAGTGCTTTTACAGATCTACCAAATAATAATACCCCAGGTTCCAGCTCTACGGAATGCTACTTTCTGCTGCATATTTCTTGCCTTCATAATGATAATCCCTGTTCTCTCTTCGCAACAGTGTTTCCCCATGACCAGTCCTTTTCCCACAGCATTCTTATTTTTCTTATTTCTAAAAATATAGTGGTTTTGTTGAATTTTAAGACCAAGCACTTACTTCCTATAACTCTTTTTAATTGTTTTGAGAGTGGGAGAGGATAGTTAGAGGAATGTTAGCTGTGAAAGAGGAATTATACTATGAATGAAAACGTCAGAGAAGGATGCATGGAAGCAAAGTGGAGAGTGTTGATACACTGCCTTCCTACCCAATGTTCATTAGTTCTGCAAGGAAGGAATGAAGGAAGGAGAGAAAAGTTTTTTTTTTTTCATTTTTTAGAAAAGAGGGAAGAAGAAGGGAGGAAGGAAGTGGAAAAATACCCTTGAACATATCTGAATGAGTCCTCCTTAAATCATGTTGAGATGGATTTTAGTATTACTTTTGCTTAAGTGACTACTCTCAGGGTCATGTGAGAGCATTCCTTGCTCAAAAAAACTGAACGATGTTTTTCCTTAAAATTGATTTTTCTGAAATGGGTTTTTCTTTTTCATCAAAATCTCAACTTTGATGCATTAGCATTCCAAAGCAAAAATGATCTCAGTAGCGAAGAGGAAATGGAAAGTTGCCCAGGTAAAACTTCTCCCTGCCTCTTAGTAGCAGTGTGCAGAATTGAATCTGTAAATCAAATTTCTGTACATCTCCTCCATACATAAGGTCCCTGGGGGGGTGGGGGGCTAACTATTGACTGAACCCTGTGGATAATTCTCTTTATAAATGAAGAAACTTCTTTGAAGGATAATTATCCGAACATCACTTCCCTACCACCGGTTTCTGTTTCTTTTCTTCAAAGACTTCAATGTATTTGGTTTGCAAAAATCCATTTCTCAGATGTGATTTCAATAATGTCAATATGAAAAAGCTTTAAAGGGAGACATAAAGGCAGAAAGAGGGTGAGAGAGAGAGAAGGAGAAGAAGCAATTGGTGTTACCCTGGACAGGGAGTGGCATGAATATTCCAGCAAATTCCACACATTAAGACAGAGAAGAAAATCATTGCTCTGAGTGAACAAAATCTACCAATCCATTTTTCACTGATGCAAGTTGGGCTGAATAAGCAGTTATCTGGAATATGGAAAGCCTGTATGATTGTACAGCCAAGTGTTAAGATGTCTGGCCAGCAGCATAACCTAATATGGTGGAAAATGCCCAAAAGGTTCAGATCAAGGCCATTAACCAGGTATGAAGAAGATAGGTTTACTGCAATTTCAGGATTTCAAACAAGGTTTCCCAAGGGAAGGTTTCCTGAATTAGGGTGAACCTTGCTACAAGTCTATAAACTGGACCCATTGACCAAGTCCACCTTTGCCGGAACCCACTCACTCAGAACTTAATATTCTTCTGACAACACTGAGGAGCAAAGGACTCAACCCCAGCTTGGCAGGCTGATGCCAGCCTAGAAACTGTAGCCTGATGGGTATCTGAACATTCCAAGGTAAACTATAAAAATTTTTCAAGTTATGACTTTGCCTACTACTACTAAGAGTTTATTTTAGGGGTTGGGATTGTGGCACAACAGATTAAACCACTGCTTGTAACAGCAGCACTCTATATCAGAGTGTTGGTTCAAATCCCAGCTGCTCTGCTTCCAATCCAGCTTCCTGCTAATGCACCTGAATAGGCAACAGATGATGACCCAAGTCCTTGGGCCCCTGCCACCCATGTGGAAGACCAGAATTTAGTTCTTGGCTCTTCTCGGCTTTAGCCTGGCCCTGACCTGGCTGTTGGCAGCCATTGAGTAGTGAATCAGCTGGTGGAAAATCTCCCTCTTTTTTCTCTCTGCCTTTTAAATACATCAGTAAATCTTTATTTGCAAAAAAAGAATTTATTTTACTCTTGATTTACATGATCTAACTTACATAGCAGTGTGGTATGAAAACTTTTGCAGATTAAAAAAATCTCTTTAAAGTATACCAAAGGTAAAAGCTACATTTTATAAGACAGAGCTATACTTAAAATAGTGGGTGTACAGAACAATAGAAAGAAACCTAAAAGTTAAGTGCAACACCATACCAAGAAAAATAAAAGCATAGATTATTAAGGAGTGACTCATCGCCCTAGAAATAATGTCTATGTTAATGGTAATGAAAGGCTATGAACAACACCATTTCTTTTCTAAGTACCTGAAACTGCATTCCAACCAAGTGCCTTTACTGTCTTAATTCCATTCTCCACTCCCTCCCCTAAGGATTTTAAGAAGGCCAGATAGATCTATAGCTATTCACCTACTAATGCTTCATATCACACTTGGGCAAAAACAGTCACAATGCACTTTTTTTTTTTTTTTTTTTTTTTTGACAGGCAGAGTGGACAGTGAGAGAGACAGACAGACAGAAAGGTCTTCCTTTGCCGTTGGTTCACCCTCCAATGGCCGCCGCAGCCGGCGCGCTGCAACCAGCGCACCACGCCGATCCGATGGCAGGAGCCAGGTACTTATCCTGGTCTCCCATGGGGTGCAGGGCCCAAGCACTTGGGCCATCCTCCACTGCACTCCCTGGCCACAGGAGAGAGCTGGCCTGGAAGAGGGGCAACCAGGACAGAATCCGGCGCCCCGACCGGGACTAGAACCCGGTGTGCTGGCGCCGCAAGGCGGAGGATTAGCCTAGTGAGCCGCGGCACTGGCCCACAATGCACTTTTTAGTGATTCAGTTTTCTTTTTCCTATGAGCATACAGATTTTAAGAATTTTAGAGTACTTCTTTCTACACAAAATGATTTTCTTATTGAGGCATCAAAACAATTGACCTACTCATTTTATTAATTAATTAGACCCATATTTGGCAATTTTAACCTAAAGGGTGTAAAAACAAATTTTCTCCAGACACAACTAGCTGTCTGCTTGTTTCTGACAACATTGTAGCCCTTGTGACTTGGAGGAATCATGAAAATTCAATTACTGAGTTTGAATCAAGCCTTTGAAAAGTACAGTACAATGGTTTCTGCTTATTGCAACCACTTTAGGAAATGGTTATTTGAGTCTAATAACTGGCTGATTCAATTAGAAGGAGACAGGAAAACCATTTGCTGAAACAAGCACTGTGTTTGTTATTCACTGCTGTCATCTAAAGCACATCTTGGAAACCACAGACTTATAAGTCAGGGTTCTCCATCTTTTCAAAGCCCGGTCTCTTGAAGGCTGTGGCACAACCCATTTTTGACTCACTTCACCAGGAATGCTCTTCCATTAAGTGGGGTGTCCATTGGAATTTGGGTTGTGTTGACATGGCAATTAGAACCTTGCAAGATTCTAATAAATCAAGACACACAGCCATGAGGGAAATTCTTGCTCCAGATCAGATGAAAGTAACTCTCTGGGGCCTGTGCTTTGCAGGAGACAAAAACAATCAATTGTTATTCTTTTAATCCCCAGCAAAAACAGGAAAAAGCAATTAGAGACCTGCTTCAATTCCAGTTTTATAGGTAAATAAAACACACAGGCATTGAATGGGAAGTTTAAAGAGTATCAAAAACCACACAAAGTGACATTGCAAATAATCTACATACACTATTCTTGTTTTTGACCCTAGAGAACCAAAACCTAACTTTGTTATCATAACATTGGAATTCCTTTAATTTTACACCAAACAATAAACCTGATATGAAACATTTGTTTTCTCTAAATTCTGTATCTGTATTTGTATGTTTTGCACATTCAAATTGATTTTTCAACACACCTTTTCATTGAACTTCAGCAATGCATAGAGAGATAAGCTGAATCTAATATGGAAAATAGATTACTTTTTTTTAAAAAAAAGAGATTTATTTATTTTATTTGAAAGTCGGAGTTACACAGAGATAGAAGGAGAGGCAGAGGGGGAGAGAGAGAGAGGTCTTCCATCTGCTGTTTCACTCCCCAACTGGCTGCAACAGCCGGAGCTACGCTGATCTGAAGGCAGGAGACAGGAGCTTCTTCTGGATCTTCCACGCAGGTGCAGGGGCCCAAGGACTTGGGTCATTTTATACTGCTTTCCCAGGCCATAGCAGAGAGCTGGATTGCAAGTGGAGCAGCTGGGACTCGAACCGGCACCCATATGGGATGCTGGCACTGCAGGCGGTGGCTTTACCTGCTATGCCACAGCCCCATGAAAAATAGCCTATTGATATAATGGGTGTCAACCTGTAGTCTAATTTAAAGAATGACTACCTTCTACGAATTCTAATATGCATGCAGGAGTTTGAAAAAAATAGAGATGGTTATTTGTCATTTTCTAGGTGTATTCCTAAGGTAGAACGAACAGCATCCCAACTGCATTGGAAGTGAGAAAAAAATAAAGGCATCAAAGAAAATTTTAAAGCTTACTGGGTAGCCTAAAAAGGAAGAATGGGTGGAGGAGCAGTCATAAAAGGAAAACAGTTGCTCAGTTTTGAATATGGTAAGAGATGTTCCAGAGAGAGATGTTGAGGGGTGTGTGTGTGTGTGTGTGTGTGTGAGAGAGAGAGAGAGAGAGAGAGAACAAGACAGAGAGACAGAGACCAAGTTCAGGGAAGAAGCCCTCAAGGGTGATGTAAATTTGGGAGTCACTGGCAGATTAAAAGTTTTTAAAGTCACAGGGCTACATGAGTTTGCCAAGAGAGTGAGGAGAGTGAGAAAAGAATATGGGTGCACTCTGAGCTGATAGTTTGAAAAGATGAGGCGGAAAATATCAAGAAGGAAGGACCAGAGGGTTAGGAAAAAGAGCCAAGAATGAGTATGTCCTGGGATGCAAGTGAAGGAAGCATTTCAAGGAGGAAGGCATTTTCAAAGCAAATAACAATACACAAAATTTTATAGCTATCATTTTCTTTTTTATGTAATATAAACTGTGATTTCATTTTGTTCTGATTATCCAGGAATACTTTTAAGCAGTCTTTTATATTTAACCTTAGTGTATCTTTGGTTAGATATGTGTCTTATAAATAACATTTAATTAGATGAGTGTTGGCTATTTATGTACATGAGCCTCAATCTGAGAGTCTCTTTCTTTTAATAAGAAGTTTATTCCATCTCCATTTATTGTGACAACTGGCAGGCTGTATGTTACTTCTATTCCCTTAGTTTTATAAATTTTCTTTTTTCATTTCCCTACTTTTGCCATATTAATAAAAATAACTATATTACTGTTCATTTCTGATTTAGAAGCTGTATACATTGCCATTTTTTACACTAGTACTTACCTTAAAATTGATTTTTTTTTTTTTTGGACAGGCAGAGTTAGTGAGAGAGAGAGAGAGAAAGACACAGAGAGAGAAAGGTCCTCCCTCCATTGGTTCACCCCCCCCCCACAATGGCCGCTGCTGCGCCGATCCGAAGCCAGGAGCCAGGTGCTTCCTCCTGGTCTCCCATGCGGGTGCAGGGCCCAAGCACTTGGGCCATCCTCCACTGCCTTCCCGGGCCACAGCAGAGAGCTGGGCTGGAAGAGGAGCAACCAGGACAGAATCCGGCGCCCCAACCAGGACTAGAACCCGGGGTGCCAGGGCCGCAGGTGGAGGATTAGCCTAGTGAGCCACAGTGCTGGCACATGTATCCCTAAAAATTCTAGGAATGGAATTTTTCTAGCTTTTTTTTCTTTTTCCCTGCCGTTTTCAAGTTTCTAGGAAATCAGCAGGAGTCTACCCAAGCCCTTTCCTTGAGTCAGTGGGTATATGGAGTGTAGACAGGACTTAGTCACACACAGGTTATTTTCTTGCAAGGGGAAACAGGCATGAAACTATATTGTAACAGCATGCAAACAGCGTTGGTTCCCCAAAGTGCTTAACCAATGAATCACTGTGTCTGATATAAGGAGTGCATTCTATGGCACTGGTGGGTGTGATAAACAAGGTTTCAAGAAGCTATTTAAAAGTAACTTTTAAGTATCTTGAGCCTGATTGATGTTCTGTAATATAGCACATGCTTAATGAAAGAATCATTAACTGGAATATAATTAGATGTTTAATTCAGTCCCTAGTCAATCATTTGCTTTTAAATACACCTAACAGTAAATAACCCCAGCTATTTTGGTTTTTTCCATTTTCTGGTACAGAATTTGAATAGACTGGTATCTGTGGCATATACTAAAGATGTCAGACCCCCTCAATATGCCAAAGCTTTTTTTCCTGAAAAAAAAAAAAAAAAGATTCCTTGGGACATCACACACAGGGTTTGGTATTTAAGTTGACTTCTCTGTTTCTTGGTGAATCACCAAAGCATGTTAACCTATTAAAGGTTCTTAGAAGGCTCAACATTAAGACACTTTTTTAACCCTTTATGACCCAAAGTTACTTTTGCTTGTCTTGCTATAACAGGTTATTTTCAGAGGGAAATAGTTCAGGAAATACTGCTATATGGTGCTCTGTTAACAAATACTGAGAGCAGTTGCTTTAACTTCTTTAAACTTACACTTGATTACAGGCCTACCGAAATTCTTCTGTGTCTTTAATGTCTTACAGAGTTTTAATGGAAGTCCCTGTAAGTTTTGACTTTGTTCTGCCTTCCTCTTCCTTTGCTCAAGTCTGAAAACAATTCAGATATAAACCCAATGGTAGGAAGGACCAGAAATTATAGCCACAGAAATATGTATTCAGAAGAAGACTTCTTCTTTGATATCTGAAAATGAAGTAACATTGCCCTCTGCCTCATCTTCTTCCTGTGCTCTCTCTGAGAGACTTCTTATGTGGAAACACGCTTCTGGCAGTCTGACCCAGGAGCTCATCACCAGCCATGGCTGATAATCTCTCTCAAGTGCATACTTGGAAATTCTCACTTTCCCTATCAAAATATTTGGCACACTGAGGTGCCATAAGTGAAGTGAGACATGAGATTAAAAGCACTTTTTACAGAAGTGAACAAGTAAAATGCCTTTGTACTTTTATGTTTAACTTTTGTAATGAGAATCTAACAAACAGTTTTTATGACTATTCCACCACACCCAAATATAGAAAAACATATAATTAATACCAAGATTAGCAAAAGATGAACATAAATACATAAATACAAAAATGATAAAGCAATAGGTCAGTGGATCAATGAGGAATAAAACAATATCTAAATAAGAAAATTAAAAAGAGGAAGGGGAATTCACAGAGGAAACAAAAATGGCAATAAATACGTGGAAAACTGTTCAACGTCACTAGTAATCAGAGAGATGAAAACTGAAACCAGATTGTTTTCAACCATGAAACCAACAAAAATTAGAAAGATTTATAATATACAGGGTAAGCAAGAACAAATGCACGTACGGACTTTCATGTACTACAGGGAGGAGTGTAAATTGATGAGCTTGTTTGGAAGAACTTGTGGCCATATCCTCAAATTTTCACTTTGCAAACTTTTAGCCAACTGTTACTCTCTTCTGTAGAAATATTTTCATGTGAGAACAGAGTTGTGTATAAGATATTGATAGCAGTACTTTATGATAGAAAAATTGGAAGTATCATCCAATATGTATGTAGGACTTTTAAAATAATTATTATGCACTCACACTATAGAATATTGTGCAATTAATGTAGACTTGCAGAAATTTCTAAAACATTGTTAAATAAAAAAATTAAAACCACATTGGAAATTAAAATTTTGAGAATGCTGTTGATATAAATTGTATGTTTATTATTGGATGATTGACTCTGTGACATAGAAAATCTCTAAGTTATTCGGATATCTGGTGCATTCTCTGATTTTGAATAGAATGCTACATTACAAATGCAACATTCCATTAGCTGAAACAGACTTGGTATGATACTAAGCTCAACAGTCAAAACTGATTGGGATAGGGGTGAAGGAGACCTAACTCATTTTACTCTCTATGTATTCTACATGTGCTGCAACAAAACTGTATTACATACATAATTTTAAAAATATATCTGCCTCTGATTTTCATAAGGTTTATTATAGCCATTATGTAAGTCTGTCCAGCTTAAGACTTATATGCCAAGTGCTTATAAGTTTATAATAATTGATTACAGAAATATGAGCATTACACACCAAAGGCAAATTGTTCCTTGGTAGTGAATAACCCATCTAATTCAATCATTGAAATTAATCATGTCTGTTCCTTTCTTCTTACTTAGAATGCAGCTGGGATCACCTGGTTGAGTATGAGGGAGAACCAACTCTCACATAAAACTTCCACCTATCAGTGGAAGGTAATGATGTGGTAAAAACCATTGTGACTTTAAATAGGTTCAAGATGGGTGGAGATGATGATGAAATGCCTCAACTCTGATCCCTTGAGAGATTGTTTTTCAGGACATCCTTGGAAGCCAAAAATAAAACTATTTAAGGAAAGTAAATAATTCCTGGAGTTAATAAGGATATCTGGAAGTGTTAGTATCGATCATCCCCTCGAAGCATTTCTCTTTCTTTCATTGACCCTTCTACTTATTGACATAAAGTATAGACAATGTCTGTACTGCTATACAACTTTACAGTGCTAAGCAAGTAATATCTCAATTTCCTGCATAGATTTTGACTCCTCACTGCACATCTTGAAAATCCTTTTGCAGAAGTAATGATCTCCCTAGTAAATTGTGGTTGAATCATTTGTACTCAACAGAGGATGCAATGAGTTCAAGCAATACATTTTCCAGTAGCGTGAACAGTAACACAGAAACCACTATACACAGTGCACATGGCACATGGCTATTTTTTTAGTGAAGGACACTGAAAAAGTGCCTCAGTGCTCATTTTCCTCTTGATCTGTCATCTGTGTACTCTATGGACAGCTTCTTCATTTCTACTCAATTTTTCAAAACAGAATGCAGTCCCCCACATTGGACTGTAAGAACTGACAAACACAGAGGTGATGGTTCCAGTTACAACTGAAACATATGGGTGTCAGCAACTTGCTACATGTTAATAGTAAACATCACATACAACTCACAGCCTCACTTCTAATCTGAATGCATTCACGTAAGATTTATAGAAATTTTCATAGTGCTTTCCTAGACATAGATTTGATTGGCTGTATCTGCATTCATCAGTCAGAAACCTTTAGAAAAATTTGATTCCCCTTTAAGTAATAAAAAGATCTAGAATACTCTCATATTGAATTCTAACTTTAATTAAGCTCAATTTTTTCCTAATTTCATGTAACTCAGACTTTATTTGCAGTATGCTCTTATGAATATGTACAATTTCAACTGCATTAAAAACTTTGGCTTCCTGACTATTGTATAAAAAAGAAGCCTTTTCTGTAGTTGTCTGCCTTATATCACTACACATTCTCTGATATGTGCATTAATATTTATTCATTTTGTTTAAGATTTATTTACTTATTTGAAAGGCAGAGTTACAGAGAGGCAGAGGCAGAGGCAGAGAGACAGAAAGAGAGGTCTTCCACCTGCTGGTTCACTCCCCAGATGGCCGAAATGGCTGGATTTGCAGTGATCCAAAGCCAGGAGCCAGGAGCTTCTTCTAGGTCCCCAAGCGGGTGCAGGGGCCCAAGGACTTGGGCCATCTTGTACTGCCATCCCAGGCCACAGCAGAGATCTGGATCAGAAATAGTGCAGACAGGACTCGAACTGGGGCGCATGTGGGATGCCGGCACTGCAGACAGCGGCTTTACCCGCTATGCCACAGTGCTGACCCTAAGTAACATTTATTTAACAAAGATTGTTTCTAGTAATAATTGTTAATTGGTAAAAATTACAGAAAATAAACATCATAATAACCCCAATACATTAGTGCAGATGTAGTAACTGTAAAAAGGATAATCAAATCACCCTCTGAGGTATTCAGTTGCTTTTCATATTTGGAAGAGAATTAAACTAATGAAAATTGAAACTTTGCAATCTTACAGAGAAGAGAATGGTTGGCAAAAAAAAAGAAAAAAAAAAACACTTTGTCACAGTTTAATTTGAAGTTTTCCAGCTCATTAACAATCTTCTTTTTGAATTCTAAATTCTATTGTTAGTCCAGGGGCTGTCTAGCTGGAGGGTGGATTAATTTAGCTACTCACCAACAAAAGGCCTTTCCACATTTTGCTCTGCCTCTCTATTTGCTTTAGCCCTCTTCCTGGTTACCTGGTGGAGATTATAGTTCTAGTCATCCCCATCAGACTTAACATTCCCAGAGGAAGGAGAGGAATTATTCACCCAGCTTTCCCAGAAGCACCCCAGCTGACTCCTTCTCATGTTGCATTTAGCTAATGCTCATTCCCAAATCAATCATAGCAAGAGGATGGAATTACTCATGCATGACCATGGCCATATGGAATTGAGCAGGTTACTGAACGAAATCTGGGTTCTACTTAGAAAGAATAGGTTGCTGAATGTTAATTGAGTAGGCATTAAACAATATTTGCTACTTCTTGGATTTAATGATTGTTGCTTACATATCTACCTGGGCATGAAAATATATGCTCCCTAAGAATGAATGCTAGTTTATATGTGCTTTGGTAGCTGCCGGATTATTATTCATGCTCACTGAATGTTATACAATAAGTAAGTATTCTTCAATTAGTTGTGGATGGAAGAATTAATATAAGAATAAATTCTTAATCATAAGTATAGGAGCAAATTTACAGGGAAGTTGCAAAACTTAAGTTTAAGTGGCCCTTTGGACCTAAGAAGATTTTAAGAATGAGTCCATTTGAAAATCCATTGTAAATTTTGGAAGAGTAAGATATTTTAATTACAATTGGTTAAAACTGCTGACTCCAATCTGACTGACGTACTCTCCATAACATTTCTCCCTGTGTTGAAGTGACCGTGAGCCATTTGGGAATTATGATTTTATAAAATGCCTGGTATAGGAATGGTTTCCAGAAAATATCCCACTTCCCACCATGCTGAATCACTACAAGGTGATATAAAGGTCAGAACTAGAGGTGTTATGATTAAACAGGCACACAGTACCCAGTCCCCAAAGAATGTTAATACTAAGGGGAAAAAGGATTCAAATTAAGGGAGCCAGAAACTAATATTTACAATATTATGTCAATCATCAGATATATAAAAATTATAAATAAAGGATTCTGTTTATTTGTTTTATTTTACTTGAAAGGCAAAATGACAGGGAGAGAGAAAGTATCTCTGGCTGCTGGTTCTGTTTCCAAATAGCTGCAATGGTTAGGGGTGACCCAGGCTGAAGCCAGGATCCCAGAACCCCATCTGGGTCTCCTACATGGGTAACAGGACTCCAAGTACTTTTATCATCTTCTGTTGCTTTCCTAGGTGTGCTAGCAGGGAGCTAAATCTGAAGCTGAGCAGCCAGACTTGAACTGGTGCTCAGATATGGGATGCCAGCATCATAAACAGTAGCTTAACCCACTGTGCCACCACACAGACTACAAGGGTTCCATGCTTAACAAGGTCCAATCAGAACAGGAGCTCTCTCCTACCATACCTACTCCTATCATAACTACTTTGAATAATGAAATATACATACAATTTTAAATTCACCATATGATTTTTTCATCTTTAATGGGTTACATAAAACTGGATATTGCATTAAGTGGAATTCATTAGAATTCATATGTTCATATGAGAAAAACAGGTAGTAGTACTGGAAACAGTAAGCTTTCCTGTAAGAGCTAATATATTAAAGCATTTGATAGGTTTTTCTTCCAGATAAAGCAACCACAATAGAAATTTATATGGTGTCACTCGTGGGAAGTTGTAAAATAGTTGAATTACTTATAGCAAAACCAAAATTTTTTAAAGATTTATGTCAGGGGTGATTCTGTGGCTTAGCAGGTTAAGCCGCTGCCTGTGGTATTGCCTGAGTCCCTGCTGCTCCACTTCTGATCCAGCTCTCTGTTACTGCACACCTGGGAAGGCAGAGGAAGGTAGCCCAACTGCCTGGGCCCCTGCACATATATTCAGATCAATTTTTTTTAACTTTTATTTAATGAATATAAATTTCCAAAGTACAGAATATGGATTACAATGGCTCCCCCCCCCCAATAACTTCCCTCCCACACTCAACCCTCCCGTCTCACGCTCCCTCTCCCATTCCATTCACATCAAGATTCATTTTCAATTATCTTTATATACAGAAGATCAATTTAGTTTATATTAAGTAAAGATTTCATCAGTTTGCACCCACACAGAAACACAAAGTGAAAAATACTGTTTGAGTACTAGTTATAGCATTAAATCACAATGTACAGCACATTAAGGACAGAGATCCTACATGAGGAGTAAGTGCACAGTGACTCCTGTTGTTGACTTAACAATTTGATACTCTTGTTTATGGCGTCAGTAATCACCCTAGGTTCTTGTCATGAGTTGCCAAGGCTATGGAAGCCTTTTGAGTTCACTGACTCTGATCATATTTAGACAAGGTCATAGTCAAAGTGGAAGTTCTCTCCTCCCTTCAGAGAAAGGTACCTCCTTTGATGACCTGTTCTTTCCACTGGGATCTCACTCACAGAGATCAGATCAGTATTTATTTGAAAGACACACACACACACACACACACACACACACACATTGAGAGAGAGAGAAAGAGAGAGAGAGAGAGAGTTAAAGCCAGGAGCTTGGCTGGCGCCGTGGCTCACTAGGCTAATCCTCCGCCTTGCGGCGCCGGCACACGGGGTTCTAGTCCCGGTCAGGGCGCCGGATTCTGTCCCAGTTGCCCCTCTTCCAGGCCAGCTCTCTGCTGTGGCCAGGGAGTGCAGTGGAGGATGGCCCAAGTGCTTGGGCCCTGCACCCCATGGGAGACCAGGAGAAGCACCTGGCTCCTGCCTTTGGATCAGTGTGGTGCGCCTGCTGCGGCGGCCATTGGAGGGTGAACCAATGGCAAAGGAAGACCTTTCTCTCTGTCTCTCTCTCTCACTGTCCACTCTGCCTGTCAAAAAAAAAAAAAAAAAAAAAAAAGCCAGGAGCTTCTTCTGGATCTCTCACATGGTTGCAGGGGCCTCCTCTGATGCCTTCCCAGGTGCATTAGCAGGGAGCTGGATTGGAGGTGGAGCAACAGGGACACGAATCGGCACCCATTTGGATGCCAGCCCTGTATGTGGCAGCTTAACCCACTTATGCCACAGCACCGGCTCCACAAAAGCAATTTTAAACAACAATATCAGAGAAAAGACTGAATTACCCTTGTATTCTCTTTATAGAAAGTGAATATTCTAAAATTGTTGTCAAAAATATATGCAGCCAAACATGTAGATTCAATGCACTAACAGACTAAAATAAGAGCTAATATTTTCTCAAGACTGTGTGTGTTTGCTTTCTTAACTGCATTTACAACTATTCAGTGAAGAAGTTACTATATCAGCATGATAGGCTAGATTACACTGCAGTATCGTATAACCCCAGAACCTGAATATATTTGTACATGGAAGGGTTATCTCTTGCTCATTTTTCAGACTTGTAGCTGAGAATATGTTCTATGTGGTTGCCACACAGAGACTTCATTTGGCAAAGTCTCCACCATCTGGAATATCTCCAGTCACTGTAACTGGAGAAACAGAATGACAAATAGCACACTGTCTCCTAGAAGCTTTAACTGGAAGTGGCACCCATCATTTCCACTTAGAGTTTGTTGATTAAAGCAAGACACATGGCCATGCTGAACTTCAATGAAGTGGGCAAAAACAATCACTCCATTTACTTAGAAAGAGAATAGATTTTCTTTTGAGCAGGCAATAATGATTACTACAGGTGTTATTATCACTCATTAACATATTAGAAAGTTGAATCATGAAGAAAAGCAACCAACCACAGATTACACAAATAATGAAATGCAACTGTAATATGCAAATACAGGCTCAAGTCCACGTGCTTAACCACTATTTTTATATCTCTTTTACAGTGACTTTTTTGTTAAATCCCTATGTCCTAGAATAGCAAATGGCACAACTCTAAACATTACAGTCTCACTGAGAAATTATAACACTAGCAAGATGCATTCTCTAAATTCTCTAAATGAGCAATATAGCTTAGAGTTTTATTCATTATATTTCAACAAACATTTCTAAAGCACATTCAGAAATTATAAACAAATATAACTATCATTCATGTTGTGCCGTCATATCACTTTCTTGGAGAAAGATAAGAAGCAAATTCTCTAATACTGGCTGGATATAAGAACTCTCTGGAGATTAAAGAGTGTTTAATCTGTTGGACATCTGACAGCTGGAATGACTCATTGCAAATGATCTGTCCTCTGGTTTCCTTTCCTGCTTTCCTCCCTTCCTTATTTTCTTCCTTTTCTCCACCTTCCCATCCTCTTTGCATTCCTATTAAGTGGTATCTATCAAGAACTGGAGAGAGAGAGATGAATCAGATCTATCCTTTGTACCAAAGAAACTCACGATCACAACCACAAATGAGATGCATAAATGCACTGTAAGATTCAATGAGACACACTGAAAATCTTCTGAAACTCAAACTCTAAATAAATGCTTGATTTTATGGGGCAGGACCAGACTGTAATTTGCCAGGATATGTTTATTACCACTTTCAGGCTGTGAATTTATTAACATCCTCTCTAATGCGTACGACCTTTTGGTTTCATCCTCTGATATGTTTACAGCTGACACGAACTATCTTTCCTGGCTTTTGTGCCCACATTTGTTTACACTGACACATGGTGCTGTGGCTTTGTGCCTGGATAAGATTTCAAGTGTTTTCACTGAAATCATTCAGAATTATGGTAAAGAGATGCATTTATAACCATCAGGGAACACTGGATCTTGGAGTCTATGTTCTTTGGCATCTGTTAGTAAGTATCTTACTACCTTCACTGGCTTTGGGGTATACATTGTTTACCTGGTTTACAGCAAAGAAATATCACCTATATTTTGTGGGGGGAAATTCTGTGTCTGGCGCTCATGATTCTGAGAGTTGTTTACAACCATCTGGCAGAGTCGTACTTGCACTCCACCTGCCATGATTTGTGTGTCAGGCTTTTTGTCTCTCATGGTGCATGAAGAGGACAAATGAAAGTCCTTTCCCCTGCAATATCTTTCATGCTCATAAAAGTTACTTTTGCAAACTTTAATTACTGGCGTGATAGCCTGTTTTCATTCTCAGCATCAAAAGTCTTGTTTTGCCTTCTGCTCTTCACATATCTTTCCAGTACTTTATATGTTGTCATCTGCCACAGAGGCTATGCTATATAAAAACAATCAAACATAACATTGGTGCTATGTTACAGCAACCGGCGAGGGTCTATTTTATCTCAATCTGTGTGTTCAGTTTTCTCTACAGCAGGACAGGTAGTTGTATGCTTGTTAAAATATGTTGGACACTCTAGCTGAAATATATAGAAAAATGCTAGCATTTTACAAGAAGTTCAAATGGAAAGGCTTTTTTTTTTTCATCTTAGCTTGTCAGAGATTGTAATGTTATGAAATATAATGAACATTTTCCTTATTCCAGAATAAGAGTTTGAAGAGTTGTGAAGAAGGATCCTGAATTAAGCTACTTTGGGTTGTACTTTCTATTCTGGGCAAGAGGTAGATCTTTCTATATTATTTCTTTTATAGTAGATGCTATATTATGTTGTTGAAACCATTAACACTTTTCAGTATCATAGAAAGTTTGGAAAAACAAAACAAGCAAATTTTTAAAAAGAGCTATTTCTGTAATAACGCCACAGAATGAACAACCCCTCCAAAATCTCAGCGGCTGACAAGAAGCCCTTATTTCTCACTGCTGAGCCTGCAGGCTGCAGCTGCTCTGCTTGAAATGTCAGTTAGCTTCAGCTTTGCCCCACATTTCTCACCGTGGGACCCCGGCTGAGGGAGCAGCAAATATCTGGAGCGTGCCCTTCTCCCGGTGCGGGACAGAAGCACCAGAGTGACAGCCAAACAATGCAAGCGCATGAAAGCCCTGCTTAGATGTGGCATGTGCCACCCACTCATGTTCCGTGGGCCAAGCCAGTCTTGTGCTATGCCCAGCATCAGCCAGGCAGGGGAGTACGCTGCACTTAAGGGAACAATGGCCAGGGCAGAAAGGAAGGTGCCGTGCCTTCGGACTCTGTCTTCCTCTCTGTGTTTGGGAGAAGACCTCACTCCTGACCAGCAGACTCACAAGTGAGAAACAAAGGCTTCTTGTCAGCCTCAGAGGTTGGGCAAGAGGAGGGGTTGTTTGTTATGCAGAGTTATTGTACAAATAGCTCCTCATTTTTTTAATTGCTTGTTTTGTTTTCTTAAACTTTCTATAATATTAAAAATGTTAATGATTTCAACAAACTTATATAGCATCTGCTATAATGGGTAACATGGGTATTAAGGTATTTGTTAATCACCAGTAGAAAGTTCTAATTGTGCATTTCAATGCACTTCAAGAAAACCTGCCTTTATTTCTTAGAGTATAATTATTCTGCTATTCAGTAAGTAGTTTTCTACTCCTATTAGTCTTTCATGCCCTCAAGTCAAAGAACACTGTATGTTTCTACTGTCGTTCATTAGATTTGATATAAAACCACCAAGTAGCATGCTTCTTTTCCAAATTATTTTTAAAGCAATATGTACTTCTGCTCGCTTCTTTTCTAAATGAGACTATAACTTTTTAAAAAATTAACTTGTCGTTTTGCCCACTTCTAAATGTAAAAAGGAAATAATTATTTCATTGAAAGAGTAAAGCCTTTTCATACACAATAGAGCCATTAACACCTTATCCTAAATGAAGATACTAAAATGTTTTGTATATTTATTTTTTTCATTATTCCTTGAATAAATAAGAGAATTTTACCTTTATTTCTTTGAAGTTCTCCTTCCCTATGAGCTTATGCAAGCCTCGTATTTGCTATAATATTTTATCTTAAAATAATCAAAGGTTTTTAAGTGTTTGATTTAACTTTACACAAATGAAACTCATAACAGATATGATGTGAAATAAATGTATTTTGCCAAATAATGCCATCTGTAGATAATGAGAGCTTATGATGTCATGTCATAGTTCACAGAATAATAAGCAAACTTTGATGTTTATATTAACAATTGACCAAATGGTTTGTGTTCATTCAAACATCTGTGATATCTGGCTTACTCACAAGCCCCAGGAAATATGGCACGGGTGAAAATGCATCCTTACAGTAAATATTGAGTGTTATAGCAATATATGTGTTCAATTCCATCAAAACAGATGATGTCCTGATTTGAACTAGATATACAAAAATTAATTTTGTTTGGAAAGGTAATTTTTTTCCCTGCTTGACTAGCTTTAAGAAGCAGGGCTTGCAACCAGGGTGGCAGGAATCTCCACAGCCCTGTCCTCAGATGAAAGTGAGGCCTCCAAAGGTACCCTAGGTATCCACGCTGGACTATGGGCTGAGCAGCTAGGAACCTAGAACCCACACGCTAGGAGCTGAGTGCATGCACCTTTCTCCTTGCTGTCTTTGGTTTTTAGTGACTTTATTAAGACATAATTTACATATCACAAAGTTCACCTATTCAAATGCACCCTCAATGATTGTTCTGCAACTGTTACCATAATCTAATTTTAGAATCTTCCCACACCACCCTCCCAAAAAACACTCCATCCCATTAGCAGTCACTCCCGATAACTTCATCCTCCTCCACAACCTAGACAAGCACAAGTCTGCTTTCTATCTCTATGTATTTGACAAGTCTGGATATTTAATACATTTGGGATCATACAATATGTGCTGTTTTGTGAGTGGCTTCTTTGAGTATAGTGCTTTCAAAGTTCATCCATGTAGCAGCATGTATCAATACCCCATTCCTGTTTATTGCTGAGTAACATTCCATGTACAAACTACTAAATTTTGTTTATCCAGTCATGAACGATAGACATTTGGGTTGTTTAATAAATAAATGCTGTGATGAAATTTCATGTGCAAGTTTTGCACATGAGGACATATATTTTCATTTCTCTCGAATATACACCCAGAATACCCAGAAGTGAAATTCTTGAGTCTTGGTAGAGTTGAACATGGTAATTCTAGTCTTAACTTCTTGCAGAACTGCCAAATGGTTTTTTTCTGAAGTGGCTGTATCATTTTATAATCCCACTAGTAATGAATAAGTATTTTAATTTTAGTACTTCCTACCCAACAAAGGTCTATACTTTTTATAGCCACTTGTAGTAGATGGACGGTGGTTTCTCACTATGATTTTGACTTGCATTTCTCTAGTTATCAATGATTTTGAGTGTCTTTTAGGTGCTTACTAGACATTGTAAATCTTCTTGGAGCCATACCCACTCGGATCCTTTGTCCATTCCTTAAATTGAGTTATGTGTCTTTTATGATTGAATTAGAAAATTTCTTTTTTTAAAAAAAGATTTATTTATTTATTTGAAAGTCAGAGTTACACAGAGAGAGAAGGAGAGGCAGAGAGAGAGGTATTCCATCTGCTGGTTCACTCCCCAGATGGCAGAAATGGCTGGAGTTGTGCCAATCTGAAGCCAGAAGCCAGGAGTTCTTCTGGATCTCCCATGTGGGTGCAGGGGCCCCAGGACTTGGGCCATTTTCCACTGCCTTCCCAGGCCACAACAAAGAACTGGATTGGAAGTGGGGCAGCCAGGACTTGAACCGGTGCCCATATGGGATCCGGCACTGCAGGCAGCAGCTTTACCCTCTATGCCACAGTGCCAGCCCCTGTCATATCTTCTTGATTATAATATACCATTACAGTAAGCTTTAAAATCTAATAATCTAAGCCCAGTAACTTTGTTCTTTTCTAAGATTATTTTAGCTGTGGACCCTTTGCAACTTGGCTTATTTTTTTTTTCAGATTTATTTATTTTTTTGAAAGTTACAGAGAGAGAGAAAAACTGATAGAGAGAGACTTTCCATCCATTTCTTCTCTCCCCAGATGGCCACACAGCCAGGACTGAGCCAGGTCAAAGCTTCATTCAAGTCTCCCACATAGGTAGCAGAGGCCCAAGCACTTGGACCATCTTCTGCTGCTTTCCCAGGCCATTAGCAGGGAACTGGATTGGAAGTGGAACAGCCAAGGCATGGACCGGCACCCATATGGGACACTGGCATTGCAGACAGTGGCTTTACTCACTGTGCCACAATGCTGGCCCCAACTTGGCTTAATATTTAAAGTCAAAATATATATAAAGTTTATTTTAGCCTATTTTCTTCTTTTATTGGTTTGTTTTTTGCCTGAATTAAACATCTCCGAGTAAATGATCTCACAAAATGAATAATATGTGTATGACTGGGGGAAAAATAATTGACTTTTTTAAAAAAATTATTTATTTATTTGAAAGGCAGGATTAAAAAAAGAGGGGACAGGAGGAGAGAGGTCTTCTATCCACTGGTTCACTCTCTAAATGGCCACAATAGCCAGAGCTGTGCCAGGCTGAAGCCAGGAACCTGGGGCTTCTTCCAGGTCTCCCACGTGGGTGCAGGGGCCCAAGCACTTGGACCTCCTCTGCTGCTCTCCCAGGGCATCAGCAGGAGCTAGATCAGAAGTGGAGAAGCTGGGACTTCAACCCATATGGGGTGGTAGCATTGCAGGTGGCAGTTTAACCTCCTATGCCATATCACCAGCCCCAGAAGGCTAATTGAATTTTATGAATACATATTAAAACATCTTTAAATTTTAGATATCACATAATTATTGCGCAGGGGAAAGTATATATTTGAATTTTATACTCTTATAACCCTAACAGCCAATCATAGAGCAACCCATTTATCTCATTGCTCTAAAATATACAACAAAGCAATAGTTAATAACATCAGTGTGAACATAGCTAAATTTGGAGAGCAAACTTCATATGACATCCTTAGTGTAAAATGGAGCAAATCTGCTTCTAGCTCTCTTCAACGTTCTTCCTATGAACTTTTAACTATAAAAACTTATTTGGTGTCCAAAAATGAGCACCTCCTTAAAAAGCAGAGAGGCACTGTCATAAAGCTTCACAGAACTGGGGCAGTGGTCGCTGATTTCATGCTTTGCCCAACAGTCGTGATCTTTCCTTAGATCTGAGTCTGTTCTGGTACAGAGGTACTACAGAGAAGCTTTCTCTAAGAAGCTCCTGTCTCCATCCCTAAAGCTGGAGAATTTACACTTTAAGACATGGAATCCATCATCAGTACCTCTTATTTTTATGGAAATTTGCTTTTTATTTAAATTGTGTCCAACTGTGACATTTGTTAAAACAGGTGTCTTTTGTTTTGTTTTGTTTTGTTTTTTGAAAGTGACAGTTACAGAGAGAGGGAAAGAGGGGGAGAGGGAGAGGGAGAGGGAGAGAGGGAGAGAGGAAGAGAGAGAGAGAGATCATCCATCTGCTGGTTCTCTGCACAAATGGACTCAATAGCCAAGGCTGGGTCAACTGAAGTTAGGAGCCAGGAGCTTCCTCTGTGTCTCCCACATGTCTGCAGGGGCCCAAGTATTTGGGCCATCTTTTGCCCCTTTCCCAGGTAAGTCAGCAGGCAGTGGCTTAACATGCTATGCCACAACGCTGGCCTTGAAACAGGTTTATTTTCATCTGTCCTTCCTTTCCCTGTTCTTAATCCTTAGGCAAAAGTGGATCAGCTGCATAGAGCTAACTCCATTGTTCTTAATGTAACTCTTTTGCAGTGATGGATTATTAATAATTCTTCATACTTCTACAATATGTAATAAACCTTATGCAAATAAGCAGTATTTGGTTAGGATTTAAGATGATGCTTGGAGGATATTTTTTTTAAAGATTTATTTATGTATTTGAAAGTCAGAGTTACACCGAGAGAGGAGAGGCAGAGAGAGAGAGGTCCTCCATCCAATGGTTCACTCCCCAGTTGGCTGCAATGGCCAGAGCTGTGCCAATCCGAAGCCAGGAGCCAGGAGCTTCTTCTTCCAGGTCTCCCACATGGGAAGCAGGGCCCTAAAGACTTGGGCCATCCTCTACTGCTTTCCCAGGCCATAGCAGAGAGCTGGATCAGAAGTGGAGCAGCTGGGTCTCGAACCGGTGCCCATATAGGATGCCTACGCTTCAGGCCAGGGCATTAACCTGCTACACCACAAGCTCCAGCCCCTGGAGGACATTTTTTTTTTTAAAAAATTGTTCTTATATTTTGTGACTCAGGCTTTCTTTATGGTACGGTTGCCAGAACTGCCTTAAATCTCAAGAAGATCGGTCTTGTCCCAAACCACTTGACCTTCCAGTGCTGCATCCTCAGCTAGCTCAGGTATTCTACTGGACCTCGCTGCCATTTTCTGAATAATTTATGTGATTTACAGTGTCTTGTGAAAAGCACGGAAACATCTCTGTGTGTGACTCGTTTGCTTTTGATTTACAGTGACATGTTTCCATAGTAGTGGAAAGTTGCAGAAAAACTTGCCTGAAACATTATGCTTTCCCATTCATACTCAGATGACTGTGGCTCAGTTAGGAATGACCTCAATTTTCTGCCCTGTTGTTTTTCAAATTAAAAAATACATATGAACAGCCTCTGCACAAAGTCACACATTAAATAGCTTTACCCAATAGATCATTATCCTGTGAGCACTCCACCATCCCCACTGGTTACCTGACCATTAGAACTGAGAACATTATGAGCATCTATCGAGATGTTGAAAGCTGTAATGTGACTCGGGTTTCTGAGGGTCAGCTGGAATGTTGTCATGGCGGCTATGATGGTGACTCAGAGAGTGGCGTGCGAGGTTAGTAAGTGGCCCTTGTCAGGGCTTCATGATGGCCTGATAATAATAAGAAAGAAAGAAAATGAGGAAAATGCTGGCTGCTTCAGTGAAATACGCATTTGTAAGGAAGACTGAGCACAAGTGAGAGCTCTACCCTACACAGAACACAGGAGATGCAGAGGCCTGCTGGTGGAAGCCTTACCCTTTACATTAGGCAGCCTGGGAAATGCTGACGAGCATCAGCTGAGCAGGGAGAGGCACAGAAATTGTTGCCAGAAATTTAGATGTCCGTGATCAGCAGTACTGGTACATGTTGAAACACTAAAGACATTTTCTAATCAGAAGCCTGCAATAAATAAATTAAATCTTGTCTTATTTTCTTCAAAGGGACAGTTGTTCTACAATTTGGAAAACAAATTTAGGGTTATTTTTGTGAACATAATTATCAGCAAAAGTGATTGCATAAAGAACTGTGAACTTTGCATGTTTCACTTTTGTTGAATGAGGATGTTGTATGGAAGAAGAAATTATATTGATAAGGTTATGTGTACTGATTTGAAACTGTTGTTTTCTGGAATCCATGTCTTAGACCAAGTGTTCAGGCAAATTGAAAAGGCAAAATAAAGTAATATTTGCAGAATGTATAGCAAAATGTCTGGTAAGCACTCAATAAATGTTAGCTGTTATTGTTATCATCCTCATCATCATCATTGTTTTCTTCTAGTGGATGATTGTAATTGTAGTCCATCAAATGCACATTGATTTGCAGGAGGCTCTGCATCAAAGATAATAGAAATAAAGAACTCTTTTGTACTCATCGTATTATGCCCATAGTTGTGCCCTATTTTAGCTATTTAAATCACAAATGGTCCACAATTAACTTTGATTCTTTTATATCAAGCACAAGAGCAATTGTCAGAAAACCTAGTTTCCATTCTTATTCTACAATTCACTATTCTGTGACCTAGAGTAAGTATATTCTTTCTAGGCCATGATTAGAATAAATGATATCTATGAACCCCTTTTATATGTAACATTCTGTGGGGTAGCTGCAGGGGCAGAACTGCAGGGAAAGTATTATAATGTATTGCATTCACTTTTAATCTGTCCTTGGAAGGCACCTCACTTCTGCCCCAAGCAAGCTCCACATCTTGTTTAAGAGTGTCATTTCACTGAGTAGAACTGTAGGCTGCAGAAATGGCCTGGGTGTGGTGTCAGTGCTGTGGATATTAAATATTTACTAAGGATAAAAACCTGCCTTCACCGACTTGGAACAAAAATTGAACTTTTAAAAACTATTACATAACAGAGAGATAAATGCTTGTTGTTTTCCAACTATCTTTTCCTGTTTGTATTGCCTTTGACCTTCATGCAAATTCTATAGCAAATGAAGTCAAATTTTTTTCAACTGTTTCTCCCTGGGCAGTACCATCTGATATGAGTAGTATTCCATCAAAATGCATTTTTTTCCTGAGGAAGTCTTGCTGTAATACATCATCAAAGTGACAGCCAGTGTATTATATATTACAATAAAACATCCCCAGAGCAAAGGTACATGTGATGATGAATTATGCTAATATGTTATTGTCATTATGTTATCAGCACTCTGAGAGTGATTTAGTGAGATACATTATCAGCTAGAGATTATCTGATTTCATATTACTCAAAAAATGACACCATCATGAAAAACCTCAAGCAGATTCAGTTGATTAATAGGGTTGGTGGTATTCTAGTGCCAGAACTCGTGTATAGTGGTATATTAAAATGTCCTTTGAAACTGAAAACAAGTTAAAGAAAGATGAGTCCACGAGGTGAGCTTGTAAAAGCACTGTCAATTTAAATACTATTACTGTAGACAGAGTGGATGGTTAAGTACAAACCAAAAGTCACCCTTTGTCCTTTATTCAAACGTTTGACAGAGATTTAGCTCTACTTAATTATCTTTAAGAAAGCTGGGAACTTCTTACAAGAAACTGTCTATTGTAAGACCACAAGTTATCTTATATAATCCAGTTTACAGGTGAGACTTTGCCATGATAAGTGTGTTATACTCCAAATCACTGGACCAACCAGATATATCACTTAACATTGTTACTGAGTGACAACAATGAGGGGACTTCAAAAGGTTCATGAAAACAAGGTAAACTGATTTTGGTGCAAAAAAAAAAAAAATTGGAAATCAATGCATAGTTTTTTTTCCATAATATGCATTTGCCATAAACTTTCTGGAGACCTCTTATTTGCATAGATTTTAAGAGTGTTTGCACCAAAATAAACACATCTTCTAATTCCATTTCCAATTAACTTTTGAAGTACTGTAGTAATTCATTCAGTATATAAGCTGATCACTTTTGTTATAACATCATCTTCTATACCTAATAGGCATGCAAAAGATATATGCTAAATTGAATTGATCATTTTTCTTATAATTTTCTCTACTCAAAAGAACAGAAATAACAAGTCTGACACCAAACTGTTAGATTAGGAGAGCCAGACATCATGGATTATAAATAGAGCTTCCGCAATGCTTGTTCCATCATGATCTCTAGTTACTACCTTGCTTCTTCCCCACAGCTTTCTAGATAGGGTCTCTGATACATTAAGAGTCAGGTGTGCCATGGGAAAAAGAAGTAGGCAGCAAGAGAGGTCTCATTCAATCAATCCTCTCTTGATCTGGCATTGATGCACCCTGAGTTGCTGGTAATTAAAACTGACTTTTTCCCTCAAAAAATACTTTGTTAGCTCTTTAGAGACCTCTCCAAATCATTACACATCTCTTTCCTGAAGACTTGGGAACAGATTCTGTGCCTTTCGGAGCTTATGTCTTATGATCACCTCATTAGTCTTTGTTTTCCAGCTGATCCTCTATGTTGGTACCACCTTAATAGGCATCTTACACTTAGACTTTTGGAAAAAATCCTTTTGAAATAAAAACATGTTAGCTGGCCCCATCCTACAAGGCTCACCTCTGAACTACAGAGAATGTATTCCTGTACCTGTTGTCAGTGACAACACAGCTGGCTCTTAACGTAATAACAATTATATTAACTTTTATTGCGTGTGTACTATGGTCCCTGCAGATGTTGTTACATGCATTAACTTATTAAACTTTCCCAGAAAGAGGAGGGTAGAAGTATCATCTTCATTTTACAGATGAAGAAACTGAGGCACAGAGAGATTAATTTATCCAATGTTACATGACCCAAAATTGGGAGATTCTCAAGTGTTGGCCATAATGGCTTCAATGGGCATGCTATGATCTACAACCTTAAATTGTACATTTAGGGTTAGCACTAAAGTTAAGATTTCATTTTATAACAACATCCTCTTGTTCTCTCCTGG
The DNA here is from genome assembly GCF_964237555.1 of Oryctolagus cuniculus. NCBI lineage: Eukaryota > Metazoa > Chordata > Mammalia > Lagomorpha > Leporidae > Oryctolagus > Oryctolagus cuniculus. Next base: position 52,232,961 of record NC_091435.1, read on the forward strand.
AACAGCTACTAACCAAGCAGTGTCCCACCTTTAAACTTTTCCAAGTGTTGGGTTTAAAACAAGTGCCTTGCATTCCTCTAAACTTCAATGGCAAATAAGACTTCTCTCCGAGGTCCTATCAAGGCCCTTCACTACACTGGGGATATAAGGTCCCATGACACTCCAACTATGTTTTCAAAACAACTGTTTCCTCCCGACTCTCTTGTACCTCAGTAATGAGAAGACAGAGCAACCGATCTGTTTTTAATCTCCTCCAAAGCCTTATGATATTGTAGGACAGGAGGTGTGTAATGTAGGATACTTGCTAGATATTTTTTTTTTCTCCTTGGCCTTGTGGGCCACATCCAACAGTGAGAAAGAAGGAGTCCTATTCTAACATCCTTTACAAAAATTAAGGCCATTTTCTATAACCTAAAAAGCAAGGATATGAGAGTGTATGGCTTCCAGGAACAAATGAGTATGTCTCTTCATCGGTAGTAACAGCCTTAAAAGATAGATATGTCCCGCATCTCAAGAGATGTTTCAGCCGGCACCGCGGCTCAATAGGCTAATCCCCTGCCTAGCGGCGCTGGCACACGGGGTTCTAGTCCCGGTCAGGGCCCTGGATTCTGTCCCGGTTGCCCCTCTTCCAGGCCAGCTCTCTGCTATGGCCCAGGAGTGCAGTGGAGATGGCCCAAGTGCTTGGGCCCTGCACCCCATGGGAGACCAAGATAAGTACCTGGCTCCTGCCATCGGATCAGCGCGGTGCGCTGGCCGCAGCCGGCCGCAGCACGCCGGCCACGGTGGCCATTGGAGGGTGAACCAACGGAAAAGGAGGACCTTTCTCTCTCTCTCTCTCTCCCTCACTGTTCACTCTGCCCGTAAAAAAAAAAAAATAGTTTTAAGAAAAAAGAAATGTTTCAGGGTCATGAAGGGACTTTTTGTTTCAGCTGATTTATGTGAGCGATGTCAACAGGACTAGCTGTTCTAGAGAGCTTCCAGGGATCCATTGGTTAGACCATAATGAAGTTGGCATCAGCCTGTCAAATGTTCCATTTGGCTGGGAGATGAGTTATCAATTTCCACAGCAGCAAATATAGTTGGCTGGGGCTCCCTGCATCCATTATGCCAATCCATCCCACAGGTTAGAGTGTTACAAGCCCTTCCCAAAATGATCCCATTGAAAACTTTCCAAGAATGCCTCCAAGCTAAGCTAACTGAGTGTCCCCTCCTTTACTTGTTCTATTGTGCCTCTCTTTAGTTCTGTTAGCATGTGAAACAAAGTGAAATATTAATGACTTTTAAAGATAGAAAAAAGCACTAAAGTAGCTGGTGTATCTTTGGTTTATCTACTTACTAATAAATGTGTATTTGTTTTCTTTAGAAGAAAAAAATTAACTATCAGCCTGCTTCACAATCTCATGTTTGATTTTAAAGAATTTTTTGGGTTTTTTACTTTTTTTTTTGTAAAACTGTGTTTTGCTGCCTACAAATTCCTCTTCCTTATGGGAAGTTTGCCTCAACTTGGTCTTTGCTTTGAAACACTGAAAGAGGAAATTATACTGCTTGACAAAATAAAGGAATAAATTCTGAATTAACAGAGTAATAGTTAATGTATAAAGCACTTTGTTTATGTAAGCTATTTATTCATAACATTTATTGGACTTTGACAAAAGGGGATCAGTGGTATATGAAAAAAGAGGCACAGGTTTGAAGGCAGAGGCCTGCATCTAAATCTTGGATCTGGCACTTACCAGTCACGTTACCCCAGACAATCAGATCTTCATTTTCTTTGTCTGATAATGGTGACCACTGTTTTACTAATCATAAGGAAACTGGGCATAGGATCTCTGCCTTATTTATCTTTGGGTTTACAGGTCCTAGCCCCGTTCCAGACAGTAAGCGTTTCATGGTAAGCGAATCTGTGAGGAATTTTTATCTTCCATTTTGTTTTTTTTAAAGATTTATTTTATTTATTTGAAAGAGTTACAGAGAGGTAGAGGCAGATAGGTCCACTCCCCAAATGGCTGCAATGGCTGGAGATGCACCAATCCGAAGCCAGGAGCCAGGAGCTTCCTCCAGGTCTCCCACGTGGGTGCAGGGCCCAAGGACCTGGGTCATCTTCTACTGCCTTCCCAGGCCATAGCAGAGAGCTGGATCTGAAGAGGAGCAGCTGGGACTCGAACTGGCGCCCATATGGAATGCAGGCAGTTCAGGCCAGGGCTTTAACCCACTGCGCCACGGCACCGGCTCCCTTATCTCCCATTTTAATCATGAGCAGATTGAGGCTCAAAAATCTTTTTTTTTTTTTTTAATTTTTTGACAGGCAGAGTGGACAGTGAGAGAGAGAGACAGAGAGAAAAGTCTTCCTTTTGCCGGTGGTTCACCCTCCAATGGCCGCCACAGCTGGCGCGCTGCGGCCAGCGCACCGCGCTGATCCGAAGGCAGGAGCCAGGTACTTCTCCTGGTCTCCCATGGGGTGCAGGGCCCAAGCACCTTGGCCATCCTCCACTGCACTCCCTGGCCACAGCAGAGAGCTGGCCTGGAAGAGGGGCAACCGGGACAGAATCCGGCGCCCCGACCGGGACTAGAACCCGGTGTGCTGGCGCCGCAAGGCGGAGGATTAGCCTAGTGAGCCGCGGCACCGGCCCTCAAAAATCTTAATGACCTTGTGTGACACAGCCAGGAAGGAAAATGCAGTGGTTGCTTCTGAGACCAGGGTCAAATTCCAGAATTTCTGACATTTGGAGTTCAAATAAGAAATACCGTCACTACAGAAGAGAACCCCCAGCTGTGTATAGATTGATTTCAGAAGTGGATACTTCAGGGTGTTGCACTGCTCATTCCCTTCATTCTCTACAGATGGTTACAATGAGCAGTGACTGCTGCACCATGAGCCCTCTAGACACAGTACAGAACACAGAACTGGTCTAGCACAGGACTTCCCATTTCGAAATGACAGACCTTTCCTCACGAATGTGTTCCACACAGTGTTCAGCACAGATTGAAATGGAAAGAAGTAGCACGAATACTTATCTTAGAGTTCAGCAGTTTTGTAAGTATTTTAGAAGCATTCTCTTCCTTATCAACACAACATCCCTGTAAGGTACTACCATTTTCTTCACTTTACCGATGAGAAAACTGAGCTGTTGGAGAGGTAAGGAAGTTTGCCAAACAACTGAGCTCGTTAGCTGCTGAGCCAGGATTTAGATCTAAGCAGAGTAAATCGAGATTCTGCACACCTAACCTCAGCAATTTACTGCACCAAATAGACACTCACACACACACACACACACACACACAGAGCTGATATGCAATTCCCAAGTCCAAAACAAAAGTTAAAATTTGAAATTCAACAAGAATACTAAATTCACAGAATTACCAAAAACTTTCTAGGAAACAAATGAAAATTAATTCCGTTAGCTATTATGTCCCTTATGACACAATTTTCTATAACACATATTCAGGTAAGCATTTAACTAAGTACATTTTGTCTGTATTTTTATGTGACTGGAATAAGTACTCTGAATTTTCAAGGGATGACAGAAATTCTGATTCTGTGACAAGTGTCGTAGTTCACATTCCCTACAAAGCAGAGGCTCAGAAAATAATTTAAAATGCTGATGCGTATTTTGGAGGCACAGGGCAGCTACATGAAGGGAAAATGGAAGGGAGACAAGGAAGGATCTGAGGCAATGCCACGACATGTTACTGTGCTTCTTCGTATACCCCAGGAGAAGACTTAGTGATTAGCAGATGTGTCCACTAATGGCGCAGAATTTCTCCAAATGAGCTTTGTGTGAATCTATGCTGGGAAACCTATTCATGAGAAGGATCAAGAGGGAGGAATATCCCTGTACAACCCTTTCATGTCTCCCAATTCCCACTGATCCATGAACTGTACTGTGAGTTAACTCCCTCCTGCTTCCAAGTTGTGTGACCTGGCACCTTCAGTGATTGCATGGGACCCCAGATTTCACATTCTTCAGTGCATTGTGTCATTCAAGTCCAGAACTGTAGAAGTCACAAATTCTGAGCCTTCAGCTGATGGGCCTGACCTGGCACTCCCAAGGCAAGTACCTCAAGGTTGGACGCATGGCCCAAGAGATGGAGGAGTGTGATGGAAGCTGACACAGTCCCTTATCTGTATAACGTCTAAGAAATCAGCTTCTTCAAGTTCAGCGAACTTCCATAGATTTGGTTTGACTTTCACTATCTACTTTAAGGTGTGAAAGCATCTATGGTGTGGTATATGGAGGAAAAAGAAATACAACTCACACACTACTAATATAATATAATATACACATGCACTATGTCACCATATAAAATTTCCATCAATATCATGAAATGTTCAACCCAGTTGTTCCCCAAATACTTTCAGAGATGTAAATCTGAAATGATAATGCTTTTCAGGAGTCAGCTTTCTGCTGAGGGTAGACCAGGGAAGATCAGCTCTTGACATGGCAGAGGAAAGAGTGGAAATGGCATTAGGAAGGAGTAGAACATCAGGCAAGCCTATGCAGGCCACATCACAGGTGAAAGGCCAGAAGGCAGGTGAGTTCTATCAAAGGGGAAAGAGGAGGTTTCCCTGTTAACCAGATCATAGTATCCAGAGCAAGTAATGAGTGGCAGTACAGAAAGGAAAACAATTTGTAAAGGTTTATTTTCTTTGTTTGAAAGGCAGAAATACAGAAAGACAGAGGGATAGACAGAAAGAGATCTTCCGTCCACTGGTTAACTCCCCAAATGGTCACAATGGCCAGGACTTAGTCAGACCAAAGCCAGGGCCAGGAGCTTCTTCCAGATCTCCCATGTGGGTACAGGGGCCCAAGCAGTTGCACCATCTTCCACAGCTTTCCCAAGCACATCAGCAGGAAGCTGGATCGGAAGTGGAGCAGCCAGAACACAAATCAGTGCCCGTACAGGATGCCAGCATTGCAGGAAGCAGCTCTATCCACTAAGCCACAATGCTGGCCCCAATAATTTTTGTATAAGACATAATCAAGGCCGGTGCCAAGGCTCACTTGGCTAATCCTCTGCCTGCGGCACCAGCACCCCGGGTTCTAGTCCCTGTTGGGGTGCTAGATTCTGTTCTGGTTGCTTCTCTTCCAGTCCAGCTCTCTGCTGTGGCCCGGGAAGGCAGTGGAGGATGGCCCAGGTGCTTGGGTCCTGCACTCACATGGGAGACCAGGAGGAAGCACCTGACTCCTGGCTTCAGATCGGTGCAGCGTGCTGGCTGCAACGCGTCAGCCCTGGCGGCCACTTGTGGGGTGAACCACCGGCAAAAGGAAGACCTTTCTCTCTGTCTCTCTCTCTTACTGTCCAACTCTGCCTGTCAAAAAAAAAAAAAAAAGTAAAAGAAAAAAAGACATAATGTATAGAATTTAGGGTCAAGAATTCCAATGTCCATTTATTCTGATGAGACCTATAAACCAGATAGAGGTAAGACAAGTATTCAGATAGGAGAACTGCACAGTTATTAATCCTGAAGAATCAAGCAGGAGCTAATGGACAAGGAAAACACCCCCATGATAGCTTTAGGGGTTGCCTGTCTAGCAGTATTAGTGGTCCCAAAACCCAACAAATCTTAGTAGCTCAAAAGATGTCTGTCTGAGCTTTCCCTCTCAGGAAGCACACAGGGCTGGTGGGGAAGGGGCAGGATGTCAGATTAAATGGCCAGACAAGACATTTAATTACTAACTTTCCTTTACTGAAGTACACTGAGTTTAACCTTTCAGCAAGAATGTATGAGTTCTTTACTATAGCTTATATTTAATATATATTTTGGATCATCAATAAATATAAAACTATAGTTTGATAACTAGTAGTCTAACATGTCTCTTGATCATGGAATATATATAATATATATTTACATTTCATGTTAAATTTCATTATATTTCATTTTAAATACTAAAATTAACATTAATACTATTTACATTTGTCTAATAATGATATTTTCACTTTTCAGGCTGTCACACACTGTAACTCAGACTGTTTGACCTTCAGATTCACCTATAACTCCTTCTTCCTTTCCATCACCCCCCTCCCTTGTAGCATAATGCAATCAACTCCTTAAATCACAGGTGATGGGAATAATGTATAGGGATACCTAGCCATTTTCCCAAATTCATAAATTCAATGGCAAGCTGAAAATTTCGGGTGGCTTCATTCCTAATCCAGTGTTCTCAAAGGTAGCCCTTCCAGAAAATTGGCAAGAGTATCCTGCTCTGACAGTCTGACCCTTATACTCCAATTAAATATAAAAGCAGAAATGAATCTTTTCACCCAGTTGTACTGTCAAGGCTAGCATAACATGACTGTCATATAAAGCTCTTTAAACCAGCCTGCCAAGAAAATATGATTGTAGAACAGAGTTTAGCATTCAGAAATATTCACTCCCCTTTCACTTACACGGATTTTGAGGGTCAAAGCTATGCATTTTTATCAGATATTTTATTATCTTTCAACCTTTGTGAAGATCAATGTATTAGAACAGAGAAAAATTTTTTTTCTCCTTTAATACCAAAGTGATTTGCTATAACAGACCTACTAATGAGAATTTTTATTACTTATTGAAAGTTCTCATTTGACAAAATGAGAAAGTTTTATGTAAAAGATAAATGCAATGTTTAAATTCTGTAATACTTTTGGAAACTAAGCATCTGGTCAAAATAGATGAGCATTTAGAAAAGGGCTAAGTGTGGAGTTCTGAATTTTTTAAAAAACATGATGTTTCCAAGAAGCACTGCAGCATGTTTCAGCAAAAATTTAAACACCAAGAATCCTGGCGTATAAATCTAAGTACAGAGGGGACTTTTAGAAGTAAATTTTTTCTGCTTATTTAAAATGTAATCTAGTTCTTGCTATAATGCCTAGTGATTAATTTTTACCCCTTTTCTGTCATTTAATGGTCCAGCAAGCTAACCAGTATTTCTCTTATATTGTTATCCCAATGGCTTTACATTAGGAGATAGCATATTGTTCATTCTGGCTTCACTCCCCAGAAGTTTACTGAATCACATTTTGTTTAACAACTTAATTCATAAATCTCATCATTTAATAGAATGAACTATTAAAATCTTCAGGACTTTCTATTAAAATAAACCAAAATTGTAAATAAAGGAATTCAAATGTAATGGGATTAGGCTATTGTTACCATTTTATCCTCCATAATATGAGCACCCATTGTACTAAATGTAAGATACCTCTTTTTCCCTAAATTGTAAAAGTTAATCCTGCCTTTCTAAGAGACTCTTGGGGAAGAGAGGGTGGGATCATTTTAGATCTTATGAAAGAGATCGACAGCATTGGTTGAACTCGGGCAGAAAGCAGTCAGCCTTCGGGAAGCATTTCTGACCCCCACGCTAATACACTGCAACGCTGACATGAAGCTGCCCCCAGGTTCCAGAAAAGAAGGTGCTGGGGAAGGGCCTGTCAGGAGGGTGAGCCTGGCCCACACGGCTGTGGGTATGGACAGCTCAGCTCGCAGATGGCTAGCAGAGGCTAAGTGGAGATGACTGAGCTCACGTTCCAGATGCACACTCTGAGCACAGCCTTCCTCAAATGAAAGAAACTTTCCCAAAAATGAGGATGTTAGTTTTCATGATAGCCTATTGGGTTTCACACTTCAGGTATTTTTCTACACAAAGCTGTTTATTTTTCTTCCTCAATTCTCAGGGCTCTGCTTTAAGTTCAGTTGTGTTTACCAGAAAGACATAAGAACAAGTTTAATGCTGTGAAAGATGTTTACTTAGAGCCATAGTATGACAAGTAGAACTGAGCACAGTGCAACTGACACATCCTATAAAGCTTTCCAGCCAACATTGGCTGTAAAATCACCAGTGAACTTAAAAAAAATGCAAAATACAAAAATTAGACAAAAGCATATAGATGAAAGCCACCTTATCAAAAACACAATCATGTCTCTTGTTTTGTACGTAAATAGTGGGTAAAGCTCATGGTAATCATAACTGCTGTTTTGGATTCCTTGACGTGCTTCAGCCACTTGACGTTGGGTCCTTTTCTCTAGAGTATAACTGAGCCCATGTGAAGTCCTCTGTCCTGAGCAGATTTGTGGCTAGGGGTAGGGAGTAAGAGTAGTTGATCCTATAAAATTTAATAAATTAGGACACTGAAAAGCAACCTGTCTGAGTGAATTTTCTTTCCTTATACACCCAATACACATATGTATGTGAGAAACCAAAATAAAAGTAGTTGGGTACTTACCCTTCTTCTCCTTCAGCTAAACTACTTACAGAAGAAATGTAATTCAGACTATGGTCACATAGAGCTGTGAAGAATTAAATGGACAAGGATAGATTGTTTTTAAATCGTTTTTAAATAGTACAATAATTTTGAATATCTATAGGAAATTTTTCTAGTCTAGTTAGCCTCATTCTAGAGATGTGGTGGTTTATTTTGTTTGTCAACTTGCCTCAACGAAAAGATGCCCAAATATCTGGTAAAACATTATTTCTGGGTATGACTGCAAGGGTGCTTCTGAAGAGATTAGCTTTTGATTCGGTAGACTAAGAAAAGAAGATCTTCTTTCACCCATTTACTGAGGGCCTACCTAGAAGAAAAAGTAAAAGACAAATTACTTCTGTGATGTCATTTGTGACTGTTATAGAGTCATGAAATAATGGCAGTAGCTTCTTAGACATGGCCTGATTTTCCCAGCTTCTACTTGTCCCTCTATTTCCCTGCTATTGCTCCATTACTAAATCCGCGGTGTAGACAATGTGACCTAAAAAATAAAAAATAAAAACAAAAACCATGATGTAGCATCTGCTTGCATAAAGTCTTTGCTGGGTGTCTTTCCATTGTCCCAAGATGAGATCAAAATTCTCTAAATGCCTCAGGAAGCCTATGGTGATCTCTCCTCTGCTTTGTTCTCTAGCTTATCTCTCCCCACTCCCTTGTCTCACCCTCTGCTCTTTGCTGCACTCAGCTTCTCTCAGTACCTCCGAGTCAGTTATGCTCTTTCTTCCACATGTCCCAGTCTTGCTTCCTCCACCAGTTATTCCATCCTTTTTCACACCTATTTTATTTGTCTAATTCCAATCTTTTATAAGGTCCCAGCGTAGTCTTCAGTTTCTCTTAGAAGCTGTTCCTGAATCTCTACCATCATGGTGTCTATCACACTTCATAGCATTGTTTAGTGTGTGCCACTTTGCCATTAGATGATTAACACTGTGATGATTTTATGCCACATCTCCATCATTCACACAACTAATCATGAGTGATCACCTACTATGCTCAGGCTCATTTGTAAGCACTAAGTAGATAGCAAAGAACCAGGCAAGCAAAGACCCTGGCCTCAGGGAATTTCTAGTCTATAAATACAAAGAATATTTTGAGCTACAACAGAATGAAAGAAAACAGGAGAATGGAGAACCAAAGAAAGAAAATGCATCAAGAAGAAGAAAGAGAGTAAAATAAGAAAAAGCTGAGAAACATTCAAGATGCAGATGGAAAGGACTCTTAGAAATTCAGGTTGATCTTTTAAAAAAAAGAAAAGAAAATGATTTATTGTATATATTTGAAAGGCAGAGTTACAGAGAGAGAAAGGGAGAGGCAAAGAAAGGGCGAGATCTTCCATCCTCTAGTTCATTCCCCAAATGGCTGCAATGGCCAGGGCTAAGCCAGACTGAAGCCAAGATCCAGCATCTTCTTCCCATATGGGGTCAGGGGTCCAAGCAGTTGAGCCATCTTTCACTGCTTTCTCAGGTACATTAGCAGTGAGCTGAATTGGAAGTGGAGCAGCTGGGACTCAAACCAGTGTCCATATGGGATACTGGCATTTCAGGAGGCAGCTTTACCAACTATGCCACAGTGCTGGCCCCAAGGTTAATTTTTTCAAAAACCCCACTCTACAATGCGTAAACCCTCTTTTTAAGACTGTACTTTGCCATTAGCTTGTGACATCATTGGAAGACGATGGAGATTGTTTCTTGGTTCATTCTACTTGCGGTCAAGTGCATCCAGCTCCTGTCCTCTTGCACCACTCAGCACTCCAGGGATGTCCTCCAGAGCCATCTGCTGTCCACAATGAACAAGGTTTCAGAACACAAATGATACACTTAAACCTGAGAAAAATGAGCTAGAAGGCTGTTTCTAAAAGCATTGCTTTTCCAAACGGTATTCACTGGAAAAATCTGCTACAAAACAGTGAATGCATTATACAAGTAAAATTAGACCTTTCAACCTACTCTGTGTGATGCATGGTTGCCCACACTGACTGCAGGTGATTCTGCCAGAATTAAAGTGATTTTATTTTTTTATTACACATTTAGTGCAAAAGGTCATAAGAGAGATTTAGGATCCCTGTCATCCTTTTACACTTAAAAAAAAAGAACTTATTTATACCACTTCTTTTTTTTAACTTTTATTTAATGAATATAAATTTATACCACTTCTTACCACAAGCTGCAGATCTTTAAGCAACAACAGAACTAGTACAAAAACAAATGAGGAAAGCAACCAAATTGTTTGATTTTGCATATAGAAATAGTGACAAATGCAACCCAAATTTTAGAAGTCATCTTTTAGAAACACATTTCAAGTGATGATGACATTGTAAATTCCTGTGGCCTGTCAATCTAAATATCTAACCAAGCCTCTAATTCCATGACCATTGCTGATGTTTCCAACTTCATAGCCATCAGTTTCCTCCTTGGACACCAAGCAGCAGCAATTTCAAATAGCTTGCCACTCCTTGGATACATGGTGCTATTCCACTCCTCTGTGCCTCTAACCTCATTAATTTCTCTGAATGGATACCCTGGCCTACTTGTCTTCATAGTCAAACTCTTATTTTTCCACCCTACCAAAGCAATACCTCTTCTGCAAAACTGCTCTCTCTCTCTCTCTCTCTCTCTCTCTCTCTCTCTCTCTCTTCTCACTCTCTCTCACTCTGTCTACAGTCATCCCAAAGTGCTGCTAGCCCCCCCCCCCCCCGCCTTTCTTTTGGCCACCAGCACAATCTGGTAGAGACTTTTGTTAGAGGCCTCACCCTCTGTGCTGCCATTATTATTTACATCATTGTCTCTCCTGCTCTAACGTGATCTTGCTGAGGACAAGGACTCCTGTGACTGTAGTACCTGGCATGGAGATGTATCCTGAAAATGTGTAATCAGTCAGTGAATGAATGAGTGAATGATTGCTATCTGTGATTTTCAATGCCTCTCTGATGATGCCCAATATGAACTGAAAATTCAGACTAGGAAATTCTCCTTCTTTTCCTTTCCTTATCATTAACCAAGTTCACAATAATGACTAAGAAGGAACTGAAAAGTAAAATGTGAATTCCTCTTACGTAGTGTGGTTCCAAGACTGCTGTTCATTTTACATCATTTGCCTAATTCATCCCATCCAGTCATCCCTTCAGCAAATAATCATTAAATTCCTATTATAGTCATAGCACCATGCTAAATACAGTAAAGTAGATTATAAAGAATAAAAGACCCTCCAAGGTTTTTATAACCTTTCTGGGGAGACAGTATTCCTGCCTTATTCACAGGAGATATATCCAAGACCCCCAGTGGATTCCCGAAAAACAAAGATAGTAAACCTATTTTTCCTAAGTGTTCATGCACGATAAAGTTCAGTTTATAAATTAGACACAGTAAGAGATTAACAACAATAACTGATCATAAAATACAATAATTAGAGCAATATACTATAATAAAATTGCCAATATCACTACTCTTTTACTTTGAGGTCATTACTAAGTAAGATAAGGATGACTTGAACACAAACACTGCAATCCTATGATAGCTGATTTAATAACTACAGTGGTTACCCAGAGATGTACCATGGGGTGCCTTACACTGAACAAAGGGATGATTCACGTCTCACATGCAACAGACAACAAGTGTCACAAGAAGGCACAAGAGCAGCAGTTACTTTAGTCATGAGGAAATTAAGATCTGAAGGACTGATGGGTTTTAGAAAGGAGAAAAGTTAAGAAGACAGAATTCCGGGCTGGAATAATGGAATGAACAAAAGTTCAACTGCCAATGTTCTCAACTGTGAATGTGAGAATAAGTAAATTTTTGGCCATAGCTTATTCACTGTATGCCAACTATAAAGCCTATTCAAAGTACTAGCATTCTAACAATTCAGCCAGTCTCACTTAAAATTTTTTATTAAATTTTTTGTTATTTTCAGATCCAGTTACTTCCAAACTCTTATTTTTAAAGTTCTGGTACACCTTTGAGTGTACGTTCCAAAGACCTACGCTTCCCATAGAGAAATGCTTCCTCAGTCTTTCAAAGATGGTACTCTCTCCTCTGTTGAATGTTCATCAGTCTCAGCAGCTGCTCCCAAACTGACTGCTTCTAAAGATGTCATTATGTCATCTTGTCTCTCCTCTTAGGATTATACCGAGAGCTAGCCTTTCTGACAATGGGTAATTTGAGGTCACAGTTCCACTCTGAACTCATGTATCATAACATTACATGTGACAGCTGCAAAAGAAGACCTGATTCTCAGATATGTCTGGTCAAAGCACCATGGATCTGTCAGGATCAGTGTAATGAAATGTGAAAAGTACCTATGGGCACACAGTGCCACAGAAACAACCAAGTTCTGTACTAACCCTTCTGTGTTTCCTTAGACAGAATGAAGGTTGTGCCTTCTGTTTTAAATATGTATATTAACAAGCCAGAGAATATTAAATCTTCACATGAACTGTAAGATCTCCCAGCCCAATCCCCTCAATTTACAGAAAAATCTGTAACTTGCCCAAGATCACACAGAAAACCAGTGAAAAAAGAGGGGCGAGAAGCCAGGTGTCAACTTCACAGTGTTTTCTTTCTCCACAGTGCATACTATTTCTCCAATATAAGCACCCTGGGACTTACAAGAGTAACCCCTGCGTGTACCACAAGTCCTACATTCTTTCTCTCCCTTTAGCCTTTGAATAGTCTTTAAAACAGGATTTGCTAACAACACTAGCATAGTCTTCCCTCCATATTCATGGGTTTTAGCATTTGAAAATTCAACCAACTGGGAAACAAAAATATTCAGAAAAAAATATGCACCTGTGCTGAACATGTACAGACCTTTTTGCCCCCTTCTGATTATTCCCTAAACAATAAATTGGCATTGTATTAGATATTGTAAATAATCTAGAGATGATATAAAGTATGTGAGAGAGCATGTATTTAGGTTACAGTGCAAATACTGTTGTCATTTTATGTAAAGGAGTTGAGCATCCATGGATTTTAGAATCTATGGGGGTCCTGGAACCAGTCGCCCTCAGAAACTGAAAGATAATCATATAAATACAGGATGCCTCACTTTATGCAATTCATTTTTCTAATGATAGTATCTAATTTCTTCCCAAATAAATGGTATCTAACCACAGATGGAGATGGTGTATTAGTCTGGATTCTCAGAGAAACAGCCAGTAGGGTATACACAGATGTATGAGGGGGCTTATTGTGGGAACTGATCCCTGCACTTATGGAGGTGGAGAAGTTCCATGATATCTCATCTGCAAGGTGGGGAACCAGGAGAGCTGCTGGAGCAAATCCATGTGAGTTCAAAGGCCTGAGAATGTGGGAGGAGGACAGGGATGGCAGGGGGACACTAGAATAAGTCTTTAGAGTCCAGATTCCCAGGAACGAGAGCTCTAATGTTCAAGAACAGGAGAAGATGGACATTCCAGCTCCAGAAGAGAGAACAAATTCATGCTCTGTCTTTTGTTCTATTAACCCACATTCTGGCTTAGCTTCTTTACTCAATTTTCTAATTCAAGTCTCTTCCTCCAGAAACATCTTCACAGCCACACCCAAAAACGTTGTTTTGCCGGTTCTCTGAATATCCCTTAACACAATCAAGTTGACACATACAATGAACCACCAGAGATGGTGCAAGTGTTAGTCACTGCTTTTTATCAATAGTATTCTCACAATGCCACATGATAAGAAAACAAAGTTTTTACTATCTAGCATTGTGCATCAATTTGAGGCCATTGAGATAAAAATATTTTGTAAACTCTCAAAGATTATGTATCTGAAGAATTATTAAAGATTCAATACTAACAAAAGCCAATAGCCTGAAACCATTAATCCCTCTTTTCCTTCTGTGACTTGTATGGTACATTTTAGAAAACTGTGTTACTTTTGTGCTAATACATATACTGTCGATGAGAAGCTTTTAAAAACTTCATTAAAATACACTGGAGAGGGAGAGCTGGGGTAGCTCATCTTCTGCAGTGCTGGACTAAAAAGAGAGAAAGAATAAAAGAGACAGACAGACAGATGCTTGGGAAGAGCACTGCTGTCCAGAGAAGAATGGGAGCAATATCTTTAACTGTGTATTGTCAGCTGTCCCCCTGGGACTTTACCATATTGTACATTTGCAAAGCCATAACGAGTAATAGGTTGTGTTAAAAACCTTGCCTATACTTGTCAGCAGTGTTTTAGGATGTCTATGCTCAGATCCAATGGCAGTCCTCATAGTAATGTATATGTTTAATTTTCCCACATTATAGTAACATTGTGCTATGCATTATCTGCCTTAGAGGACAGAACAGAAAATCTAATTTAACAGATATCCCCCAGAATAGTGTCACTCAATGATGTAGCACCTATGTTCTCATAGAAAGTGAAGACTGAGAAATAGATGGTAAAGAATTATTTTCAGGAGCAATTTAGGAGGAATCAGGTGAAAGGGATCCTAATTCTTGAGACTTTTAATATACACGCTGTTTTTATTAGGGGGACAAAAATTAGCATTCACTGAGCTTCTGATACATTTAAACAATGTGTAAAAATGTAGGGTAGTTTCAAGTATGTAGTGTGAAGAGAGGAGAATGAGACAGTCTTGCCGCAGTTAAGAATTTCTTTAACAAAGGAAAACGAAGCTAGTGGTTTAGCTATTCATGTTTACTTGAAATCACTTCTCATCCGTTCCTATTCTTTTTGAAAAATACCTTCTAAAATAGGTTCCAAAAGTAGATAATTGTTTATTTCATAATCAGAACAGGGAGTTGGGTTACAGTAAAAGGAGGAGTGGGTGGGACAGCAATGCCTACAGGACCAGGAAGATAATGGAAATAGGTCAGATGTATCTGATGAAAGACTGGGCGAGAGGATGCAGCTGTGGAGCCCTGGGTAGTTCATGCCCTGTCTAAAGACATTTAAGATTCACTTACTTTAAAAAAAAAAAAAAAAAAAAAAAAACACTAAAAGCCTTGAAAAATTTAACTGCAGGCCTATTTTCAGTCCAAAGCCAACCAGTTGGTGAGCTCTGGGTTCATAAAACCCAAGCCCTTAGATTTCAGTGAACACCTATAGAAATGCCTTCAGTATAAGCAATGAACGCCTGGGACAAGGGGAAAATGCCAATAAGTCTTTGTCTTATATAAAATTATTTAGAAAGATTAGTTCCATGTATTTATTACCTAACACATTGCCATTTGCCACAGATTTCTATAATGCATATCATCCTGTCAAAATTGGTATGGTCTTAGTCCATTTTGTGTTGCTATAACATAGTACCTAAGATGTAGATTTATAAACAGAAGATTTAATTTTTATTTGTTTGTTTGAGAAGCATAGACAGAGCTCCCACTTGCTGCAAGAACAGAAACTTATCTTGCAGTTCTAAAGGTGGGAAGTCAGAGGTTGAGGGACCCACATTTGGCAAGAACCTTCTTGTTGCCCATTTCATCCCAGGGCAAATGGGCAAGAGAACATGAGAGAGAGAAGGGAGGGGGGGCCTGACTCATGCTTTTAGCAAGAACCCACTCCCTTGATAGCTAATCCACTCCACAAATTTAAATACATAAATTAAGGACACAAAAACAGTACCTAAATGCCTACTATGTGCCAACAGCTAAGAAGTACTTTATATATATTAACTCATTTAGCAAATGTTACCCAGAAGCCAAATTATGAGAAGTTTCTCCTTTGTGACTATAAATGAATTCATTCCATCATTAGTCCTCAGTCTTCCTTCAGGTGAGGACGGATGGTATGCTCGTATTTTAGAACCGGGTAAATCCTCTCAAAGTGCTACAAAGCTGCTCTAGATGAGATGAACCTCAGTGAAAGAGGGGTGTGCATGCTGTTCTCTGAGCGGCGAGGCAGAAGCCATTTTAAGAGGTCTGTACAGTATAGCCTAACTCTGCACTAGAATTTGTTGTTTTGGGAATGCAAACTAAGAAGAAATGCTTAAGACGTGGGCTTATTTTTCATGATCAGTGATTAAGAGAGAGATGAATATGCCTTTGGTGAAGGTTGTCTGTGTAACCAGAATCTGAGATATCTTTCTGCGAATCACTGTGTCTTCTCCATACATACAGTGGACTGGGCAGAAGGCCCAGCAGTGCTGTTCCCTGCACGAATGCTGCTGAAACCAGATGACCTCTCACAGAAAATACCACCGAAATGAAATAGTAAGATTGGAAATCCTTTCATATGAATTCCTTCTTTTTCTGTCATGAATAAGACCCCATATTAAAACTTTTCCAGGCCGGCGCCACAGCTCAATAGGCTAATCCTCTACCTTGCAGTGCCGGCACACCAGGTTCTAGTCCTGGTCGGGGCACCAGATTCTGTCCCAGTTGCCCCTCTTCCAGGCCAGCTCTCTGCTATGGCCCGGGAGTGCAGTGGAGGATGGCCCAAGTCCTTGGGCCCTGCACCCCATGGGAGACCAGGAGAAGCACCTGGTCCCCAGCTTTGGATCAGCACGGTGCACCAGCCGCAGCGGCCATTGGAGGGTGAACCAACAGTAAAGGAAGACCTTTCTCTCTGTCTCTCTCTCTCTCACTGTCCACTCTACCTGTCAAAAATAAAAAAATAAAATAAAAAAATAAAAATGTTTCCAAATACCCAGTGGTAACTCATTTAGAGTTCAGAAGCAAAAGCGGAGAGAGAGAATCGATGTCTTGGTTCTATATCTTTCCAAGATGTATTATCCATGCTACTGCCTTCTTAAAAAAAAAAAAAAAAAAAAGGTAAAGCCAGTGCCACAGCTCACTTGGCTAATCCTCCGCCTGAGGTGCTGGCACCCCAGGTTCTAGTTCCGGTTGGGGTGCCGGATTCTGTCCCGGTTGCTCCTCTTCCAGTCCAGCTCTCTGCTGTGGCCCAGGAGGGCAGTGGAGGATGGCCCAAGTCCTTGGGCCCTGCACCCGCATGGGAGACCAGGAGGAAGCGCCTGGCTCCTGGCTTCAGATCAGCGCAGCATGCCTGCCGTAGCGGCCATCTTGGGGGTGAACCAGCGGAAGGAAGACCTTTCTCTCTGTCTCTGTTTCTCTCTCTCTCTCTCTCTCACTGTCTATTTCTGCCTATCAAAAAAAAAGAAAGAAAGAAATACGTATAAAAAAAAAGGTATTTACATTACTCTACCTCTTGCTAACCACTCAGGGTGATCGCTAAGACCACTAACTACTGGTCAAGGATGTGATCCAAGAGAATGTCTGTCATCCTTTCTGTCAGACTGTCAGCTGACACAGTCAAGTACCCACTTGTGTGGTCTGTCTTGTTACAATTTAATGGAAGCTCAGAAACTGTAGGCAAGTGGTAACACACATTAGAGTTTATTGTCTTATGGTGATTAAAATCTGAAATCCAAGACTCAAAGTGTTAGGATTTTCCCACAGCCATACAATAAATTATTTTTATGATTTATTTATTTACTTGAAAGGCAGAGTTACAGAGAGGCAGAGGCAGAGAGAGAGAGGTCTTCCATCCACTGGTTCACTCCCAAAATGGCCACAATGGCCAGAGCTGGGCCAATCTGAAGGCAGGAACCAGGAGCTTCTTCTTGGTCTCCCACACAGGTTCAGGGGCTCAAGGACTTGGGCCATCTTCCACTGCCTTCCCAGGTCATAGCAGGGAGCTGGATCAAAAGTGGAGCAGCTGGGACTTGAACTGGTGCCAATAGGGAATACCAGCACTGCAGGTGGCAGCTTTACCCACTATACCCCAGCACGGATTCCAACACAATGAATACAATATAGTTACATCTCACTCACAATTTGCAGTTCATAAAGAAAAATATTTAGTAAAAATTGCCCTTGGACATTCTTCAAATACATATTCTTTACTCATTGAAGTTTGACTACTACAGAGATAGATTGAAGAAATAAATCAAAGGAAAGTCTTCAGGCAAATAACTGTCTATTCAAACAATTCGCCTTTAATTTCTTTTAAAGTTTATTTATTTATTTGAAAGACAGAGTTATAGAGAGAGAGGGAGAGACAGAGAAATAAAGAGATTTCTAGCTGCTGGTTTACTCCCCAGATGGCAGCAACAGTAGAATCCAGGCCAAGTCAATGCCAATAGCTAGGAACTCCATCCTGGTCTACCATTTGGGTGGCAGGGATCCAGGAACTCAGGCCATCCTCCACTGCTTTCTCAAGCTCATTAGCAGAGAGCTGCATTGCACATGGAACATCTGGGACACAAAGTGATGCTCATATGGGACGCCGGTACTGCAGGTGGTAATTTAACCTGCTGCACCACAACACCAACCCCCACCATTTACCTTTAGAATAACTATCAAATCTGGTGAATGAAGATTAGACAAATACCTGGAAAATGTTCTTGCTTCTCTATGGAATTTTTCTATTTGGCTTCCATGTTAAGCCTCCATAACCTTAGTACATATCAGGTGATTAGTCACTCCTCTGAATATTACAGGGTTGGGTTCTAAATCCTAGTTGTTAAGTGTACCTATAATACACTCATCTCCAGTGCACAGGGTACACATGTATACACATGTGTATAGTACTCTTGGTTCCCCTCGAAACACTTTTTTCAGCTTCAACCAAATACCTACTTATTAGGTAACAGATGTATATATGATTTGAAA
This sequence comes from Oryctolagus cuniculus, assembly GCF_964237555.1. Lineage (NCBI taxonomy): Eukaryota > Metazoa > Chordata > Mammalia > Lagomorpha > Leporidae > Oryctolagus > Oryctolagus cuniculus. Next base: position 52,251,772 of record NC_091435.1, read on the forward strand.
AACAGTGGGAAAAGAGGCTTACTAATAAGGGTCCCAGTAGCAGTCTAGTTTGCTTACTTCCTATGTCTTATCTTTCTCTCTAAGAGGGGAGATGTTAGTACATATGGCTCTTGAGCTCCATTTAATCATTTTGATTAGCATCTTTGGTAACTTTTTTTCTCTTTCATAACCATATGGTAAAGCAACATGTAATGTTCCAATGATTGTGATTTCAAAACTAAAGTACTATTTGTTCCTTCTGGAAACCTGAAATGAACATCTTGTAGTTGATGCGTTGAGGAAAAATACCCTAGTGCATTATTTCTATCTATGACTCAAGATCATGGGCAAAAACATGTAGTGAGATTAACTCCCAAAAAGCGTAAGTCGGTGCATTCAGTTAAGAAGAAGAAGGACTGGGCTTCTGCACCTCCGCTAGTGGAGGAAATAGAAAGAGAGTGATAGTTTTATGGGCCTCTGCCTTTCTGCCTCATCTCGGAATTATATATGAAACTATATTCCTAGACAGCCTTGGAAAAGAAGATTTGAATGGAATGCTTGCTTCTCTCTATCACATATATGCTCAAAATTATTAGTTTGTGCAGCATCAGGTTCATGCTATCATGCATTTTTGTTAATTACAATCGTATTTCCTACTTTCAACTTTTGTCCCACTTTTTCCTATTTTTTTTTATTCCAGCTCACAATTTTTATTTCAAGATAATACTTGGAACAGAGTTTGAAATATCAGTGTACTGTTCATTTTGCAATGTTATTTGAACAAAATACTTGGAAAAATATTATGGCTTTTTAAAAGGATAGCGTATTTGTTTCCTAGGGTTTCCATAATAAAATACCATGGACTGGGTGGCTTCAGCAACATTTCTCCCAGTTCTGGAAGCCGGAAGTCCGGGACCAAGGTGTCAGCAGGCTTGGCTTCTCTTGAGGCCTCTCTGTGGCTGGTGGATGGCTGCCTCCTTCTGAGGATATCCTCACACAGCTTCACCTCTGTGCCCATACACCTTTTCCATCTTCTTATAAGGACTCCAGTCATGTTGGATTGTGGGCCTATCCTAGGGCTTCCTTTTACCTTAGTTAGCTTAAAAAAAAAAAAAAAAAAAAAAAACCTATCTCAAAATATAGTCACACTGGAGGTTAGAGGTTAGGGCATCCACATTTGAATGTAGGGGGACCACAATTCAGCTCACAACAGGTAGCAGTGCTATTAATCAAATACTCTGTAATATCTTCCCTTTGTGGAGAAAATAAAATCTTATGAAGGATAGTGATAGCATTATCATTGACATGTGATATCAAGTTATTTGAAAGAGGAATTTATGTGGCTCATTCACATGAAATAGGAGATATCATTTATAAGTGAATGAATATAAAATAATCGCTAACTCTGGGATTGGCCTATCTTAATAGAATTCACAAAGATTCAGCAAAGGAACAGCCTGGCAGACCAGCAGTTCACACTTCCACGCACTGTTTGTGGCCAAACAAAGAAAGATCCAGAGTCAGAAAGGCCTGTGGGACTGTGGCTCTTGCATCTATTCTGAGGTCTATCTATAGCTTTGGTCTTAATTTCCTGGAAATGTGGCTTCCATATTTGAAACAAATCTGAGTCTTGTGTGACATCAGTATGCAGAACCACAGAATGAGATACTTGAGCCACAAGCATACAAATAAAGGATGCTGTAATACCAGTGTGCAAATACAAGCAGGGATGTCCTTGCCCCCTCATAAAGACTATACCAATTGTTTTCAGAATATTTCTGTATATTTAGTTACATCATTTATACTGTTCTAGTTTCTGAATTTTTTTAATGCCTTGGATGAGGGCTGTTAAATTTAACAACTAAAAACATAGGTTGCCCAGGTATTGAAACCCAGGTATCGGGCCGGCGCTGTGGCTCAATAGGCTAATCCTCCGCCTTGCGGCGCCGGCACACCAGGTTCTAGTCCCGGTCGGGGTGCCAGATTCTGTCCCGGTTGCCCCTCTTCCAGGCCAGCTCTCTGCTGTGGCCAGGGAGTGCAGTGGAGGATGGTCCAAGTGCTTGGGCCCTGCACCTCATGGGAGACCAGGAGAAGCACATGGCTCCTGCCATTGGATCAGCGTGGTGCGCCGGCCGCAGCAGCCATTGGAGGGTGAACCAACAGCAAAGGAAGACCTTTCTCTCTGTCTCTCTCTCTCTCACTGTCCACTCTGCCTGTCAAAAAAAAAAAAAAAAAAAAAACACCCAGGTACCAAAAAACCTAATTCCTTTATGGCACATGCTTATTCTGAAAAGACACTTGTTATTTATCCAATGCTAATTGGCTGTGGCAGCCCAACTCTGAGTTCAGGAATAAATCCTGCAGCAGGCATTGGGTACAGCAGTTCAGATACCACTTGATACACCTTTGCTCCTTATCAGAATTCGCGGGTTTGAGCCCTGGCTCCACTTCCAAACTCAACTTCCTGTTAACGCTCTCCCTGGGAAGAAACAGGTAACAGCTCAAGTACCTGGGTTCCTGCCTCCCCGGAGGGAGACCCAGACTGAGTACCAGCATCTTAGCTTTAGTCTGGCCCAGCCCCAGAAACAGCATGCATTTGGGGAAGAAGCCAGCAGGTGGAAGATCTCTCTTTCGCTCTCTCTCTCTCTCTCTCTCATTCTCTCTGTCCCTCCACTCCCCTCCCCAACTCCTTTCAAATAAATGAAAAAAAAAATTTTAAAAGCATGAAACTTCTCCTTTTGCAGTTCCCTGGACTTCCACATCCTCTTCAGCTGCCATCACCAACTTTGTAAATTTAATTTCCAGGTCTTCATTTGGTACTGTCTTTAACTTCTACCCCAAAGCATAAAATATTCAGCGTTCAGGATCCCTTTCATTATGCTGCTGTGATACATGGCTGTAAACCCTCTGTGTCAAGAAACAAAAGTTCATTTCACTGAACTTTTCACCCACACTGAAGTATTTACATCTTTTTATTGATGCTTTATAATGCTACCTAAAGAGATGGTGAGGAGTCTTAGGCTCTACATCTCTCAATCCGGGACTCATTGACTCACTTGTTAAATCGAGGCCTGGGATTCAGTATTTTCCCCCAGGTTCTCACAATCCCATGCTACAAGTCTTTGAACTGAGTGTTCCATCAACGCTCTCATTTGCTTTGTGAAAACTAAATCTTTCCTATTTCAGATGGACCCCTTTACTCTTTTTTTAAAAGATTTATTTTATTTATTTGAAAGAGTTACAGAGAGAGGTAGAGACAGAGAGAGAGGTCTTCCATCCGCTGGTTCACTCCCCAGATGGCCGCAATGGCCGGACCTGTGCCAATCTGAAGCCAGGAGCCAGGAGCTTCTTTTGGGTCTCCCACGTGGGTGCAGGGGCCTATTAATTCTCATAGTACATACTCATAGTTAATTCTCTGTAATTGACAGAGATCCTACATGGGGAGTTAGTGCACAGTGACTCCTATTGTTGATTTAACAATTGACACTCTTATTTATGACATCAGTAATCACCCGAGGCTCTTGTCATGAGCTGCCAAGGCTATGGAAGCCTCTTGAGTCCACAAACTCCAACCCTATTTAGACAAGGCTATAATCAAAGTGGAAGTTCTCTCCTCCCTTCAGACAAAGGTACCTACTGGCCCGTTCTTTCCACTGGGATCTCTCTCACAGAGATCTTTCATTTAGGTCATTTTTTTCTTGCCACAGTGTCTTGGCTTTTCATACCTGAGAAATTCTCATGAACCCCTTTACTCTTAAAGTAAATAGTGTTTCAATTATTAAATGAGTAATAATTAGATTACTAACAGCTTCACTCTTAATTTAGGAGTTTGTTTAACCTCAATTCCTCAAGGTCCACACACTTTGTTTCTTTCTACTCCTATTCATCCTAACACTGGAATTTACACACATTGGGTAAGCAGATGATGTGACCATGAGAATGCTGATAAATAATTAAAAAATTAAAATTTATCCTGGGGGGTTCCTACTGTCAAAAATAACTCTTAGCAACCAAAGCCAACTCCGGTTTGAAAGGACGCCCGTCTGGGAGCAGCTCTTTGTTCTCTTCCGCCATCTAGTGGTGCCAAGGTTGCCCTCATCCTCTGAACTTGAAATTCCAAGCTGCTAAGACTTTAAAGATTATAAATCTAATGGATGAATGATTTTCTTCTTGTCATTGCAGTAAAAAAAGGATTTATAGAGTGTTTCAGTAATAAAATGTATAATAAATGTTAATAAAAGTTAAGTATAACAAAATGGCAGACTTTAATACTTGAACAGTATAGATTAAATTCGTGCAATTTAATCTCTTTAATATGTTCAAATGTTAACTTGAACACTGAAGAACAAAAATATAAAGTATCCTACAGTGGTTCAAAAAAGGTTATCCTTCTCAGGTGCTCTTTGTGTAGTGTTACAGAGTATTTAAATAAATGCAGTCATTGCAGATGAAAAGAAAATGAAATGCTGATAAAAAGTGAGTTGATAGAATGTCTCAGTTCTGTATTTAACCACTTTTCTTCAATTAAGTTAGAGCTTATTCTCATTATTATTTATAAATGCAATACAATGTTTAATGAGTGTTGAATGATACTTAGTTTTAATGTCCTATAATCTGGAACTTTCTTCAGATGGCATAATAGTGGGTTTAATTGTGTGAGTCTAAAGTAAAAATAAATTTCTCTGATGAATCAAAATATTTCTGAAGTGTGACTTATTTCCCATTAAAGTCTTTTTCACTGCATAACTATAGGAAAAATATTTCTGACACTTTAACAGTATTCTAGCTTTCGCTTTACTTTAACATAGAATGCCAATGCTATTATAAAGTATTTAGATCTTTCTAACAAAATATGTTTAATGGAAATACAAATTTATTTTTGAATAGAATTGTGAGGCAGCTGAGAAATCTCCAATTTGTTTTCCAGGGTGGGAAAATCCCTATACGGTGGACAGCCCCAGAAGCTATAGCCTACAGAAAATTCTCCTCGGCGAGTGATGCCTGGAGCTACGGCATTGTCATGTGGGAGGTCATGTCCTATGGAGAGAGACCCTACTGGGAAATGTCTAACCAAGACGTGAGTGCTGCTGATAGTTACAGTGTCATTTTGTGAACATAAACTCTGGAGCTTTGGGGAGGGAGGGAACAGGCCTTTTGTCCTCACTCAGGCTAGCCTTCATTTGCCTGAAAGTTGATTAGGGTCAGTGACTAAATGTGAGAAGCCAAAGAATCTCCCACTCTCTAATCTGTATTTGGTGTCATAGGAGCCTGCTGATGGGCTCTGTCAGGTGGGTGCCAGATCCGTCCCCCGCAGCTGACACTTCTACACTTGTACTAATGCAGCATCACTGTGCTTTTGCAATAGCCTTGAACACCAAGTAAGACAAAAGAAATGGCAATGTTTACCTTTCCTTTCTTTTGTACAATTCGATGCACCTGGTAAAGAACAAATTAATTTGGACTAGATATCACTTAGAGGGAAAAGAGTGAATGCTTTCAGGAAGTGTGTTATCAGTCTGTGTCAACCAGAATAGTTCTTTGGAGATACATGGCCATTTATGTAATGTTTTGATTCTGTTTTGCCTATACAAATTACCTTGGTGATTGATAATATTACAAAACAATCTAATTCACACATGGAACCTCTATGACCAATCCACATTGGTAGAAGCAGCAGTCAGAAGATATGAGTTCCCTAATAATGCAAACAAATGCACTGTCCCCTTCCTCATCTCAGAATTCAAGCTTTGTCTACTCACTTGCCTTCCTCAAAGTGTTTGATGGTTCCTGAGATAAGGATGTGGGAAATTACCTATAATGTGTTTCTGAATGTTCATAAATGCTAACAAAGGTTGTATACCTATAGATAATCCCTGAACATACAGAGAAGACAACTGTTGCCACTACGATTTCCCTTCTCCCAGTTAATCACTTGAGAAATCCCACAACCTTCAACTTACTATGCCATCTCAACCTCATATTGTCCGAGCAGTTTAAGGACTTTCTCAGAGAGAAAAATGTATGTTTTTCTAATGTGGGTATAGACAAGACTGGAGTCTAGATGGCCAGTCTAAGCTGTTGTTTCTACCTGCCACGTGTTGTTGCTTTAGAAGCTCAGCCTCACTTAGTCCTGTAAATGTCTGCTGATACTGCAGAAAATGCCAGGTCCAGAAACCCACGCAGCAGCAGGTTTGAGGTCAAACACACTGCTCAGTCATTGCTCTCCAGAACATATTGTCAAAACACAAAGCCAGCTTGGCTGGACATTTCAGAATTTGGCAGTAAGTACAAAGTGTGCTGTTTCTAGCCACCTCTGCCTCACCCTCAACAGTTAGACATTTGGGATCCAGGTTATTTACCTGGAGACTAATATTCTCTATGGAATTCTGCTGGAAGGATTTTACTGCCCTTCCCTGCCACCAGGCCTTGTTTGGAGCAATTCCTGAACACCTTTCCAGCTCTTCCTAAAACTGAATTCCAGAAGCAGAAATTTCATTCCCGATAAAAATTCATGTTTTTGGGTTTTTTCTTCTATTTTTTAACTAATTGAATAAGGTAATGAAAGCCCTGAATTCAGTCACCATAGCTCTTGTTCTTCTCTATATCCAAGGTAATTCTTGCCTACTTACCCTATTTTGATAAAAATTTGCTACTGGAACAAGTCTCCCAAATAAAATCCCCTCCAGAATACAAGATCCCGCTTGCTGCTCTGAAAAGTGCCCTCCTCAGATGATACCCCACTCAGTCTTCGTCTTAACCAGTCCCTTGACACATTGAAAATTTAAAAATTGCCGAAGTCAGAGCAGTAGCATACCTATATGAGTAAAAAGTGTCTGAGTGTTCACAAATGATGTATATTAATTTTCTCATTACATGCAAGTACTACTGTTCTAACAAATCCGTTTAAAAATATTTATCAGGTGTGCTCTCCATTCTGGGAACTAGGAATACAGCAGTGAACAAATGTTACACTCACAAGGGACAGGGAAGATTATCCAGTGCAATCACTTTATTTATTGGTCCTGAAATTGAGGCATAGGGAAGTGGCATGGTTTCCCTGAAATTGTGTAAGGAATGGTTGTCCGTGACCTTAGAAAAGAATTCTGATCAACTTCTAGAGAAACTCCTGGGCAAGGAGAAGAAAAGAGGGAATACTTGTGTCTTCCATGGGGGTTTGGCTGACAATCTTGCCCTCATGGAGCTGACTTCTAAGGGGAGGGAAGCAAACCATAAATGAAATAAATAAATAAATTCTATGGGAGGAGGGCAAGACAGGAAGATAAAGAATACTGGGGGTTTGATTTAAGTACCTATATGAATATATTATAAAATATATTCACAAAAGTCATTCCTTTATGGTCATAAAAGAAATAATGAGTCATTCTTATTAGAATAATCATTCTTAAAATAGGATTTGACAAGTAAACATAAAGAATACTTTCTTAGTTTTTCCTACTGCCTAGATTATCCTAGCACCTGAGGTACATTGTAACCATTGTAACCATTTAGTAACCATGACCATGGTTATGTAGACTGTACTTCAACTGTGAAAATCATTTAACTTTTCAAAGTACCTCAGTTCCTTGACGAAAAAATACAATAAGGGGACTGAGTTAGATGACTTTAATGTCCCTTTTTAATGATACCAATGTTACGATTTTATAATGTCAGAGAAAATAGTTAATACACTCTTCTCAACAAAGGAAAGATCCAAATTGTTCTTTTTGGAAGTTCAGAACTTTGCTGCTTCTCTTTGGAGGTGCCAGAATTGAGACAGGGCTTCCACAGTGCAGAACAGCTACAAGTGAAGACGTCAGATCACAAGACAGATTTTTAGGGAGCAGCTTCTGAAAAAAAAAAAAAAAAAGCAAATGTGTAGTTTTGAACCTAGACCACTATGTAAATTGTTCTGAATTGCTGCCTGCAGTAGTCCAGATTCTGTTGTCAGCCCCTCCCTTCCTGGACCTCCCACCCATTCTGGCCAGGTACCTTGATGATCTGTGTCCTAGATGACCATCTAGAGAGTGATTTCATCTATTGCACTTCATGTGGCCGCAGAGACTGTATCTAGAGGCAGGAGAAGCTGCTGCAGCCAGGAATGGACTTCTCACATGAAGCCCATGATCATTCCTTCAGGACTGCAGTGTCCACAGCACAAGGCTGAGCAATTGCTCCACCCTGAGCTTGGTGGGGTTTCCAAGCCCATGTGGGGCCTAAGTTGGTGCATGTCATGGTCTTTGTGTGGGTTATCAAAGAATATTCAAGCAAAAATCTGAGAATAGGGGAGGAAGAGACAAAAATAAAAGTAGTTTGGAGAGAAAAAAAAAAAGCTCAGTCTTGAGGTCTTCTGATTGATGCAAGACTAAAGGAAAGTAGTAAGAGCTGACATCTTTCACGTATCTCGTGAATATTTTTTGCTGCTGCAGTAGAGAGAGTTAAATTCTGTTTAACTTAACAGATTGGAAGTCAGCATATCTGTGACAGATCCTGTAACCAGAATTTCTGTTTGGAAGCAGAATTTTCTCAGCTGCTCTCTCCAACCACTGGCTATTCTCTATTTGTCCTGCGTGTCTTGTTTATATGGTTAAAGTATAGTCTTATTTTTCACTTTTTCCCACCAAGGTGCAGTTTAAATAAAGAAAGTAATGTGATAGCAAAAATTCTACTATATTCTGTTTGAATATTTTATATATTTTTACTACATTACCGTGTGTTTAACAAGGCTATGAGCACAGATCAAATGGAATGTTACCATGCTTCACGATTTTTATGGGAGTTTAGGAAATTCCAGATAGTTTTCATGAAATAGTGTCTCCATTCTACAGACTATGGCATATATTTTATTACAATGAACAATTCTGAATTTGCAGAATCTGCTTTGGTGAATAATATAACAAATTTCCCAAAGGTCACTGGTATTGTACATGAAGGAAAGGAAATGAGATAAAACAGACTGCACACAACTAGTAGCTAAAAGAACTAACAAAAAACAACATCAGTTGCCATCTAATTAGCCCTTCCACAGTTACCTATTAGTCTTGTCACAGTTACTGGACCAAGCATGCCTGTAAGGGAGTGATGGGTAATTCGAAAAACCAGTGCTCACTCTCAACACACTCTTTAGGTGGACAGATGAAGTTCTGGTACTTGCAAACCTTTACGCCCTCCCCACCCTCACTCCCACTATACACTCATCAAGAAGAGACTAGTGCCTTCTATATATATATGCATACACATTTATATGTATCTGTTGTGATAGAAACAACATTGTGTGAACATAGTTAAATCAACATGTATGCACATATATATGCATATGTGTAGAGAAAGAAAGCATACAGAGTATTATTCAGAATTCTTTTTTAATGTTTTATTTGTTTTTACTTACTTGAAAGATTGACAGAGTGAGAGAGAGAGAGAGAAAGAGAGAGAGAGATCAAATTTCCATCTATTGGTTTACTCCTCAAATACCTGTAACAGTTGGGGCTGGGATAGGCCAAAAACAGGAACCAAGAACTCCATCTGGGTCTCCTACATGGGTAGTAGGGACCTAAGTACTTGGGCTACCAACTGCTACCTCTCCGTACCTTAGCAGTAACCTAGATCAGAAGTGGAGTAGGGACTTGAACAGAGGCACTCCAAATACAGCAATGGATACAGCCCAAGCAGCACCTTAGCCAGTGCCAAATGTCTGTCCCTGCTCACTATACTTTCAATTACAAGTGACAGAAACCCAACCTAAACTAACAAAAAAAAAAAAAAAAAGGCAAATATTTCCAAACATAGTTTAGGGAATCATGCAGGATTCTTAGTGCTTCTTTAGGTTTTTGACCTCACTTCACCTAGTAGTAAATTTTTCTTTGCTGTATTAGTTAGACTAAGGGCTAGACATTCCATGTTAGCAACCTCAGCAGAATGAGATCTGTCTGTAAAATTTATTTACCAGTCCCAGAGAACACTGTAGCTGGCCTACCCAATTGTGCACCAAAAGCATGCCAGAGAAATGAATACTGTGATTGGCCCAGCTAGGTTCATGTGCCAGTCTGTGCATTCCAAGGTGGATGGAGCACTTCGATTGGCAGTTCCCCCACAGTCAGAGCACATGAGCAAGGAATTCCCCCAAAGGAATGCAGTCATACTTACAGAAGGTGTATTACATTTTCCCTTTTAGGTATACATCATTTTCTGGGGCAGAATTATTTATTGAAGTGTCATATGGCACCAAAACATTAACAGTGTGCATGGTTATAGTCTAATGAAGCTGCAGATTATATTGGAAAGGCCAGTAGTACTATAGGGTCTTGCAGAATTATTTACATTTGGGCCAGATAAATCTGTCCTGTGCCTTGTAGAATATTTTGCAGGATCCCCAGCCTCTACGCACTAGCTGCCAATAGCACTCTCCCAGTTGTGACAACCAAAAATGTCTCCAGGTATTGCTCAGTTGGAGATAAGGACAAAATCACCCACAGTTAAGAGTCACTGCTTTATAAACTAGAAAGGTCTAGGTTCAAATCCCAGCTCCACAAGTCACTAGCCGCATATTAGGCAGATGGATTAAGCTTTTTATAATAGTATCAGGGTTCAAAATGCCCAGCTGCAGAGGTGAGCATTTAGCCTAACGGTTAAGATGACAGTTGAGACACCTGCATCCCACAGCAGAGTACCTGGGTTCACCTTCTGGCTTTGACTTCTGACTCCAGGTTCCTGCTAAGGCAGACCCTAGCAGGCAGTGGTGATGACCCAGATAATTGAGTTCCTGCCACCAATCAGGAAGACCTATATTGCATTACCTGCCTCTGGCTTTAGTCCTGGCCACTGCAGGCATTTGGAGAGTGAATCAGTGGATTTAAGCTATTTATCTTTCCATCTCTCTACTTCTCAAATTAAAAAAAAAAAAAGCATAAATAAACAAAACTCTATTGCAGTGTTTAAAAGATTTAGGGATAATGTATGTAAAGCACCTGGTACTTAGAAGATGTTTAATTAATGAGTAACAATAATAGCTTGTATTTTCTAAGCTTATTATGAGCCAAGCATTTTGATCTTCAAAATAATTCTCTGAAGTAGATACTATTATTACTCTCATGTCCAGATTACAAAGCTGAGACTTAGAAGGTATCAGTAACTTACTCAAGGTTACAAAGCTGTTGAATGGTGTAAACGAAGTTCAAGCCCCTGTTTACTTCCAAGTTATGCTTTCACCACTAGGCTATACTGTAGAAGTCTAATTTTCAAAGCAGCTTCACAAAAATCTACTTGATGAGATCAGAACATTTTCAATTGTGCATGCCGCTGTATTTTAAGGGAAGCATTGTCATTGTTTTCTATTAGCAAAAGAAATGGATTGACTCAAGGCTGTTTAGGTTGTTTAGAAATAGAAATCTTTTTATCTTATACTTTTAACATATTTAATCAGATTCTAATGATTGATGTAGGTAGCCCATTACCAAAACACTCCATGGGCACAATTGCAGGTGCATGGCTCCTTGCTGTTTTCTAGTGTATGAAGGTTTTTGTTTTTTTCCTTTTCTTATAAGGTATTCCAGGGTAATGTTTTGTATTATTTTCATCCAGGTTCAAAATAATTGTTATTTACCACATAATGGGAGCACGTTGTAATGCCAGAGCCACATAAGCTCCAAGGATGACACCAAGGGCACTGCAGCTCTTTCCTCCAGCACTTACACCGTGTAATGTGCCTCACAGAAGAAAGTGGAAGCAAAACATGAACAGCAGGCAACATTAGATAACCAAATCCCCACAGAGCTAATATGTGGGGGAAAAACCAGCAGCACTAACATGAGAAGCAACTTAGCTCGAGCTAATGATCTGAATGCAAGACTGGAGTCTTGGGTTTTGTTTCATTTTGTTTTTTCTCCCCCTGACCTGATGCTGTTTAAAAGATTTTTTTTTGTCATCTAGAAGCAGTTTGAAACCCAAATGTCTCCTGAGTGTGGCATCATTTAGGCATATGCTCCTAAGGTAGTTCAGTTTCCTAAACAAATAGCCACTCTCAGGGAGCATGTCATTTGAAGCTTACTAGAAAACAGTGCAGCCTCAGTGTTTTTGTTTTCGGGAGTTTTTTTTTTTTTTTCTTCCTTTCTTTCCACAACCTTTTATGTAATAACGAGTTTTGCTTTAGGTTACTTTCTAAAGCTTACCTGAGATGAGGAGGGCCGGGATGCAGTTTAGCTTTAAGGTTTTGTTTTTATGGGCAATGTGGTTGGTAACCACCTTTTGACCTCATCTGAATGGTCCCTTTTTTTTCAGAATTTAAGAAGAATGAAGATAACCTTTTTCCTGTATTTCTCGTTTGTCCTCATAATTCTCTAACCTTTCTTAGTTATGGGTTAGTGTTTTAGCCAAGAAGAATGGATATGTAGAATCCACTTACCTAGAAATGCAGTGTGATTTTATGACTCAGAGAGTCCAGTCATTTCCAATTTTTGTCTCTGATTAGATTTCCCAAACTCTACTTTATTATGTAATGGTCCTTGTGTAATGATCTGTATAAGATACAGTAAATTGCTAAAAGCCCATTCCTATTATTTCAGCCTTCCGTATTACAGAGGGAATTTTTGCATTGATTTGAATATGTATTCTACCAAAGCAATTTTCAAAACGGCCTTCCTCCTCTCAGTTTTTCAGTAATTCTTACTATGGGTACACAGGCAATAGCAGCATTTTAATTAAATATATACTAATTACACTAGCATGATGTATGTCTACTACAGAGGCAAGAGTAATAAAGAATATTACAAGATGCAATCAATCACCAACATAAATAATTCAAAGAATAATGTCCCAAGTAAAGGAAACCAGTAACCAATGTGCTACTACCAAAGTGTAATTTTCAAAGGAATTTTTTAAATAAATGACCACAAAACTAGAAAATGTATGCATAATAGTAATGTTTCATAAAGAAAATTACTTAATTTTGCCTTCAAGTTCTATTTAGAATAAGTATATTAACTATCTTTAGCTTCTATGATTTTTATTCACTTCTGTTTTATTTGGAGCACTTACAAGGATAGCATCTTAAAATCCCCTTCTTTTGAACCATAAGCCATTTTCCCATAGCTTTTATATATTTGTAGTGAACCTGGAAATGTATTATTTGCCTAATATCTTTTTAAAGTAAAAATGATGTATCTTTGAAGAATTATTTGTTAGGTGGTTATTTTTCCCCCAGAGAATACTTAGAAAAATGGCCTTGAGTTTTAAGAAGACTAGTTTCTTAAAAAATAAAATGGTTTCATAGATTTGGAATGCAACTTTAGTTTCAAAAAAGTATAATTGTTGTAGGAAAGTGACATTGAAAGCAGTAATCATAGTGTTCAAATCTTCCACTTTTCACTTACAAAGTTATAAGTTTACAAGGTTCTGTCAGAATTTTTTTAAAAATATATTTATAGATTTTATTTGAAAAGCAGAGAGATGAAGAAAGAGGAAGAGAAAAAGAAGGGGAGAGATAGAGAGAGATATTTCATCCACTGGTTCACTCCTCAAATTCCTGCAAAAACTGAAGCTGAGTCAAGCAGAAGCCAGAAACCTGGAACTCCATCCAATTTTCCCATGAGGATGACAGGGGCCCAGGGGCTTGAGTCATCACCTGTTGCCTCCCAAGATACATTAGCAGCAAGCAGCAGCAGAATAGCCAGGACTTGAACTGACACTTCAACATGGGATGCGGGCATCCCCGAGAGCAGCTTAGCCTGCTGCACCACACGCCCACCCCCTACCCCCATCTAGACCTTTGTCTCCCACAGAGCTCCATCTGAGCACTTGGCGCTCTGTGGGAAACAGTAATTTCACAGAGGCCAAATCTTTTTTTAAAGATTTATTATTATTAATTTGAAATGTAGAGTTATATATAGACGCACACACATACATACATACATACACACACACACACACACACACACACAACAGAGAGAGAGAGAAAGAGAATCTTCTATCTTCTGGTTCACTCCCCAAATAGCCACAATGGCCAGCGCTGGTCCAAGCCAAAGCCGGGAGCCTGGAATTCCCTCTGGGCCTCCCATGTTGATGGCAGAGACCCAAGTACTTGGGCCATCATCCACTACTCTCCCTGGCACATTAGCAGGGAGCTGGATGTGAAGCTCTTATGGGACTCAAACTGGTGCTCATTTGGGATGCCAGCATTGCACATGCTGCATCACAACACCAGCCAAATCTTGTGGAACTTAAATTTGTGGAATTCACTCTGTGTATCTCTTTCAAATAAATAAATGAATCTTTTTTTAAGATTTTATTTATTTGAAAGCCAGAGTTACAGAGAGAGGTAGAGACAGAGAGAGAGGTCTTCCATCCACTGGTTCACTCCCCAGATGGCTGCAACAGCCGGAGCTGCACTGATACAGTGTCGGGAGCCAGGAGCTTCTTCTGGGTCTCCCACATGGGTGCAGGGGCCCAAGGACTTGGGCCATCTTCTTCTGCTTCCCCAGGCCGTAGCAGAGGGCTGGATTGGAAGTGGAGCAGCCAGGTCTTGAACCAGCGCCCATATAGGATGCCCGCACTTTAGGCCAGGGCTTTAACCCACTGCGCCACAGCGTTGGCCCCTAAATAAATGAATCTTTAAGACATGCACGGAACTCGGATCTAGAGATGTTACTGAAATTCCCACAGATTAAGTTTTCTGTTTCAGTGATTGTAGAAATGAAGCTTTTTGAGGTGAAAAGCGTGATTGCAGGCAGAGTCCAGCCCTCATTTCTTTAAGAAGAGACAGACACTTGCTCAATGCCGGAGCTTGTCAGTGACAGCTTGGGACTTCTTTGCAGTTGAGACAACTCCCTCACAGATACTTCTCCAACGGCTTACAAGCTGAGCCATCATTACATAATAGCTGTTAGTTATCTCAGTGTCAAGAAGTATGACTTTCAACTGCTAGGGATGAAGTTTTTTCCAAACAATAAATCATGTCACTGACAACCTTTAACTTAGGAGAATCCTGTACTTCCTGTTGTTCCCCATTTCACCCACTCTCTCAGCAATCTGAAAGATAGAGACCTACTGAGGGACAGACCCTATTTATTGCATAAGGGCCCTTGACATTCTGTTCTGAGTTCTCACAGTAAGTGTTGGGTTTAAAGAAAGTTCTTATCTTAAAGTTGAAAAGGAAATTGTGGGCTAAATAACAAAGTAGCTTTTGAAAGAGTTTTCATTCTGTATCTTATTATCACCCTATCCTCATTTTCCATTCATGTTTTTCATGAATATACAGTTTCATTTGAGTCTCAATTCCTTTTAATTGTATTATAAATACTATATATTGGAAAACATGAAACAGGAAAGTGAATATGTTTGTGTTACTTATAACCATCACTCTCTCTTTCTCTCTCTCACCCCCTACATAGACTCAAAATTTATATTGCACATCAGCAAAATACATTACTAGTGTTTGCCATGTTATTATGACTCTAAATATCCTAATCTGTGGAAGCAATTTTTATCACAAAAAGTAAGTGCTTACTGGTACCCTCTGCTTCATCTGCTTCCTTCTATATGAAATTTTAGGTTTTGCACAAAGCTATGATAAATATTTACAAGCAGAATAATAATAATTTCACATTTCATTATTAGTATACATTTCAGTCACTGCTAAATTTTTGAAACAGCCTTTTTTGAAACAAAGTATGAATAACAATTTAATATGCATCTCTTTTGGAGATACTTAGCAGTCTTATAAAAATGTGATACCCTGCACCACCCAGGCAGTCCATGTTCAAAGCTATTGTTCAGGAATATCTCAGCATCTTCATATTGACTGTCTAATCTTTGTTTGCCTTATTTAATAAAAGATGCACATTGCCTGCTTTGATTCAAAAACCATCAACACAATTGGAAAACTCATCAGATTTAGCAAGAGCAGAGCAGTCTGCTACGTCCCCTAGTTGAGCCTTATGTTGATTCTACACTGTTAAAAATTGCAGTATCGATGACAAGGAACCAGGATGGTCTATTTAAAATAACCACCCAAGTTTTCGATAATAATTTGACAGAATCTAATTCCTCCCACCTCTGCATAGAAATTCTCATCTCAGCTACTTTCATATTTTCTCACTTTATTTTAATTTTCTTCTTACATTTTTAAATAAGGGTATAGCCCTGTATAATGCTTCTCCCAAAGGATGACAGCCTACGAATATCATAAATCCAAACTGTTGCAAAATTCTCTCTAGTTAATTATCACCCCTTCATCTCCTAAAACAACAAACCTCAATTAGTCTCCTAGACAAAGCACCCCATATGCTACTCCCTGTCAGTCCTGAATTAAGGAATCACTAAGTACCTGTAAAGTAAAACTTTCCACAAAGGAAATGGTTATGAAGATGAATTTTAATGTAAATTTTCTCAAGCTATTCCTAAACAAGAGGATCCTTCAAAAAGTTGGTGAAAATGGAATTAAAAGTTAAGTTTATTTTTGGTGCAAGAACTTTTTTGAAATGCATGCATAGTTTTTTCATAAGATGTATTTTCCACAAATTTCCAAGACCCCCATACATGTTTCATAAATCCCATATCTGACAACTGGAGCTCCGTCCTTTGCTTGACAAGGCCTCGTGCTAGATGCATAGAACACGTGGCAAGAAGGAACCCTCTTGCAGAGATCAGCTCCCCAGCTGAGAGACTGTGCTTGGAACCAACATAGAAAAGGGCAAAAGGGGGCACAGCCAGAGGTGAGGACACAGAATTGCCTATGTCAGCATCCCTTCCCAGTAGGATTGCTTTCCTTGTACTGTGATGGGTGAAGGGTAAACAAGACCAAGATACCCGTGATCACAGTGATCAAAATTTAAAATAAGTCACTTAGAGAGAGGATGACAAATGCAGCAGATGAAAATACGTGAAGGTGGCATGTGATTAGGTTAAGTTTGAATATGAGGAAAGGCAGAGACTCAATTGTTTTCCTGACCATTGATTTGAGTCACTGGAAGAATGTTGGTACCCTTTGCAGAGGTCAGAAATCACAAAGGAGTAGGAGGTTGAACTTTTAACAAAGTAAATCCAAGGCATCTTTATGAAATGATAAGTTCTATAGGTTATGAATATAGAAATCTGCATGGGGGGTGGCACTGTGGCGTAGCAGGTAAAGCCACTGCCTGCAGTGCCAGCATCCCATATGGGCACTGGTTCGAAACCCAGCTGCTCCACTTCCCATCCAGCTGTTTGCTATGGCCTAGGAAAGCAGTAGAAGATGGCCCAAGTCCTTGGGCCCCTGCACCTGTGTGGAAGACCCAGAAGTCGCTCCTGGCTCCTGACTTCGGATCAGCACAGCTCCGGCCACTGCAGCCAACTGGGGAGTGAACCAGCAGATAGACGATCTCTTTCTGCTTCTCCTTCTCTCTCTCTGTAACTCTGATTTTCAAATAAATAAATAAATCTTAAAAAAAAAAAAGAAAGAAACCTGCATAGAAAACTGAACTAAAACTGCAGATCTGGCTGTCATAACGAGATAGGTGATGGTGAGTGCATGGGGTATGCCAGAGTACAAAAGCAGGCTCAGGAACTAAGTATGAGGGAATTAGTTGAGTGTGGCTCAAGACTCAGTATCCACTTTCTCTATCACTGCTGTGATTCAGAGGCTACCATCATGACAACATAGTCTGTTCTTCAGGGAATTATTTGCTATATGATTTTTAAGGAAAGATTTATTTACTTGAAAGGCAAAGTGACAGAAAGGGAAAAGACAGAGTGAGATATTTTAGCTACTGGTTCACTCCCCAAATGCCCACAATACCTGGCGCTGGGCCAGGCCAAAGCCAGGAGTCAGGAACTCCATCTGGGCCTCTCATGTGAGTGGTAGCAAACCAAGTACTTGGATATCATTCACTGCCTTCCATTGCATTAGGAGAAAGCTGGATTGGAAGTAGAGTGGCAGGAACTTGAACCAGCACTCCAGTGTGGGATGCAGGCATTCCAAGCAGCAATATAACCCACTGTGCTCCCATGCCTGCCCTTTGTTATGTGATTTTGACCAAATCATTCATCAGTTTGAGCTTTAGTTTTCTTACCTATAAAATATGCATACCTATACCCACATAATGAGATATTTTAAGACCTAAATAAGGTAGGCTGTGCTAAAATACCTAACTCAGAAATCAGCATATAATAAGCTGTCAATGGTGAATCTGAAAGCAGGAAGGTCATAGAAAATTGGACTTGTCACCACCCTGGCACCCAAATTAGTTCTTCTGCATCATCTGTTATTACCAGGTGACCAACCTAAAAACCTAAAAGTTGTTCTTGTCTCCTCCCTTTACTGCCACATCTGATCTCACTGCAGACATGTGTTTTTGTCAAATCAGTTCACTTTTTGTTTACCACAACCATTGCCTCCACTGAGACCATCGTGATCTATGAACTGGATCAGCACAAACCTCCTTCTTGGTGTTTTTGTCCATCCAGTGAGCTCTCCACACTGCCACTAGAATGATCGTTCCTAAAAGGCAAATCTAATGTACTGTGCTGGGTAAAATCCTTTCTCCCTTTGCATGAAGTCTAAAATCATAGTGTGTAAAATCATTTATAATCTCAAAAAAAAAACTTTGTTAGTCAACCCTCCAAACTTCAGGTCTCTGAAGACATTATTTTAGCCACAGAACTCTACTTTCTTCCAAGTAACATCTCTTCAGTTCATCCACTTGACCCTGCGACCTTCCACATGCTCTTTAAGCTTCAGTTCACTTCCTCTAGGAAGCTTTCCTGAGGCTGGGGTAGCTCCTCCCACATGCTCCCTAGGCACCCTGTTCTGAGTGATACTCACCATACTCATAATCCTTGACCTCCCTCACTAGATTTCACAAACACATTGCCTAGAGATGAAGATGTGTCATACTCATTATGTTATTGCCTGTACGTGAAATGGCCAATAGTATACTTTGTGATTAATATAGTTTAGATAAATACATTAAAATCTATTAAATATATATATCCTTTAAGCAATTTTATGGATTATACTGCTTAAATTGCTTCTTGGACTACCTTTTAAGCCTTTCAAAACAAAGAAATATACCTTTTAAATTAAAGAGAAATAGGGATAATAACTACCACATTGTGTAATTTTAAGCAGTAAATAAAGGAAAATATGTGAATCAGCTAACACATGGTAAATACTCAGTAAATGCAAGTATTTTTTTTCTCAGAATAAGAGAGGTCTTCAAAACATTTATGGAAAACACATTCATTATCTTATAACTGCATTTTTCATGAACTTTTTGAAGTACCTTCATATAATCTCACTTGTGACCTATTTTATTTCATGCATCCATAATTAGATGATGGTGACAAGTTGACTATTCAGCGCTCCTAAATTGAAATTTCGAAGTTGTTCTTTAATGGAATTCTATCATGTTTTTTTCTAGTTGCTTCTCTAAGCTATCCACAGTAATTTTGATGTATGAGTGTAGTATAAGCATTTTTACACAATCCTGTTTTACTAATATGTATAACAAAATGTCATAGCATTCAAGACTTGTTGGAAACAAGAGTAGTCAGAAAACAGGGGCCAGAGTTGAGATGCAGCAAGTTAAGCTGCCACGTGCGACACTGACATCCCACTTCCAAGTACCTGTTCCTGTCCTGCTGCCCTGCTTCTGATCCAGCTTTCAGCTAATGCAAGTGGGAAGGCAGCAGAAGGCCTAAGTAATTCAGTGCCTGCCAAGGCAGCAAAAGAAGATTAGATTTCCACCACCCATGTGGGAGACCAGGATGGAGTTCCTGGCTCCTGGCTCTGGCCTAGCACAGATATGGTGTTGCATATCTCTGTCTGGTTCTTTCTCTCTCTCCCTTCTGTCACTTAGACTTTTGAAAAAATAAATAATTTTTTAAGCTTTTATTTATTTATTTGAGAGGTAGAGTTACAGACAGTGAGAGGGAGAGACAGAGAGAAAGGTCTTCCTTCCGTTGGTTCACTCCCCAAATGGCCTCAACCTGAAGCCAGGTGCTTCTTCCTGGTCTCCTGTGTGCCTGAAGGGGCCCAAGGACTTGGGCCATCTTCCACTGCTTTCCCAGGCCACAGCAGAGAGCTGGACTGGAAGAGGAGCAGCCGGGACTCGAACCGGAGCCCATAAGGGATGCCAGTGCCGCAGGCAGATGATTGACCTATGGTGCTGGCCCCAATAAGTTGTTTAATAAAAGGTATCAGAAAACAGGTGAGAAGGAGTGGGAAGTTGGCCTAGCAGTAATGATGCTGCTTGGGACTCTGGCTTCCCATATCAGGGTGCTTAGGTTTCAGTCCCAGCTCTGTCCCATATTCCAGCTTCTTGCTAAGCCACATCCTGAGAGGCGGCAGTGATTGCTCAAGTAGCTGGGTCCTTGACACCCACATGAGAGACCTGGATTGAGTCCCTGGGTTCCAGCTTCATCTTGACCCAGCCCTGGCTGTTGTGGGCATTTGAAGAGTGAGCCAGCAAATGAAAGATCTCTGTTTTGCCTGTCTGTCTCTCTTTATCTCCCTCAGTAACAAATCAGCTTGAAAAACATGAGAGCAAAATCATGTGGAATAATGGAATACAAAATGAATAGAAAAAGCTGATATTCTGGGCCGGCGCAGCGTCTCACTAGGTTAATCCTCCGCCTGGGGCACTAGCACCCCGGATTCTAGTCCCGGTTGGGGCGCCAGATTCTGTCCCGGTTGCTCCACTTCCAGTCCAGCTCTCTGCTGTGGCCCAGGAAGGCAGTGGAGATGGCCCAAGTGCTTGGGCCCTGCACCGGCATGGGAGACCAGGAGGAAGCACCTGACTCCTGGCTTCAGATTGGCACAGCACTAGCCACACCGGCCATAGCAGCAGCCATTTGGGAGGTAAACCAACAGAAGGAAGACCTTTCTCTCTGTCTCTCTCTCTCTCTCTCACTGTATAACTGCCTGTCAAAAAAAAAAGAAAAAAGAAAAAACTAATATTCTGACAAGTTAAAATGTGCTGTTCAAAGAGACACTGGTAGGATTGTGAGAAATAATCTATTACTAAAAAAGTTAAAACTTTGCAAACAGGATCCTAAAGACATATTAATGCTCAATTTTTTTTAACAGGCAGAGTTAGACAGTGAGAGAGACAGAGAGAAAGGTCTTCCTTCCGTTGGTTCACCCCCCAAATGGCTGCTACAGCCAAAACTACACCAATCCGAAGCCAGGAGACACCAGCCCAACAGCCTAGATCTTCCATTTTTTGTTTTTTACAAACTGCATCTAACATAAATTCAGAATATTTTATACTTATGTTAAATAGTGTCTATTGTGAAAAACTGAAGTGAGAGTCACTGTTTTGTTTTTAAGTAGAGAAAATGGGGCTGGTGCTGTGGCACATCAGGTTAAGCTGCTGCCTGGCCAGCATCCAACATGGGTGCTGGTTCAGATCCTTCCTGCTCCACTTCCAATCCAGCTGCCTGCTAATGCACCTGGGGAAGCAGCAGAGGAGGTCGCAAATGCTTTGACACCCGTACCCACATAAGAGCCTTGGAAGAAACTCCAGGCTCCTGGCTTCAGCCTGGCTCAGCCCTGGCCGTTGAGGAGTCAACCAGTGGATGGAAGATCTCTCTCTGTTTCAGCCTCTGCTTCTGCCTCTCTGTAACTCTGCCTTTCAAATAAATCTTTAAAAAAAAAAAAAAAAAAAAAAAAAAAACAGAAAATGTATAGATTGTGCTGCAGTAGAGTTCTTTCTGTGTTGTTGATATTAATGATTGCATTTTTATATTTCTGTTGTTAGAATGGGGTGTGGGTGAGACTGAAATATGCCTATCTTCTTATCAGTTTTTCTCCCAAAGAAATGTTTATTTAAGGAATACAAAGATAAATACAACGTTAGGAACATAGTGATTTCTCCCATGGTACATGCACTCCCACCCATACTCCCACCTCTCTTCCTCCTCCCTCTCCTAGTCCAAGCCTTATTTTTTACTAAGATCTATTTTAGTTAAATTTATAGAGAGAAGATTACCTCTATACTAAGTAAATAGTTCAAAAATTAAAAAAAAAAAACTGTTCCTCAGAAGTCAAGAAGTCATTGCTTCTCAAATGTCAATTTCATTTCTACAGATTTCCTTTTAGGTGCTCTATTAATTATCACAGGTCAGGGAAAACATGGTATTTGTTCCTTTGTGACTGGCTTTTTTCACTAAGTATGATGTTTTCCAGTTTCATCTATTTTGTTGCAAATGACCAGATTTCATATTTGTTTGTTTTACCATTGTACAGTATTTCATGATGCACATATCCCATAATTTCTTTATCCAGTCTTCAGTTGATGGGCATCTGAGTTGATTCCATGTCTTAGCTATTACTGATTGATCTGCATTAAACATGGGGTACATTTAACTCTTTCATATACTGATTTCTTTTCCCTTGTGTAAATCCCAGGAGTGGGATGGCTTGGTCATATGGTAGGTTTATATTCAGGTTTCTGAGGAATCTCCATACTGTCTTCCATAGTGACTTTATCAGTTTACATTCCCACCAACAGTAAATTGGGCACCTTTTCCCCCACATCCTCACCAGCATTTGTTTTTTGTTGATTTCTGTATGAAAGCCATTCTAGCGGGGGTGAGGTGAAACCTTATTGTGGTTTTGATTTGCATTTCCCTGATGGCTAGTGATCCTAAACATTTTTCATGGCTTTTGGATTTCCTCTTTTGAAAAATGTCTGTTTAAGTCCTTTGCCAATTTCTTAACTGGGTTGTTTGTTTTGTTGTTGTTGAGTTTCTTGATCCTTTAAATATTCTGGTTATTAATCCTTTATCAATTATATTGTTTGCAAATAATTTCTTCCATTGTGTCAGTTGCTGCTTCTCTTTTCCGAGTGTTTCTTTTGCAGTGCAGAAGCTTCTCAAACTTGATATAATCTCATTTGTTAATTTTGGCGTTGATTGTCTGTGCCTCTGGGGTCTTTTCCAAGAAGTCTTTGCCCATACCAATATCTTGCAGGGTTTCCCCAATGTCTGTAATAATTTGATGGTATCAGGTTGTAGATTTAGGTCTTTAATCCATTTTGAGTGGATTTTTGTGTAACATTAGGGCCTTGCTTAATACTTCTGCATGTGGAGATCTGGATTTTCCCAGCACCATTGTTGAAGAGATTGTCCTTTCTCAAATATAAGTTGGTTATAGATGCATGGATTGATTTCTGGCATTTCTATTCTGTTCCATTGGTCTATCCATCTGTTTTTGTACCAGTACGAGGATGTTTTGATTATAACTGCCCTGTGGTATGTCTTGAAATCTAGTGTTGTAATGCCTCCAGCTTTGCTTTTGTTGTATACGATTTCTTTAGCTATTCAGTGTCTCCTGTGTTTGCATATGAATTTCAGCATCATTTTTTCCATATCTGAGAAGAATGTCCTTAGCATTTTTATTGGTATTACAGTGAATCTGTAAATTTCTTTTGGTAGTATGGACATTTTGATAATATTGATTCATCCAATCCATGAATATGGAAGATTTTTCCATTCTTTTGTATCTTCTTCTATTTCTTTAATGTTTTGTAATTCTCATTGTATAGATCTTTGACATCCTTGGTTAAATTTACTCCAAGGTATTTAATTTTTGGTAGCTATTGTGAACGGGATAGATCTTAGAAGTTCTTTCTCAGCTGTGGCTTTGTCTGTGTATTCAAAGGGTGTTGATTTTTTGTGTGTTGATTTTATATTCTGCTACTTTACCAAATTCTTCTTAAGTTACAATAGACTCTTAGTAGAGTCTTTTGGATCCCCTATATATAGAATCATGTTATCTGCAAATAGGGGTAGTTTGACTTCCACCTTCCCAATTTGTATCCCTTTGATTTCTTTTTCTTGCCTAATGGCTCTGGCTAAAACTTCCATAACTATATTGAATAACAATGATGAGAGTAGGCATCCTTACCTGGTCTGGATCTCAATGGGAATGCTTCCAACTCTTCCCCATTCAATAGGATGCTGGCTGTGGGTTTGTCATAAATTACCCTGATCGTGTTGAGGAATGTTCCTTCTATAACCAATTTACTTAGAGTTTCATCCTGAAATGCTGTTGTATTTTACCAAATGCTTTCTCTGCATCTATTGAGATAATCATATGGTTTTTGTTCTTCTATTTGTGATGTGATATATCACATTGATTGATTTGAGAATGTTGAACCATCCCTGCATACCAGGGATAAATCCCACTTGGTCCTTGGGAATGATCTTTCTGATGTGTTGTTGGATTCTATAGGCTAGTATTTTTTGAGGATTTTTACGCCTGTGTTCATCAGGGAAATTGTTCTGTAGTTCTCTTTTCTGTTTTATCTTTTTCAGGTTTAGAAATTAATGTGATGCTGGCTTCATAGAAAGAATTTGGGAGGAATCCCTCCCTTTGAGTTTTTTTTTAATAATTTGAGAGGAATTGGAGTTAGTTCTTCTTTAAGTCTCTCCTAGAATTCAGCAGTAAAGCCATCTGGTCCTGGGCTTTTATTTGTTGGGAGGGCCTTTGTTTACTGGTTCAATTTATGTTTTGGTTATGAGTCTGTTTATGTTTTCTGTGTTTTCATGGCTTAATTTAGGTAGGTTGCATGTGTCCAGGAATCTATCCATTTTTTTTTCTAGGTTTCCCAGTTTGTTGGCATACAGCTCTTTGTAGTAAGTTCTGATTATTCTTTTTATTTCTGTGGTATCTGTTGTTACATTTCCTTTTTCATCTCTAATTTTATTAATTTGGCTCTTCATCCTCCTTTCTTTGGTTAGTTGGGCCAATGGTGTGTCAATTTAATTTTTTCAAAAAACTAGCTTTTGTGTTTTTTCTTTTTGTATCTTTTGTATTTTTTTCTTTCAATTTTGTTTATGTCTTCTCTAATTTTAATTTTTTCTTTTCTCCTATTAGTTTTGGGTTTGTTTGATGGTGTTTTTCCAGGTCCTTGAAATTCATCGATAGCTCATTTATCTGGTGACTTTCCAATTTCTTGAAGTAGGCACAAATTTCTATAAACATTCCTCTTACCACTGCATTTGCTGTATCCCATAAGTCTTGATATGATCTTTTATCATCTTCATTTGTTTCCAGGATTTTTTTTTATTTCTTCAGTGACCCACTGTTCATTCAGGAGTATTTTATTCAGTCTCTATGTGTTTGCATATATTCTAGAGATTCCTAAGTTGTTGATTTCCAACTTTATTCCATTGTGGTCAGAGAAGATGCATGGTATGATTTCAAGTTTTTTGAGTTTTTGAGACTTGCTTTATAGCCTAGCATGTGGTCAGTCCTAGAGAAAGATTCATACACTGGTTAGAAGAATATGTATAATGTGGCTGTAGAATGGAAAGTTCTGTAAGATATCTATTAGGTCTATTTTGTCTATAGTGTCAATTAACCCTGTTGTTTCCTAGATGATTTTCTGTCTGGTTGATCTGTGATCCATTACTGAAAGTTGGGTACTGAAGTCCCCCATTACTATTGTAGTTGAGTCTATGTCTCCCTTTAGATCCATAAACATTTCTTTTAAATAGCCAGGTTCTCTGTAATTAGGTGCATATACATTTATAATAGTCACATCTTTATGTTGAATTGATCCCTTAACCATTACATAGTGCCCTTCTTTGTCTCTTTTGACAGTTTTTACATTAAAGTCTATTTTGTCTGATATTATCATGGCTACACCAGCTCTTTTTTGGTTTCTATAGCATGGAATATGTTTTTTCATCCTTTCACTTTCAGACTGTGTGCATCTTTGTTGGTAAGATGTGTTTATTGTAAGCAGCAAATAGATGGATTTTGTTTTTAATCCATTCAGCCAGTCTCTGTCTTTTAACTGGAGAGGTTTTTTTTATTTTTTTATTTTTTATTTTATTTTATTTTTTTGACAGGCAGAGTGGACTGGAGAGTTGAGGCTATTTACATTCAAGGTGACTATTGATAAGTAACGACTTGGCCCTGCCATTTTCCCATTAATGTTCCTGTTGTTTACTTTGGATTTCCATTGTAATTTTACTGGGAGATTTTCTGCCTTCACCTTCTTTCATAGTGATGATCATGTTTCTGTGTTTCTGTGTTTCTTTACACATCTTTTGTAAGGCTGGACGGGTAGTGACAAATTCTTTCAATTTATGTTTGCTATGGAAGGTTTTTATTTCATCTTCATTCATGTATATGAGATTTGCAGAGTGCAGTATTATGGTTGACAGTTTTTTTCTCTGCATACTTGGAATATATCTTGCCATTCTGTCCTAGCCTGTAGGGTTTCTGATGAGAAGTCAGCTGTGAGTCTAATCGGAGATCATCTGAAAATAATCTAGTGTTTCTCTCCCACACATTTTAGAATCTTTTCTTCATGTGGAAAGTTTGACTACAATGTGTGGTGGTGAAAATCTTTTCTGGTGATGTCTATTAGGAGTTCTGTGTGCTTTCTGTACTTGAATGCCCGTTTCTTTCTCCTAGTAAGAGAAGTTTTCTGTAATTATTTCACTAAAAAGGCCTTCTAATCCGTTCTTTCTTTCCACGACTTCAGGAACTCCTAAGACCCGTTGTTGTGTTGTTTGATAGTATCTTGTAGATCTCCAACAGTATATTTTTTTTAATTTTCTAATTTCTTCTTGTTGTTTTTGGTCTGACTGTAAAATTTCCTGCAATTTGTCTTGTAAGTCAGATATTCGTACTTCTGCTTCACTGATTCTGTTAAGGCTTTCCACTTCATTTTTTTATTTGTTCTATTGAATTCTTCATTTCTAAGATTTCATTTGATTTCTCTTTTTTTAATTTTTTTAAATTTTTTTGACAGGCAGAGTTAGACAGTGAGAGAGAGAGAGACAGAGAGGAAGGTCTTCCTTCTGTTGGTTCACCCCCCCACAAGTGGCCGCTACAGCTGGCATGTTGCGGCCAGCACGCTGCACCAATCTGAAGCCAGGAGCCAGGTGCTTCCTCCTGGTCTCCCATGCCGGTGCAGAGCCCAAGGACCTGGGCCATCCTCCACTGCACTCCTGAACCACAGCAGTGAGCTGGACTGGAAGAGGAGCAACTGGGACAGAATCCGGTGCCCCAACCAGGACTAGAACCCGGGGTGCCAGTGCCACAGGCGGAGGATTAGCCTAGTGAGCTGTGGTGCCAGCCTGATTCTCTTTAAGATCTAAATTTTGTGGGAGAAATTTTCTTTCATGTCATGTACGGATTCCATTAGTTCGTGGACTTGCTTCTGATTACTTCTAAGTAATCCTATGATCCATTTTTTGAATTCCATTTCTGGCATTTCTTGAATCTCTTCATTTTCACATTCTAGTATTGAAGTGTTGTGTTCTTTTGTGGGTGTCTTGTTGTCTTCCTTATTCTTGTTTCTTGAATTGGTGCATTTATTATTTGGCATTTGTGGAGATAGACGTTGTTTTCTTTATTTTTCTGTGTTGGCTTTTATCTTTGGGCTATGTCTGTGTGGATTAATGGGGTGTCCACTTTTTCAATGAATACCTAGAGGCATGTGCTGGGTGTGGCCAAGGAGCTCTGTTCAATGCTCTCTCTCTCTCTATATATATATATATATGTATATACATACACACACACATATATATATGTTCTAGCTAAAATTTCACAAAAATAAAAGCTACAGAAATTCAGGATCAATTTATGGCATTTTTAGGAAATTTCCATGAGAGTCATATATTAAACAGATGAGTGCCCTGCCTGATCTTGTGTGTTATCTCCTAATTACTATGAAAAATACTCACTGTCATCTTGTTGTTACTCCTAACTTCAATTTCTTATAAAGATTTCTTTACCTAGAGCTACACTGTCCCAGAGAGTAGACATTTGCCCCAACCAGCTATTTAAATTTAAACTTTAATGAATTAAAACTAACTAAAACAAAAAATTCAGTTCCTGAGTCCTCCCAGCCATACTTCAAGTACTCAGTAGCCACATATGATTAGTTGCTACTGTATCATAAGAGAAAATTTTCAGTCATCACAGAAAGTTCTGTTGGATACTGAGGTTGAATGCTGTTGTTTTATGTCATTAAGGTTCCCATTGAAAGCATTTCAAGAAAAAGTGACTTTGGAAGTTATAGGAAGATGGCTTCTTAATCAGTTCAATGTCAGATTAAGGAAAAGCTAGAAGTAAGTGAAGAGGAACTAAATATGCAATGAAGAAGAGGGGATGGCAGTTAGAAAAAGAATCTACCTTGACATTACTATGAAAGGATAAAAAATGATTCAGGAAATCAAGCTTCAGCAGAATTTTACTTCAATTTTACTTACAGGCATTCATCACATGTAGTTTGCACCAAATGCATCAATCTTATGCTGACTTTCTGATGTTCTAATTGTGTTTGAGGTGTTCTAGCTAAATCACATGAAAACTGTTTCTCGAGATTCGGATGACACTCGCCAATAGCACCTGTTAAAAATGTTCTTTCCCCACAGGCATCCGAAGCTGCTGTGGAGCTACTTAGAATTCTGTCCAGAGCTTTTCTATTTATCCTACCTTGACCCTGTGTATTCACAGGCAGTTTTCGTGCTCACAGATATTTTGGTTTCTACTGCTTGGATAAGAAGAAATGATTACTTTGCATTTGTATTATTGTCTCTAAAAGTAAGAGAATGATTTGTGTATGCTTGCCTTCAGGTCATTCTGTCCATTGAAGAAGGTTACAGACTTCCAGCTCCCATGGGCTGTCCAGCTTCTCTACACCAACTGATGCTCCACTGCTGGCAGAAGGAGAGAAACCACAGACCAAAATTTACTGACATTGTCAGCTTCCTTGACAAACTGATCCGCAATCCCAGTGCCCTTCACACCCTGGTGGAGGACATCCTTGTGTAAGATGCATAATGTTGATTTTTTTTCTCTTGACAATCATAATTTCTTTCAGGCTATAGACAAGAATAACAGGTAGAGAGGTGAAGTTTGCCTTGGTAACTGTCTACTTGTCAACCTTGTACAAAGCCTGTTTTATTTATCAGTGGCAAAGACAAATTATCAGCATTTAAAAAATGGACTTTTCTTTCAAAAGGAAATAGTTTCTTCTATTTTCTCTACATTTAAACTTTTTGAATTACCTTGTTTATATTTTTTCCTGTGTGTGTTTTTTATATATCTTTGCTCTATTTACTGGTCCTTCCTGACTTTTTTAAGCAGTGTGTGTGTGTGTGTGTGTGTACATAGCCTCTTTAATTTTCTTGTACATTCCATGTTTTGTATACCTATTAGAAATGGCAAGCAAGAGAGTGGCAATTTATGAATCAGCCAGCAGCAAGGATGCTTCCTGCTGATATGATCACATCTAGCTGTTGTTACTTCTATTCCTAAAGCCAGAAAAGGACAGATGACAAGACAAGAAAATGAAAGCACTCATCATATACCATTACAAAAGTCAGTAGAGTTGAGAAGATATGCTCACCTCTCTTGGAAAAGCAATTATAAAAGTCAAATAAAATCAAAATATTACATTTAAGATATCATTAAGTTAAAAAATATATTTATTTAGACCAAATAGGACTTAGAAATACCAAAGCATTTCCAAAATTTGCTTTCCTGACTCGGGGGATGCCCAGAAATATATACAGACCTTCAACTAGAAGAAGTCACAGGTTCAAGTCAGTGCAGGATTTTAGTGACAGTAAGGCTGAAGCCCTTCAAGGACTATTTGAAACAGGCCCCCGTTCACAGCAGAGCATAGAAGAGTTCACCTCTAAATCACTAATTGGCAGCCTCAGTAAAGTGAAGCCAAGCATGAAATAGCTAGAGATTAAACTATTACTCCAGCCCATCTTCCCTAAAGCAGTCCAATGCAAGAAGCAGTAAGGGGTGGGGGAGGAGTGGAGACACTTTGGGTTTTGTCATAAAAGCATTGGACAGCCATTGAAGGGTTTTAAGCAAGAGAATGACATGATCACATTTGCATTTCTGAACGACCACTCTAAGGATGATTCAGACTTCAAGTGCAAAACAGGAAACAAGTCTGGAGACAAAGTTATATGTTTCCATCAATCCAAACCATGGAATGGGAATAAGTTTTCGATCAGGATATAAAATACTGTGTTATTAGGCAAAGGAAACCACAGGGCACAGAGTCTTGCTCACTGTATGAATATTGAAGGAAGGAGGGAAAATGAATCAAGGCTATTTATCAAACCTCTTCTTTTTCTTCTTCTTTTTCTTCTTCTTTTTTTTTTTTTTTTTTTTTTTTGACAAGTTGGCCAGTGATATTGCCACTGAGAGGGACAAGATTTTAGAATAGAAAGGAAAGCATTTTGAGCATACTGGGTCAGAGAGTTTGTGGGACATGTAGGTGGGGATGTTCCGTAAGTAAGTTGAACCTCAGGTGAGAAATATGGAGTGGAGTACAGATTGGAAGATCAGCAGCACGTAGGTTTTTGCTGAAGCTTTAGATGTAGTTAAGATAACCTACAGGGAATAGAAGGTATGTAAATTAACAAAGGAAAGCAATATAACATTCGCTAACCCCAAAATTTAAGACACACACTGAAAAAGGGGACACAAAGGAGACTGGGAAAGAGCCTGAGCGGTAATGAAGGAAACTGAGAAGGAACCATTTCCTAAAAGCTAAAAGAAAAGGGAGTTTCAAGGAGCCTAATGTCCAAGGCTTCACAAAGCTTCAGTAAAATAGAAAGTGAAGTCTCCCTGTTGGGTTGAGCAATGAGGTGTCAGCTGCTCATGGGCAGCTTTTGAGGAGAGTTTTCAATGAAGTTGCACAAGACAGCAGAGGAAGAGTGTATATACCGTCAGAGCGGAGAGCAACGTGTACCACTAATTTTGTTTTCCAGAAACCTGTCTCTGACGGAAAAAAAGGAGATAGAGGAAATTTTTCTTGGTTTTTGTTTTTATGTGTTTTGTTAAAGAGTTATAGGCATGCTTTAAAATTGAGGTGACAGTAGCTAGAAGAAGGAGACCATGAAGCGAGGTCTTCATTAATGGAAAAGGACTTTGACATGGGTAAACTGAGAGAATTTAATCTGGGCCTGTCATGATGCAAGGGGCTGACACTTCACTGCCAGTGCTGTCAACAAGGCTGTCTAACTGCCCTTTGGCTGTAGAAGCAGGCAGGTGAGTCTTCTTTTTGAAAAACAGATAATTTTCTTCTCTGCTTTTTCAAGATTATGAATAATCATTATATTTTAAAGTATCCTTGTAGAATCTAAGGTGAAGAAAAGCCAAAAATTAAAAAGGATGCAGAGGTCAAGTGAGCATGGAGGGTCCTGTGCACAGGCCAGAATGGTGTGACTTAGTGGGGTGGGCGGTAATCCACCAGCTGGCCAGGGAGTGGCCATCTCTGTGACTGCACTGCCACACACAGACCAGGAGCTGGGTGCTTTATATAAAGCTGGCAGCTTGATTCGATTCTAAAGTCTAATCTCTGGGAGACCAAATGGAAGTTTCTGTGACTGATTTGCTATCCTTGCTTCTGACAAGGATGTATGTGCTACTGCTGTTGTTCATAATGTACTTTTGTTTGAGAAGGGGAGAAAAAAAGTGAAGTCCTCAGGGTAATCCATGCCTGATCCTTTGCTGTGTGTTTATTTCCAAAGAAGCCCCCCCCCCCTTTTATCCCCAGTACCACCCACTCACCCCGCACCTGGTCCCAGAGAATGGAGACTGTTGAGGGAGAGGCAATGCAGTAGATAAAAGGATCACTGAGGAACACCTGGTGTGCTTTGTTTGTAAAACTGTGACAGCTGTCCCTCCATCAAGGAAGTCCCGAAGCCCAGTTGTGTGCCCCAGAGTGAGGTTGTATTAGGCAACAGTTTCAATCTTTCCTCCCCTGTGTCTCTGAAACATGTACAGAAATCTACATGTATAATCCCCAGCCTTTCTTATTAGAAAACCCTCCTGCACTCTTCTTTCCTCTGGGGTCCCAAAGCTCCCAGGTTTCTCTCACACCTCTCTGCTGACATAGCCCTCTCATCTGCTAGATCCCCACGGTTTTTATTCCACTCTAATTGCTTTTTTTTTTTCTTAAGCATTCACTTGAGAAGCTTTTATTCTTTCTCATGACACAGTACTAAAAGGAGAGGAAATTAAGGTGACAAAGGGGGATGAAAAAGGCTATGAAACCCTGGTTTAGTTATCTCTTACTAGCATATTAGAAATTTCATAAGCTTGATGTCTGTAATCTTTCTTTGCAAAAATCAGAGCACCTAATAGAAAGACTGTTGGCCCGAGAAGCCTTCTGGTGGTTTCCAGTAGCAGTTCTCACCTTTTTCTGCTGCTGACATTATCGTACCTGGTGCAGTCCCGTGGGAGTACTCAGCACTGTGTGCTTCCCTACTTGCCAGCTTTCTCTCCTACAATCTGTAGATGTGTAAGTGAATGTGATGACATTATAAGTATAACCTTAATCCCAATTAATTGTAAAAAACAATTACAAAACTACCATACTAATATAAAGCAGTCATCCTTTCATACATGTGAATTTCAAGCTACCCTTATATATCCAGTCCTTTTATAATGAATTATACTGTATAACCACTTTTCAAAGAATTACATATAATTCATGTGATGTACAACCCTGGGAGAAAGGGCTCAGATGAGTTTGTATGTCAACCAGCACCTGGAGCAGTGTTTGGCCCTTTGAAACACATTTTGGTCCCTCTCACCCAACCCTCAGGATCAATCTTGTAGTTCCTCCTATTAAACTACCATAAAATCCAGGGTTAAATACTGTAGCCTGATATTGCAAAGTGACCACATAGTGTACAGTCGCCCAGCCCTTCCTTCCGCACCCTCATCCACTTTATCCTACATATTCATTCTCCATCTTCTTCCCCTGCACCCCAATCCCTCCCCTCACTGAAGCCTACTGAACCCACTAGGCTGCAGACAGTTGGCCAATGCCCTTTTCAACAGAGCTGCAATGTACTGGGAGAATAACTTTCTTCTAGTTCCCACTTCAGGTCCCCCAGCATGTCCCTGAGAAAGAGTTTTACAGATTAAGGACTTCTCAACAATCCGCTCAAGATGGCATCCAAGGAGGAGAGTGGACAGTACCATCTGTGGTAGTCAGCTGCTTCAGCCACCATGTTCTGCCCAGCCCATGGCACCTTATGAGCATTCTCACCACCCACTGGGCCATAGTTAGAGATCTTACAGAATGTTAGCTCTTAGGAAGTGTAACCACCACTGCCTACTGTTGAAATTTCAAGCACTTGGCTTCCAGTAATGTGTAAATCGTGAAGGTAGGGAAAAGTCCATACAAAACCTTAATTAAAGCCTGTGTTTCAGAGACTTGTAATATGCCAAGACTGAATGGTACTGCCTTCCTCCATTCAGTTAATAATGCACCAATCAGACTGTTTTATAGCCACAATAACTTTCAACAATTTGAAATAGAATTTTGAAGAAGGCTTGCTCAGTGCTGCCTAGGCAATACATAATTAGCTCTTGCTTAATGGTTTATCTCTAAATACCAAATTGTAGAGAACAGGCTTGATTTCTTTCTTTTTTCAAATATTTGGGGTGGGATATTTTACTCTCCAACACTTCCCCCAGGGAAACACTTTTCAGAAATCTTTCACATATTAAAGTCAGATGCGTGACTATGAAGAGATGTGGGTTAGAAGTTTTGAGATAACAGATTGGAACAGGGAGGAAAACATGTTGGGAAAAGAACCAATTTAAATATATTGTGCCATAGCAGTTTCTTAGTCTTGAGAATAGGTCTGTTAAGTTTAATAGCCGTGTCTCCCTTTAGGCGGTAGTATTGTAGGGCTCCCATCAAAGTTAAGCAAGCAGGTCTTTATTAGAAGGCATTTCTGTGGAAACAGAAGAAAAATAAAAAATAATAATAGGAGCAGTCTATAAATTAGTCCCTGAGTCTGGAGGGCAGTCAGCTGAAAAGAATTCTAGATTTTGACTTAAAGCATCTTTAGTTGGCGTGAAACAAGGCAATGGCGATATGACAGATTTCCCTGGATTGTAGATTGTGGTAATTTTTGTTGCTAACACTTTTAATGATATTTTTCATGACAGAGAAATAACTGGCTGTGAACCAGTGTTGTAATTTAGTGATAAGCCAGGTTTTGTAGAAGGAAATAGAGTATGAAATATTGATCAGAAGACATGAAACTTCTACTTGCCATTTGGAGAATCTAAATTCAATTCACATGGACTATGGGCACAAGATAATGATTATACTAATCTCAATATCAATAAGGATGCAAATTCTAATATATGTATATACAAAGTACATATATATTATATATTTCATACATAATCAATGATATAGAATATATAATCAACAATAAGTACCACTGCCATTTGTTCAGTCTATCATGTGCTAGTCATTATATGAAGTATTTTTTCAATTATGTCACTTATCCCTGTTATTATACTGAACCCTAAGATGAGGAAATGAAGACTCAGAGAACTAACTTCCCCAAGGATGCACAAGTAATTATATCAGGAATTCAATGAGATCCACCAGCTCTAAAACACTGTTTTCACTCTGCAGTGTAGAATCACACAGAATGACAAGATGTTTCCCCGTGTAGCACTGTTTCAGAAATATCATAAGGAAAGAGGGTACATTTTCACCTTTCCAGATAGATTTCTCTCCTGGCTAATCGGACTTCATAGATGGAGTGTATTAAAGTTCCAAAAAGAGTTTTTAGTGGATTACAACCTGATAATATTTGTTCCACTGTACAAATATAAGGATTTAGTATATTCTCACCCATGGGACTAAGCAGCACATAATCCACATATCCTCCAAGCATCACCCTCCAAAGCCCAGCCACTTAAAGAACACTACTTTTAAAAAATAAAAATAAAAAGTAGCATGTACAATAATATAAAGCAATGAGGAAAATGTGGCAGAAAAATAGTTCAAGAATTACATCCTCAGGCATTTCTGTAGATTGAATTTTTTCCAGCGTTGGCAAATACATGGTTTGCTTCTTCTCCTTGCTATGGCAGACATTACTAGTCATCCTAACAGGCTTTCCCACCGAGCCCAGATGCTGCCACCGTATCTTTTTCATGATCATATCAATAAATGCTTACTTTCTAAGTTTTTTTAATAATGGAATTAAGTGAAAGTAGATAATTTATCATGAATCAGCCATCACATCATAACACAAACTTTTCTGTAAAGAATTTAAATTTCAAGGCTATGTGTTAACTTATTTAATGAATTCCTGTAATGTTTTTCAGCATTGTTCCAGGGCCTACAGAAAATAGAAAGATGTGTGAGATATGGGTCCTGCCATCAGAGAGGAGTTTTAGCCCAATTCCTTTAAAAAATATTCTTCTGTCTGGTGGGTTTTTTCCCCAGGGAAGTAATTCAACTGAAACAAAAAGATACATGCATGCCCTAAGACTACATAACCATCTATAATGAAAGAAATGTGTTAATAATGTAAATATAGGTTTAGGGAATTAACAAATTGTTAAACATTCAGCACATAGAGTATTATAATTCAGTTGAATATGAAGACTTTTGAAACATGGAAAATATTCACAAATATGTGAAATAATAGCAAGTAGAATGGTTCCCATGTGTACCTTTCTGTTAGCCATATATAAATGCAAGAGCCAGCAGAAAAAGAAATTATGATAGAATATCAGGGATAAAAGTCTAAAAATATAACCTTGCTTGATTCATTTTAATAGATCTAATAGCTCTATTACTGTTAAATTTACATGATGAGTATAAAACATGGAAAACCTTCCTGCTTTTTAATGGCAGTATTGATATCTATTGATAACCTAAGAACTTTTTAAATTAAAGGCTACTGCTGTTATAAACTCAAAGGGCTCATTAAAATAAAACCTTCTTGACTCAGTCACAGCTATAATTTTTCACATATTTAGATGTACAGAGAATAGAAAAGGGCTTTAAAATTTCACAGAAAATGGAATAAAAGATAATGTCAAATTTCCACGCACTTTTTGAAGTCCCCTTCTATATATTTATTGCTTCTTAAACTGCAACATTATCCATTATAACAGCCGTGTCTCTAATCTAACTTGACCATAATTTATACCTGAAATTTCCCAATTCTAGCTCCTCCTTATTTTTCTGAGGAAGAATTTAGACTCTTGACCTTCTGCCTTTGATATGTATTTTTTTTCAGTATGAGCTGCTGGTTCTGCTGTTAAATCATTTCTCAGGTGGACAGAGCCCACTAATCACGAAATGGCAGAAATTTCCACATACTCAGCAAATCGCAGATTGAATTTATCATTGTACCTGTTTGATAAGAAAGGGCATTTATTGTTTATTAGGTAATATTCCAGAGAATTCATGTGCAGATGATGGTCCCCAGCCCTGGAAGCCAGAAAACAGAAGCATTTTTCAACTTTGTTATAAGATAAGGTGAAAGAAAAGTTATTGCACAGTGGCTGTGAACAATGAGGGGGCACTGACCTTACTAAATCAACTGCCAATGCAGTCGTATAAAGGCCAAAGAGTAACTAGGTTACTAAAGATGTGTGGAGAGAAAGGGAATTATAGTACTGAAACATTCTGGGAACAAATAGTGGATGCTTTTCAACAGGGAAATAGGCCATTTAAGTCATTTGGTATACAGAATGTTCTTCCATGACCTTTCTATATTAAGGACATAAAATTAGCAAATTATAATTCCACTGACGAGTGATAAGAAATTGTGTAAGCTCAAGAGTTATTCCAGTGCTATCTCAGGAGAGAGAAATGGAAGTCACCTGCTATTGCCTGTGCCTCAAGAATGGCACAAAAATCTGAAGGGAAAGTTACCTAAAATGATCTTTTAATATGTACAATTCCAATAGACGTCTTTCACAATTAAAAGTTATGAGAGTGTATTGTTTTGAAATAGAGCATTCAATTTTTTTAATGTGCAGTTTTATTGATGTTAATAAGCAAAGAGGGTATCCTGTCCATTTTGATATTTAAACTTAGTGAAATTCAGTCATATTTTTCAAAGTGTGTTCCATGGAAACTAGTCAAATAATTTAGGAAAATAATGAAAAAGTTAATGTATATTTAAGTAGTGGAGACTCTAAGAAATGCTACAATTAAAAATCCTGTTTAACTGTATTCTCCATGGAGATCTTTATTGTCTTTTATTTATGAATTTTTGTAATGTTACTAATTACTAGCACAAACACCTCTAGCTTAATGTGAGGTAATATAGCAATGATTCAAGTATTTGTTGGTAGGAGCTATGATAGCTTTTCAATCATTGGACATGACTAATCTTTGTTTCAGATCCAATCATGAATCATTCTAATTTTTATTAGAATAAACAGCCCACAAATAGCAATGCAATTTATAATAATTGTAATATAATTTAGCCTCCCAAATAGGAATTGTGGTAATATAATTGAGTAGTACTGAAAACGACAGTTTAATGTGGTCAATATAGCACTCGAAGACAAAGAAAGAAATGAATTCTAGGTCTTTAGTAGGAACTCTGTCCTGAATTCCAAGAGACATCTTTCAAAGTCTTCAGGAGTCAAGCCACATACAACTTGTGCTCCTAAAAGACTCAAGTCCTGGTGGTTTAAAAGAAATTTAAAGGATTGTAAGGGCAGTTCTTATTGGTAGGAATTTTTCCATGTTTGCTTTAAGCTTTAAACTTAGAATGCAACTCTGACTCCTGTACACAGGTAACAGAACAATACCAGAGTTATACAGAAGATCCACAGTGGAGCAGTTCTTATTTCATGTTGGATGATCATGTGTGCTCACATGTTAGCAGTTCCTGTTAAAGCTGACATGGTTCAAATATGAATGGAAAAAAACGTGTTAAACTGTTTCAAATCAAAATGTTAAAAACTATGGCTCTACTGAAATTGCCATGGATCCTGTCATTCTTTCACTTGTGAAAAATTAAAAACAAAGTAGGTGAAAGTTGAACTAACCCTCAATATTCTAATAAAATTAATTCACTGATTTCACTTCTAATAAGAAAGTTTTTCATTACTTAGAAAATACTGATTTTACTCAAACACTAAATGTATTTTTAAAAGATTTATTGCTTTACTAATTAATATGAACTCAAGATGTAAAAAGTTTAAAATGAGATTTATTATCCTAGCAAGTTTATAACACATAGATTACAATAAAAGCACTTATCACATATTTTTTAAACATGCAAAACATTTTAACATTAATTTTCACATATTTTGTGAGAATAATACAATTTATTTCCAGAATGACATAAACATACTAATCTGTGTTATTTTTACTCTAATTTTAATTCCATATTTTCTTACCTGATAAACTTTATTATGTGAGTTCATATCTAACTACTTCATATATATAACATGTATGTAGATTAAGGAATATACACAATGTATACCCGTCTTTCTAAAATGTCACATTTGTATTTTTATATTAAAATTATAAAAGTACCCACAATTGCAATGGCCTTTGTATTAGGACCTAAAAACAAAATCTAAATGTAAGGATGCTGTATCACTCCTTTTGAGAGCTATCGATACTAGATTCCTTTTTCTTATTAATCTAACCTTGCATTGATTTTGCTTTCTTTTGGGTCTTATTAATATCTAAGCTTGGGTATATGTCAATCTTATCATGCAACTGAGGTCTATGACAGCAGAAATTACTTGTTCACAAATAATACATTGTTTTTGAATATTTGAAAATAAATGGAGGCTCAATCAATGAATTCACCATAAAAAAAAAAAAAAAGACAAGAACTGCTTCAGCCAGTATGGAAAAGGTAAAAGGACATGAACTCAGTGGTGAGTCAGAAAGTGGAAGTTTGAATAGTTGGTGGCTGGCTACTCTCCTTATGGAGGTGAGGAGTGGGTTGTTCCCCAATTAAATGCAATGTTATACATGAGACAAAAGTAAAAGCAAAGATAGCTGGAGTGAGCTTTCCCAGGATCTACCAAGACCCAGTGGTCAGAAAAGGCAGAAAAAGACAAAAGAAACTAACTTTTGTAAAAGAAACTGATTTGGTAAATAAAAACATTTTTTAAAATCACTAATTTGTGTAAGATGGAAATTTAGAGATGTTTTTAATAGAAGATAAAAACATAAGAATTCAGAATATTGTTAAGAGGAAAAAGAAAAATTGAATACTTTTTACTTTATTTGGCTTTAAAGTCCTTGTGATTCTTTTCCTTCTAGAATGCCAGAGTCCCCTGGTGAAGTTTCCGAATATCCTTTATTTGTTACAGTCGGTGACTGGCTGGATTCTATAAAGATGGGACAATATAAAAATAACTTCATGGCAGCAGGATTTACAACTTTTGATCTGATTTCAAGAATGAGCATTGAGTAAGTGATGTCACGATTATTACTGTAACTAGATGCTCTGCCCAAAGGATTATAAATTCAAATGATATATCAAGAATACGTTTCTTATGGCTACTATGTCATTGCCTCATCATTCCTGACAATCATTCTGGTAGAAGTTGTACATTATACTTCTAATTACTATGTTTAAAAATCTATTTAATTCAAATAGCTATTTAAAATATTTAAATGCTTTCTAAAATGCATATGACTCTTATTCATGTCATAGATTTTACATCAACATTGTTGTACCATATAGCAATATTGTATGACCAATTCCTAGTACTTACATCAAAGTAATACAGTTTTATATCATTTCAGAGTTTCTTTTTTTATTTTGTAAGTCAACCATTTTGTATTGTCTCAAAGATTATGCTTTGCCTAAAACTGTCCAGTATGTGTTTAAAAGACCACATACTATGATGATTAAATTGAAAAATATGAAATTTCAGTTGTTTTTATATCATAACAGAAATTGCAACTAGTCGAATATTATGACTTTCTTCAGATTAAATAGAGTACACATTATACCTTCTACCTTATATGATCATCATTTTGCTAATTTTATTGCATACCTAAATTATATACCTTTAGGCATATGAAATGTTTGAACATTACTTAGGTACCTGGATATGAAATTTGTTCTCATATAATTAAGTTTGAGATTAATTTGATGTATTCTGTGGATACAGAATGAGGAAAAAAGTATATACTTACTGCTTATTTATATCTCTTAACATCTAAATGACACAATTTTTAGAAAATGGGATATAGTGCATATTTAATAGATCTAAATGTTGATTTTCTATATCCCATACCTAATTTCTCTCTCTCTCTCTCTCTCAGTGACATTAGGAGAATTGGAGTCATACTCATTGGACACCAGAGACGAATAGTCAGCAGTATACAGACTTTACGTTTACACATGATGCACATACAGGAGAAAGGATTTCATGTATGAAAGTACTACCTGCACCTGTGTTTTGTGCCTCAGCATTTCTAAAATGAAAGAAAGATATACTCTCTTCCACCCTTTCTTCAGATTCTCCAGACATCACTTCACAAACCACGCTGTCCTGCTCAGACTCTAAGCACATACTTTATGTTTATGCTTCCAACTTGGATTTTAAAGTCATGCTCCATAGGTCTTCTCTGAATAACCTGCAAGTGAAACCCTGGCCCACTGCAGATTATCACTACGCAATGATAGATAACTCAGCATGGATGTGTAATTCTGTACAGCAGTACTTGTATTTGGGAAGTGTTCATGGTCTTAACCAGAAGGAATTAGTCCAGGTGTGGCATCCTTAATGATGCATGTAGAGTTTGATTGTAGATGAGAAAGAGATAGTTGACTTTTCTTTCATGTTTTGTGATCAAGTAACTTCCAAATTGACATAAATATTTATATTTTAATTAATTATATTCAACTCTATGGGTTGTATTGTTGTTTATTTTTTAACCATTTAATTGTTGGTGCCTGATGTTGGTAGAATTACTTACAGAAATGACCAATGACTCCATGTAGTGAATTCTTGTTAGTTGTGACTATGGTAAGAAAAGGGTTATTGGGGAGGGAGAGGGTGAAAAATAATGTGCTTTTAAATCTTCCAAGGTTTGTCTATATTTTTTTTAATTACCTTTATAGTGCCCTACATGTTTCATAGTAGAAGGTAGTTTAGAGGCTTTTCCCCTCAGATTTTTTACAAACTATAGTATATTTCTCTACTACCTTATTAAGATTATCCCTGGAAAGACCGGGAGTGAGTCCCTTACTCTAATGGCTTTCATAGAAAGAAGCATGAATTAAACCCATGACTGTTCCCTTGGTTCACCTTGGCAAGTTGACATAAGTAATTGTCAAAGCACTGAGAAAATTCATTGTTCTCAGAAGAAATGCTTTGAATAAAGGTCTAGGATCATACCCTTAGATTTAAAATAAAACATTTATTTAATTTATTTTAAGCAGAATTTTATGATAGTTGTATAATGTTCCAAGAAAATAAGCACATCTAGCTGACTATCTGATGTGGATCCATTTTGCAAGTTTAAGAATTCTTTTGTTTGCAGAAGTGAGTTACATCAGCATACTGAGGTGTTTCTTCAACATTCTAAGAAATAAATATGAATACACCACAGATAGCATAAACAGATCTTACACATGAGCATATTCACTATATATAGTGAGTATAAACTGAGATCCATGATGCAGTTACATCAAAATGCGAACACAGCTAGGATGTGTTGTCATAATCATCTCAGAGATTAGTAACAGAAAGACATTTTCAGTGAATGAAGCTGAATCAGCTGATCAAAATAGTGCCATCTTATGAACAAATGCAATTATAAAAATCAGTCAATTGTTACAACCACAAAAATGACTGCTGTGCGAGGTGGAAGAGTAAGGAGAATATGTTAAGCAAGAAAAAAATACACAGCAAGTTGTCTAAACATGCGTAGTTAATAAATAGCTTTTTATCTGATCTAGATATAATGGTGCCCTACCCACATTCTCAAATTTCTACCTACTTAACATTTTTGTGATTGTAACATTATACAAAGAAGTATTATTTTTTCTTTTTTCTTATTTTAAGATTTTGTTGACTATCTGATTCTATTAGAACCTTCAGCATACTTTCTTTTTTGCTTATTTATTTTGATTATTTATCTCCTGGTTTTGTCTACAACAACTTGAATTTTCTTGTTTGAAAATAATGTATAGAGATAGAAGGAAGTCTTTAGAGTATTCTTAAAGTTAAAAAAAAAGGAAACAGTGGGAAATCCATCACTTTTTAAGTGTGTCAAAAATAGCTAGCAACATTTCCTAGCCATCAACCTGCATGGTCATGCATCACTCATAGACTGTCTGTAGTTTGCTTGGTACATTTACACAACTCGGGATACATTTAGAGGAAATATAAAGTTTCCATATTTACTTGTCTTCAAATATATATTAAATAATAACAGATGTAAAACAGATTAAATTTATTAATCATATATTTATTTTTATAATACAACAAAAAGGTATTTAGAAAAATAAAGAATAGAATAATAACATCCTCTATAGGACTCTGTCAGTAACATCTGTATACCTTGATGAAATAAATTCTATTAAAGTATTCAAACTTCTATGGGATGGGCATTCTGTGATTTCAAGGTTATGGATCTCTGTTAAGAATATTTCTTTTATAAAAGTCTGATGAGTTTGTCTGTATCTGGTTAATTTGCACTTCTTTCTTTTCCTTTCCTTCTATCTTTTATAGTATTATAAAACTTCCTTTTCACTTTGTCTCTCACTCCATATTGACCTCAGAATTTCTTTTTACTTACATTTCTACACTTCAAAACTGTAAGCATGATAATCTTCGGTGTAATTTTGAACCTCATCATGGTCAGAGTAAGGATGAAATATGTGTGCAAAATTAAACAGAAACATTAAAATATAAGAATAACAATTTTTTACTGCCCGTCAGTCATGGATCTAATGATCTCAGGCATTATAATGTCCAGAAGTATTAACGGTTAAAATACCAAATTCATTTGGAATTTTTTTAAAGATTTATTTATTTCAAAGTCAGTGTTAGCGGGGGATAGGGGGAGGAGAAAGAGAGAGATATCTTCCACCTTCTGGTTCACTCCCCAGATGACCACAACAGCCAGGACTTAGCCAGGATGAATCCAGGAGCTTCATCTGGGTCTCCCACATGGGTGACAGGGGCCCAAGAATTCGGCCCTTTTTCCACTGCTCTCCCAGACCATTAGCAGGGAGCTGAATGGAAGAGGAACAGCCAGGACTTGAACCAGCACCCATATGGGATGCTGCCATGGCAGCACTATGCCACAGCCCTGAATTCCAGCACTATTTTTGCAGTTATAGCTTTTGATAAATAAGCTATACATGCCATAATAAAAAAAAAAAAAGCGTTTCTTATTTCACTCTGTGATATTCTTTAAAATCTGTCAAACTATTACCTGAATTAAACAGTCTTATAGCTACAGCTGGAAGGGCTATCTCAGCTCATGAAAGGAAAACAAATCCCTATCCAGTTCTAAAATAGCAAAGTCCTTGTCTTCGAAGGGCTGGTGAAGAATGAATTACATTACATATCACCCAAACACATTTCCCAAAAATCTATGTTGGTAACTTCCCCTACCAAATTTCTGTTCTACAAAAAATCAATTAAATTTCTCATCTCAATATTTTTCCCAGTGCTAGGTCTTTTTTTCCCTATTCCTTTATTAAATTTTCCAAGGTTGTCTTTCTCAGTCCCTCTGTGCATTGCTCTTGTATTCCCCCATTCTATTTTTTCCCTTTTATCAGCTTGTATTATTCATCCCTATCCATATTAAGAAAGACAGCATAGCAAATCTAAAAAGACTTCATAGATCTCCATGGAAGAGGCTGAGAAAGAAAAGGTTACAAAAACTGGCCTTCACTTTTAGGACTCCTACCACATAAGTGGGAGCATTTACACTAACAGAGGGCACAGACTGGCTTTTCCTTATTAGAATGAAGTACTTAGGAAAATAATTTCAAAATTCATGATTATGATCCTTTTTTACAGCTTGAGATAAAGAAGATTATGATTAATTGAAAAGAAATTAGGGTTATGAGTTAAAAGCCATTATTATTAATTCACAGGTGGTATTCATGTCTTTATACAGCAAAGAAATTTAAAGCAGATGCGTCACTTTCTTTAATACAGTTACCTTAACTTTTTTAATCTCAAGTGCCATGAATTAGAAGATACTCAAATTACAACATATTCCTTTTAAATTTTTTTAATTCTTTTTATGTGAAGATTTCAAGACATAGAGGAGTGCATTAGGCACTGAAGTCACCTACCTGAGTTTTTATGATTAACTTTTACAACAATTTTTCAGTCTTCATAATGTTCAGCAAAAGCAGTATGAATTTTATTTAGCTCAATTTAACTAATGAGTATGCAGTGTCTCCTAAACGCACAAAATTTTACCTTGAAAATGAGTTTCACACCACTAGCTTTGCCTTCAGGTAATTTTCAAGGTTAAAGTTTAGAGATCAATGCCTATTTTCTGTTTGTTATGGTTGCCATGTCAATGGGGGTTAGCTCTTTACATAGTAAGTAAATAAATAAATACTTGTTCAATGTGAGTTGAATTTGCAGTCCCCTACAGAAAGAAATATTTTGGACCTCAAATTCTCCAAAAATTATTTCCAAACTCCTCAGGCTCCATCTGGTAGAGGGGAGCATGTTTTCTGGGTTCTCTAAGACAACCTCTCTTATAAACAGTTGAATCTCATCAAGTATCAGATTTTTTTTTATTTTTTTCATTTTTTATTGTTTGATGCCAAACATCACCGTTACTATGTGTACAAACTACCTCAAAGGTGCACTCCATTAGAAACCATCAGGCATTAATTTCTTGGCCTCCAAGC
The DNA here is from genome assembly GCF_964237555.1 of Oryctolagus cuniculus. Taxonomy (NCBI): domain Eukaryota; kingdom Metazoa; phylum Chordata; class Mammalia; order Lagomorpha; family Leporidae; genus Oryctolagus; species Oryctolagus cuniculus. The sequence goes on from NC_091435.1 coordinate 52,296,385, forward strand.
TAACTCACTGGCCCAACTAAATGTCATAATAATTATGAATGCATTGGTTGCATAAAATCCTTTCAAACATGATCCACTTAACCAGGGAAAGAAACGATTACTCATTACTGGAGCTAACATATAACTGAAATTAAGGAAAAGAAAAATCTTACATTGAACAGCGTAAAAGTAAAAGCTCTACATTTCCCTTGTTATTCCCTTAAAAAGCTCAGTATTGGGTGTTTCAAAGGTTTCTTAGAATAAAAATTTAGTTTTATGTTATAAGGAATGTGACATAATAAACATGTCTTGTGGGGAAAATGACCAGGTAATTCAGAAAAAAAGGTAAAGATCATCAAGGTACAGCTCTAATTCTCTTTTTCTTACTAATAATTAGATTCAAATCATCATTAGAACAAATTATTGAGAGTATTTATATCTTAATTGAAAGTTTCTTTTCCGTTAAGGGGTTTTAGTTTGGTTGGTGCTTGCTTTTTTTAAGATTTCAGAATATCTATGAAAGCTCTAGCTTTGATTTTCCAGTGTTGACTCATAATTACTGCATTTAAAATGAAAGAGAAAATTAAGAAAACTTTTCAGTTATTAAAGGAGGCAAGTGCTACTAAATGGATAAACTTTACCTTTCAGAAAAAAAAAAATAGGGCAACTACAAGTTTATTTCTCTCATAATGATATCAAGTCACCTCTAGTTTACTATATTTTTGTATTTTCCCAGTGAGTCATATTTGCTTCTAAACAAAGCGAAGTTCTTGCTAGATTTCCGAACTTGTTATTCAGAGTAACAAATCTCTACTTCATTAAGAAAACTTTTTGTTTACACAAAATCTCAAAGGAGACTCCTACTACCCTCTAACAAAGGCAGTAAAGTACTATTACCGAAGGGCAGATTTTAGCTTAAGGGTTAAGATGTTTCATCCCAAATCTAATTATCTGGGTTAGATACCTGGCTCTTGTCCCTGACTCCACCTTCAGGTTAATGCAGATCCTAAGAGGAAGTAGTGATAGCCCAAATACTTGTGTCCCTGCCACCCCTGTGAGAGACCTAGATTGAGTTCCCAGTTCCTGGTTTTGACCCAGCTCAGCCTGAGCTGGTTGACATTTGGGAATGAATCAGTGGATGGGAAGCTGTCTCTGTCTCTCTCTCTCTCAAAATAGTGTGTGTGTGTATATATATATATATATATATATATATATATATATATAATTATATATATAAATTATAATATATAATTATAATATATAAATTAAAATATTACCTAACAGATGAGGATGAAAAAAAGCCCTTACATGTAATATAAAGATATGGTTTCTACTCTTTTTGAGAGGCAGAAAGACAGAAACAGAACCCCCATCTGCAGGTTCACTACCCAGATGCCCCCAACAGCCAAGCCTGAGCAAAGCAGAAGTCAAGATCTGGGAACCCAATCCAAGAACTTGATTATTTGAGCTATAACTGTTGCTTCCTAGGGTCTGTATTAGCACAAAGCTAGAGTAGGGAGATGGAGCTAGGTAACAATCCCAGGAACTCCAGTATGGTACACAGGCATCTTAACCAGTAGGCAGAACACCAGCCCCCCATTCTGTCTAATGACAGAATGTCTACACTAGTTTAAGGTTAGAAAAATTTTTGAATTAGTGAAATATTCTTCTAAGCGAAACTCTGTCATTATGCATATTTCTCAATCATTTGCAGTCTCTAGCTGTCTGTAATTTATCATAATAAATGTACTTTTGGTTAAACAATAAACTATCTACTCAATAAATAAGAATTACTGAGATGTGGCTTTTCAGTTCTCTACTAAATAACAAAGTGAAGACAACCTACTTCAGGATCCTTATATAGTTAGCATCAGAGTCTCCTTAACATTACCTCTTGCTGAAGAGAGAACTATCTTTATCCCAGAATTATATATTACCATAAAGAAAACTCTAAGGATAAAAGAATCATCCTTTTAATATATTTCATTCAAATTGAATATTTATATATTATTACTTTGAAGATAGATATCCTTGTTTTCATGACTTAAATACAAACTTACCTGACAAGCAATCATCAAACATTTCTCTACAGCACTTCCACATTTATTGATCATCATCTTTAGAGCAGTCTTACTTTACTTCTGTTCTAGAAAGAGCCAATGTCATTAAATTTTTAAAAATCACAATGATGGAGTAAATTATGCTAATTTGTAAACATGAGTAAAAATGATTCTCAAGATCTTTACTAAATTTAAAAAGTCTCCTTGATTGATTTCATAATTAAAGGCCTCTCTTCTATACTTACTTATTTGTAGAATGAACTGTATTCTGTAAAAATTTTATTTAAGTAAATCTTCACTTACTAAATCAGAGAGAAGCCAGAATATAATTAACTCTTTTAACTCTCTTTTTCATACTATGTAGTAACTTTTGCTCTCTTTAGAATTTTTATCTACCTAGTTAATATCATTGTTAAAGTCATAATGACATTTTTCTTTTAACTGTGCATGCTTTATTTATCGCATAAATTATTTTAATCTTTAAAGTAAATCTGCTTAAAATTGTGGTCTTCAGCAGCTCTATGACAAAATCAATGGCCACTCAGCTTGCTAACAGACTTGTAACCGAACAAGCTATTTTTCTGTCAGTGTGATTGATGTAAGCATTGTTAAATCTAACTTGCTTGAATATCCCTTGGTATATTACCTAGAGCTATTATTGCCATATTCTCCAAGTATCTTTAAGACGACTCTGAATATCATAGGTGGTACTATAATAAATAACAACTAAGGTTTTTTAAAATTTCTGCCCTGCATGGAAAGTAAGATTTAATATGTATAAATGTTTGTCATTGGAGTTTTTAATTTATTTTAATGTTTTCTTTCAGGCCATATATATGCCTTCAAAGAAACTTGTATTAATATATACATACTATGCAAAAATCTCATTTTATTCTTACAAAAAAATGGAGGTTTCATATATTTTCAAGTTTTTTACACCTCCAACAGTAAAAAAATTAAGGAGGTATTTGAGGGTGGGTAGAGCATAATAACATGAGCAGTTCTAAGAAATATGAGATGCATTGATTTTAAAGATTACTATCTGTGCTTGACTTCTAGTATGTTATTAATCGTTTTGTGAATAACACTTCATATTCAACTGTAACATTTAAAACATGAATATATGCAGGACATAAATGTCTTCAGGACATTTTTCACAAAATATACTTAATTTAACTTTCTTTGCAGTGCACACTTCAAGAGTTGAATTTTGAATTTTGAAGGATTAATTGTTACTAACAGTCTATGTTTCCTGTTCCTAAAATGTTAATTAGAACAGTTGTCATAACTTCATTTTTGAAAAATCAGAAAGAGAAAGCATGAATGTTGAACATGGCAACAGATCAGGTTCTGTTAAAATTGAGGAAAAGATTAAAATGTAATACAAAGAGGAGTTTCTGTTAAAATTCTTATCTTATTTTAAGAAAACACAAAAATTACTAGAAAAGAATGAATAAAATGTATGACATATTATTCTTACTGGTAATTTTAAGGCTAAAATGTATTTTGAGCATGGGAATACTAATAAATCTATTAATACTTGTTAAAATATCAATTGATTTATAAAATCAGAAAGGAATCATCAAAATTATCAAAAATAGAAAAAAAATTTTTTTTTAATTTTAATAGACCAGTTAATCGGCCGGCGCCACAGCTCACTAGGCTAATCCTCCGCCTTGCGGTGCCGGCACACCAGGTTCTAGGCCTGGTCGGGGCGCCAGATTCTGTCCCGGTTGCCCCTCTTCCAGGCCAGCTCTCTGCTGTGGCCAGGGAGTGCAGTGGAGGATGGCCCAAGTCCTTGGGCCCTGCACCCCATGGGAGACCAGGATAAGTACCTGGCTCCTGCCATCAGATCAGCACAGCGTGCCAGCCGCGGCGGCCATTGGAGGGTGAACCAACGGCAAAGGAAGACCTTTCTCTCTGTCTCTCTCTCACTGTCCACTCTGCCTGTCAAAAAATAAAAAAAAAAAAATAGACCAGTTAATCATAATTCTTAATGTTTTCATAATACTATTTCTTATTTTTGGCATAAAAGAAAATTTGCAAAAAATGCACTGAATGATGGGCTGAGTACTGTACACATAATAATTATCCCATTGATAATTAAGAGGTTTTTTCTTCTATTAATAAATTTAAAACACAATAAATAGATGCAAAAAGGAACTGAATTGAAAGGATTATCTTTTAACATCAATCTATGCTTTTAAGTAGTTATATAAATTTTGCAGTCTTCCATGTTTAAAAAAATGGTAACTACATACTAATTTTATGTGATATCCTTTGATCTCTAAATGTTGTTTTATTTCAAGAAGATTGCTTTCTCTTTCCAGTTGTTTTAAAAATGGAGCCACTGTATATCTTATGTTTCCATTCAGTATCACAATGCTTATAAATTTCCAATTCACGATGAACTTGAAACCAGTTGCTGTAAGTTACTCTTTTTGCGGCTATTCTTCTTTTTTCTCTTATTGGTCTGCTGAAAAAAGCAAACTCCTCTACTTTCTTGCAAATGGAAACTCTAAAAGGAAATCTTCAAATGAACGTTATGAATTCTAAATAGTGACCATATATGTATTCTTTATAGTTACCTTTCACTGCTGCTTATTTATTCAGTTCTTAAAATTTTACCAAGTGGCATACTTCATACAAGAGTAAAAACCATTACATTTTAATATTAGGTGCTTATTGTCTTCAGAATTTCTAAAAATATTTTTGAAGAAAATAAAATATTCCTTTTCCTCACTTTATTATCTTGGTCACTCTACCAATAAATCCAATAGTTATGTCTCTAATTTAACAACAGAAAGTTATGATTTGTCCCATCAAAACTCAGAGTTTAACGTCTTTATAGTATATAGCAAATATTAAAAAAAGCAAAGGAAGTCATGTCTATATACTGATCCAAAATTGTATAATTACTAAATTTTAAAATAAGTACATATATTTATTTATCTTAAAATATATTGATATGTAAATCCATTCATTCATCCAACTAATGTTTACAGATCATCACCATGTACCAGTGTCCTGCTCTAAGCACTGATCATGCATGGTAATAGAGACATGCAAGGTCCCTGTATTATGGAATTGACCTTCTAATGGGAAAGACACACAATAAACAAACAGTGATGTGTTAGATTGATAATTATATTAATTTTACATAGCATGGCTGTGCTTCTTCCTATTACATAGTGAGGGAAATCTCAAAGAACATGCCATTTAAACTGATATCTGAAAAACATGAAAGCAGCAGCCATGAGAAATTCAGGGGAACAGCATTTCAGGCAGAGGGAACAGTTAGGGACTTGAAGTGTCTGAGAGTAGAAATAACAGTGTTTTCAGTGCACAATAGTGAGGCAAAAAGAACATGGAATGAAAGGACATGAATGAGACTACTAGATTGTGGATGGAGGATGAAGAGAGAAAAGCCAAAGATAAATTCTTTTGAGGGGCTAAACAATGGGTTCCATGATGTAGGTTTAGAGGGAAAAATCAAGATTCTGGTTTTAGTGACAAAATGCTTGAGATGTCTCTTAGCTATTCACATAGGAATATCAACTAGAAAGTTGTATATGAGAGTTTCAAGGAACAGTCAGAAGTCACAATTTAGATTTGGAAATCATCAGTATATTCATGATATTTAAGCTTTTGAAATCACCTAGGAAAAAGCTGTAGATATGGATGTAGTCTTGGATTAAGCTCCAGGGCATTCCAATGTTTAAAAGTTGGGCAGAGAACTTAAAAGCCAACAGAGGAAACGGAAGATGTAGAGTAAGGCAGAGGGAAAAAGAAATGAGATTGGTCATCTGGATTAAATGTTTCTGAGATGTCAAGTTTACAAACAAAACAAAGGTCATTGGATTTGGCAACATGAAAGTTATTGAAGATTTTGACGAGGACAGTTTTTACACAACAGTGAAGTTGAAGCCTGACTAAAGTATTGTTGAAGAGATGTAAGGAAGTCAGACAGTGTCTATAAGCAATTCAAGCTTTTCTTTTAAATAATGAGATCAAGAGAAATAGAACAGTAGCTGCAGGAAGAAAGAGAATCAAGAGTTTTGTGTCTTGTTTATTGTGAAAAATACTAGCATGTATTTATACACTAATGAGAATGACTTGGCAGATGAGGGAATCTGATCATACAAGGGAGAGCATAATTCACCAAAGGTCTGAAGAGGTAGAAGGATAAGGATTCAGAGCATAGTAGCGAGGTTAGTTTGTGTAAGAAGCAGAGATAATAGAACCTCAATGACAGGGAAGGCACAATGTGTAATATGCAGACAGATTGGTAGATGTGTGGATGAAAGATAAGGATATCAGTGTGTGAATGGTTTATTTTACCAAAAATAAGAGAAATGTCAAAATGAAGGTGGGAAAGTATTATCAATTACATGAGAGATAGACAAGTAGTTGAAGAGTAGGATAGTAAATACACACACACACACACATATGCATGCACACACACACATGAGGGGACTTCAAAATTTTATGGAAAATGGAATTAAAATATTGGTTTATTTTTGTGCAAATTATTTTTTAAGATTTATTTACTCATTTGTTTGAAAGGCAGTGTTACAGAGTGGAGGAGGGGAGAGAGAGAGAGAGAGAGAGAGAGAGAGAGAGAGATCTTCAATCTGATGGTTCACTCCCCAAATGGCTGGAATGGCTGGGGCCAGGTGAAAGCTGGGAGCAAGGAACTTCATCTGGGTCTCCAACATGTGTGGCAGGGGCCCAAACAGTTGGGCCATGTTCCACTGCTTTTGCAGGCCATTAGCAGGGAGGTGGTTTGGAAGTGGAACAGCCAGTGCACTATCTGGCACCCAAATGGGATGCTGGCATCACAGGCAGTGGCTTAACCTGTCATGCCACAATGCTGGCCCTGCAAATTATTTTTGAAATTCATGTATCTAGGGGTCTTTAGGAATTTGTGGAAGTTTCTATTATGAAAAAACTATGCATGGATTTCAAAATTTTTGCACCAAAATAAACTTTTTTTTTTTAATTTTGGCTTATTCAATTTCACTTTATTTGAAAGGCTGACACACAGACACACACGGGGAGGGGGGTGAGTAGAGAAATACATCTGCCAGTTCACTACCCAAATAGACACAACATAGTTGGGACAGGCAGAAGCCAAGAGCCTGGAACTCAAATAGGGTCTTCCACTTGGATGGCAGGGACCCAAATAATTGACCCATCATCTGCTACCTCTCAGGCTGCACATTAGCAGGAAGCTGAAATGGGAAGCAGAGCCAGAACTGAAACCCAAGTACTACAATATGAGAAGCAGGCATTACAAATTGCATCTTAACCGCTATACCAAATACCCACCCCTAGACTTTTAAATCTATTTTTCTGCAAACATTTTGAAGTACCATCCTACTTACATATGAGTACTTATATATGAAACACCTTATTGGAAGAACTGAAACTTTGCTTCTAAGGACTCTGAGAAGAGTCCACTTTTCCATAACATAGAGCTTACGTAAAGATTTCTCAATAGTGCAGGTGTTTCTTGCATTTTATTTTTGTCTATTACAGAGTAAAATGTAGAAACATTTTGTAGCTATTGTACTATAATTCAAAGCCTATGAAAATTAAAATGACTTTAATTGTAAAAGATGTATACAGTATACTTATTCTGTTAGTTTTCTCAAGCAGTATTTTGGAGATTTTTGAGTTCCCATCTAAATTTAAGAAGACAAACAGGCACTAATCTTTTAGCAGAAATTTATTTTGTTTTGTTTTCAATTGAAAAATATCCTGTCATTTAAGAGAAACACATGGGAAATAACAGTGGTTTTGTATGTTGAGCCCCTCGCTATCCCAGAAGGAAGAATGTGATCTTCTAATTGTCCTTAGTGCTCTATTTCTGGATAGGCTGTATGTAACTCAATGTGTTTGAATTTAAAGATACATATTTTTTCTTTGAATTTTATATGAAATTGTGAATAATGTAATGAGATTGCTTTCCTTTTTTTTTTTTTACTGTTCTAGCATAGCCAAAAAAGTAGATTATATGTGTCTATAATACTCAATATTTGACTAAACACTTCAAATTTTACATGGCAAATGATGTCTACAGTTGCAGTACACTGAAAATAATAGTTTCAAAAATGTTTGTAGCACAAGTCATAAAGAATTTATTCATTTAAAACTAAATAGCACATTTATATAAAATCCCTAGGTGACATCTGTCTAGGTTGAGATATTTAATCCCCATAGAGCCATATTTGACTAGTGAAAAACTGCAGCTGGAAATATTTTTCCTTTCTGCATTTGATTTTTTTAAAAAAGTATCTCTTTGTAACTTGTCACAAAGCCATTTATCATTAATTAGAGATTTAACACTATACCTATCTACCCTTACAAAATAGGGAAAGATCTGCTAATGAGAATAAGGAAGTGCAGCATTGCATTTTTTTTTTCCTGTTTGGCATTTTATCAGCACTTAGAGCTTCAGTATATGCTTTCCACTCAGGTTCCTTATACAGTCTCAGTTCTCTTTTCTGGGTTGTAATCACAATAGGGTAGAGAGAAAGACACAGTAAAAGGGTGTGATCCTACCTACTCTCTACTTTACTCCAGTGGTGAAGTAGTAGAGAATTATTTGAAAGTGGTATGGTTTTCATCTTATAAAATCTACTATAATATTACAATGTTCCATGTAAATTTTCATGTGCTGGCATGCTTACAAGTTAATAGTGTTATAGAATGCTCAGCTCTCAACATGAGGGATTGTTTGTGGTGAATTGCATTACATATGTCATCTATTTGCTGAAAGAATATGGTGTTTAGCAAAACTACCTGCTGAGCAACATAATAAGATTTTTGTACAAAGTACAAATGACTAATTATTGTATTTTATTTTTCTATGATTTCCTAAGAGGCATTATCAGGGTCTTACAGATGGAGTAAGCCTGTTTATTAAAATATCTATTAGCAAATAAAAGCTACAGTTCTGGTGGTTGCATTTGAGATCTTATTGCATTGCTGTATTGCTACATAGTTAACATACTTTTTAATCTATTAAATCTATAGATATTATAATCTATTAAATCTTTAGATATTGTACTAGTAGCTTTTTACTACTATAAGGAAATGTTTGAAGCAAACTAACTTTATAAAGAAAAGAGTTAATTTTGGCTCAAAGTTTTGGAGTTGCAAGGTCCAGGGGCCTCATCTAGCCCTGGCCTTAGTGCTGACAGAGATCTGAGGCACTGCAGAGACTCACATGGGAAGAGACAGGGAGCCTGTGCAGCAGCCTACCATGTGTCATCCTTTGATCTCTCCTTATAAAGCAAGGAGGATCAGTCATGATGGCTGTACCTTAAAGACCTAATCCACTCTAATCTCTTTCCAAAGACACCACCTCTTTAGAGCCTGGTTAGGTTATTTCTGCCCTCCTAGTACCATCAACAGAAGACTGTGGGGACCAATATTCAAAACATACTGGATATTTTCCTAATTCTGGATGCACAATTAAAGTTGTAATACTTCAAAATGTTTAACGTCATTAAGGTCTAGACAGAATTTCACACAAATCACCATAAATAACTGCCATCTATTTTTGTAGTGATTTTATGTTGATAAAATATTTATGAAATTCAAGTGAATTGTTCATTGCAGAAGCTATACTGTACACAAGTTGCAGATGACAAAAAGATGTGCATTCAATGGTTCAAACAAAGCTTTAGATCATCAGTGATCACCCCCAAACGTCCTATAAATCTGGGATTTTCTGTATTCTTTTAAAAGTTCCTAAAAGAAAATACATAGAAAATATCCTGGATTAATTAAAATAACCACTATTTTTATAATTTTCCTGCTGAGGTTCTGAAACCTAGTATGAAATTAAAACTGGTAAGAAAATATCTAAAATTTCTCTAATACAGTCTTGAGAAAATCATATACTATTTTTAATGCTTGTTATTCTTATAATAAAATAGAGTCAACTAAGTTCTTAAATCAAGTGGAACAATTTTATGCTGAGCTGGAGTGTGCACTAGAGAGCAGTTTCAGATGGCAAAGCACCAAAACAGCAGATTGAACCATATGAAATATTTATGTTTTTTTAAGGTTGACATTTTCAAGACTGACATTTTCCAGATTATTGAGTACATTGTGGGTTTCATGACCAGATTTCATCTCTAGTAATAATAAGCCATAAAACCAACGACACTTCTTGAGATAATTATTTACCCAGCTCTCTTTTTTGTAAAAGAATTCTCTGTTTGGGACAGGTGTTTGGCACAGCAGTTAAGAAAACACTTGGGACACTTGCATACCATATCAGAGTGTCACTGGAGTCACAGCTCCCGCTTTCTGGTAATGTGCGCCATGAAGGTCATCAAGTGAGGCTCAAGAGGTTGGGTCCCTGCCACCATGTGGGAGGCCCAGATTGAGCTCCCCAGATCTTGTGGGCATTTGGGGAGTAAATTAGGGATGCAGATCTTTCTCCTCCACCCCCAATAAATAATCTTTTTATTTAAAATTTATTTATTTGAAAGGCAGAGTTAGAGAGAGAGAGAAAGAAAGATGTTCCATCCTGTGGTTGGTTCACTCCTCAGATTGCCACAACATCTGGAGCCAGGCCTATCTATAGCCAAGAACCAGGAACCTCCTCTAGGTCTCTCACATGGGTTTGGGGGCAAGCACTTGGGCAACCTATGCTGCCCTATCAGGTGCATTAGCAGAAAGCTAGCTCAGAAGTGGAGCAGCCAGGACTCAAACCTGCATCCATATGGGATGCCAGCATTGCACGTGGCGCCTCTACCTTCTATGCCACAGTGCTGGCCCCTAAATAATCTTTTAGAAAGAATTATCTGTCTGCCTGTGTATGCTAAAAAGTTGGATGCTCAATATACAATTTATATTTATAGTGTACAACTAATGTTTTTGTACTAAGTAAAATAGAGTAATTCAACATAGGAGCAGAAAAAACTGCAAACAAGAAAAGTTAAGTACATCCACGTTAAAAAATTATCTGGCTATAAGCAAATTAGCTCCCAGCTCTTATCAATGTGTGTCACAATACTCAGACACACAAAAAAGTGATTAACACTTTCCTGTAAATGCATTTACCATCAGAAATTAATGAGCAACCATATTTAAGAATTGAGTCTATCTTATTCAAATACTAAGAATTTCAAGAAGCAAAATTATTTATTGAAAACCTATGACATGCCAAACATTTATATTTGTTGTCTCTAATCCACAAATCCACTGGATAAACTAATATATCAGTATCTTTATGAAGGTTGGGAAGCTGAAACATAGAGACTGGTTAATTAGCCTAAGACCACACAGTAGATAAAGAATATGTCCCAACACTCCATTTTTACAAGTACATTTGTATGTCAATACTTTAGGTTATGCAGCTATAAGGATTAGCTTTTCCTTTAAAAATTTTATTTATTTGAAAGAGATATGGGGCAAGGAAAGGAAGAAGGGATAGAGAGAGAAAAATCTTCCATCCACTCACTGTTTCATTCCCCAAATGACTGCAACAGCCAGGGATGAACCAGGCTACAGCAGGAGCCTGAACCCCAGCCTGTCTCTCCACTGTGTGGCAGGAGTCCAAATATTGCTCTTGCTTCCCAGAAAGGACCTGGATCTGAAGCCAAGCATCCAGGATATGGGATGCAGCTGCCCCAAGTTGGGACTTAATCAACGGAGCCTCAGCAAACTTTTCCTTTTGTTTTGCCTTTCAATAGATTCAGAATTTCAGGCCACATTTATATTTCACTATAAAACTAATATAACAACATTTGGTATATGGAAAAATGGCAAATAAACAACTCATAATAGTGCGTGCACACCTCCAACACCATTACTTGGACATCATTTTTCCTAGTCTCTTTTTATTCCCTCCTAGTCCATTTAATATGCCAAACTAAATGACAAGCCAAAGAACAGATAGGATAGTAAACATAACACTGGTTAGTTGAAAAGGGATAATAAAACCCAAAGCCCGTGGATATCAAGGGAAATGAAGAAATTAAACCTCCTCTTTGAGAAACGTTTTAAAGTCATAAAAGCATTTCACAGGGGTGGAGAGGAAGGCTGCCAGGGCTCCAAACTGAGAGGTTAACAAATTCCATAGATCTTTGAAATGATTTCATCTGTGGCCTGTGCAAGGTGTCTGGCACGTAACAAATCTTCCCAGACAGACAAATCAATTAATTCACAGGCTTTTATTGGGATTCCGCTCCAGGGTGAGGTTCCCCAGTCCCAAAAGATCGGGGGCCGGGGAAGTCCCGCGTCAGAGGCATGTATGGATGGAGAAGCATCTGGTTGACCGCCTGGTTGCTGAAGGCCTCGGTTCATTCCATTATCACCTGCTGTAAACACTTAGACACTGTAGTATACAAGTCAGGGTGAGAATAGCAACCAATGATCCTAAGAGTGGCATTAGGAAATGGGGGGGTGGGGTGGTCTCTGGACCCTTGTGGGGACAGTTTGATGGATGTGGCTTAAATCTGACCCCAGCCAAGACCGGGAGAAAGGCCACTCAACTTCTTCAGGTAGTGGGGTTTGTCTCTAGAGAAATTTTGAATAATCATACAACATTAAGTGGAGGAGAGGACCATCAATACGCACAGGTTGGGAGCAGACCCATTGATGTTAGAGCAGAGGCTATGATTACAAAGGAATGAGGCCCAAGTGGGCTAGACAGGGTCCAGAACAAAGGACGGAGTCATTATTAGAGGACCCAAGAAAGGTGCTGTCTGAGCCACAACTAAGATTTCTGATTGAGAAGCAAATAGAACCTGACAGAAGGTGGGCTTTAGGCCTTGCCAGTTATGAAGCCCAGACCTACCTATCTCTTCATACGGGGTACATCCTAAGGGAGGTGTGAACCTCCTTGGGGAAGGCCCCCTGTTGACTTCCATTACCTAGCTGGCCTGGGAGAAGAGCTGGCCAGGTAAAGGCAGGTGGCATCTCTAACAGGAAATTTACAGTTCTGCCCGCAATGTTGCTGACCCTATTTGGCCGTCTCCTCTCATATGGCAGCTTTGGGATCCGCAAGGAGGGAAGGCATACACTTCAGGGAATGGAGAGTCCTTGTCAAGGTCCCCGCGGGTGCCTAAAGGTCAACCAATGAGGATCAGACCCGCCTCAACCTTTAACCCCCACACCCTGTATCTATAAAAGGAGCTCTCCCAACCCCTGACACGCGACTTCCCCAGCCCCTGCTCTGTTGGGACCGGGGAACCTCGCCCGGGAGCGGAACCCCAATAAAAGCCTGTGAACTAATTGATTCGTCTGCCTGGGAAGATTTGTTACGCGCTGGACACCTTGCAGTCTGTCTACTGGAAAACGTGGTAATAAAAATGTGGGACAAAGTGTATGTCTAAATATTTTCTATTTGAGGATCATCTGAGCCTGTGAAAGCCAAACATTTTTTAACAAGGCGGCTAACTTCCGATTTTGACTATTAATGTATCTTCCGACCACCAGCCGATTTGACCCGAGGGACTGTAAACTAATCACAGGATATTATGCCAGGTGGAAATACCTTCGGGAGATCAGGCAGCTAGGAAGCAGGTGTACATACTTCCTTCGTCGAATTACACCTGGCTTTCGGCACCAGTGTCTTTCCTCTCCCGCCCAACTTTAAAAGCTTTCCTCAATCAGAACATGGAGGGGGCTCGGTGCCGTGGGTACAGGGCAACAACGGCGCACATCCTGTCCCAGTGGGTACCACCGTATCCAGCAGTCGCGGTCACCCCGCTGAGTCTGCGCCAGTCTACAACCCAGGGCCTCAGCCTTGGCGTCACACAGACGCCACGCCCTGGGCGAAGCAGCTGGGGGAATCCACGCCCATAGAAGCGCAGCGAACGCAGACACGCGCTTCCCGGCAGGCTGTGCGCGCGCCTACAACTCCCGTCATGCTCCACCGAAGACGGCAAGGTCCCTCGCAGGAAACCGGCCCCCAGCCCGGCGCCCCTAACCTTTGCTCACCTCCCACCCCTCGTTAATAGTTGCTCAGCGAGCCTCTGGCCTTTTTCCCAGGAGCTTTACCACCCCAGGTGCCAGAGCACTGCTAATACTCCCAAAGAGGCGTGGCTTCGGGACCGGAAGAAGCTTTTGTTGCCAGGGAAACGCGGCGCGCCAAGGCGGCAGACCAGGCGTGGATGTTCGGCCTGAGGTAGGGGATGTCATTTCTTCCAACTTGTAGAGACGGTTTTAGTCAGGAACGGCGATCTTTCATACCGAGGCAGAGCAGAGAAGGTTGAGGGAGCCCCCGTACCAGATTCCCTTCCCGGGGCCTGGTACGAGTGAGTGCGTCCCTTCTGTTCCTCACCAGCTCCTGGGGCAGCCAAGCTAACATCAAAACCCCGGGATTTTTACAGTCCCCAGCCACTCCCCCGCTCCCTCCGGTCAGCGTTAGAATTCCTCTTGGCTCTTCCTCAAGGTTTTGTTTTGATTTTCCTTCCACGCGAGGAGTTGTTTCTAACGTGAGAGGTGGAAAAGGAGTAGCAGGATCAGGCGGTCAGTGCTAGGGACTAGAAAATGCATTGAAGTGGTTTGGGCGAAATTTTATTTCATTGATGGTTTTAAGACTGCTCAACTTGGGCCTTTTTTTTTTTTTTTTTTTTTGGATGTGGAAACTCTAATGGAAATTTCATCATCAGAAAACTAAGAGCCAAATAGGAGCACTGATCTGGAGTAGTGTGTATAACAATTCATTTAACACACTTATTTAAAGTTTAGAAAATACAAGTCATTGTTTCCTTCTCTGCCCCACCAGGAGCTCTCCCTGTAGCTTATCTTCCAAGTCATTAATTTTAATAAACTAGTAAAGAGTTAAAAAAATTTTGAGTAACATCCTGATTCTTCTGGATTTTTCTGACAACATGAATCCTCGTTTCAGTATCACAGAGAACATCCATGAACATTTAAATCGATGTACAAAGAGTGGAAACAGAAAGTGGAAAGATAGATTAGAACCAAATTGTGAACATTGTTAAAGGTATTCACTGAAGTTTGGACTTTATTCTGAAACCCAATGGTTCTCAGCAGTGACTACCTATCAGAAACACTGTGTAGTTTTTATTTTATTTGTTTATTTGAGAGACAGAGAGAGCTGCCATCTGCTGGTTCACTCCCCAAATGCCCAGAGTGGCTGAGTCTGGGCTAAGCAGAAGCCAGGAGCTGGGAACTCAATCTGGGTCTCCTTGGTGGCTTTGCAGGAAGCTGGAGTCAGGAGTCAGAGCTAGGAAATGAACTCAAGTAGTCCATTGTGGTAAGCCAGTGTTCTAACTGTTAGGATAAACGCCAACTCCACTATGTAGCTTTTAAAAGTATAGTTGCCCAGTTTCCATCTTCAGAAATTCAGATTAAACAGTTGATTCCAGAGTGCAGCTAGGGTTGAGAATCCTGGCTACTGGAGTGGATACTTACAGAAAATTTCAATTGTGCCTCTTACTATGAATTTTGAACATGGTAAAGAAATGTTGACCAGCTTTCTTGTCTTTTATTGCCTTTATTTATGAATGCAGAAAATAAAATTACAGAGGAAAGCTATAATTACTAAAAAAAGAAGTGCACAAACAGCTTCAATAAAGGTGATTACATTTTTAGAAAAACTGACTTCTCTTATAAATTTTTTGCCCTAACATAATTCAGTAAATATTTGATAATACGTGAAAAACCAGTGAAAAGTTTCAACACCAGCTACTTTGAAAGGTGAATGTATAAGCATCAGTCTTTTCACAACCATTGTATTAGAGTAGAAGTTGTAAAGGAGGAAAATGTGAGAAGTGGTCATATTTTTAAAAATTTGTTCAAAATTGTATGGAAAATGGAAAAAACAAGCGTGTATATTTTATATGTTTAGTGTGATAAGTAAATAGTAAATTTGCTTTGAATTAAGATGATAAATTGTATGTAAATTGCTTCATAGCAGAAGATTAATTTAAAATAATCTACAAATGCCAATCAATCCTTAAGCTGAGAGTTAAAACAATGGATCTAGTCTGTCTTACAGTTTAAATTTTAGTGTCATATTAAATACAAAATTATTGCCCTTATATTGTTCCATATTTCCCGGAATGCTGCATCCTAATTGATACTTGCAGCCTGATACTTGATACTTTGAATTATCACAGTTGGTTGAGTTTGCATGTTATGGAGCCTGTGTTTTCCTCTTAAATATTATAAATGACAATGAGAAATGTTGTCATTTCAAGGTTGTTAATCTATGTTGCCAGGGGTTATAAGCTGCCACTCTGCGTTTCTGTTAAGTCTCCTTTGTGGTAATCAGCTTATCCTCTATTGACTAATTACAAAGCTACATTGACAAGGTTTTCACAGTATCATTATGTTTCCTTAAATTTTTAAGAATTATGTATTTTGCATGCTTCAGGTGTTTTTAGATATTAGAGCTTTTTTTTGTTACTTGCAGCTGATTTGTCATATTTGAGTCACATTATGGGATTGCTAGACAGACTCTCAGGCTTGCTTGGCCTGAAGAAGAAGGAGGTTCATGTTTTGTGCCTTGGTCTAGATAATAGTGGCAAAACAACAATCATCAACAAACTTAAACCTTCAAATGTAAGTATCATTGTTAGATGCTGTATGTATTCTCTGCTACTAGGGAAAGTTAATATGCAGAATTATTTGTATGATGTCATAACTTCGTATAATTATGCTGTGGAATCATTTTTAAACTTGGAATACCTTAAAGTAATATCTGTCAACTACAATTTGCAGTGAATTTCATGCAGAAAAAGGCAAATCTTGATGATTATACTGGAATGTTCTTTTCAGAATTTTTTTTCTCCAAAAGATTGTCATAAATTTGCTGAGTTTACTTTTAGATTGCACTGCTTTTTCAGTTCCTGTTTATAGGAGGAACAAAACAAGGGGAAAAATGAATCACCTCTACAGGTTCTGTGGATAAGCAGACAGTTTTTCACAGAAATGTGGTGTGTATATCAGTAGTAGTAAGCAAGATGCTTTTAAGCAATATAGGCATGAATCTATTACTTTAGTAATTGAAAGCTGTATAAAGCTACCTCATTCAACACCTGATCCAGAGTAGGTTCTGCTGCATGTAGAGAAAACCCCCATAAAAACAGTGCTTTTGTGCACCTGAAATCACTTCTTGAGTCTTAAAGCTAGAACAACTATCTTATCTCATCAGAAAAATTAACCTCTAGGTCCTGAGAAAGTGTAATTTGCTTTTACTTTTTTTTTTTTCTTAACTTGGTAATAATAGTGAAGGGCTCACCTAAATTGGGGCCTCTGAAAGGCTCTAAAACTTCTGTCACTCAGGCACATTTAACATTTGCTTCCTTCCTACTTTGAACCCAAGAGCTTATATCCACTGTGAGAACATTATTTTTAATAAATTAAGTGAATTAATCATGGACGTCTAAATTGCTATGTTAGTAAATGCCTTCCAAAAGAATTGCACATCTTATAGTAAAGTTGTTTCATTTATTTCTGTGGGAAAAGTCAGCTTTTAGGTTTGGGCATTTGTTCTAGTAGTTATCATGCGAGTTGAGACACTACGTCCCGTATCAGAGTACCTGGGTTCTATACCCAGCTCTGGCTCCTAACTCCAGCTTCTGTGGGTGCAGAGGCTGGAAAGCAGTGCTGATGGCTTAGATAATTGGGTTTCTGCCATCCAGATACTTTAGAAATCTGGAAAACCACCCAGCAGTTAGCAGTGTATGGAGAATAAACCAGTGAACGTTAGGTGTTAGCAGTCCTATCAGCCAGCCAGCAGTTAGGGGTATATGGAGAGTAAACTAGTGAATGGAAGCTGTCTCCTCTCTTTCTGTGTCCCTTTCTACCTCTCAATTTTCTAGGTATTAGTTTATAGATATTTTCAAATCCAAACAGTTTTTTTAAAGATTCATTTATTAATTTCACAGGCAAGTGACAGATAGAGTGGGAGCGACAGAGAACTATCTTCCATCTGCTGGTTCACCCCCAAATGGCCACAATGGTTGGGGCTGAAGCCAGAAGCCCAGAACTCCATTTATATCTCCCATGTGGATCTCAGGGGCTCAGGTACTTGGGCCATCATCTGCTGCCTTCCCCAGCACGTTAGCAGGGAGCTGGATCACAAGGGGAACAGCCATGACTCAAACCAGTGTTCTGATAAGGGATGCTAATGTCCCATGTTATGGCTTAACCTGACATGCCACAGTGCTGGCCACCCAAACTGATTTTTCATATTTATTTATTGTTAATAAATAATGTTTATTTGTTGTTAATATTTATTTTATAATTATATTATATTTATTTATTATAATTTTATCATCTATTGTTAATATATTGAGATTGCTGGCATCTTCAAAGCTGATGAATAGGAAGAGAGGGAGGATACTTTAATGTGACCACTGTTGTGAAAAATATAGTCCAGGAGTCATTTTCTTAGAGACACAACCTGTATATTTTCTTTGAAGAGTCTTTCCCTTGCTTTCTGTTGTACATGATCTCATTCTATTACATCATGTAGTTTTATATTCTTAATCTTTAAAACAAACTGAAGTTATCTTACATTTTGAGTTCATAACTTGCTTATTAACTTTCTTTTTATAATAGAGTGTCAATCTTGTCTTGTTTAGCACTGAATACCAAATACAGAATAATGCTTGGCATTTAAATATATTTATTGGCTGATTAGATTGATGAATGATTTTTTTTTTAATTTTATTAGCAGACTAAATAAACTAACCAAATAGGGTCTCTTAGAAATCTTGTTCTGTTTCTGTTGATGTTGGTCTATCCATGGAATGGACTGTCTCAGATGGCCTGTTCTGCTTAGCTAATAATTCCTAGTCTTTGTACGCTTTACACAATTCTCTGTCCACTTTAGAGAATGAAAAAAAAATGTTCAAGTGTACTTCAGAATGTTCATTATCAAATGAAATTAAAATATAAGTTTATTTTGGTGCAAAAAGGTTTTGGAATCCATGCATACATTTTTCATAATATGCATTCATTATGAGGTTTTTGTTTTTGTTTTGTTTTTGACAGGCAGAGTGGACTGTGAGAGAGACAGAGAGAAAGGTCTTCCTTTTTCCGTTGGTTCACCCCCCAATGGCCGCTGTGGCTGCACACTGCAGCGGCACGCTGCGGCCCCTGCACCGTGCTGATCCGAAGCCAGGAGCCAGGTGCTTCTCTTGGTCTCCCATGCGGGTGCAGGGCCCAAGCACCTGGGCCATTCTCCACTGCCTTCCTGGGCCACAGCAGAGAGCTGGCCTGGAAGAGGAGCAACTGGGACAGAATCTGGCACCCCGACCGGGACTAGAACCCTGGGTGCCGGTGCCGCAGGCAGAGAATTATCCTGCTGAGCTGCAGCGCTGGCCTATTATGAGCTTTTTGAAATGCCTTCATGTTTGTTTTTGGATAAAGCATAGGGAAATCAATATTAGAAACTATCTTTTGGAATACTTTTGAGAAAATGAGTTTCAGTTGAATCCAGAAGCACTCACATATCTTATTCTATATCCTGATTAATTTGTGGAGTTTTGTTTTTCCTAATTGCTTTCCACTGGAACTTTAGTAGGGAGGGGTATCCTTATAAGTAAAATAAGTTAAATTAGAGATTTTGAAGAAGCTGAGTGATTGTGGAAAGGCACAAAATTACTCTAATTCCAGTTCAATGAAAATAGAATTACTATTTTGATATTTTCTGAGATTTCTTCAGACTTTTAACCTGCCTATTTTTTTGGCTGTTTGAAATTTTTTTCATAATAACAGTTGATGATTGTATCACATGATTGACATATTTGAATAAAAATTATGTAGTTTTTGGTGACAACAAAAATTAGGAAACTGTTTATTCCAAAACTTGTTGGTCAATGAAGGAACCACAAGGTATGAAGTAGGAATCTTTGTAGCAGAAAATAAATTTTATCTAACATAAACAAAAAGAAATTTTTGGGAAAAATATATCAGGATAGTTCATAGGATAGATGGAAGGAAAACTCGAATCAGCAAAACTTCAGAAAAAACAAAACTGGGGCAGCTCTGGGGGCCTTTTCACTAGCACATTACATTTTTTTTTGACCTACTTTATTACGTTTTTTTTCAACTTTTATTTAATAAATATAAATTTCCAAAGTACAACTTTTGTATTACAGTGGCTTTCCCCCCATAACCTTCCTCCCACCCGCAACCTTTTCATTTCCCACTCCTTCTTCCATCCCATTCTTCATCAAGATTCATTTTCAATTATATTTATATACAGAAGATCAACTTAGTATATACTAAGTAAAAATTTCAACAGACTGTACCCATGCAGACACACAAAGTATAGAGTACTGTTTGAGTAGTAGTTTTACTGTTAATTCGCATAGTACAGCACATTAAGAACAGAGGTCCTACATGGGGAGCAGGTGTACAGTGACTCCCCTTGTTGATTTAACAATTGACACTCTTATTTATGATGTCAGTAATCACCCGAGGCTCTTGTCATGAGCTGCCAAGGCTATGGAAGCCTCTTGAGTTCACCAAGTATGAACTTATTTAGACAAGACCATATTCAAAGTAGAAGTTCTCTCCTCCCTTCAGAGAAAGGTACTTCCTTCTTTGATGGCCCATTCTTTCCACTGGGATCTCACTCGCAGAGATCTTTCATTTAGGTTTTTTGTTTTTGTTTTTGCCACAGTGTCTTAGCTTTCCATGCCTGAGAAACTCTTATGGGTATTTTTAGCCAGATCCGAATGCCTTAAGGGCTGATTCTGAGGCTAGAGTGCTGTTTAGGGCATTTGCCATTCTATGAGTCTGCTGTGTATCCTGCTTCCCATGAAGGATCATTCTCTCCTTTTTAATTCTAGCAATTATTATTTGCAGGCACTGGTCTTATTTATGTAATCCCTTTGACACTTAATTCTATCTTTTTGATCAATTATGAACTGAAACTGATCACTTTAACATTAAGATGGCATTGGTACATGCCACCTTGGTGGGATTGAATTAGAATCCCCTGGCATGTTTCTAGCTCTACCTTAGGGGTAAGTCTGAGTAGCACATTACATTTAAGGTAAACAAGCTCCAATGACTTTTCAGTTTCTTTCCCTTTGAATTTAAATTTCCCTAAAGGAGATAACCAGAGTGAAGATAATAATATGAAGCAAAAATCTCTCTTGTATGATTCTTGCTTTCACAGAAAAGCAAGAAGTCAGACTGAAGGGGATTTTTTTTTTTTTTAGTTGTGACAGTGTAGAAAATAAAATGGGTGGGAATCAGAGTAAAATCAGGGAAGTATAATAATAGCAATTATTTATTGAATATTTACTAGGGATCCAACACTGTGTTGAATATTTTGTATTCATTAACTCATTTAATTCTCATAAGTTTATGAGTTAGTAATAATAATTTATTTTACTTTTGAGAAAACTAAGACTTATTGAAGTTATTTAAGTTCTTTAATACAGGATAGCCAATTAGGAGCAGTTAGGAGGCTAGTGTAGTAATTCAAAGTATGAAATTAACTAATAAGCTTAGAACAAATAAAGAGCCTGAACAAATAAAGCTTAGAGAATGATTATAATATGGAATATAAATGACAGGAGTCAAGAATAACTTTTAAACATATAGATCAGAAAGTAGGTGGATTTTTATTGAAACAGAGGATGGTTTTGATACTGTAAATTCTAGGTGGCATTTGAAGAGTTAGGTTATCCTTATAATGTATTGTAATTGCCCATGGGACTTGTCAACCTATCTCCTACTGCATACAGTATTCCCTGCTATGGCCTTCTGGGATCTACCTCACTTAACCTCAGCATAGCACTCTTTAACTTATTCAGTGTTCTTAGACATTCAGACTTTCTACTTTTCCTGAGTGGCAAGTTCCTTCCTGCCTTAGATTCACTGTAGTATCTGATTTCTCTTAACTGGAAAGCTGTTTGCCAAGAATTTGTCATACCTTTTCCCCTTCCTATTATGCACTTATGGATCAAATGTCACCTCCTCAAAGATGCCTTCCTAAGCACTTTTCTTCCATACTATACCAACTTCTCCTGTCCTAATGCCTCTCATTCTCAATCACCTTTGCAGTTTTCACTCCTAAAAATTGTATTCCTTTGTTACTTAGTTATTTATTTCTGTTTGCCATCTCTAGATTATAAACTCCTTGAGAGCAGGGACCTTCTTGATGTAAGGACAGTTCAGAACATATATGAACTCAATAAGTATGTGTTGAAAGATAGAAAGTCCTACATGTGAACTCCAGGTAACTTATTAAACCATTTATAAAAACTTTTAAGTCCTTGGTAACTTCCAATAAGCTACAACATGTTAATTATGACATAGATGTGATGCAGATTCATAATCAGTAAGCCTTAAACTTCTATAAAGAATATATATAGTCATCGTATTAGAAAAATTTTAATTTTGCTTAATCTGATCCTCTCTTCAGTGGTAGGTTTGAGGAAAAACTCATTTTTGGTACTTGTAAATATCTAAACTCCTTCTTTTTCTTAAAGGCTCAATCTCAAGATATAGTTCCAACAATAGGATTCAACATAGAGAAATTCAAATCATCCAGGTAATCCACTTCATTCCTGTGAATAAAAAGTTGTGGGTGAAAAATAACAACATTAGATCTACCTGGTTATTCTTTCTACTCTTGCAAAAATAATGTTTTTTTTCAAAAATTTTTAGATTATTTGTACCACTACCTCTGGTTTATTTTTCATAATTTAGAATTTACACACACTCTAGTAATCTGACTAGCAAAGAAAACATCTCTTTATAATGTTATATTTTTATATATATTATTATTATATATATAATATATATTATATATATTACAATGTTATAATGTTATATTTTTTCAATAGAAAAAAATCATATTTTTACTTTATGGAGCTTTTTCTTGAACACGGGCTCATACTGAATATTGTACATCAAAGATGATTTCTTTAATTGAAAATAATTTAAGTAAAAGTTATACTTTCAATTAGTAGCTTATAATCATACTTTGCTTTCTCTTTTTTTCTGTAGTTTATCTTTTACAGTGTTTGACATGTCAGGTCAAGGAAGATACAGAAATCTCTGGGAACACTATTATAAGTAAGTACTTTTGTGATTGTTGCTTAAATAGATGGTCATATTTTAATAACAAATAATGATTAGAAATCAAATGATTATATGACCTGGGTTGTAATTTTTGTTTTTCATATAATTTAAGCACATTTCCTAGTCAGAAAAATATATAACCATCCTTCACATTGAGCATACATTGCTTCAGGTCCTTCATGACCGTGGGCCTTTACATGTACTGTTTTGTCTTTAGTGCCCTATTCCATCTCACTGCTCTTTAACTTAAGGTTAATATATTGATACTTCAAGAACCAACTCAATGGAGGCTGGTGCTGTGGCATAGTGCGTAAAACTGTCACTGTGGTATAGTGAGTAAAGCCACTGCTTGCAGGGCTGGCATCCCACATGGGCGCTGGTTCGAGACCCAGCTCCACTTCTGATTCAGCTCTCTGCCATGGCTTGGGAAAGTGGTAGAAGATGGCCCAAGTCCTTGGGCCCCTGCACCCATGTGGGAGACCCAGAAGAAGCATCTGGCTCCTGGCTTCAGCCTGGCCCACCTGCAGCCATTATGGCCATTTGGGAAGTGAACCAGTGGATGGAAGAGCTCTATCTCTGTCCTTGCCTCTGCTTTTCTGTAACTCTGTCTTTCAAATACATAAATAAATCATTAAAAGAAAAAATAAAGAACCAACTCAAGTTACCTTCTCTGAAGTTTCACTGATTCACCCCATTATTCTGTTGCCAGTGTTCACATAGTATACATTCACCTCTCTGTAATCATATTTATGTATTTTGCTGTATCCTACCGTAGCTGCCTCACTGGATTGTAAATTCCACTAGAGATGGTTTCTTCAAGACCTAGAATGATACTTAGCATATAGATCAGCAAATATTATTGACTTATTTTAGTTTAAATAATAGTATTGTCTAAAAGATGATCCATTTATTCTGTGAGCAGTCCTAAACACAAATTTACACATATTCAAATCCAGTGCTCACTAATTATTTCAGATTAACAACCATCAAGTTACTAGACTCCAAACGTGCTTTACCTCCTCAAGAGGTGGTATTAAATTCATTAACTTCTGATACTGATAAGACTCCTTCAACTAAGATCAATGTGACTTGCTAATGGAGTCTGAATCTTAAAAATAAAATTCCTTGACTAAATTCCCATTTCTCATTATGAACTTCTACCTTAAAATGGTATGTGATAACTACTACTACTAGATCATATTTAGATTTTTATTGATTACCTCTTTCCTACTAATATGAGAACAAACATAATTTTGGGATATGAACGAAAGATTTATTCCAGGTATTATTTTCAAGCATACTTTAACATATCAAGTACCTATTTAATACATATAGATCCAGAGACCTCAGAAGTAGAGAGAGAAGGGTGCTTCAAATTTAAGGGTCAGTTTGAAAAAGGAAAAGTGGGGGCTGGCACTGTGGCGCAGTGGGTTAATGCCCTGGCCTGAAGCGCCAGCATCCCATATAGGCACTGGTTCTAGTCCCAGCTGCTCCTCTTCCAATCCAGCTCTCTGCTATGGCCTGGGAAAGCAGTAAAAGATGGCCCATGCACCCACGTGGGAGACCCAGAGGAAGGTCCTGGCTCCTGGCTTCGGATAGGTACAGCTCTGGCCATTGCGGCCAATTGGGGCATGAACCAGTAGATGGAAGACCCTCTCTCTCTCTCTGCCTCTCCTCTCTTTGTATAACTCTGACTTTCAAGTGAATAAATCTTTAAAAAAATAAATGAAAAAGGAAAAGTGATGTGGTTGGTAGGCTATGTTAAATTCCCTGGGGAAATAATGGGATTTTTATTTATTTTTTGGGGGGAACTTTAGTTTTCAGTACAAGAGAGGGGGTTTTTTTTGTTCCTCCTTCAATTAGTTGGTACATGGTACTTTTTCTATTGTGTTTAGCTTCTTTCAAAAAATATATTTATTTAGTTATAAAAAACAAAAAGATGATCTTGCTTCAGAAAAAAGGAAATTTTTTTCTGATTTTAACTCTGTTTTCTTCAAGATTTTTTAAATTTTTATTTATTTGAAAGGCAGAGAGAGAAAAAGATGAGCAGAGATCTTGCATATGCTGGTTCACTCCTCAAATGCCCACAATAGTCAGAGCTGACCAGGGCCAAAGCCTGAGCCCAGATCTCAATCCAGGTCTCCCATGTTGATGGCAGGGTTCCAAATAGTTGAACCCTCATAAGGGTATACATTAACGGAAAGCTGGCATTGGAAGCAGAGCTGGGATTTGAACCAAGGCACTTCGGTAAGGGAAGTGAGTGTTTCAGATAGCATCTTAACCACTACATCAGACGTTTACCTCCTTAAAAAATCTTATTGAGACAGTAAATGAATTTTCACTTCTTTTTTCATAACTAAACCAAAACATCTTTAGCTAAGAATATATTGATTAATATAATCATGGTATCTAAAAATAAAATTTTATACACAAATTTTCTAAAAATCAAATTCCTGGAAATAAACCATTTTCAAAAATTGTTTAGGGGCTGACACTCTGGCTCACTTGGTTAATCCTCTGCCTGCGGTGCCGGCATCCCATATGGGCACTGGGTTCTAGTCCTGGTTGCTCCTCTTCCAGTCCAGCTCTCTGCTGTGGCCCGGGAGGGCAGTGGAGGATGGCCCAAGTGCTTGGGCCCTGCACCCGCATGGGAGACCAGGAAGAAGCACCTGGCTCTTGGCTTCGGATTGGCACAGCACCGGCCGTAGCAGCCGTTTGGGGAATGAATCAGTGGAAGGAAGACCTTTCTCTTGTCTCTCTCTCACTGTCTGTAACTCTACCTGTCAAATAAAAAAAAAAAAAAAATTGTTTAAAATTAATTTACTAGGGAGCTGGTATTGTTGCATAATAGGTTAAGCTGCTACCTGGGCTTCTGTTTCCATTTTATCCCAGTAAATTTCCCAGATTTAGAAACATTATTTCCATCTTTTCATTTGTCTAACTCTTTTTGATGCTCTTTTTTCTTTTTTTAAATTAACCTATAATAATTTTACATATTTATGGGGTATGGTGTGCTGTTTACCCACATGTGCACAGCATGCACTTTTTAATTTCATTTTTTATTTTAACATTAATTAATTTTTTAAAAGATTTATTTAATTATTTGAGAGGCAAAGTTAGAGAGAGAGAGACAAAGAGAGAACTCTTCCATCCACAGGTTCACTGCCTAAATGACTGCAATGGCCGAAGCTGTGCTGATCTGAAGCCAGGAGCCAGGAACTTTTTCTGGGTCTCCCACGTAGATACAAAGACCCAAGCACTTGAGCCATCTTTACCATTTTCCCAAGCCATAATCAAAGAGCAGGATTGTAAGAAGAGCAGCAGGCACCCATATGGGATGCCAGTGCGCAGGTGGAGGCTTAGCTTACTATGCCACAGCACTGACCCCTTAATTTTAATTAATTTTTAACAGGTTCAATATAATTTATACATACAAGTCTAAGAACATAATGATATTTCCCTTTATGCAGATTGCAATGAAAATAATTATACATTACAATTTTTTTGCACTCTTAGTTACCACGGATCAAGGAAAACATATGGTATTTGTAATTTTGGGATTAGTTTATTTCACTAAGTGTAATGGTTTCCAGTTGCATCCATTTTGTAGCAAAACACAGGGTTTCATTCTTTTTCAAAATTGAGTAATAATCCATAGTGTATATATACTACATTTTCTTTAATCGTCAGTTGTTGGACAACTGGGTTGATTCCATATCTTAGTTATTGTGAATTCAGCTGCACTTAGCAGAGGGGTACAGATAACTCATATGCTGATTTCATTTCTCTTCAGTAAATTCCCAGGAGTAGGATTCCTGGACCATATGGTATATCTGTTTTCAGCTTTCTGAGATATCTCCATACTGTCTTCCACAATGGCTGTACTAGTTTACATTCCCACCAACAGTGGATTAGGGTACCTTTTTCCCCACACATGCTTGCCATCATTTGTTTTTTGATTTCTGTGTGAGAGCCATTCTAACTGGGGTGAGATAAAGTTTCATTGTGGTTTTGATTTGCATTTCCCTAGTGGCTAGTGATCCTGAGCATTTTTCATGTGTCTGTTGGCCATTTGAATTTCATCTTTTGAAAAATGCCTGTTCAAGTCCTTTGCCCATTTCTTAACCAGATTGTTTACTTTGTTGTTACTGAGTTTCTTGAGCTCTATAGATTCTGGATAGCAATTGTTTATCAGTTTTATATTTTGCAAATATTTTCTCTCATTCTGTTGGTTGCCTCTTCACTTTGTTGAATTTTTCCTTTGCAGAGTAGAACTTTCTTAGCTTGATATAATCCCATTTGTCTAATTTGGCTTTGACTGCCTATTTCTGGAGTCTTTTCCAAGAAGTCTTTGTCTATGCCAATATCTTGTAGACTTTTTCCAGTGTTCTCTTCTAGTAATTTGATGGTATCAGATCATATATTTAGGTACTTTTTCATTTTGAGTTGATTTTTGTGTAACGTATATGGTAGGGGTCTTGTTTCATACTTCTGCATACAAAGATCAGATTTTCCCAGCACCATTTGTTGAAGAGACTGTCCTTTCTCCAGGGATTGATTATAGCTCCCTTGTCAAAAATTAGTTGTTGATGTGTGGATTGATTTTCTGGAGTTTCAGTTCTGTTCCATTGGCTTACGTATCTATTTTTCCGACAGTACCAGGTTAGTTTGATTACAACTGCCCTGTAGTATGTCTTGAAATCTGGTTTTGTGATGCCTCCAACTTTGTTTTTGTTGTATAAGATTGATTTAGCTATTCAGGGACTCTTGTGTTTCCATATATATTTTAGCATCATTTTTTCTAGATCTGAGAAGAATGTCTTTGATATTTTGATTGGGCTCACACTGAATCTGTAAATTGCTTTTAGCAGTCTGGACATTTTGGTGATATTAATTCTTCCAATCTACAAACATGGAAGATTCTTCCATTTTTTTTAAATCTTCTACTATTTCTTTAATTTAAAAAAAAAAGATGTTATTGATTTATTTGAGAGGTAAGGTTACAGAGAGAGAGAGGGATAGACAGAATGATCTTCCATCTACTAGTTCACTCCCCAGGTGGCCACAATGGCCAGAGCTGGGTTGATCTGAAGCCAGCAGCCAGGAGTTTCTTCTGGGTCTCCCATGTAGGTGCAGGGGCCTGAGTACTTGGGCCATCTTCTGCTGTTTTCCCAGACCATAGCAGAAAGCTGGATCAGAAAAGGGGCAGCCAGGACATGAACCAGTGCCCATATATGATCCCAACGTCACAAGAAAAGGCCCAGCCTACTACACCACAGTGCTGGCCTTTTCATTAATGTTTTGTATTTTCATTGTAGAGATCTTTCACCTTCTTGGTTATTCCATGGTATTTGAACTTTTTTGTAGCTATTGAGAATGGAACTGATCTTACAAGTTCTTTCTCAGTCATGGCATCATCTGTGTATACAAAAGCTGTTGATTTTTGTGTGTTTTAATTTTATAATATGCAACTTTACCAAACTGTCTTATGAGTTCCAATAGTTTCTCAGTGGGGTCTTTTGGTTCCTCTATGTATAGAATCATATCATCTGCAAACAGGGATAATTTGACTTCCTCTTTTCCAATTTATATCCCTTTGATTTCTATTTCTTGCCTAATGGCTCTGGATAAAACTTCCATGACCAAATTGAATACCAATCGTGAACGTGGGCATCCTTGTCAGGTTCCAAATTTTATTGGAAATGCTTCCAACTTTTCCTCAATCAATATGATGCTAGCTGTAGATTTGTCGTATATTGCCTTTATTCTGTTGAAGAATGTTCCTTCTATACACAGTTTGCTTAAGGTTTTTATTGTGAAGAGATGTATTTTATCAAATGCTTTCTCTGCATCTATTGAGATAATCATATGGTTTTTAATTCTTCAGTTTATTAATGTGATGTATCACATTTATTGATTTGCAAATGCTGGACCTTCCCTGCATACCAAGGATAAATGCCACTTGGTCCAGTGAATGATCTTTCTGATGTGTTGTTGGATTCAGTTAGCTAATATTTTATTAAGGATTTTTGCATTTATGTTCATCAGTGATACTGGTTTCTAGTTCTCTTTCTTTTTCTGGTTGTATCTTTTTCTGGTTTTGTAATTAAGGTGATGCTAGCCTCATAGAAGGCGTTTTGGAGGATTCCTTCCCTTTGAATTGTTTTGAATAGCTTGAGAAGAATTGGAATTAGTTCTTTAGGTCTTTTCTGTATTGAGAAGGTTTTTATTACTGATTGAATCTCCATAGTGGTTATTCCTCAGTACTTTTTCTAGGAGATTTTCTGCCTTCATATTTCTTCATAATGACTATAATCCTTTGTTTCTGTGTGGCACATCCTAAGAATCATTTGTAAGGATGGACAAATGATGACAAATTCTTTTCAATTTGTTTGTTTTGGAAGGTCTTTATTTCACCTTCATTTATAAATGAGAGCTTTGCTGGATATAGTATTCTGGGTTGACAGTCTTTCTCTTTTAAGACTTGGATTCTGTCCATTCTCTCCTAGCCTTTAACATTTTTGATGTGAAATCAGATGTCAGTTTCATTGGCGATAATCTGAATGTAATCTGGCATTTGTCTTGTGCACATTTTAGAATCCTCTTTATATTTTACTGTTGAAAGTTTGACTATAATGTGTTGTAGCAGAGATGTTTTCTGGTCATGTATAGGACATATATATGCTTCTTTTACTTGGATGTCCCTTTCTTTCTCCAAATTAGGAAAATTTTCTGTCATTATTTCACTGAATAGGCCTTCTAATCCATTCTTTCTTTCCACACCTTCAGGAACTCCAAGACCCATATGTTGAGTCATTTGAAAGTATCCCATAAATCTTGAACATTGATTTTAGTTTTTCTAATTTCTTCTTTTTTTTTTTTCTTTTTTGTTTTGCCTGAGATATTTCCAGATATTTGTCTTCTGGCTTAGCTGTTCTTTCTTCTGCCTCACCAAGTCTATTGTTAAGGCTTTCCACTGTATTTTTTATTTGATGTATTGAATTCTTCATTTCTAATATTTCAGTTTGATTTCTCTTTAAAAAAATAATGTCTCATGGGAAACTTTTTCTTCTATGTCTTGAATGGACTCCTTTAACTCATGAATTTGTTTTTCATTGCTTCTGAGTAATCCTTGGATCATTCTGTTGAATTCCTTTGCAGGCATTTCATTAGTCTCTTCGTCTTCACATTCTAGTATTCAAGTGTTATGTTCCTTTGGGGGAGTCCTACTGTCTTCCTTGACCTTGTTTCTTGTATTCCTGCATTTATTTTTGGGTATTTGTGGAAACACTTGTTAGTTTTCTCCACTGATGGGTTTTATTTTTGAACTAAGCCTCTCTGGCCTAGTGGCATGTCTGCTCCTTCAGTGAATACACAGTGTGTTAGGTGGG
Source organism: Oryctolagus cuniculus (assembly GCF_964237555.1). Classification (NCBI taxonomy): domain Eukaryota; kingdom Metazoa; phylum Chordata; class Mammalia; order Lagomorpha; family Leporidae; genus Oryctolagus; species Oryctolagus cuniculus. Next base: position 52,326,869 of record NC_091435.1, read on the forward strand.
GCAAGGAGCTCAGGTCAGTGCTCAAGGGTGGGGCGAGAATACTGAGTGACACCCAAGTTGAACATTGTAGATATCCTCTATTTTCAGCAGCAGGGGAGGGTTTGATCATGCCCATTGGCATAATCACAACCTCACCTCCTCCCTTCCTAGGTAATCAATGCCTGAGGTTAGCTCACAGTGGTTACTGTCCTTACACGTGCTGATGCATAAGCCACACAAAGGATCTTTGCAGTCCTCAGTGAAAGCACAGGACCCTCTGTAATGACTCACCCCAAGCAGTCAGGGAGCTCTGAGCCTCTGGCACCAGACCCGTGACTTTCCAGAGGCAACTACACCCTGCGTCCTATCATGCAGTCACAGTGTTCCCACAGTCACAGCACACAGGGTTCCCACATCGTGGGATGCAGAGGATTCCTTCTCTGACCCACAAGCCTATCCCATCCAGGAAGACAGCAATGTCTTTTCCAGAGCCAGCTGCCCTGGCGGTTTGAGCCCTGGAGCCTGTTATAGGTTGAGAGGGTGGGGGCCCCTTACAATCCTAAGTGGTTGCCCAGTCCCCTGTCAGCCCTCCCAGCTAGACTCAAAGGCAGTGGGAAACACAGATTTTTCCCTCTGGTAAAATCCCCTGGTTGGGTGCATAAGAGCTGCTGCAGCCTCTACTGGTGTCAAGATGGCACCTTCTCTCTACCAGTTGCCAGGCTCTCTTGTGAGGTGATGGAGAGAAAGAAACATGCTTTTCCTTCTCTATATTAGGTGGGTACCCTGCTGCCTGCTAATCTCAATGCTCGGCTTAAAGTCATTGTGGTACACAGGTTCTTCCTCTTGCAATATTACCAGTGGCACAGCTGCTCCAGTTTGCCCTCACCTTGCTCTCAGAACCTGGCATGTCCTCCAGCCCCTCTGCTGCAGGATTCATGTGTAGTGTTACAGCTCACTGCTGTGCGCCTACACTTTCCACACTGCTCCACAATGTTCCTCTTTCTGTAGAATTTTCACTGCAAACTGCTCTCCAACTCTCCCCTAGAATACACTTCCTCTGCTTTTCTTTTCTCCTGCTCAGAATCAGCACATCTTTTTCCCTATTCAACCATCTTGGAATCCCATAGCATGTGCTATGGGAACACAAAACAAGTTAAGGATCATTTGAATATCTTAATAATGTCTTTATGCTTTCTGCTCATTCACTCCCTAAATGGTTGCCAGAAACTTCAAACGGTTCTCCTACATGGGTACAGAGATCCAAGCAGTTGGGCTGTCTTCATCTGCTTTCCTAGGTGGATTAGCATGGAGCTGGGTCAGAAGTGGAGCAGCTGGGACTCAAACCAGCACTCATATGAGTTGCCAGCATCACAAGCAGCCATTTAACCCACTGCACCACAACTCCCACACCCTATTTTTACTCTTTTGTGGACCCTCCATACTTTTCTTTGCATGGCTACCTATTTATATTCCTACTAGCAGTGTATAACAGTTCTGTTTCCTCCACATCTTTGATAGTATTTGTTATTTTAGTCTTTTTTATTTGCATTTCCCTGATTGCCAAGAATATAGAACATATTTCATGTTTTTATTTTTGTTTGTATTTCTTGTTTTGAGAAATGTCTATCTTTTTTAAAGTTTTTTTTTTTTTCTTAATTTGAAAGGCAGATAGACAGAGATCTCCCACGCACTTGTTCACTCCCCAAATGCTCTGCAAAAGCCAGGACTTGGCCAGGCCAAAGTCAGGAGTCCCAAATGCAATCTTCCAGGATTGGAAGCAGCATAGCTGTTACTTGAACCAGGCTCTCCCATATGGCATGGAGGGGTCCCAAGCAGCAACTTAACAAGCTGTGCCATAATGCTAACCCCCTATTTATATCCTCTGCCCATTTCTTATTTTATTTTATTTTTTATTTGACAGGTAGAGTTATAGACAGTGAGACAGAGAGACAGAGAGACAGAGAGAAAGGTCTTCCTTCCGTTGGTTCACTCCCCAAATGGCCGCTATGGCCGGCGCTGCACCGTTCCGAAGCCAGGAGCCAGGTGCTTCTTCCTGGTCTCCCATGCAGGAGCAGGGACCCAAGCACGTGGGCCATCCTCCACTGCCCTCCTGGGCCACAGCAGAGAGCTGGACTGGAAGAGGAGCAGCCAGGACTAGAACCCGGCACCCATACGGGATGCCGGCCCCACAGGCAGAGGATTAACCAAGTGAGCCATGGCGTCAGCCCCTGCCCATTTCGTAACTGGACTGTTTTGTTGTTTTTCATTTTTTTTTTTTTACTCTCATATATTCTGGATAGTAACCCTTTGTTAAGTGAATAGTTGGAAAAAATCTTTCCCATTATATAGGTTATCTTTTACTATGATTGTTTCCTTTGCTGTGTAGACGCTTCTTAGTTTGATACAACACCATTTGTCCATTTTTGCTGTTGTTGCCTATGCTTTTGGAGTCTTCTCCAAAAAATATTGCTTATACAAAATTCCTTAAAGTATTTACCTTATGTTTTCTTCTAGTGTTTTTATAGCTTCAGGTCTTACATTTAGATCTTTTATCCTTTTTGAGTTGATTTTATAGAGGAGAGCAGTTGGGAGGGAGGGGGTGTTTTCTGCTTGTGGATATCTAGTTTTCAAGCACCGTTTATTGAAGAGACCGTCTTTTCTCCAGTGTATGTTTTTGGTGCCTTTATTGATAATCAATTGGTTATAGGTGTGTGGTTTTATTTGGGGGATCTCTGTTCAGTTCTCTTCGTGTACGTGTTTGCTTTTATGCTAGTACCATGCTTTTTTAGTAACTTTAACTCTGTAGTATGTCCTCAAATAAGGTATTAGGATACTTCCAACTTTATTTATTTTATTTAAGATTGTTCTTACTATTTGGGGCCTTTTTGCTTTCATTTGAACTACAGGATTCTTTCCTAGCATGGTGAAGAATGTTATTAGTATTTTTATAGGGATTGACAGAATCTGTAAATTGCTTTGGGAAATATGGATATTTTAACAATAAAATTCCTCAAATCTGTGAATGAGAAGTCTTTCCTTTTTTTTCCATTTTCTTTGATTCATTTAATCAGTGTTTTATAATTTTTGTTATAGAAGTGTTTCACTTCCTTAGTAAAATTTTAAGTATATTTCTAGTTTTTTTTCTTACTTTTTTATAGCCACTTAGGTTGGGATTACTTTAATTATTTCTTTCTGAGTAAGTGCATTATTGGTGTACTATGATTTGAATACAGTTTGTTTGCTAAATTCAGGTTGGAGTTATTCCCCAGTGTCATATGTTAATGGTATTTAAGAGGAAGGAAACTTTTTTTTTTTTTTTTTTTTTGACAGGCAGAGTGGACAGTGAGAGAGAGAGACAGAGAGAAAGGTCTTCCTTTGCCGTTGGTTCACCCTCCAATGGCCGCCGCGGCCGGCGCGCTGCGGCTGGCGCACCGCGCTGATCCGATGGCAGGAGCCAGGAGCCAGGTGCTTTTCCTGGTCTCCCATGGGGTGCAGGGCCCAAGCACCTGGGCCATCCTCCACTGCACTCCCTGGCCACAGCAGAGGGCTGGCCTGGAAGAGGGGCAACCGGGACAGAATCCGGCGCCCCGACCGGGACTAGAACCCGGTGTGCCGGCGCCGCTAGGCGGAGGATTAGCCTATTGAGCCGCGGCGCCGGCCATAAGAGGAAGGAAACTTAATTTGACTGTATTTAGAGTTGAAGCCACTGGAAAGTGACTAGATTATAGTAGGTTATTAGAATGGAGCTCTCATGATTGAATCTTGGTGATTTTATTAGAGGAGGGGCAGTGAAGGCAGGCCCTTGCAGGAGCTTGCACTAGACTATTTGGACCTTACACCTCCATAATCATGAGCTAAGAACTTCTCTTTTCTTTTTGAAGTAGCTTGCCTCAGGTATCGAATATTATAGCAAAAAGTTGTCTAATATGTGTTGTATAAAAATGCTACTGATTTCTGCATGTTGATTTTATCACCTATATCTTACTGAAGTTATTAAGTCTGATAGTCTTTTAGTGTAGTCTTTAGGCTTTTCCATATATAGAATAATATCATTTGCTAAAAGGAGTAGTTTGACATGTTCCTCTCCTCTTTGTTTGCCTTTCATTTGTTTCTCTTTGTGTGCTTCTTCTTTATTTAATGCTCTGGGTCAGACTTCCGGTACTATATTGAATATAAGCAGTGGTAGTCAACATCCTTGTATAGATTTAGATATAAAGGGAAAAGCTAGAAACTTGTATGATGTGAGCTGTTGTTATTCATGACCTCCATTATGTTCCTTCTATAGTTGTTAAGAGTTTTTATCATGGAGGAGTCTGAATTATATCAAATCCTTTTGTGGCATCTGTTTAGATGATCATAAGGTTTTTGTCTTTCATTCTGTTGATGCTGTGTATTACGTTTGTTGATTTGCATATGTCAACCCATTCTTTCATCCCTGGAATAAATCCCACTTGATCATGGTGAGTGATCTTTTTGATATACTGCTGGATATGATTTGCTAGTATTTTGTTGAGAATTTTTACATGTATGCTCACCAAGGAGATTATAGGTCTATACTTCTTCTATTTTGTTGTTGTTGTGCCCTTCTCAGTTTTGGATATCAGGGTAATGCTGACTTTGTGGAATGAGCTTAGAAGAGTTCCCTCTCTCTCACATTTTTGGAATAGTTTGAGGAGAATTGGTGTTTGTTCTTTCTTGAAAGTTTGGTAGAATTCAGTGATGAAACCGTTGGTCCTGGGCTTTTATTTGTTGGGAGCTTTTTACCTAATTCAATCTCATTAATTGTCATTGGTCTGGTTTTCTCTTTGTGGTCCAATTTGGTAGGTTATGTGTGTCCAGAAATTCATCCATTTTCCAATTTCTTGGCAGAGAGTTGTTCATAATACCCATTAATAATCCTTTTTATTTCTGTGGCAACAGTAATATCTCCTTTTCCATCAGTTATTTTATTTATTTGGGTCTTCTCTTTTTTTCTTGGTTAGCCTAAAGGTTTATCAATTTTGTCTTTTACAAAAAATCAGTTTTCTTTCATTGATCTTTTGAATTATGTTAGTCTCTATCTTATTTGCTTCTGCTCTGATCTTTTTTCTTTCTTTTCCTTTGGTAATTTCGAATTTGATTTGTTCCTGCTTTTCCAGGTCTTTGCAATATAATATTAGTTTGCTTATTTTAAGTTTTTTTTTCTTATGTAAGTGCTTTTTTTATGTAAGTTGCTGTAAACTTGCATCTTAGTATTGCTTTCGCTGTAAAGGTTTGGTATGTTGTTTCATTTGTTTCAAGAAATTTTCTAATTTCCCTTTTGATTTTTGCAGTGAATCAGTTTGCTAAATAGTGTGTTAGTCTCCATTTATGTGTATAATTTCTAAAGTTTCTTTTATTGATTTATAGTCTAGTTCTGTTGTAATGAGAAAAGATATAAAATATGATTTTTTATTTTTTTAATTTGTTGACTTGTTTTGTGGCCTAATATACTATATGTTCTAGACAATGTTTCATATGCTGATGAAAAAGAATGTGCTTCTGCAGCTATTGGATGAAATATTCTATAGATGTCTGTAAGGTTCATTTGGTCTATATTCAGTATAGTTTAATCTGATGTGTCTTTGTTCATTTTTTGTATGGATGATTTGTCCCTTGATGAAATGCAATGGTGAAGTTCCCTACTGTTATTGTATTAACGCCTATCTCTCCTTTTAGATCTAAAAGTGTTTGTTTCATAAAAATTTGTTGTGCTGACATTAGGTAATTCTGTATTTATAGTTCTTGTATTTTCTGTTTGAATTGATTCCTTGATCGTTATATAATGACCTCCTTTGTTTCTCTTTACAGTTTTTCTCATGAAGTCTGTTTTGTCTAATATAAGCATAGCTACTCCTGCTCACTTTTGGTTTCTGTTTGCATGTATATCTTTTTCTTTTTGAATTGTTGACTTTTAATCTGTGCATATTTATATATCTTAGTCAATGAAAATTTTGATCTTGTTTTTTAGCAGTTTGGCTTGTGTGTATGTTAGGAATTTTATCTATTTACATTTAAGGTTGTTATTGATAAATAAAGATTGCTATCATTTTGTTAATTTTCTTCTGTTTGTATTTGTGGTTTTGTTGTTTACTGTATTGATAAGGTTGGATTTCTTTAATGGATATGCTCTTGTGGATTTCATACTTCATGTGTTTTCATGGTGGAAGTTATCTTCCTTTTGCTTCCAGGTATAGGACTCCTTAAAGCATGGTTATCAAAGTTGTTTTGATGGTGATGTATTCCTTTGGTTTTTGTTTATCTTGCAAAATTTGTTTCTCCTTCATTTCTGAAGGATAACTTTTCTAAGTGTAGTATTATTGGTTGGAAAGTTTTTTTTTTTTTTTTGATTATTTATTTAAAAGACAGAGAGAGAGAAGAGACTGAGAGAAACAAAGATCTTCCCATCAGCCAGTTTACTCCCTAGATGGCTGCAATAGCCAGGTTTAGGCCATCTGAACCAGGAGCCAGGAATTCCATGTTGGCCTCCCCACATGAGTGGCAGGGGCCCAAGTAGTTGGGCCATCTTCCTCTGCCTTCCCCAACACATTAGCGGGAAGCTGATTTGTAAGCAGATCAGCCAGGACTCAAACTAGTACTCCCATGTGGTATAGTTCATGCTTTCTTAGAAAGAATTGAGAAATAAAATCACTGGTTCAAAATGATTGAACATTTTTAAACCTCTAATAGTTACATATTTCCAGTTATCCTGCTTTCTATACCTGCTAGTAATGTATGATTTTGCCAATATGCATAATTGTGGTTTTTTTTTTTTTTTTAATTTATTTATTTGAGAGGTAGAGTTACAGACAGTGGGAGGGAAAGACAGAGAGAAAGGTCTTCCTTCTGTTGGTTCACTCCCCAAATGGCTGCAACGGTCAGAGCTGTGCCGATCCGAAGCCAAGAGCCAGGTGCTTCTTCCTGGTCTCCCATGTGGGTGCAGGGCCCCAAAAACTTGGGCCATCTTCCACTGCTTTCCCACGCCATAACAAAGAGCTGGATCGGAAGAGGAGCACCTACCGGTGCCCATATGGGATGCCAGTGCCACAGGCAGAGGATTAACTTACTGCGCCACAGCGCCGGCCCCCATAATTGTGTTTTAATAGGAGAAAATGGTATTTGCAAAGTTATTTTATTTTTATCTTCTTGTGACTATCAGTGATATTCTGCATGAAAATCTTAATTTATGACTATAATATGTAAATGACAAAAAAATAAGGTACCAAATAAAGATATGAAGAGGTATTGAAACTTATCAGCAAATTAATAATATAAAAGAAAAATAATAATGGTATTAGAATGACTCTGATTGAAAAGGACTGACAAAGTGGAAAAAATATGGATAGCCCTATAAATTTGTGTAGTTTGGTAGAGATTGTCTAAAACTTTAAGTTGTGTATGTATTCCTAAATATTTTACTCAGAATAACAAATCTTGAAGCATCAAATTTTCATTGTGTAGATAGGATATTTATTGCAAGGTTTGTCATAGTAATGAAAATTGGAAATAACCCAGAAGTCCAAAAATAAGTCCCATCCACTCAGTGGAATTCTATGTAATCATTAAAGACACAGAGAAATCAGTGATGTATTAAGTACTGCACTGAAATTTCAGTGACTGTTTATCAGCTTTAAAAGAAAAAAAAACAGGATAAAATAAAACCTATTTTGAAGTATTGTTTCAAGAAAATGTTATTAAAATATGTAAAATCTGGATACTTTATCAACTACAATCCAGTGTAGAATGTATTTCTCATTGTAGCTTAAGGTAAAAAAAAAATCTGGGAAACACTGTTGGGTAGCTTTAGTGTATCACATAAAAGTGCTTCAAACTATCATGCCAGAAAATAAAGGAAATGTTTATATGTGTGTCAATGGAAAGATCCAAAACACTTGAATTTCATTTTAAATACAGGTGTGCATATTCATATGAAAACATATATAAAGTATCAATTGTTTTTTCCCAAAATACACATTATTTTCTGTATAATTATGGTCTTTTCCTAATTTTATATTCTAATTTTTTAAACAAAAAGCTAATTATTCATTTTTTAAGTTATAAAATGGCAAGTCATTAAGTTTATCATCTTACCATCCAAATGATGAGATTTTTTTAACTTGAAATATGACGAATAGTTAAATAATGACCAATCATATAAAGTGATAAGAGATAAAATAAAAACTTCTAATGATGGATATAGTTATAAAGAGATAATATGTTAGAAAGTGCAGATGGATAATAAACATGGAAAATTTTCCCAGTGTAGCTTTAATTCTTCTCTTTATGTTATTTAGAGAAGGACAAGCCATTATTTTTGTCATTGATAGTAGTGATAAACTAAGAATGGTTGTGGCCAAAGAAGAACTTGATACTCTTCTGAATCATCCAGGTATGTGTGTGTCTTTAGTCTGTAATATATGTGCTTTGGGGTCCATTTATGTGTGATGTTTGTTCATTGGTAGCAGCAAAAAGTATTGCTTATATTATGAAGTTACATTTTATCTAAACATTTTGAATTTTAAAACATTATGCAGAATTTATAATATCATTACCAAATGACCAGCTTTTTAAAATTTCAAGACTTTCTGCAGTTTTTCTTTAATCTCTAATATTTATTTCCTAAAACTAAAAATTCCTTTTTTCAGATTATGTAAGTAGATGTGTGCCACTAGCAAAATAATTTGGGGGTGGGTATGTGGCCTTTTAAGATGTCAATTAAGATGCCCAAGTCCCACATCAAAGTGCCTTGGTTTGATTCACAGCTCTTAACTCCCTACTCCAGTTTCCTGCCAATGCAGACCATGGGAGGTGGCAGCAATGGATTAAGTAATTGAGGTTCTGTCACCCATGGGAGAGACCTTGATTGAGTTCCTGTCTCTGGCCTCTGCCCAGCCCCAGCCTTTTAGAGAGTGAACCAGCAGATGAGACCTCTCTGTTTTTCTCTGTGCCTCTGAAATAAAAAATAAATGGTAGAAGAAGAGTAAAAATAGTTCAGGCAGAAACAGTAATGAAGGAAGTAAAACTCAGTGTATTATAACATCTACTAAAATTATTATGGTTAACATCTTTTTTTTTGCATTGCTCTATTACTGAGTTGTGTGTATTTGTGTTTTATCAAAACACTTCTTAAATATATATTGTAGGAATTCTCTCAAGACAGGTATTTATATACAAAGAATAAATATATGAAGCATGTATATAAATATAAGCATAAACACATCAAAGATATCTATAGGGTTGAGGACTAGGCTATTGAGACTGTCATCATTTACTAAAATGGTATTATATTCTTTACATCTTCTGTATTTTCTGATTCTCAATTAATACTGCACAATGGCAATCCTTTCCAGTCAAACTGAATGTAGTTATATAATTACTGCTTTTCATGGGGCCCAATATGCTGTTCTGAGGGTATACTATATTCATTCAATCAGTCATCTATTGGTGGATATTATTCTTCCTCCCTTCTCTGACTGCAAAGAATTCTGAAGTAAGTACTGTGTAATGGAGTTTCTAGCCTTACTCATTTCAAAAAAGATTTTGAAGTAGACTTTGTGCTAGGGCTTTTTGTACAGTATGATGGCTTAAAAAAACGATTTGTTAAAAATTAAATGAAAACAGCATAGGTCCTTTAAACAGTTCTTATTGCACATTCATAGTGTCTTTTGTGTTTTTATCTGACAACTACAAACTTATTCAATTTTTTTGAAATTAAAAAAAAAGTTTATACCTTTAATATCACTTTTTCACTTTAAAAACTTAACAGTCTTGTATCTGGGTTAAGAATGATTTTTTTATTATTATTATTGTTTTTTTGACATGCAGAGTTAGAGAGAGAGAGACAGAGAGAAAGGTCTTCCTTCCGTTGGTTTACCCCCCAAATGGCTGCTATGGCCGGCGCACTGCGCCAATCCAATCCGAAGCCAGGAGCCAACTGCTTCCTCCTGGTCTCCCATGTGGGTGCAGGGCCCAAGCACTTGGGCCATCCTCCACTGCCTTCCTGGGCCACAGCAGAGAGCTGGACTGGAAGAGGAGCAACCAGGACAGAATCCGATACCCCGACTGGGACTAGAACCTGGGGTGCTGGCGCCACAGGCGGAGGATTAGCCTAGTGAGCCGCGGCGCCGGCCTAAAATGCATTTTTGGTTGTGTATCTTCTTTGGTTTATCTTTATACTTTCTGTTCAAAAAATGTGATACCATTGCCTAATAAGATGAAATAGTTCCTATAAAATCTGCTTCAAATTTAATAGAAACCTTGATTTCTCGACTGTAGCCTTGTTCATGTATCTTTAGGTACTGATACTTTTATTTTATGAAATAAATTCTCAAGGGAGTGATACACCACTGAAGTGTATAAAGAATTTTTTTTTCTGAAAAGTGAAGGCCATAAAAATATCTTTGAATAGAAAAATAGCCCCTGAACAGTCAAATGACAGGCAAGGGAAAATATTTGCAACTTATATCATAGTTATAGGGCCTATTTCTGTACTAGTTGTGTTTCTATAAATCAATAAAGAAATAAAAGCTTAAATGAAAATGGGAAAGGATATGACAAGACAGTTCAACAAAAGAAAGTAAATGTAAGGATCTTTTGAATGTATGGAAAGATTCTTGGCCTTTCTAAAGAGACATGCAAGTAAAGACATGAACACATTGTGTTCATGCTTTTTTGCCTATCATATGGAAAAGATCCATGGGCCAGCACTGTGACATAGTAGGTTAAGCCTCTGCCTGTGGTGCCCACATCCCATATGGGTGCCAGTTTGAGTCTCTTGGCTATTCCACTTCTGATCCAGCTCCTACTAATGGCCTAGGAAAGCAGTGGAAGCCTACACAAGTGATTGGGCCCCTGTGCCCATGTAGGAGACCTGCAGGAAGCTCCAGGCTCCTGGCTTCAGATCAGCCCAGCTTTGGCTGTTATAGCCATTTTGGGAGTGAACCATTTGGGATGGAAGACCTCTCTCTCTCTGTGACTCTGCCTCTCAAATAAATGAATCTTTAAAAAAAAATCCAAAAGATTAATAACATTATTTTGGCTAGAGGAATGAGAAGAGTGAAAACACTCATACATTTTTTTGAAGTATAAGTTGATACAAATTTTAATGAAAATTTGGAAAACAATGTCTATCAAAATAGCTATTTACATGTCCTTTGACCCAGCAGTTCCACTTCTTTAATTTATCCCACAGACATACTGAGCCTTATACAAAATGACCTAAATACAAGTTTATTCATTATAGCATCATTTGTAGTTGTAAAGACTGGTGACAAATATGAGTAAATCTCCATTGGGTACTGGCTAAATCATGATACATAGTACTAAAAGAAGTATATTCTACAATGGTTAAAATAATGAAGAAATAACTCTCCATGTGTTGCCATGGAGCTTAAAACATGTAATTAAGAAAAATTATAAAATAATGATATTGGAACCATAAAATAAAAAAATAAAGATTTAGAATACTACTATTTGCATGAAGAATAACTTAATAATTACACTTGGAAATACATAAAATATTCCCACAAAGATGCCAGCTTATTGATGCTGTCGGTGATTAAATGACCCCAGACAAAGGTAGGAGGAGGGAGATTGTTTTACTATGTATCATTTTGTGTCTTCCAGATTCTGAACTGTATAAAATGGGTTCTGTATTCAAAACAATGAAAAATGTTTCCAAATTATAATGATGTAAAAATGTCTTATGAAAATATCTAGACTTGCTACTGTGAAAACCACAATTAGGATACAGTTTTTCCTCCTTCTACTTGAAGTTTCCCCTCTTTTTGTTTAACATTAAAAATGACACAAACAAAATATTTTACCCTTTTGTGTACAAGCTTCTCTGTAATTTCTTGTTGAGCTTCCCACTTATACCCCATCTTTGGTTTAAAGCTCCTGGCTAGAGGATAAGTGGTCTATAGGAAATACTTTTTTTCTATTGCTCAGTTACAAGCCCAACAGTGTATATATTATATGCTTATGTTTGTGCAGTGTAGAAAAAAGTGATTAGAAAACACTTTGGTCGATTTCAACCTTAAAGATTTAAGGCAAAGTGACCCAAAAAACTGGAAGTGTGGTAATAGTCTTATTTTCTCTTTTAGATATTAAACATCGTCGAATTCCAATCTTATTCTTTGCAAACAAAATGGATCTTAGAGATGCAGTGACATCTGTAAAAGTGTCTCAGTTGCTGTGTTTAGAGAACATAAAAGATAAACCATGGCATATTTGGTAAAGTTTTATATTTACTTTTCATTTTATCTTCTTGAAAAATCTCTAAGCTTAGAGGTTTTGTTGTTTGTTTCTAACCTCATTTTCTAGGTAACTAAACATAGGAAGAAATAAACTAAGTAATTTTGTGACGTTGTAGATTTTCATGAATGTCTTACTTTAAAATCTTTCATATTGTTTGGGAGATAGAAAAATGTAAGTAACCATTATAGAATAACTTAAATAGCCTATGTATTCTTCCTGATTTCCTTCCACACATGGAATCGGCTCAGCACCATCTGTACTTTTGTCCTCCCTGTCTGAACCACTCACCAAAATAATTTTCCTGTCTTGCTGTTGTACTTCTTTCAGGAGACTGACTACCATATGATGTAGATGCAAGATATGTACAAAATATGTGTGTGTGTGTGTGTAGTCTATTTTTCTACACTAATACATTAGCTTGTTAGGAACTGGAATTTTTTCAGTGGTGTTCACTTCTGTAAATAGTGGTAACATAATAACTGGTACATAATAGATACACAATAAATATTTGTTAAAATGATTAAATAGAAATGGAAATATTTATTTTGTTTGGACAACTTATTCATTTTTTCACTAGGAAAAATAGTTTCTTACTAATGTTTTTAACTCCACTGTGCCTTTCTACTAAAATATTTCAACAAGGATAACCAGAGATCATATATGGAATATTATTCCCTACCACTACCTTATTGAGCTCCATTTTACCTACCTACCTCTCCCAGCCATAATATATCCCTCTTTTTTCAGAATTTTCCCCCTTTTTTAAAGAAGGCAAGTGTGGGGAAAGATTGGAAATCTGCTGTCTCTAGAAGGGCAACCAGAAGTGAAGCAAGGAAGTAGTAGAGCTCAGAGAATAATTTTCAGAGCTAAACTTGGCTGCTGAAAGCGTAATGGCATGGAGTAGAGCTCGAGAAAGCCCTGTATCTTCCCAGTACTCAAGGCTTCAAGCCAGGAGTGAAACAGTGCTTGTCTCCAATAGAGTATTTCTTACTTTGCAGTCAGAGGAAACCTCAGTATTCAAGGCTTCAAGCCTGGAGTGAAACAGTGCTTGTCTCCAATAGAGTATTTCTTACTTTGCAGTCAACAGAAACCTCAGGGTTTTATGTAATGGTTTTTGAGTTAGATTCTGAGGTGCTGTGATACTTTATTGGTAAGGAAACATAAGATAAACATTTTGAGATAGAACTTTAATATTTTGCTAAAATATACCTAAATTTATTGCCTTTCTACTTTAGTCTATTTAAAAAAATATTTATTTGAAAGGCAGAATTGCGAAGAGGGTGAGAGACAGAAAAAGAGATCTTCGTCCACTAGTTCACTCCCCAATGGCCACAATGGCCAGGGCTGGGCCACGCCGAAGGCCAGAGCCTGGAACTCCTTCCAAGTCTCCAACATGTGTGCTTTGGACCTTCTTCCGATGCTTTCCCAGGCTCATTAGCAGGGAGCAGAATCAGAAATGGAACAGCTGGAACCTGAACCTGTACTCACATGAATGAGATGCAGGTGTCACACGAGGCAGTTTAACCTGCTGTGTCACAATACTGGCCCCTGTAGACTAAGTTTTCATATTTTTGTTGTTGAAGTATTGTAACCACTTTGATAGAAAATATGACATTCAAAAACATGGATCTAAGTAGTAAAACATCCTCTTTCTACTTAAAATAATTAGCATTTTTAACAGATCTATTTATTCAAATGTGCCATCTCAGCATTTATCTATGAGAGAAAAATTAATATCCTGATGCTATAAGGATGTGTGAAATATATTTCAATATTTTCTGTAAGAACTATAAGATTGCCAAATATTTTTAAGAATCTGTAATTTTGACTACTTTTGATTCAATCCAGATATCTCTTCACTAATTCAAATTAGTATTATTTCATTTATTATATTTTTTCTTTTTGCAGTATTAAAAAACCTATAAAATTGAAATATGTCCTTTTCCCATTATAGAAATGAAAGTAAAGTTTAGTGATACAGAGATAAAATAGCCCCTGTCACATGCCTTAGTTACAGATAAACTTACCATGCAAAAAAAAAAAATCATGGAGAAATATAGACAGGAAAATTAAAGGAAAGTTTTTCTGGTTTATTTTTTACCATATCCTATACATATAGTCAACTCTGGTTTTAAGTATCTGATTGTGTTACTGTTCTTGTGTATTCTTTGACTCAGTCCCTAACATGATATATACATATTTACTTATTTACTATTTTGTGGGAGAGACAGATAATAAGTAAATAAATGTACTTATGTAATAAGTCAGTGGTCAGAATGACAAAAAATAAATAAGACAATAATAAAAACAGTAATAAGAGGTGTGCCCTCTGAGACCTAATTGAATCCAGGGAACATTAATGCAAAGGTTTGTGGGAATGGCAGTCCAGATAGAGAGGTCAGTGAGGAAAAAGCTCTTCTTAGATGAGCCTTGCTTGCTGTGCTCCAAGAACAGCAGAAGGTCCAGGCTGACTGGAACAGAGTGATCCAGGGGGAAATTATAGGCGATGAGGCAAATAGGTCTAACACACGGGGCATTGGAAGAGATGATGAAGACTGCATTTATTCTAGTAAAGGTCATATGGTTTATATGAAAAGTACAAGTCAGACATTTGGGACTTGTTAGGAACAGATGCAGGAATTTTGGTATAGTAGACATCTCCACTAGAGGAGAAGGATTTCTTCATTGAGTTACTTGTTTGAACTTTAGGTATATAAGAAAATCAATACCTTGATCTTTACTTAAGTATTTCAGTCGTGATGTTTTGCTATTGCTATAAAAATGAGTAATTTGCTTTGAATAATTGTTTTATCTCATACTTTTTTTCTGTCTTCATATCTTAAAATAATATAAGCCATATTCTTAGTCTAATAAGTAATTGCATGGAAGTAATTTTTCTTTAGATTAGAATCAGATTAATTTTTTAGGTATTTCACTGAATTTTAAAGTCATGCTTCAGCACAATAATGGAAACCTTAGTCAGAAAATCTACTTTCATATGTATAAATATGTATAAATATAAATTGCTATATAGTCATTGTATTTTGACACAGAATTAGTAGACCAATAATAGTATGTTAAGAGAAACTGTCAGTCTGTATCCCTTAAAACGATTATTTGATAATTTAAAAGTCTTGTATATTTTATTATTTTGGCTTACATAACTAAGTTATGAATATATAGAAATGTCATAAGAATATAAGTTTATTTTCTTAAGACTGAAAGGCCATGGAAGGGCCCTCTTCTTTTGTTTTATACATACTCAAATACACACCCCTCAAATTTATAGTTCTCACGATAATCATACTATTAGTCAATACTAATATTCCCCCATTTTACAGATGCCAAAACTAAAGACAAAAGAATTAAGTAACTCATCACATCTTGGCCTTTTGGCTAAGATCAAATGTAGTAACTCAGCCAGGTTCCTACAGCTAATAAATTTAAAGCTATAATTGAAATAGACTGAGTATTTTTTACATTCTACTATCTTACCAAAGCTATTATTAAGTGGTTTGTACCTTATAAATACCAAATTCCACTTAAAATAAAAAACTGCATCCCATAAATCTTTTACAACCTAAATCCAACATTTTTAATAAATAAATGCTGTTGAACTATTGGATCTGAACAAAACGTAACAATGGACTCTACAAAATTTTTCTCCACTGGGAAAATGAATCAAAGCGTATTTGTTATTAATGTCAATCTACGTGCAATTTTTCAAAAATTAGTAACCCTTAATGATACACTTTTGAAGATGTCTAAATAAACTGTGAATAATTCTCTCATGTCTTGCTCCTGAGCACTCACATTTTTATTTCCTATTTGTATTCAGTTTTGGTGCTTAATCAGTCTTGCCTTAGGTATGTATTCCTAGGATATAGTAATTTGCCACATGGCAAAACTTAGGTCTCTATTCCTGTGATTGAACGATATAATGAAATGGATACGTTTCTTGTGGATTTTATTACAGTGCTAGTGATGCCATAAAAGGAGAAGGATTGCAAGAAGGTGTAGACTGGCTTCAAGGTACATCACAAAGCACTGTGTATTCTCAGCCTTTGTTTCCTTTCCAGTCATATGACTTCCTTTTTCACATTTTATTTTTATTATATCATTGCCTCTTTTCCTCTTGTTTCCATTTATTTCTGCTATCAGAAAAAAGGGTACAGTAAGTATCCAAACTTTGCTGCATTTACTGCTAATATATTCCTCTAAAAAACTTGTTTAAATAAGATGTCTGCATCTTTGCAATCAACATGTATGAAAAATCTGGAAAATAGTTTCAATTTATGGCAACAGATTTCTGTCAGACTTAGTACCAAAGCACATTTGAAGTTTGGGACAAGGATTAGACTGTAGTATCCATGACTAAAAATAAGTCTGAAAGGCATGTATCTTTTAAGAATCACATTATACTTCATATAAAGCTCCATGGCATGCTTATACAACCTTTACCGTATTTAGTGTTGTAAATACTGGTAATCTGTTGATATTTTATGTATAATATTTACAGTTCTGTTTGTTATTTATCAAAATACTTATCCTAGGTTGATACAAGCTTACTATAAAAGGGAGTAAAATCAAGATAAATCATTTTTCTTAAGGTTACCTTATTTAATAGCCACCAGAATGACTTGAAACACACAAAGCAATAGATAGAAGTGAATGAACCCAAGTTCTATATAGGTCCTTATTGCAGAGTCTGGATGGCCAGATCAAAAATTTTCAATTGTGAGAACAACTGAAGACTGTTCTTATTTAGAATCTTCCTACCCTAACTTCTTTTTAAACTTTCTAATGCCTGATATGTGTATTTTTTTTTCCTTCTGCATGCTAGAAACAATAGGAGGGATATATCACAAATCCTGGTAGATCTAAGAGTAGCCCATACTTCAGAAGACATAGTATTTCTTTGGTTCAAAGTACTAAATATGTATTTCATAAATATTCGTTTTGTTTTTAGTAAAGTATGGTGTTTTTAGTTAACTGCACAGGCTATTATATTTTGATCTCTTTTATATATCGATACAGTCATATGACACTGCTAAACTGCATTCTAGACATATTTTACAATTAAGTGAAAATTGAAAATGTGTAGTGCATCTCAGCAGAAATGGTGGGATTTTTCTGTAAACTTGCCTACTTCTGTTCTTAGACTATGATAAAGAAATGGTCAGTTTTATAGGTTGGATTCCCACCAGAAGCAGATTGCAGGGTAACATTCCTGAGAAGATACCAGAAGCATAATTTCAGCCCTGATTTATTTTACAAGTGATTGCCATTGCTCACAATAAAGATAATAGCATAGATGGAAACCCTATTATCCACTCATCATAATAAACTAATTCAGACCACAGAACTTACTGAAAGCAGATTGATAGTCATCTGGATTTTAAATTGTAACTCTCCTTTTTTCCCCCCTCTTTGATTTTGTCTTTAGCAATTGGGCCACTAGGTGTCAGTAACAATCCAATATCAGAGTACACATAGCCAATTGTAGTCTTGCTACCTTTGTTTCTTTGACTTTTTGGATCCATTATTTATCTCTCAAATCTTTGTAAGGAGGACACATTATTAGAAATACTTTGTGTCCTTTTGTTGCCATGTCACTTTATGTACCCTTTACAACAGTCCTCTGCAAGGTAAGTGGTGGTATCCCTATGTTGTTATATAAGCTGCATGGAATAGCAGTAAAAAGAGCCTAAGCTTTTGAGTAAAGCATTTTTTCCCACTACTTGTTATTTAACCCCTTCACATGTTAGGAGACATACCTTACTGTTGTGTGAAGAGAATTTTTTTCTTCTGAAAAGTTTTTTAAATATCATAAATTATGTTGGATTAAGTTAGATAATACAGATTTTCAGTACTTTGCATAAAAAAGACTTAATACATTGTTACATTTACACTCTTACCTAACCACACTATTTAATAGAGCAGGAAACTAAGTACATAAATAATAAGTGTACCAGTTTGGTTTTATATAGGAGGTCCTTTGTTCAGATTTCCTGTATAGTAGTAAATAGTTTATAGTTTAATGTTCGCAACTGTTTCTAGATTTGAAGAGATAAGAACCTATTTTTCAAAATAAATAGCAGTAAATACAGGCAAGTAGTCTGTACCTAGAACTCTTTTTTTTTAAATTTTTTAATTTTTTAATTTTTTTGACAGGCAGAATGGACAGTGAGAGAGAGAGACAGAGAGAAGGGTCTTCCTTTTGCCATTGGTTCACCCTCCAATGGCTGCCGCGGCCAGCGCGTTGCGGCCAGCACATTGCACTGATCCGAAGCCAGGAGCCAGGTGCTTCTCCTGGTCTCCCATGTGGGTGCAGGGCCCAAGGACCTGGGCCATCCTCCACTGCACTCCCTGGCCATAGCAGAGAGCTGGTCTGGAAGAGGGGCAACCGGGACAGAATCCAGCGCCCGACCAGGACTAGAACCCGGTGTGCCGGCGCACTGTGGGCGGAGGATTAGCCTATAGAGCCACGGTTCCGGCTCCTAGAACTCTTGTTAGCCAAAGGCATTTATGTACATCTAACTATAAAAGATGTTCTGAATTTATATCTATTCATTTTGCTTCTAGAATTCGGAAACTTCCTAGCATACTTTAAAAAAAAGAAAAGAAAGCTTGTGGTTCTAATTGGACCAATTTAATCTATGTTAAGCTTAAGTTGGGAAGCTTTCTGGTGAAATATTAAATTACTTTTTTTAAAAAATTTACTTATTGATTTGAAAGATTTACAGAGAGAGACAGACAGACAGACAGAGTGGTCTTCCATCCACTGGTTTACTCAAGTGCACACAAAGGCCAGGGCTGAGCCAGCCAGAAGCCAGAAGCCAGGAGGTTCATCTGAATACCCCATATCATGGGCCCAGGCATGTTAGCCATCCTCTGCTGCCTTTCCCAGGCCATTGGGAGGAAGCTGGATTGGAAATGAAGCAGCCAAGGCATGAACTGGCGCCCATATGGGATGCCAGTGTTTCAGGCAGCAGCATTACCCACTATGCCATTACACCAGCCCCATTAAATGACATTTTTAATGGCATGATTCTGATATCTTTTGGAAAGATTCTCAATAATTGTGCATGTATAATGATCCAAAAAAAGAGCACCTGAATAAACTATGAAGCATTTTTTAAACCACTATAGAATTAGTTGAACCTATTGGACAACTGTCAGTTTTCTAGCTCTAAAGTTTCAAATAAGATTATTTTTCAAAAGAAATCTTCCCACAAACTAATGAAACATTCATTTTATCACTTTATCTGTATGGAAAAAGTTAATAATGCTCCAAGTTTTGTTAGTCAACTTTTATAAACTATACATATGGGTATTCCATTGAAAAATAGAAGATGGAACACACATACTTAGTTTTGTTAGTCAATTTTTATAAACTATACATATGGGTATTCCATTGAAAAAATATAACATTGAACATACATACTCAGTTGTAGTTCCTCCCCAGATCTCACTAACAATAAAGGAACTTTCTAAAAAGACATCCATTTACCTGGACAAAAAGCAGGGAATTAGTGCAAATGGCAAACAGATTTTGGAAGCTAGATATTTGATGGGTGCTAAATGACTTAACCTTGGAAAACTAAATTCTCTGCTGGCACTGGGAAAAGTTGGAATGTAGCCTAATTTACATTACAGATCCCCTCCAACTTTCAGAAATTAGTAGAAATTGAAAATAATAATGAAGATGGGGCTGAAAAAAGACATAGTTATACATCTTCCCTCACAAAAGAAGTTTGAAGATTTATTTTCTGAAGTCAAACAATGCATCGCTGAACTGGAACACACCAGACACAACTGTGTATTGTGGTACTGAAATGAGAGTGAGGAGTAATTGAAAGCTTTCATACTGAATATTGCAATCCTCCTCTACCTTCTACCTCTCCCAAAAAAACACTGACAGTAGGCAAGAGATAGCAAGAGTCACCTTTGTGAAATCACACCAGCCTGAGAGAAAAGAACTAAAGGTACTAATATTGGAATGGCTTAACCAGGCACAGTAGAATAAAGACCATATAGTTGACAAGCTTTCCACACAACCCCAAATTCCAATAAACTTTTTAGTGTGCATTTATACCTCTGACCTGGCGGCAAAGGATCACCAAGCATTTCAGAGTGAAAACATGAAAGATGGGGAATATAACAAATACATGTTATAGGAAGTAGAATTTATGTAGTGAGAACATTTTTAAAAACTTAGTTTTTTGGAAAACATTTCTTCAAAGAAATAAAATAAGGTGTTTCTTTTTTTAAAGATTCATTTATTTGAAAGAGTTACAGAGAGAAATAGAGACTGTGGTTCACTCCCCAGTAGGCCACAAAGCCAGAGCTGAGCCAATCAGGAGCCAGGACCTTCTTCTAGGTCTCCCACATGGGTGCTGGGGCCCAAGGATTTGAGCCATCATTCACTGCTTTTCCAGGCACATTAGCAGGGAGCTAGATCAGAAATGGAGCATCCAGGACTCAAACTGTGACCATATGGAATGACAACACTACACGCTGGGGCTTTAACCCACTGCGCTTCAGCGCCGGCCCCAAAAGTGTCACTTTCATGAATTAGACTAAGATACTACTTGAGGAGGAACAAAGAGTGGGAGCAAACTGTTGAAATCCTTACTTAATGTATACTAAGCTGATCTTCTGTATATTAAGATAATCGAAAATGAATCTTGATGTGAATGGAAGGGGAGAGGGAGTGGGAAAGGGGAGGGTTGTGGGTGGGAGGGACGGTATGGGGGGGAAGCCATAGTAATCCATTATTCGTACTTTGGAATCGTATATTCATTAAATAAAAGTTAAAAAAAAAATGAGATATTGGAAAATAAGAATAAAAAATGTTATTGGAAAATAAGAGTCGACATGGAAAACTCAATAAAAAAGAAGTAAAAAAGAGGCAGTCTTCCAAAAAGTACAGCAAAAATGCAAAAAGTAAAAAATTGTAAACAAAGACAATAAAGATTCATGTTCAGGAGACCCTAGCTCTAACTAATAGAATTTTCAGAAAGAACACAAACAGAGGACAGCAAATTATCAAACAATATTTTTCAGAAATGAATGATGAATTTTCAGTAGAAAAGCTTCTGGAGATAGCAAAGCAATGGGTAAAAATATTCCCACTCCAGTGCCAAAAATGATGGAAGATTCTACAGCCACCCTGAGAAAGTAAGCGGTTTCATATAAAACATAAGGAAACTTAAAAACATCAGCTTAATCAAAATAACAATGTATATGCCTTGGGATAAATGAGAAATGCGTGGAAACAACCAAGGAGAAAACAATGGAATTATACTACCAGGTAGCATCAATGTATTATATGAGTAGAATAGACATCTTTAGCTATATAAAGTCTCTCAGGAATTTGCTCTTTATGCCTTTTACTGTACTGGAAACTGAGAAGACTACTCCTGAAAAACAAGTGAATAGACCAGAAAGAAAAAAATAAGATATCATAAAATAGGAAAACCAGCACAAGAGAGTGGGGAAAGGAATCCTATGGATGTTAATGGAAATCTTAGAATGATAGTGAAAGGAGGGGCTGACTTTGTGCAGAGTTAAGGGTCTGCCTGGGATGCTAGCATTCCATATGAGCCCCAGTCTGACTCTTGGGTAGCTCCACTTCTAACCCAACTGCCTGCTAATGTGCCTGGGAAAACAGCAGAAGATGGTCCAGGTATTTTGGCCCTTACACCCACCTGGGAGATCCTAATGGATTTCCAGGCTCCTGACTTCAGCCTGTCTAAACTCTGGTCATTGTGGCCCCTTGGGGTGTGAACCAGCAGATGAAAGATTTCTCTCCCTCTTTCTGGTTCTCTGTTTCTTTCTCTCTACCTGTTGCTCTGTAACTCTGCCTTTCAAATAAAATAAATAAACCTTTTTAAAAAAAAAAATGATAGTTGAAGGAGATTTGTTCAAAGAACAGTTGGCAGGCATGGGAAACAATGACTTGGTCTAGATTGTTGAGTTTAATAATACTGTAAGGGACAGTTCAAGAAGATGAAATTGATGCATTGTTGATGTGCTTTGTAAGCATAAAAGTTTAAACTGTGGGAGTAGGGGATTCAATTAGTGTTAAGCATATAAACTGAACAGATGGGTTGCATTGGGGCAGGAAGACAATTATTAACTCCAGGGAAAACAAAAATGGAGCAGATAGTAAACCACCTGTATCATCACATGGTCATATTGATAATGACTACATAAGTTACTAAAGAGAATTGAGAGTATTACAACTATTTATGAGGGTTGCCCAAGAGCAGCGTGGATATGTGAGAGAGGTGATACCTCATGGTACATTGAAGGAACTGACATTTCAAGAAATAATAATAAAAACATATTTAGAGATACACAAATAATCACCTAGAGGGGAGTTGGAGGTTGTTGTCTTTGAAAATAGGGAAGGGAGATGAAGCAAGGGACTGCTGTTTCTCATACAGTCTTGTAGAACTTTTTATATGCATGCGCAACTTCAGTAAAAAATAAAAACTATATTATGAATTGTTCTTTAAAAAACATCATTTTAAAAATAGGTATGTAGATACAATTCCACCATGTTACATAGATGTCTCTTTGATTACTTTAAAAAGTAATTTCTGCCATGTAGAGACATATTTTTTGTTTGTTTTTTGTTACCAGATCAGATCCAGGCTGTGAAGACGTGAAATAGTAGTATTTGGAAACCTCAGAAATTCTGACTTCAAGGAATATTATAAGGCTAACTGAATACCTTAATTTTTTTTAAATGTGTGTGCATCCAAGAATGTTTTGTAATGTTCTACTTGCATTTATGGACTCTGAATGAGCTTTGTAAGAACATAAAACTTCAGGTATGCTAATGTGACCATTAATTATATGGAAACTAAATCTTCTCTCAAAAGGACTATAGAATTACCAACTTCTTGTTAAAGATGTATATTGTATTATAATTAGGATGTTTAAGAGTCAGAGTTATAAGCCATCTCAATATTTCATCATGATTTATGATATCTTATAGTACATTTTATCTTTGAATTTTCTTCAGAAATTTAGTTTGTGGCATAACTTTGCAATATGAATTGTACATACGAAAAAGATTTTAAATATTTATAAGGGACTTGGTAATTAATATATATTAAATTTTTACTGTATATCATCATCAATAAAACATAAAAATGAAGTATACCAACTAGTGTGCTTTGTTTATGCTGAAAAGAATAATATTTTGTTAAAATGGCATTTGGTGGTTTACTGTCAAGCACATATAAATGTTCTGAGACCAGATGAAGCTGAACTTGTTTTTTCAATGTATATTGAATATCTCTATATCTAGCAGACTTATCTTAGGCAATGATGATACAAAGTAGTTAAGACACTCCTTGTCTTCAGAGAACTTAAAATTTAATGAGGGATATTTGAGAATGTTTTCATATATAGTATCAAATTTTATTTCATTGGCTGAGTGAAAATGCTGCATTTTAAGATTAAGAAGTATAAAAATGAATTAATATTTTACTTCAGTAATTATTATTACTGACTTTTTTTTTTTGGACAGGCAGAGTGGAGAGTGAGAGAGAGAGACAGAAAGACTTTTTTTTTCTAAAATGCCTTCAATTCACTACTTTGTTAACATGAATTGTGACTCAACACATTGCATTTTTCCTGAGCATAAATTGCTACATAAATGTTCTTTAGAAGTTTAGACATAGACCCATAAATTGTGTTACTTCTCACAACTTTAAGACCATTTTAATTGCAAATTCTAAATAGAAGCTTTCACTTTAATCACTGAGAAGCAATTTTTAGAGCAGTGATGTCAATACTGGAAAACATTTCATATTAAAAAAAACTATAATTTACAATGTTACATTTTAAATATCCTTAGCTATGATAATGATAACAAAAGGCAAAAAATGTGAATAATAAAGATACATTATATATGGTAACTACACTGGTAGTGTATGCTTTATACAGATGTTGATAAAATAATTTTAAAACTACAGCTGAAGTTCTCTAATCCAGTTTCCCTAAGTCCAGAAGTATCAATAATTTGGCATTTGGCAAATTGAAAACTATCCATAACGTTCCAGTGATCTACCACCTTAGCTAGCTTGCCAGCCTCTCTTAAATTGTTTTGATGAGGTTGCAAACTGAGAATCTCATTAAGCTAAAATTGCCTCAGATATAGAAAGGACATGATGATGAAAACACTGAATGTGGTTTTTTACAGAGTTGATATGCTGTAACTATTTTAGGAGGATGGAGAAAGGGTTGATTGAGATTTCAAATCTTCATCTACTATAAGGTAATAATAGCAGGTATCACCATATAATCACAATATTGTGAACTAGGTATTACCACACATACAGAATTGTATATAATATAACCCTCACAATAACCTTATGGTTGGGTTCAGTTATTTCTGTTTTATGCATTAGAAACTGAGGCCTTACAAGGAGGTTATGTAATTTTCCTAAGGTCACAGAACTAGTAAGCAGTGGTTCTGGCATTCAGAACCAAGCTATTTTCTTTAAAGTGGATGATTGAAGGGATGGAAGCATTACAGATATTATAAATATAGATGGATCTGCCTGAATAATAACTAAAATAATTGAAAAAAGTCTCTCACTGGGGAGGGAGATCAGATGCCAATGATAGGGGGTAAGTCAGAGACCAAGGACTTTTTGTTTTATGGTGATTAATACTATTTAAATTTTGAACTTTGTGTAAATAACTGAAAAATCATTGCTAAAAGTTGAATATCACAAGCTACAGTAATTCATTCGTAAGCAGATATTTAGAAGTACTAACTTTTCCATTTGTTTACATGATATTTAAGATCTAATTTATAATCACTATCAGCCATTTCTACTCTATATTTTCATGTAAAGATGATATAGAGGCAAGTTTGGCAACAGTGCATTCACATTATGCCATATAAGTATGTATACATTGAGATTATTGCGTTTGTATTTAACATATAATTAAAGTATATCATTAAAGCTTAAGCAAGTTTTTTTTTAATGTTTAGAAATCACTGGGTTATGAAGTTTCATTCACTAAACTCTGTATTTAAATATAACACCTTGTAAAACATTGAAAACTTAACCTGTTACATTTTCTATTTAAATATTTGTATGTGGCCGTATCCAGCTTGTGCTGAATAAGGCACAAGAGCTAAGCTTTTTATAATGTTTGTTTATTTATCTTCATCAATTGGTGGAGAGAGAAAGATCTTCTATCCACAGATTCATTCCCCAGATGCCTGCAAGAGCCAACATCTAGGAACTCCATTCTCGTCTCCCAGGTATATGGCAGAGGTCCAAGCACTTGAGCCATCATCTGCTGTCTCCCAGAATTCATTAACTGGAAGCTGGATGGGAAGCAGAGCAGCCAGGATTTAAACCGACCCTCCTATATAGAATGCAGGGGTCCTAAGCAGTAGCTTAACCCACTACACCATCACAACACTTGCCCCATGAAAGTTGAGTTTTATGTATTTGTTTTTCACTCATAGATTGTCTATTAAGTATTATAAAACTGTCTTCTGATTGAGATATTTCTTTCTCTGAAACTTTTGACATATTATTAATTCCGTAAATACAAGATTACTTCAGACAGTTCATGGAGAAATGGAATTAAAACATAAGTTTTATTTTGTTTCAGGAAATTTTGAAATCCACGCATACTTTTTTCATCATATGAATTTTCCAAGAGTAATTTTCTTAATTTGTGTTTTTTAATTTCAGTGACAGAGAGAAACAGAACTCTCATCTGTTGGTTCACTCCCAGATGCCCATACTGGCCAGGGCTGGGTCAGGCTGAAGCCACAAGCCAGGGTCGCAGTCCAGGTCTCCTGTGTGGGCGGTAGCCATTCAACCACTGGAGCCATTACCTGCTGCCTCCCAGGGAGTGCCCTAGAAGGAAGGTGGAATTGGGAGTGGAGGATGCATTTGAAGCCAGTCACTCTGACATGGGGCACAGGCATCCCAACCAGTGTCCTAAGTGCTAAGCCTAATGCCCACCCCTATGTGAACTTTTTGAAGACATTTCAAATGCATGGATTTCAAACTTTTTAATACCAAAATTATATTTTAATTCCATTTTTGATGATTTTTTAAAGTAATCTTATATATTCAGTTACTCTAAAGACCAGTTTAGTTTTCTTAGACGGTTAAGGCTGCTATTTATTAGGTAGCTTACAACCAAAATGGCACCAGCACTGTGGTGTAGTAGGTTAGGCTTCTTCCTCTGGTGCCAGCATCTCATATAGGTACAGGTTTGTGTCCCAGCTGCTCCTCTTCTGATCCAGCTCCCCGCTAACGTGCCTAGAAAGCAGTGGAAGATGGTCCAGGTGCTCAGGCCCCTGCTGCACCCACATGAGAGACCAGGAGAAGGCTCCTGGCTTCTGTCTTCAGATTGGCCCAGCTGCAGCCATTGTGGCATCTGGGGAGTAAACCAGCCAATGGAAGACCTCTCTCTCTGTCTCTGCCTCTCAAGTAAATAGGTAAATATTTTTTTAAAAAAATGTATTTCTCACAGTTCTGGTATCTAGAAGCCTGAGATCAGGGTGCCAACATAGTAGGGTTGTGATGAGAGCCAACTTTCAAGTGGCAGACTGCCTTCTGGAATCTCACATGGCAGAAAGCAGGTGCAAGAAGAACTCTTGGGAGTCCCTTTTATAAAGGCATTGATCCTGTTATATCCTCACAGGGCTCCAACTTTATGACTTTATTACCTCCAAAAGACCTCACCTTCTAATATCATTACACTAGCAGTTAGGATTTCAATATGTGAATTTTGAGAGAACATAAATGGTCAGTACATTGCAATACTTAAGGCAAATTTGTCTTGTAGCTGGTACAGTTAGAAACCATCACATGTTAGCTATGTAATTGTTTTCTGCTAATTATTCCCTTTATTAGTTTAAACAATAAATATTAGAAGCTTATCTAAATGAATAGAAGTGTGTACTTATGTGACTGGAGAGAAATACTGTATCATTGAGAAATGGTTATTGCGTTCAGTTGAATGTTTCAGGTACGTTGGTTCTTTTTTTTTCTTACACTGGAGTGAATCTTTCTCAGTACGGTTGCCTCTGTTCAGATTTGTAAGGGACTACTTCAGAACCATTACTGAATGTTCCTCTGTGCACTCAATTTCAATGCTACGGTGTTAAATGTGTCTTCTGGCAATTTAGAATAAATCAGGAAAGATACATCTTTCTTCAAATTTCAAGTCGTAGAATAATACTAGAAGTCATCCAGTAATAATTGGTGTTTTGTAAATAAAATTTGGCTAGTAGTGACAATAATAAACACTTTTATAATTTTTACTGTGTGCCCATACTTTGAAAGCACTCTACATGCATTCAATAATTTAATCATCATAACCCTAGGAAGTAAATGCTTTTATTGTCTGTTATGAATGAAGGGTCAGAAACTACTAAAAAACTTTTTGTACAACCCTTGAGCTAATAGTGATTTTGCATTTTCAAATGGTTGTTAGTAAAAAAAAAAAAAAAAAAGCAACAGAAAAACCATATGTGGCCCATAAAGCATAAAATATTTACTTTCAGGGCCTTTTACGTAAAATGTTTGTCAGCGCCTGTTATAGATGATGTAAGTGAGGCAAAAGAGGTTAAGTAACTTGCCTAAGGTTATAATGCAAATAAATGGAATAACTCAGATTTTGAGTCTAGAAGATCTGGGTCCAGACAATATTCTTAACCTCTACATAACTTTTCAATAAAACTGAAGATTTTTATAAATTGAAATAGGACAATTTGAAAGTACTTATTTCTTAAATAATTATATTAAATATGAAAATAGAGGCAAATGGCTGAAAATTAATGCTCTTTGAATTCTTTTAATTTTTTTCCAAGACAGATTGTTAAGTATAAATTTTCTGAAGTCTTTTTCCTTCCTCTTCTTCATACATGTGGCAAGAGAAGGGGGAGATTCTGAAGCATCAGACATGTTAAGTTTTTAAAATATAACCAAACATCCAGATTGTGTCCAAGGATCTGGTGTGGACTTCCTGATTTTCCCATGGGTTTTTACCAATATTTTGAGAAAATGATTGATTAGTATTGATAGTCTTGAAATGCATAATACAATATAGAAATATAAGTCTATTTAATTTGTGGATTTTTAAGGTCTGTGACTACAAGTAACAACTATAGCTAAGAATGTTTTCTTTTTTTTTATTTGACAGGTAGAGTTATAGACAGTGAGAGAGAGAGAGACAGAAAGGTCTTCCTTCCGTTGGTTCACTCCCCAAATGGCCGCTATGGCCGGTGCTGTGCCGATCTGAAGCCAGGAGCCAGGTGCTTCTTCCTAGTCTCCCTTTCGTATGCAGGGGCCCAAGCAAGTGGAGGGGCCAACCTCTACTACCTTCCCCGGCCACAGCAGAGAGCTGGACTGGAAGAGGAGCAGCTGGGACTAGAACCAGCACCCATATGGGATGCCGGCGCCGCAGGCGGAGGATTTACCAAGTGAACCACAGCACCGGCTCCAGAATGTTTTCTTAATTACAGACATGGTTGTGTCTTTTGGTTATGCTTTTGTTTTGTCGGCCCACTGCTTGGCCCCAGACAGGAGTGCATTCACAGGAAGTATGTAGCAAAGGGGAGGAGGTTCATAAATCTCCATTTTCTTGCTGGAAGATCAAAAAGGGTAGCCTCCGAACTAAGAAGTACTGGTGAGATTGGGAGGAGGAGATTGGGAAATCAACCCCATAAAGTTGTTTTATGAACTCCTAAGCTTACCCTTCAACAAGAGTCTCAAACTGACTGAAAACTGAACTACAGGATAGATTATGACTCAAGTCCAAAGATTGGCTACTGGGTGGTACAAATGTGGGATAGATCTAAGTAAAAATGCAAAGTTTTGAAAACAACTTGCCATTGGAACTACAACCTCCGTAAGACCAGATAGAAGCTTTAGCCTGGATCCAAACAGGTTGATTTCTCACTAAAATCCTCTCTTTACAATTAAAACAGGACTCAACTTTCATTATATTCCAAATATGCGAGATACAAACCCAAAATTAATAAATACACAGAAACCAGAAAGGAAAAGGAAGGAAGACTTACTAATGGAAAGAGAAAAGGCAACCATGCCAATGCTGAGGTAACACAGATCTTGGAGTTACTGGACAAAGACTTAAAAACTGCTATTACAAAAATACTCTAAGAGTAAACACTGAAGGACAGGCATTGTGGTCTAGTAGGTTACA
Organism: Oryctolagus cuniculus; assembly: GCF_964237555.1. Lineage (NCBI taxonomy): Eukaryota > Metazoa > Chordata > Mammalia > Lagomorpha > Leporidae > Oryctolagus > Oryctolagus cuniculus. Next base: position 52,356,356 of record NC_091435.1, read on the forward strand.
ATGCTGCTTGAGATGTCTGTATCCCTTATCAAAGTGCCAGTTGAGTCCTGGCTACTACTGCTTCAGATCCCGCTCCCTGCTAATGTGCCTGGGAAATGGTAGATGATGGCTCAAGTATTTGATGGAATTCCTAGCTCCTGTCTTTGGTCTGGCCCAGCCCTAGCTGTTGTTGCCCTTTGGGGAGTGAACCAGCAGATGGAAGATATTTCTCTTTCTCTATTCTTGCTCTCCCTCACTCTCTCACTCTCACTCTTACTCTTTCTCTCTCATACACACACACGTCTCTCTCTCTCTCTCTTTTCCCTTCTTCCCCCACCTTCACCACTTTACCTTTCAAAAATTTTTTTTAATGAACACTCAATCTCAGCATAGAATTAGAAGATACAACAAAGAAGTGAATGAAAAATTTAGAACTGAAAAAAAAAAGCTGGAGTAAAGTTTCACTGAATGGATTCAATAGAAACACAGAAATAGCAGATGAAAGACTCCAGGAAATTTGAGAACAGATTCATGGAAATCATTAATCTGAATAACGGGACAACAAGATAGAATAACATAATGAACCATGAGACATTAAAAACTTGATGTAATCAGAGAGCCAGAAGACAGCAGAAAAAGTACAATTTTTAAAAAGTATTTGAGGGGCCTGTGCTGTGCTGCAGAGGTAAAGTTACCACCTGCGGAGCCGGCATCCCATATGGGCACTGGGTCAAGTCCCAGTTGCTCCACTTCCAATCCAGCTTCCTGCTAACACAACTGGGAAAGCAGCGGAAGATGACCCAAGTACTTGGGCCTCTGTACCCGCATGGGAGACCTGGAAGAAGCATCTGGATGCTAGTTTCAGATCAACCCAGCTCCTGCTGTTGTAGCCCTTTAGGAAGTACACTAGCAGATGGAAGATCTCTCTGTCTCTATAACTCTGCCTTTCAAAAAAAAAAAAAAAGTAAAAAAGTATTTGAAGTAATAATGGCTAAAAGGTTTCAAATTTGGTGAAGGGCATAGCTTACAGCTTTCAGAAGGTAGAAGCAGCCAGAGAAAATGACACATTACTTATACAAAAACAATGGGATGGACATTTGACACAGTGATAAAGAAGCTGCTTGTGACGCCCGTACTCTATCAGAGTGCCTGGCTCACGTACCTGCTCCACTTCCGATCCAGCTTCCTGCTAATGCACTCCCTGGGAAGCAAGAGATTAAGTAACTTGCAGTTGATGGCTCAAGTAATTGAATCCCTGCCACCCACATGAGAGAAGCAGATTGAGTTCCTAGCTCCTGGCTTCAGTTTTGACTACCTCCAGCTTTTGCAAGCATTTGAGGAGCAAATGGAAGATATCTCTGCCTTTCAAAAATGAAAGCAAGTAAAAGTTTAATTAAAAAAACAATTCAAGTAACTTGATTTATCATCAGAAATCCTTGAGATCAGGAGGAAATGGTATACCATTTTTAAGGTGCTTAAAAAAGTTCAGAATTCAATAGCCAGAAAAAATATCCTTCAGGATAATTGTGAAATGACACCCTCAGAACAAGAAAATCAAGACTATTTATTGGCACCAAGCCTGTTCCAAAACAGTTTCTAAAGGAAGTTCTTCAAACAGAAGGGAAATGATTCCAGAAGGAAACTTAAAGAACATCGTATTCTGAAAAAATGTTTCACAGTTAAAAACATTATGATAGGGTTTCAGTGTATGTAAACATAACATATACAACAACCACAAAATAAAGGGAGAGAATACAGGGTCACATATGGTGCTTTCTGTACTTCAAAATACATTTTTTGTAAGTAGACTGAAATATATGTTTACTGTAATATCTAAAGCCACTAAACATTACAAAGAGGGGCAGGCATTGGGAAACAGTGTATTAAGCCATCACCTGAGATGCCTGCATCCCAAATCAGAGTACAGTGGTTTGAGTGTTGGATACTCCACTTCCAGTCCAGCTTCCTGCTAATGTGCTTGCAAGGCAGCAGAAATTGGCCCAAGTGCTTGGGTTCCTGCCATTCACACAGAAGACCCTAATGGAGTTCCTGGCCCAGTTGTGGCACAGCCCTGGCTGTTGGCAGCATTTAAGGAGTAAACCATGGATTGAAAATCTCTCTCTCTCTCTCTCTCTCTCTCTCTCTCTCCCCCCACCTCATCTGTGTCTGTGTCAGTCTGCCTTTCAAATAAATAAACTTTTTTAATTACATAAAAAACCAAAATGGAACAATAAAATATGTTCAAATGGTTCAATGAAGGCAGAAAAAGAGAAGCATAGTAATGAAAAATGGAGGGAACAAACAGAAAACATACAAATAAATGATAGACCTCATTCCAAACATGTAAAGAATAATATGGATATAAAAAAAAAGGCATACAACACCTTGAAGGGGATTTAACTGGCTAACCTGGCATAGTTTGAACATTAAGTAAATGAGGATAGTAATGGCTAATCATTGAATTAAATAAATATTTTGTGCATACAAATATATGCAGAAATGAGGAGATAACATCTATATATATGGAAATAGAATACCTATAAATAATTGTAGAAAAAGTGATAGGCCAGCGCTGAGGCTCACTAGGCTAATCCTCTGCCTGCAGCGCCGGCACACCGGGTTCTAGTCCCGGTCGGGGCGCCGGATTCTGTCCCAGTTGCCCCTCTTCCAGGCCAGCTCTCTGCTGTGGCCTGGGAGTGCAGTGGAGGATAGCCCAGGTTCTTGGGCCTGCACCTGCATGGGAGATCAGGAGAAGTACCTGGCTCCTGGCTTTGGATCAGCGTGGTGCACCGGCCGCAGCGGCCACTGGGGAAAAGGAAGAAAAAAAAAAAAACAACGGAAAAGGAAGACCTTTCTTTCTGTTTCTCTTTATCACTGTCCACTCTGCCTGAAAAAAAAAGAAAAGAAAAAGTGATAGAATAAAAAAAAAACACCATTTCATAACCATTATATTAAATTCTGTCTAAACAATCAGTGATTGCTAAAAATAATGATAGAATGTTGTCAAGAAATGGGATGTTTACATAACTTCAAAATACTTTTCCACAAAATATTTATTAACAAAAAGGAATAAAAGGAACTTTACACTGCAGAAAACTTCCAGATGCTGGTTCAATTAATCAAGTGTTCCAAATTAACGCTATGAGACAAGTCAGAATCATGTGCTGACACATTGTGAAGAACATACGGCATTACTTTTGTGACTTTTTGCCAAAAATGCATAGCATGAAGCTAGCCATAGGAAATAATTCAGACAATTTTCAAAACTTGAATGGAGTCTAAGGATAAGAAGGTAGGATATCCCTATATTAATTTCTTGATTTTGAGAGTTGTGTTGCTTATTTAGGATTTTAGGAGAATGCTCTTTTCCAGAGTTATCTATCAGGCTGATGCTGTGGCAGTAGGTTAAGCCTCTGCCTGTAGTGCTGGCATCCCATATGGGTGCCAGTTCCATGACCCAGCTGCTCCTTTTCTGATCAAGCTCTGCTTATGGCCTGGGAAGGCAGTGAAAGATGGTCCAAATGCTTGGCTCCCTGCACCCACATAGGAGACCAGGAAGAAGCTCCTGGCTTCAGATCTGCCCAACTCCAGCCATTGTGGCCATTTGGGGAGTGAACCAGCAGATAGAAGACCTCTCTCTCTCTCTCTCTCTCTCTCTCTGTGTGTGTGTGTGTGTGTCTGTAACTCTGCCTCTCAAATAAATAAATAAAAAGTTACTCATCAAAGTATTAATGTATGATGGGACATCATTTTGTGCTTTCAAGTGATTCAGGGAATAAAAGAGACCATTTATTCTATTGTGATTTTCAATTCATTTGAAATTATTTCAAAATAAAAATTCTTAGAAAAATAATTTTATGTGAAACTAATAAAAAGTAAATAGCATTTTACATATTGCAGAACTAGAATATAATACAGTAATTTATTTGCAAAACTCTCATAAAAACTCTCATAAAAATCAACTGCCTGAACATGTTGATAATTACACTCAATGTGGAAAATGTTAATGAATTTTATTATATGAAATACACAATTTTTGAAATTAATAGATATGAACAAATACAGTGTTGCTGCCAAATTTTAGGAAAAAGTGCTGTAACCACTAATCATAAAGATGGACCAGGTGCCTTTCTGGGTTTCACAATAGTAGTAGTATCAACCTGACAACTTTGAGGTTGAATTCCAGGAATTAACTGGGAGAAAGGCATGCCAAACAGCTGTCAAAAATGTTTAATTCTTGTATGTACTTGATTTTAGTCCTAAATTAGACATTTGGTCAGTAGTAAGACTTCTCTAGCCTGATTTACAGGACTAACCTGTCAAAGGTGATAATTGGCTACCGTAAACTTGAATTATGTAGGTCACGTTGGGATCAGTGCAGTTTTCCCACCTGCATATTTCTCATACCTTATCATTGTCATTTACTTTTTAATTATGCAATTATTTTTAAGAAGGTCAAGAGATTGTAGCAGAGTTCAGTTAAAGGTAGTTTCATGCTAACATACCAAAGCCCTTGTGTGTCTTTATGTTACATATAGTATTCAATGATTCACAGTGTAGTAGCACTCATTTATTGCCGTATTTCCTTACTGCATCAGACAGTAAGCAAATACTAGTCACGTTTCTATTGTTGGCCTAGTATTGTATACACTACTAATTAGTCCTCTGTGTGTGTGTGTGTGTGTGTATGTGTTTCTGTAGTCCTTATTTTATTTAATAATGATTCCAAAGCACAAGAGTAGTGATTCAAAGAAGGTACCGGGGCATAAAACATGGAAGCACAAATTATATCCAGCATTATGTAGCAATCCTGCAGTGTATATAGTACAAAAACAGTACACATAGTATTCTTTTTTTTAAAGTTCTTTTTTTTTCTTTTTCCTTTTTTTGTTTGTTATATAGTTTTTTTTTTATTTAATAAATGTGAATTTACAAAGTGCAACTTTTGTATTGTTGTGGCTTCCCCCCCCCCAGCCTCCCTCCCTCCCGTGGCCCTCCCCTCTCCCACTCCCTCTCCCATCCCACCCTTCATCGAGTTTCATTTTCAATTACCTTCATATACTGAAGATCAACTTAGTATATACTAAGCAAGGATTTCAACAGACTGCACTCACACAACCGCACAAGGTATAGGGTATTGTTTGACTAGTAGTGTTGTTTTTAAGTTTCATAGTAGAACACGTTAAGGACAGAGATCCTACATGGGGAGCATGTACCCAGTGACTCCCGTTGTTGATTTAACAATTGGCACTCTTATTTATGACGTCAGCAATCACCCGAGACTCTTGCTATGAGCTGTCTAGGCTATGGAAGCCTCTTGAGTTCACCGACTCTGAACTTGTTTAGTCAAGGCCGTATCACAGTGGAGGTTCCTTCCTCCCTTCAGAGAAAGGCGCTTCTCTCCTTGATGGCCTATTCCTTCTGCTGGGGTCTTGTTCACCAGGATCTTTCATTTAGATTGTTTTTTTGCCACCGTGTCATGGCTTTCCGTGCCTGTGAGACTCCCATGGACCTTTTAGCCAGATCCGAATGTCCCAAGGGTTGATTCTGAGGCAGGAGTGCTGCTGTTCTATGAGTCTGCTGTGTGTCCTGTTTCCCCCGCAGGATCATTCTCTCCCTTTTACTAATTGGTCCTTGATACTGCTTTTTGACTGATGTGATATGCCCGATATAAATCTGTTTCAATTGGTGTTTTAACTGGGTTCTTCTTGCAGGACTTTCTAAGCTTCTAATTCATGCTTCTAATTCATCTCATACAGTTAGACACTCTCTCCTCCGCTACCCCATGTGCTGGAGCTTATTTCCCACTCTGCATATTTCTCAACACTGGCTTGTATCTTTCTAACTGTTGCTGAGTTGTATATTTCATTCTCTGAGATTTAAGCTTCTTGAGGGTAAATAACAGTGCTTATTCCAATCAGGAAACACAAGGCCTGGAAGTATTGAATACCTGAAAGGGTAGATGGCTATAAAATAACCTTATAAGGCATGATGTTAGTTTTGTTGTCATTGTTTTGTTTTTAATATATACCCCTCCCATGAACTTTCCTAATCAAGTTTTACATGGCTGATACTAGAGAAATGAATACTAGATCCATGATCTTTAGATTCTAAATAGATTTTTATTTCATAAGCTTTGTTTTATTTTTCAGAAACATGGAATGAATGATTGGTCGGTGAGTATGCAGTTTTTAAAAATTTATATTTTAGTTCTCTATGCTCCTGAACTAAGGAACAGTTGTGTCAGTAGCTGTATGTTAAATTTTCTTTAAAGCTGCATACATTGTGTTCTAAAATTGATTGTATTTTGCTTAAAATATGGAGACCAAAGGTACTATAGAATATTCTTAATTAGTGGAAGCTCTAAATAGAAAAAAAGGCAGAATCTAAAGAAGTTCATTTCTGTTCCCCTCAGGCTGCATGTAGCTGGTGCTTTTATAGGCATGGCTTGCATACTGTGATGTGGTAAGCACCATCATTTGATGATGTTCACGACTGATCCTTTGAAATGCAGTTGCTGTTCAACCAGATGCAAGTGGACTCATCATTCTAATTTTTTGAGTTGTTTAAAATTAATGCCAGCTGTAAGGTTTATAAAGCCAGTTTATTCAATTGTCTTTTAAATTTGATAACTCAAAGCAGTGGTTCAATACGGTTACTTATATGAGAAGTAAACCAAATGACTCATAGAGAAACTGACTATCCCTAAGTGCTTATTTGAGAAGCTGGAAGAAAAAAAGGTAAAACTGAACATGGAAATGAATTAAACCTTTAAATTTTTTTATATGGAATACATTGTGAAGATTATTTTTATCTTGATATTTGAATCAAAATACTTGTATGGAAACATTTAGGGAAGGATTTCTTCTGTTTATTGTCTTGCTAAACAAAATGCTTCTGAAGTATAATCAAATCCCATCATAACAGGGACTTGGATGGGAATTACTGTCCTCAGTTAAGAACTTCATAGCCTGTCCAGTAATTTTCAGAGTGAGAAATAACTGTGAAAATATGTATTGGTACATTCAATAATACTTATTACATCTTTTCATCGAGGCAATAGCACACACATATAGAACATTGCAGTATCCCCTGCCTCGTGCATGAAGTGTAACAATATAAAGTCATTTCCAGAGAGCATAGTAAGAGGGAAGCCTAAGAGTACAGCCTAATTTCTTGTCTTCTGTTTCATCTCTCTTCACAGGGAACTTCTTTTTCACTTTACCAGTGAAGAGTTGAGTGAGGAGGTGAGGAAGGAATTCAGTTGATAGAAGAGATTGATGAAAATGTTTGATGTCTTTCATTTTTGCAAAACCAGTTAAATTATAGTTGATGAATTTTTACAGATATTTCAAAATCAAAGTGGGGTCATTGCCACATTTCTTAAAAAAATCAAAACTTTTCTCCTCTACAGGAACACTTAGTTTTGGATTTTTGTTACTAAAGTTAGCAATATTTTGAAATGAAATTTTCTGAAAGTTTCTTAGTGAAATCATTGGAGAATGGAGTATGCTATATTTTCATAGATAATTATGTCAAGTTTGTATTCAGTACTATATACATCGCTTCACCATTCTCAGTTACAACAGAAGTAAGTAGATTTCTATTCTAGTCCATGCAGAGAAAACTCATGTGAGGGAAATAATGTTAATCTCAATTTTAGATTAGGTAAAATCCCCATGTGAAAACTGCGGTTCATTTTATGTGACAACATGTAGCATTTCCAGCTGCTTTCTCTCCCTAATCAAAACATTTGCTCACAATAGCAGCTGTCTCTATGCTTTGTTTTTAAACCATTTGCAACAAATCAAAATGGGAACAAAGTGTCCATCGTAAGAGAGCTCAGGCTTCTGGGACATGTACAAGCATGTTATAAAACCTCAAAATAAGAAAAAAAGGAAGTCAGTTCACTACCCAATTTTAATTTATTTCATTTCATGGGAACCTAACATATTTACACTAACACTAATATCACTAATATAGTGCAGTCCAGAAGTGTATAAATAATTGTTGTTTACAGAATAGATGTATTAAAATTGCATATCACAGGGGCCAGTGTTGTGGCATAGTTAGTAAAGCTGAGCCTATTTGGGTGCTGGTTTGTATCGCTGCTGTTCCACTTCCAATCCAGCTCCCTGTTTATTGCTTGAGAAAAGCAGTGGAAGATGACCCAAGTGTTTGGGCCCCTACCCAGGTGGGAGACCAGGATGAAGCTCCTGGCTCCTGGCTTGGCCTGACCCAGACCTGACCCAGACCTGGCCATTGTGCCATTGCGCCGTCAGTGGAGTGAACAAGTGGAGGGAAGATCTCTCTGTCTCTGTCTCTTTCTCCTTGTGTGTGTGTGTGTGTGTCCTCTCTGTAACTCTTTCAAATAAATCTTTTAAAAAACAAAATTGCATATCAGAAATGCATAATACAGTGCATGCCTCATACACCAGGTAAGTAAGTATTTTGGGAAAAGAGAATGTACGGGCAGAGTTTCTTATCTAATATCTAATCTGACCCATTATGTATGTCACAGTTATAAAACTGCATTAATAAAAGTCAATATCCTAATATACCTTTCTGTTTTCAATAGCATTCAACTCAGACAAAAAACACACCAAACAATTGGTGTGACACCTATTTGGGAATAAATTTTATGATCTATGTTCCCCAAAGACATTTTCCTTCCATTTATATACTTTTAAAGTACAATGTTTCAGTATTAGCATAATTTACACTGTTTGAAAACTATATATTTAATTTTTAATGTTAATGTTATATGTTTTTTTCAAGGGTTCATTGCTCTTCCTTTGATAACATCAAAAGAAGAAAAGAGCAAATATAATTTAAGTCTGACACATATTATTTAATTTAAGCATTAAAGGATGTGTGTTTGAAAGATCTCAGTCTCCACATGATCAGCAAATAAAAATCAAACAATACCATAAAACATCATGCACCCCATAGCAGTCTGAATAACCAATTACTTAAACATGTCACCATCTGCTCTCATTGAAACAGCAAGACTGAGGCACTTCTCTGTGTTACAAACCGTGACAATCAGAATGTAACAGAATAAGAAATGCTCCTCTCATTCCCCTCTCTCTTATTTGCTGTGGTGAATCTTGAGTATACAAATGAAGGGAAGGGGAGGATGTTCCCTTTCCCCATCTCCTAATTGCACTCTTAGATCCAGTAATAGCTTTTTGATGCCCTGGGCAGCATGACATTGCCTCATTTGGCCAGGCACAGCTATTATTCTAGGAGGCAGCTAGCGAAGTGCCCCAATCCATCTGCTTGCTTTTTCATGGGCTGGTGCTTTCGTTGATGTTGACAGCTGTCTTCATATTCCTGGGCCACCTGCCACTCAGGCAATACTGAGTGACAATATACACAGAAGTTTATCCCTCCGGTAGAGTTTTCAGAACAAAAAGCTTAGCATTTCCAAACTACTTTTGCATCTCAGTTCCAATGCTGCAAGAAATTGCACTTTGTCTAGTCTCGTACTTCAGAGGAGTATCGTACTTATGCTTTGGGAACAGCAGGTCAGTAACACTGTGATGAACTTCAGGTTTTTTCACGAATCATATAAACTAGTGAAGTATAGTCTTTTTGTAGAAGTCAAGTGGTCACAGGAAGTGGAGGGGAGCATAGACAGTTAGTTCTTCTAGTGAGCATTCCAGGAGTCCCCTAAGCTGGGGATCCATCCTGTATTTGCCCATAGCAATACTTCCTAACTTGCCCTCTTTGCTCATGTGTTTCCTCATCACACACATTCACTGAAGGAAAGCACTTGTCCTTATCCATCCCTGTTTCTAAGAATGAGCAGGTATGTGACACATAGCAAGCACTCACAAATACATCCAAGTTTTGTGAGATCTGAAATTTCTGCTGTTTAGGAGGTTTTTTTTTTTTTTTAAAGAAAAGCAGTTTAAGAAAAGTTAGATACAAAAATGAATACTGATTTGGAATGCAATACATTAGTTGTCACCAATTGTAATGTTAGTGAAATGTAGTCTTCAGCATATGAAATACTATCACATAGTATGCCACCAAAAGTATGAGAAAGGGGTATCATTGTAGAGGTATACCAGAAAGTTAGAAAAATACATTGCTTTTATAGGCTTTACCTTTTCCTGTAACCTGATTCCATCATTACTCATTTGTACACATGCATCATTATCATACTGTACCCCACAAATAATCCAATTTATATATATATATATATATAAGATTTTGCTTATTTAAAAGTCAGAGCTACACAGAGAGAAGGAGAGGCAGAGAGAGAGAGAGGTTTTCCATCCACTGGTTCACTCTCCAGTTGGCTGCAATGGCTGGAGCTGTGCTGATCCAAAGCCAGGAGCCAGGAGTTTCTTTCAGGTCTCCCACACAGGTGCAGGGGCCCAAGGACTTGGGCCATCTTCTACTACCTTCCCAGGCCATAGCAAAAAGCTGGATAAGATGTGGAGCAGCCGAGACACGAACCAACACCCATATGGATGCCAGCACTGCAGGTGGCAGCTTTTACCCGCTATGCCACAGCACCGGTCCCTCAATTAATATATTTCAATTAAAAATATATGTACTGCATTATTGAACATATGAGAGAACTTAACATCAGTTAGAAGTAATTTTTCCTCTTGACTTGGTCTTTTTGTGCCTGGAATAATCTTCCATGTGACACCTGCCTCTGCTTTACATTTCAAATCTTGTTTCCCTTCTACAGCCCACATATTTTTAGTGCTGGGCCACAGGATGAATGTTCATGTCATTTTCTTAAAGATATATTTATTTGAAAGTCAGAGTTACACACAGAGAGAAGGAGAGGCAAAGAGAGAGAGAGAGAGAGAGAGAGAGAGAGAGAGAGGTCTTCCATCCGCTGGTTCACTTCCCAATTGGCTACAATGGCCAGAGATGTGCTGATCTGAAGCCAGGAGCCAGGAGCTTCCTCCAGGTCTCCTACATGGGTGCAGGGACCCACGGCCTTGGGCCATCTTCTACTGCTTTCCAAGGCCATAGCAAAGAGCTAGATTGAAAATAGAGCAGCCGGGTCTTGAACCGGCACCCATATGGGATGCCGGCACCATAGGCAGTGGCTTTATCCACTACGCCACAGCGCCGGCCTCAATGTTCATGTCTTGATAGAACCAATGACCCTTCATTTTGGTTCTAATGCTTGGTGAGTTACACAATGGACACATTGAAATTTAACCAACTTGACTATATTTTGGGGAGGCCAAGAGCCAACTAAATATACCCCCACTGAATCCAAATTAACTGTATTCTCAGCTTAAATACCCCAACATATTCCAACATTCTCAAAATAACTCTGACACCACCTAAGTCTTGGAGGAGTCTGATGGAGGGAAAATCCAAAGGCAAAGAAGATATCATGGTCTCAGTCAACATAATCAAGTTAAAATATTTACTTTGGTAAATTTTATAAAGACAGCTGACCATGTGACCACATTGCTCAGCTGTCTTTGGAAGAGATGGTGCCAGGGAGGTACCCTGAAACCTGAGCTACATCAGCTTCACAACAAATGTGCTTCTGTGGATGCATGCACTAAGTATCCAGGGGATAGCTGAATGAATGAATGAATGAATGAAGTCAATTTTGCAATATCAGTATCTCTAAGATTTACACAACTCTAAAATTTGACATTTTTATTGATTTCCTTATACAATCTTAGAATTTAGTTTTCAGAAATTTGTTATGAGTTCAGACTATAAAGAGGTAGGACATCTAGATAACTGACAAATACTGGAAAAACAAATAAGTGAGAATTCAGGGGTCTTTTAAGAATGGACTTAAACTAGTTTGCCTTGATAGAGGCATGGCACAATGTATATTATAAATTCACTCAAGTGCATCGCTCTGCCAGAGTGGAGCTCAGAGCCTTGTTAGATGTTGGCTGTTTTCTTCCTGAAGTAGTCGCTCTTGAGAAAAAAATGTATCATGGGTCTGTACTGGTCCAACTTCTCATTTAGTGGCCTCTAATAACATTTATATTATCAGGGACTATGCTGTGGTGTAGTGGGTGAAGCCTCCGCCTGCAGTGCCGGCATCCCTTAAGGGTGCTGGTTTGAGTCCCAGCTTCTCCACTTCTGATCCAGCTCTCTTCTGATGCACCTGGGAGGGCAGTGGAAGATGGCCCAAGTGCTTGGGCCCCTACACCCACATGGGTGACCCGGAGGAGGCTCCTGCCTCTTGGCTCCTGGCTTTGGATCGGCCCTGCTCAGTCTGTTTCAGCCATTTTTGCAATGAACCAGTAGATGCGAGATCTCTTTCTCTCTCTCTCTCTCTCTCTCTGACTCTGCCTTTTGGGTAAATAAATCTTTAAAAAAAAAAAAAAGAAATAAAAAACACATTATCTTACACCTCTTTGAGTTGTTCATTATCAGAAGGAATTCTACCTGGATTGCATTAGCATTTTTTTTCCTACAGCACTGTAGAAAACTTAAGGAATTTACATATGCTAATACCTCCTCACAGAGGTTATTGGAGAAATATGCGGTCTGGCAGGACATTTTTTTTCTTGAGAGCTATTTTTAAGAGAAATATCATTAAAACCATCATCCACTAACAAATATTGCTGTCTCCCAACCTGCTTTTATCCCCAGAAGGACTTCCTGAACAATGTACCTTGTAGGTAGGCATTGGGGTAATGGGGCCTGCTCTGGTCACAGGCCACGTGGGGGACTCATCTGGTAGTCATTTACCAATCAGCCCTTCAGGGGGATACTTAGCGTCCAGGCCTTCTAGCTGAAGGGAAAGGTTTGTTTCTGCTCTCTTCGCTTTTACGTTCTTTGGCTTTCTAGTAAGTGAACGGTAGTGGAGATTCCACCCGGAAATAGTAAAGCTAGAATGAGGAACTTCTAACGTATTAGCTTAGCATTTTCCTATTTTCTCAGACTCAGAGAAGCAGGAAAGATTTGCAAAGATAAAGAATAAAAAATTTATCTTGGCGGATAATCTGGCAGGTTGGTGGGTTCATTCCAGCCACAGCAATGTACACTGCAGTGAGCAGGAGCTGAGGCGCTTCCAGGAGGCGGCTGGGGGCGGCAGGCGGGCTCAGTGCCACCAGCCGGTGCGGCAAGGACCCGGGGCTCAGACGTGCGCATCTACTCAAAAGCAGCCCTCTCCTGCAGGGTCTCCAGGCCAGAGCTGGGATTATCCACGTTCCCCCATCCCCCAGCCCGGGGGAAAGCTGCGGTGGACATTTCACTTTTATCTCATTTCCTTGTGTAAAAGGTATAGTGAACAAACGCCGTATCATTTCCTTGACTCGCACACGCTTTAAACGAAATGGAAACACCTGGGCTGAACGGGCCTCTCCTTGCTGTCCACCCTCGCCACTGCCAGGCTATAAAAAACGTAGGCTAACCACGCTACCCTATTTGACGTTGACTTTAAAGGGAGTCTTAAGGGCCTTGTCCTTTCCAGAGCTCAGTGACGTGTGTGCCGACAACCGCACACTTGCCTCGGTCTTTATAAGGCTGAATCGCACCTGCTTTTGATCCGCGTCGAGTGTGTAAAAAAAGGGGTTCGCGGGGTAGAAGGCCACCTGGAAGGTGAGAACTTTCAGGTGTATGCGGGTTCGAGAAAATCACTGCAGGTCAAGCCCACGGGATCAGCGGCAAGCGGGCAACTCGGGCGGGCACCGCCCCCTTCACCTGCGGGATTCTGCGCCGGGCAGACCGCGTCCTGCGCAGGGGCGCAGTGGGCTCCCGGGCGGCTCAGGACGACTGCCGTTTACCAGGTGTCTTCACCTTAGTTCGTAGACCTCGAACTTGGCAAAGTCTGGGAACTCTTTCCGTGCCCTCACTCAGGATAGGAAACAATCTGTAGTCAACTGGAAGCAAAGCCAGGTAGGCTAGAGCCTGGACGGCTTTTGGGCGGGAAGCCCGGCGTCCCCGGGCTGCGCGTGGCCCCCAGGGCCAGCACTCTCGGCGGGGTGGCGGCGGCGCGGGGCTCCGGGCGGCGCCGCGGCCGCTGGCTCCTCCTGGGGGCGGGCCGCGCGGGGCGAGGGCGGGAGGAGGAGCAGCCGGCGCGGCGCGGCGCGAGCAGCGGCAGCCGCGCGGGGAGCGCGTCGCGCCCGCGCCTCTCGCGCTCGGGATGGACTGAGCCGCGCTGGCGGCTCGCGCCGAGTCGGGTCTTGCCCTCGCCGGGTCCCGAGGCGCCCGGCCGGGCCGGGCTCAAGTCCCCGCAGACGGTCCCGGGCCGGGCGCCCGCCGCGCCGGGGAGATGTCCGGCGGCCGGAGGAGGGGCAGCGCCCCCTGGCACAGCTTCTCTCGGTTCTTCGCTCCCCGAAGCTCTTCCCGGGACAAGGAAGAGGAAGAGGAGGAGAAGCCGGGAACGAACCAGCCGCCCGCTCCGGGCCGGGGCACTGCCAGGTAGGGGGCGTCGGGGGGCGGACTCGCGGGACTGGGGCTCCCGGCTTGACCGCGGGGCCACGCAGCGCTTCGCTCGCCACTTTCTGTTCTCCTTCCTCCATGGCTGAAGTTTCCTCCCGGGTTCCCAGTTCCCGGTGCCGCGCACTCCCCTCTCCTGCGTGCGCTCAGCTCCCGGCGGAGTTCGCTCTCCCTGCCCACCGCGTCCTCGGAACGTGAACCCCGCACCGGCTCGGCGCGCGCGCCTCTTCCCCCAGTGGTGCGGCCAGGGCGATCCCGCGCGTCCGCGGGCGGTAGTGGGAAGCACCGTGGAGCCCGGGCGCGACCGAGCGCCCCTCGCGTGGCTCGGTGGGGCCGAGGTGGAGCGGGTAAATACAGCGCTGGCGTCACTCCCTCGTCTGCGGTTTTATCATCTTATTTACATGTTTCTCAATTTTTTTTTTAAAGAGTGAGCACAAGTTCCCAAAACTTCGTTTAAAAAAAAAAAGACACGTAAAACTTCTCATTAGCTTGGTCTGCCATTGAGTGGACATTTTAATGACCCCTCCCTTTGCCGGTCCTTTTGGAAGCATCTGCCTCAGCGTCCTAATCCTGGGTTAGTTAGGCTGTGTTGCTTTCTGTCACTCAGACCTGTTCTAAGTCATCCTCTCTATTTCCCCTGCCTGCCGAAAAAAATCTCGTTTTTAAAATACATGTCTTTCTTAAAATACCCCTTCCTGCGTCTTTCCACCCGCCCTGGGAGCAGGAAGAGGTCTCAAACGGAACGCCCCTCACTGCTGTAAACTTTAGATGGGCACGGAGGCACAGGACACTCCCTCCTTGCTCCCCCAAATGGCACAAGCAGAGGGTTACCCTGGCCATTGGCAGGACGCCTTCCAGAAATGTTTATTTCACACCCGAAAGACTTCGCGGTTGCTCCCAAAGCGAAGTGGATAGCGAACAGGGAACTGTGGCCGAGCCAGTTGCGTTGGGCTTCTGTGATTTGATTTTAGTCGTGTGTTGGGAAACATCTCCATTAAGATCCTGTGTTCATAAGACACCTTTCTGAGAAAGCTCCTGCTGTGATTGACTGGGCTGTTCTCCTGGGAAGTTGTCCCCGAGGCCGCCCTGACTGTTGGAGAGTTTACAATTCAAAGTTACACCGTGGTTAAAAATAGACTGGAGGTCTGACAGGTCTGGTGCAGGATGTCAGAGCTTTGCTGGTGTGGGCAGACAGTCTGTGGTGGCACTAACCGTCTAGGACAGTATGGAAGAAGGCTTTAGCAGAAATCCTAACTAGACTGCCAAACTTGGGAACCTGCGAGCCAGTTTAAGAAAGGAGTAAGGCCAGTTTCAGGTTCATATAATCCCATCTGCCTCCAGGCTTTATTTTGATCTGTTATGCTGCTTCTGCATGCTAATTTCTTTTCTGGCTAGAGCTGTGACCACTCTAGCAGCTAGTTCCTTGTCTACCACTTCTCTGGCTGTTCTCATCGTTTCCAGATAGACACAGGCTGTGTGGCTCTTTGACAATGAAAATTTTAATTGTGCTCATAGGAACACTACTTTTGTCCTCATCTACTTTAGAACTTGCCAGATGTTAAGAGGATAGCAGATAATCCCTTGTGTGGGTTTTTGACTGTTTTAAATGAGCTTAAATCTTTCTTTTCAAGGGTATAAACAAACACAAAGCCTTTATTGAAAGTTTAATGAAACAAATGGAAAAACCCTGTAGTACCAAATGTCCCAGTAACACAACAATCCTGGTATTAACAAGATTGGAAACAGAGTTACAATTTGTCACCTTGATCTTATTTCAGAATCAAAAGGGTATTTTGACTGTTTCTGTTTGGGGCGATAAAAACAGAGCAGGCTTTATCTTCTGTAGTAGTGGTTTCAGATGCAGAGGAGTCTCTTCAACATAGTGGGCTCCAGGTGGCCAAGTGGATCATTGAAAAAAGGCTTTCTCCATAAGCCTGGAGAAACAGAGCGCTTGAGAAGAATAATGCTAGCACTGGTCACTTGTTTAGCACTTTCCCATCCTCAAAGAACTTTTAGAAACATCGTATTGAACATGATCTTTTGCAAACCTGTCTTATTGGTATCCTGATTTTATTGCAGAAAAACAGGGTTAAATAAACTTGCCCAAAGTCACATCTGCTTTTCAGTCAGTGGACATGTGTCAGTTCTTATGCTGTGGCTGCAACTCTGAGGTCTCTTAACAAGCAGGAAGGACAGATGCCCTCCCTCTGGTTTGTCAGTGTGCTTGAAATTCTCCCAAGGTTGTGTTGTTAGTCTCCTTTTCTGTACTTCCTCTGTTGACTTACATGAAGTTTCTTATGTAACTTACACATGTGCAAATACAAAAAGATACAGATACTCCTGAAGAACAGATTCTTTTAACAGTTTCATAGAACAAAACATAAAATACATAATTATAAGGTCAATAAAAGGTTTACAACATTATCCTGTTTTGACTATACACAAAATGTATGGTACAAATTGGGATAAACACAGGGTCAAGCAGTCTTTTGGGGGCTTGCATGATGTCCTGAGACAGGTCTTTCTGCATTTCCCTGTTTGAGCCACAGAAAAACCTTTGCTTTTAAAGAGTCTTACGAGTTATGTGAGCTTCACTTGGTGTGAACACATCATTTATGTGTTGAGTTTCCTGCTGCTCTGTTCTCATTCATCATCAGCAATTAAAGAAGGCCTGTTAGCATCAGCACGCCGATGTATTCAGACTCAGGTGTGGGCACTTACATTGCTCACTCATCCTGTCTTGGTTCACAGATCCAGGAAGTGTTTATATGTTTTTTAGATTTTACATATATACATAATATACATATACATAATATATGTAAAATCTAAAATATACGTGATTATGTTTATATAATTAAAATATATATGTGTAAGCAAATGAAAATTGCAATTGAAGTTTTCTTAGGAAGCTAGAGAACTCCCAGAGTTCTGTGGATCCTAACTTGGAGAATCCCAGCTGTAGAGTTAAGCTCAGCTTATGAGCACACAAAAATGGACTCTTTAGGGGTGATAGGGGAGACCAGGGAGGGCTTCATGGTAGAGGTGATTTTAACTGGGCCTTGAAGGAACTGTTAATGTTTCTATAGGCCAAACAAACAAAAAAACCTTATCCAGGACCATAGATACAGGGAACAGGTATTCTAGTCTAAGCAGAGGCCTGCATGAGTTTGTGATTTGTTAGGAGCTATGTCCATTAGTGGGACCGTGTGAAAGAGGCAGTAAGAAAATTAGAATGGATCCGGGTTGTAAAAATCTCTGTCTAAACAGTGTTTAGCTCTTGATTTAAGGCTTAGGAGAATTTTTGTAAAAGCCTCTTAAGCAGATATTGCTGCAATGTGAAACTGGGAGGGATACCTGCCGCCTTTTACCTGCTTTGAGAAAATGGTTGCTCAACTTTGTTTGCTGTATCGTGCTTAACTGACCTGTTTAAAATGAGCTGCCTGCATGCTTGTAACTCAGGAGGGAGATAGTTAGCTGAGCACAGCATTTATCAAGAACTGATTATGTACTTACTCCTTGGCTGGGTACTTGCAACCATCTCATTTAGCCCTTAGACTAAAAGGTTTGTACACTTATTATCATCATCTGAAAATTAAGGAAAGTCAGAGTGAGAGTGTGCTTAGTGGTAGAGGCAAGAGGCATTTTGGGTGGAACAGTTCTGTCCTTTTAACTGGGCTCTCCTGTCCTTAGCATGATGTTTGGCATCCATGACTGTGTCCACTAATTGTCAAAGGCATCCTCTGGTCTTTGGCCTAATTCAAAACACCTCCATCCAGGTAGGCAAGTAACAGAGTGGCACCACTCCCACTGGGAAGTGATCAACCTCAAATCACGAGAGGGGGTAAGTAGCAGGGATGAGAGTTGAACTCAAGTCTCTCTACCTGCAGCTCTGGTTCTTGTTTCCACACCATGCCTCCACCACCCCCTGTGCTGTGCTCCTTCGAAAGCACATGTGAGGGTGTAAGTCAGTCAATCTGTGTGGTGTGTGTCTAGTATGGTTCTGAGAAATGGGGGCTGGCGCTGTGGTGTAGCGGGTAAAGCTGCCACTTGCAGTGTCGGCATCCCAAATGGGTGCTGGTTCAAGTCCTGGCTGCTCCACTTCTGATCCAGCTTGGCAGGTGCAACAGTCTTGGCCTCAGCACACTCCCACAGTTGTGCAGGGAAAGCAGATATTGCACAAATCTTTCTTCGTTTCTTAAACTGCCTAGATGACAGGTAGGCGATTGCAGGAGTGTTTAGCAGGTGTGATCCCATTCTTTTGAAATTCTCTTAGAGGAAACTGCTTTTTATTGGATTTAAGCTTTTTTGTTTAAGTGTTGCTACACATGTGTCTAATGTTTTGCTGGGCTTTTTGTGGTTTATAAACTTGACAGCTTTGTATATTGACTTCTGGTTATGGAAGGTGAGGGCTTTGCTGTTCTCATACTCCTTCACATCCTTTCATTCAGCTGGCTGAAACAGTTCTAATTTGGGGATTAAATCAAAAGTCAGCCCTCAGGTTTATTTATGACTAGGTAAATATTAGTTGCTGCTAAAGCAACTCCTGTACTATGATTATGTTTCTTTGTAGGATACTTCATTTTTCCTGGAATGAATTACCTTGTTTTTCTTACTGCTGTGTCTTCTAGGATGCTCACACACAGTTGTAAAATTCCTCTCAGTGTGTTTCCCCTCATGCGGTTGAATGCCATCTCTCAGATGGCTCCTTTGAGCTTTTGCTGGTGCTGAGCCTTCCCGTTCTGTATCCTGAGCTTGCTGCAGTGACCTCTGACTCTGTATCAGTCCCTATGTGCGGACCTCACATGTTCATCTTTCTTGTTGTCTCCCATGTTTTGTGGAGTATTAGCCAACAAGAAAGAGTGTGTGTGAGAGAACATTTCTTCAGTCTTTGCACTTCCGAAATAGCATTCTGCTAACTTAAGTGATAGTTGGGTATAAACTGAAAGAGCAGGAATTACTCATTCTCAGAATTTTGGAGACATTTCTCTCTTACCTCTTTAATTCTGGTGTTGAGAATGTGATTTCTGGACCTGCTTATGTGACTCATGTATTTCTCTTTTTGTGAATGTTGCGAATTTTGGAATCTCTTTCATCCAGGCTCCACAAAGCCTTAAATAGTCTTTTTCATTGATTTGGCCGAGCCATTGGAGGGTTCTTTCACTTGGGAGACTTGTTGTGTTTTCTCATGTAGGATGCAGAGGCTTGTTTAGACTCCCTGGATGTGCTCAGTGCTTTGTATGCTTCCACTGTTCTTCATGTTCCAGAGCCTGGGGCCTACCATTTTGAACATTTCGCAATCTCCTACCAGATGTCTGTCCTTTGTGGTTTGAGTGGGAGTGAAGGTTAACAGATTTTCGGAGAGTCCCCATTTCTAGCCAAGTGTTGCACCCCGTAACTTAGGCCTCCAAGTCTTTCAGGATTTTTCTAGAGTTGGGTCAGCATAAACTGAAATGATTTTTTTTTCTCTTCAGTGTCCATTTACACTGCAGTTTTGTTCATTTAAGTCCTTTTTCTGCCTTTTCTCCTTTAAAAATCTGTTATCTCCTGAATGCTGTTACCCTTCCTCCTGATGCCTAGCAACATGTTATTTGTTTCTCTGCTGTCCTTGTACTGCGACTTCTTGGTGGAATAGAGTTAAACTCAGGTGTTACTCTATCCTGTTTTGCCACAAGTAGCTAGAAAATCTGTAGATATCAGTGCTGCCAGACTATTCTTTGAGTATAAATTGAACACTATAACCAAAGCTCTCAGCAGAGGCCGTTGGGAAATAACTGCTAGGAAATGACAAAACAGAAGCCTCCAACACACTTGTAAAGACAGATACTGTGTTTTGTGTCCTAGTTTCAAGTAGGGGGGCTGGATCAAAAATTTACTCGATTGTGATAGCCAGAATGCAAAGGTTGCTTGCAACCTATTTATAAGATACAGTTTGGATTGTACTAGTATGATATGCTTTTTAAGGATCTTTTTTTCTTTAAAGATTTTATTTTGGAAGAGTTACACAGAGAGAGAAGGAAAGGCAGAGAGAGAGGTCTTCCATCCACTGGTTCACTCCCCAGTTGGCTGCAATGGCCGGACCTTCGCCGATCTGAAGCCAGGAGCTTCTTCCGGGTCTCCCACGCAGGTGCAGGGGCCCAAGGACTTGAGCCATCTTCTCCTGCATTCCCAGGCCATAGCAGAGAGCTAGATCGGAAATAGAGCAACAGTGACTCAAACCAGCACCCACATAGGATGCCAGCAGGGCAGGCAGTGGCTTTACCCACTACGTCACAGGGCCGTCACAGGGCCGTCACAGAGCCAACCCGAAGGATCTTTTTTTAAGATTCATTTACTTATTTGAGAGGGAGGGAGAGAGAGGGGAGGGAGGGAGGGAGAGAAAGAGATCTACCATCTGCCCTTTCACTCCTCAAATGGCTGCAATGGCCAGAAGTGGTCTGTCCAGCCTGAAGCCAGGAGCCTGGAACTTGATCTGAGTCTCCCACATGGGTGGCCGTGGCCAAAGCAGTTGGGCCATCTTTCACTGCTTTCTTTGGCACATCAGCGGGGAGCTGGATCATAAGGGAAGCAGCCAGGACTGGAACCAGTGCTCTTGTGGGATGCTCGCATTGCAGGCAGCAGATTAACCCATTGTGCCACAACACTGGCCCCTTAACTTAAGTTCCTTATGATGCACAGCAGAGTAGCAGTGACAGAAATGACATGCTACTGGTATTTGAGTGTTCTCACACCATGTAATTTCTAGAAAGTACCTGTTAGAAATTAATTCTTTAGGGGCTGATGCTGTGGCACAGCAGGTTAAGCTGCCACCTTAGAACCCGCATCCTGTGTGAATGCTGGCTTGAGTCCCGGCTATTCCACTTCCCATCCACCTCCCTGCTGGACACCTGGGAAAGGAGCAGAAGATGGCCCAGGTGCTTCTGTCTCTGTACCCATGGGGGGACCAGGATAGGGCTCCTGGCTTCTGCCTGGCACTGCCCCTGCTATTGCTGACCTTTGGGGAGTGAACCAGTGGATGGAAATTCTCTCTCTCTCCATTTCCCCCATCCCCAACTCTGCCTTTCAAATGAATAAAAATCTTTTTTAAAGATTTTATTTATTTATTTGACAGGTAGAGTTACAGAGAGAGAGACAGAGAGAAAGGCCTTCCTTCCGCTGGTTCATTCCCCAATGGCCTCAACGACCGGAGCTGTGCCAATCTAAAGCCAGGAACCAGGTGCTTCTTCCCAGTCTCCCATACGGGTGCAGAGGCCCAAGCAGTTGGGCCATCTTCTTCTGCTATCCTAGGCCACAGCAGAGAGCTGGACTGGAAGAGGAGCAACTAGGACTAGAACCGGCGCCTATATGGGATGCCGGTGCCACAGGTGGAGGATTAACCTAGTGCGCCACAGCACTGGCCCCTCAAATAAAAATCTTAAAAAATAGAAATTACTTCTTTTTGTATTAAAACTTATATACCTCCTCAGCGACTAATCATAATTTGTTTATATCTACCATCCTCCTTATGACAAACAATGAGATATTTTGTATTTTATATCCTAGCAATTAGGAACAGGTTAGATGAAATGTAAACTTTGCCTTTTATTGTCTTGTTAAAGCATCGGGGAGTGTAATCTAACTGAAAGGGTGGCATTGTGGTATTTATTGGTCAAAGCTGAAAAGGTGAGCTGTCAAAATTTTGATTATTTCAGAGTTCCAGGTAGACAGACAAGGGTCGTATTTGGCAATGTTAGATATATTATGCTTTAAAAACATTAGCATTATGTAACACCTGTAGTATTAGTTTGTTATTTGTCTCTTGTAAATTCATTATTTTAATTGCTGACTAGTTGCTACCTTTTTAAAAAATCCACTACAGTACTCTTTTTGCCTTTATGATATAAATATACACTTTCAAAAAGCAGGTATGAAATAATAAGAAAATCAGAAAGAAAGCATGTACATAATTCTGCTCAGAGACAAGTAC
Source organism: Oryctolagus cuniculus (assembly GCF_964237555.1). Classification (NCBI taxonomy): domain Eukaryota; kingdom Metazoa; phylum Chordata; class Mammalia; order Lagomorpha; family Leporidae; genus Oryctolagus; species Oryctolagus cuniculus. The sequence continues at coordinate 52,378,698 of NC_091435.1, forward strand.
CATTTTTCCAGTTTGTTCCTTATGTGTGAGTCCACTTGCCTGAACATTTCTACAAGTAAAAATGCTCTTCAGCATTTAAAACTTGTATTTTTTTCATTTAATGATCATGCTTTAACATTTCCTACAATGATATATACATACAAGTGTACAAATAACAAAAGGTAATCCTTATAAAATCATACTTGTGTCATCATTTTTCAGAATCTTGTTTGCATTTCTAAATGTGTCTCCTCTTCCTTAGGTGTTGTATTCTAATGAGGGAGAGTAGTAAATTAGTTATATAAATTACTGGGTAATGTGCTTTGAAGTAAAAATAGAGTAGGTTGAGAAGATGGGGCATGATGGAAGTGGTGAGTCTAAAGTAAGGTGTGGACCGTGTGCTCATGAAAAGCCTCACTGTTGAGTAACATGGGAAAACTTGGATGACAGCTGGCAGTGGGGCATTAATGGAACCAAGAAAGAACTTTCCAGGCAGAGGGGACATCCAGTTCCAGAGTCCTGAGGCAGGAGATTGTGGTTCAGATGCCAAAGTGGGTGGAGATAAGAGATTGGAAGGAAGCGTGGATCTCAGTGAATGGGGCATAGTGCTATAGGCCAGATGAGGTAGATCAGTAGGCCACAGAAGGGGTTACAGTGGTGAGATTTACTTTTGAAAGTGTCACATGGAAGATTGGATTAAAGTGATGGAGTAGGGAGGGAGCTTGCTGCTCTTGTCTAGGAGAAGATAGTCTTAAAGTAGAAAGAGTTCAGTCTCAGGGAAGAGTTAGGGAGAAAACAGCAGAGGAAACTACACAAGTTGGAAGGACACGGTGGAGCTACATGTACATGCACAATTCAGGATGCCAGCAGCCAAGAGCCTCCAGACCAGCGTTGGAGAATGAGGTGAGACCAGACTGTAGCAGCCCAAGACACTGGTGAAAAAACTGCAGAAAGAGCCTAGAGGGAAACTGGCTTGGAGCCCACTGGGGGATAGTGTACTTGTCAAACCAGAGCAGAAAAAAACAAAGTGGAGGCACATTTGCTCTCTCCCTGATCACCCTGCAATGGTGTCCTGTAACAAGCTGACAGAAAGCAGGTGCCATTTTGGACATACGTAACAGTTGCGCCAGCTTGTTTCCAGAACCAGCAACCAGCCAAGCTGAGACGACTGAGTCTGGTGGGGAGAACAGACAGGGGGCTGAGTGCTCAGGACTGTGAGAACACTGAGGCTGTGTGGGAGCACTCAGGGTGTGGCTGGGACTTTGGGCAGTAACTGTGGGAGGCACCACACAATCAGGGCTCCTTGGTTACCTGGAGAGGGACATTGCTCAGGAATCTGAGCTTACACTGAGGACTGCATGTATCCTTTGTGTGGTCCTCATGGCAAAGGGGATGAGTAATATACCCACAGGGGCTAGTGCCCAGCCACTGGTCTCATTCCAGTAGAGGAGCTCAGCTGAGTCTATGCTGACAGAAAAGAACAAAACTCCCCTAAATTAAAAAAACAGTCTACCACACCAAACCTGGGTGTGTCACCTCAGACACGCCCTTCACCCTGGAGAGCCAAACAGAGCTCCCTGGCCACAACCATCACACACCTCTAGGTATTCCCTGAAGGCAGCCACTGCACTAATCCATATAGACTTAGTCCAGAGATAAAAGCTGCTACAGTGGAAAACCAAAGAAGAAATCCACAAATGCTGAATAACAAACATGCCAATTCAAGAAACAAGAATAAGGAAGACAGCATAACAACCCCAAAAGAACACAACACTTCAGTACTAGATTGTGAAGACAGTGAGATTGAAAAAATGCCATAAATGAAATTCAAAAAATTGATCATAGGATTACTTAGAAGTAATCAGAAGCAAATCCATGAAGAAGCAAATCTCCTCCTGTTAAAAGACACAGACTAGATGAATGGATTAAAAAATAAAACCCAAGTATTTGCTGCCTACAAGAAAAACATCTCACTAACAAAGGTGAATGCAGACTGAAAGTGAAAGAATGGAAAAAAATATCCGAGTTAACAGAAACCAAAAAACAGCTGGTGTAGCCATCCTAATGTCAGGCAAAATAGACTTTAACACAAAAACTGTTTAGAAGAGACAAAGAAGGGCACTATGTAAAGATTAAGGGATAAATTCAACAGGGAGATATAACTATTATAAACATATATGCAGCCGGCGCCGCAGCTCACTAGGCTAATCCTCCGCCTTGTGGCGCCGGCACACTGGGTTCTAGTCCTGTTCGGGATGCCGGATTCTGTCCTGGTTGCCCCTCTTCCAGGCCAGCTCTCTGCTGTGGCCAGGGAGTGCAGTGGAGGATGGCCCAAGTGCTTGGGCCCTGCACCCCTTGGGAGACCAGGAGAAGCACCTGGCTCCTGCCATCGGATCAGCGCAGTGTGCCGGTCGCAGCACGCCAGCCGCGGCGGCCATTGGAGGGTGAACCAACGGCAAAAGGAAGACCTTTCTCTCTGTCTCACTGTCCACTCTGCCTGTCAAAAAAAAAAAAATATATGCATCTAATTACATGGCACCAGGCTATTTAAAAGAAATTTTAATGGATCTAAAGATATAAACTCAAATACAATAGTAATGGTGGACTTCAATACCCCACTTTCAGCAATGGACAGATTAACCTGACAGAAATTCAGCAAGGAAGCAGTACTTATAACACTATAAACCAAATAGACCTAACAGATATCTACAGAACTTCACTTCTCATCCTACAGTTGCAGAATACACATTCTTCTCAGCAGTGCATGGAACTTTCTCTGGGAATGACCACAGGCTAAGCCATAAAACGAGTCTCAGGAAATTAAAAAAAAAAAAATCAAAATCCTACCATACATATTCTTGGGAACACAATGCAGTGAATCTGGAAATCAGCTACTCAGGAATCTCCAGAACATAGAGAAACACATGGAGACTGAATAACGTGCTCCTGAATGAACGGTGGGTCATAGAAGAAAATCAAAAGAGAAATCAAAAAGTTTCTGGAAACAAAGATGACAGTACAGCATATCAAAACTTATGGGATACAGCCAAAGCAGTGCTAATAGGAAAGTTGATAGCAATCAGTGCCTACATCAAGAAATTGGAAAGATACCAAATAAATGAGCTATGAGTGCATCTCAAGGATCTTGAAAAACAACAGCAAACCAAATCCAAAACTAGTAGGAGAAAAATAATTAAAATTAGAGAGGAAAACAAAATTGAAAGAAAACAATACAAAAGATCAGCAAGACAAAGAGCTGTTTTTTTTTTTGAAAAACAAAATTGAGACCCTAATTGTTCCAACTAACCAGAAAAAAATGAGAGGATTCAAATTTAATGAAATTAGAGATGAAAAAGGAAATATACCATACACAGGAATAAAAATCATCAGAAATTACTACAAGAGGTGTATGTCAACAAACTGAGAAACCTAAAAAAATGGATAGATTTCTGGACACATACAACCTACCTAAATTGAGCCATGAAGAATAGAAAACCTAAGCAGAACCATTACCAAGATAGAAATTGAATCAGTAATAAAGACTCTACCAACAAAGAAAAGCCAGGACCAGATGACATCACTGCTAAATTCTATCAGACATTTAAAGAAGAACTAACTACAATCTTCGCAGTTATTCAAGACAATTGAAAGAGAAGGAATCCTCCCAAATTCTAAGAAGCCAGGATCACCTTAATTCCTAAATCTGGAAAAGATGCAACAGAGAAAGAGAACTAAAGACTAATTTCCCTGATAAACATAGACACAAAAACCTTCAACAAAATTCTCACCAATCCAACAACACATTAGAAAGGTCATTCACCTGGACCAAGTGGGATTTATCCCTGGTATGCAAGGATGATTCAGCATTGGCAAATCAATGTGCTACATCACATTAACAAACTGAAGAATAAAAACCATATAATTATCTCAATAGATGCAGAGAAAGCATTTAATGAAATACAACACCATTTCATGATAAAATTCTAAGCAAATTGGGTTTAGAAGGAACATTCCTCAACACTATCAAGGTAATTTATGACAAACCCACTGCCAGTTTCCTGTTGAATGGGGAAAAGTTAGATGCATTTTCACTGAGATCCAGAACCAGACAAGGATGCCCACTCATAATTGCTATTCAGTATAGTCCTGGAACTTTTAGCCAGACCCATTAGGCAAGAAAAAGAAATCAAAGGGATTCAAATTGGGAAAGAGGAAGCCAAGCTATCCCTATTTGCAGTTGACATGATTGTATATATAGGGGATCCAAAAGACTCCACTAAGAGACTATTGGAACTCATAGAAAAGTTTGGTAAAGTAGCAGGATATAAAATTAATACACAAAAATCAACAGCCTTTGTATACTCAAACAATGCAAGAACAGTCTCACAATAGCTACAAAAAAATCAAATACCTTTGAATAATTTAAGGATGTCAAAGAGCTCTATGATGAGAATTGCAGAACATCAAAGAAATAGAAGAAAACAAAACAAAATGGAAAAACTTTTCATGTTCATGAATTACAAGAATCATCATCATCAAAATGTACTTCTTCTGAAAGCAATTCATAGATTCAGTGCAATACCAATCAAAATACCAAAGACATTCATCTCAGATCTAGAAAAAATGATGCTGAAATTCATTTAGAAACACAGGTGACCTTGAATAACTAAAGCTATCTTACACAGCAAAAACTAAGCCAGAGGCATCTCAATACCAGATTTCAAGACATACTACAAGGCAGTTATAATCAGAACAGCCTGGTACTCGTATAAAGACAGATGGATAAACCAATGGAACAGAATAGAAATGCCAGAAATTAATCCAGGCATCTACAACCAACTTAGAGTAAGGAGCTAAAAGCAATCCCTTTAGCAAGGACAGTCTCTTCAATACATGGTGCTGGGAAAACTGGAATTCCACATGCAGAAGTATGAAGCAGGACCCCTACCTTACACCTTACACAAAAATCCATTCAAAATGGATTGAAGCCTAAATTTATGACCTGACACATTCAGATTACTATAGATCAAGACATTGGCACAGGCAAAGACTTCTTGGAAAAGACCCTGGAGGCACAGGCAATCAAAGCCAAAATTAATAAATGGGATTACATCAGATTGAGAAGCTACTGTAGGTGCTACAAAAGAAACAGGAAAGTGAAGAGGCAACTGACAGAATGGGAAGAATTATTTGCAAACTATGCAACTGATAAAGGATTAATAACCAAAATATATATGTAAAGAGATCAAGAAACTCCACAACAACAAAACAAACAACCCAGTTAAGAAATGGGCAAAGGACTTAAACAAAAGAGGAAATCCAAATGGCCAACAGACACATGAAAAAATGTTCAGGATCACTAGCCATCAGGGAAATGCAAATCAAAGCCATAAAGAGGTTTCACCTCATTCCAGTTAGAATGGCTTTCATACAGAAATCAACAAACAACTAATGCTGGTAAGAAAGTGGGGGAAAAGGTATCCTAATCCACTGTTGGTGGGAATGTAAACTGGTAATACCACTATGGAAGGCAGTTTGGAAATACCGAAGAAGTCTGAATTACCATTTGATGCAACCATTCCACTCCTGGGAATTTACCCAAGGTAAATGAAATCAGAAAACAAGAGTTATCTGCACCTCCATGTTTATTGGAGCTCAGTTCACAATAGTTAAGACATAGAATCAACCTAAATGCCCATCAACTGAAGAGTAGATTAAGAAATTATGGAATATGTACTCTGCAATACTACACAGAGGTAAAAGAAAAAAATGGTTATTTGCAACAAAATGGGTGAAATGTAGAAAACATCATGCTGAGTGAAATTAACCTTTCCCAAAGGGACAAATACCATATGTTCTCCCTGATGTGTGATAACTAATAGAGCACCTAAAAGGAAATCTGTAGAAATGGAATTGACACTTTGAGAAGCAATGACTTGAACAACCCTTGTCTTGACTGCTGAGGAACAGATTTTTTTTCTTCATACTATGTGTTGAATTCTTAACATAGTCATCTTTGTAAAAAGTCCATTGAAAATAGGTCTCAGTAAAAAATAGTGCTAATAAGTGAGGGAGGAAGAAGTTTCTAACTGTAAAGCTGTATAGTTCTGCATACATTCCTATGGACTGACTTTTAAGGGTACAGTTGAAAAACTTGAAATGGAACTCCAAATACCATTAAGTTGGGTGATTAATAATGCCATCTTACGTGTTAAAGTGGTCATATAGATAGGATTAAGTGTTATAGAGGTCATATAAAATCAAGTATCTGGTAATAACAATAGATAGAATTAAAAAGAATGTTCCAACATGAGAAGGAGTCCACACTGCAGACTGATAGAATGACAATTGCATTAAATTGCACTCTGACCTCAGAATCAGCCCTTAAGGCATTCTGGTCTGGCAGAAAAGCCCATGAGAACATTTCAGGCATGAAAAAAAAAGACACTGCGACAAAATATATTCTACATGAAGGATCTCTGTGAGTGAGACCCCAGTGGAAAGAAGTGACCATCAAAGGAAGATACACTTTTATCTGAAGGGAGGAGAGAACTTCCACTTTGCTTATGGCCTTGTCTAAATATTGGTGGAGCTTTTGGATTTAAAACGCTTCCATATCCTTGGCAGCTCATGTCAAGAGCCTCGGGTGATCACTGACATGATACATAAGAATGTTAATTGTTAAATTAACAACAGGAGTCACTGTGCACTTAACTTCCCATGCAGGACTTTTGTCCTCAATGAGTTGTATTATGAGAATTAACAGTAAAGCTTGTTCTCAAGCAGTTTTGTGTGTATGTACATGCAAATTGTTGAAATCTTTATTTAGTATAGAGTTGGTATTCTGTGTATAAAGTGAATTGAAAATGAATCTTAATGGAGAATGGGAGAGGGAGGAGAAGGTGGTGTGGGATTGGGGGTGAATGGGTGTGTGTGGTGTGAAGAATCACTATATTCCTAAAGTTGTACTTATGAAATTACTCATTACATAAATGTTTCTTTGAGGAAAAAAGTGTCATATTGACATAGCTTTGTGTCTGTGTTTATATATGTAGTAATGGATATTTGACCTTCAAAAAGTTAATGAAAAATGGAATTTTAAAAATGTGTATTTTTCACAAATTTCTGAGGTTCCCTTGTATTTTCTGCCTTTGTCTGAACCAGTTTTCTGAGGAGGAAAGTTCTTGGTTTTAGGTGGGGTCGGCTGTGGTTGGGCTTCAGGAAGGCTCTGGGTCTTGCCTGTTTGTCCGCAGGAAGGGGCTTCGGTTTACAGTTTGCTGAGTGATAAATGGCTTAGCACAATGTTTTAGAAAACTCCTGTGTTCACATCACAGTGAGGGACTTAGGGTGTTGATTCTTGTGAGGTGGGTACCCAGTGTTCCAAAACAGAAGGGTTTGAAGTGGAGAGAGGTCCCTGGGAAGAACAGAGCAGTCCCTGATGACACACACCTGCCAGGCCGCTCAAGTCCACATCAGACACACACTCTGGCCTGTGATTGGACTGTAATTACGGGTCTTGTTTCAAAGCATGCACTGGGATACGGGAAATAAAGTAACTTCACAGTAGATCCACGAGTTATGGAAGAGGGCCTCCATCGTGGAGAACAGGAGCATCTGTTGAGCCTGGGTGCCAAGTAGTGGGGCCTCATGGTCCCATTCATTACCTCTCTCCCTTCTCCCAATTTCTCTCCAAAGAGTTTTGAAATCATTCGTGTGCCAGATGTTTGAGCTAAAATACATGCTGTTTGACTGCCTTAAAATTGCAGCTTTTAGTTACCTTTTAATTTGAAGCCCAGAAATAGTGCTGTAACCACCTGTTTTATATTCTGTTAATCGTCATTAAAAAAAATAAGTACCACTCCACTGCTGGCAGTCACCATTTATGAATGGATAGTTTTCCAGATGGTTGTTTGTAAGCCATTGGTGTGGAACTGTTCCCCCCTGCCCCCATAGAAGCAGAATTGGACCGGCTGGATAAGGCTGCCGGCCAGTACAGAGTCAGTGTAAGCCATAATGTGCCTGCAGGGTAGAGTGCAGCAGACAGAACTGCAGAGCATGTCATGGGAAGCTGTGTTTCTAAGGAAGCCCTCTGGGAAATGTAGATGACCCCTGCAGCATAAGCAGACCCTTTGGGAGGGTCTGGGGATAAAGTCTAGATGGCATTTAAGGACCTGTGCGGTAGAATATGCTAGAGTGATGATTTTTCACTTTATGTTTCTGTGTGGGAGCAAACTGTTGAAATCTTTACTTAATGTATGCTAAACTGATCTTCTGTAGATAAAGAGAATCGAAAATGAATCCTCATGTGAATGGAAGAGGAGAGGGAGTGGGAAAGGGGAGGGTTGCGGGTGGGAGGGACGTTATGGGGGGAAAGCCATTGTAATCCATAAGCTGTACTTTGGAAATTTATATTCATTAAACAAAAGTTAAAAAAAAAGAATAAATTAAAAAAAAAAGATGCAAGTATCTGCATTTGTAAGCTTAAGGAAAGAAATATTGAGTGGTGAACAACTGCTTAGTGTGCAAAACTTGTGTGCTTTAGACTAGAGTATAAGATAGGGAAACAATTAAAATAATAAATAAATGTACCTTATGAATTATGTTAAGATTAGAAACCTTATTTAGAATGCTGTAAATGTCTACATATGGACAAGCAGAAAGTTTTTTAAGCCATCTTGTCTGTAACATGCTTTGTGGCAGGCTTAGCAAATACATAGAAAGGATGAAGAAGGGTCATCCAGTTTGGGAAGTTTAGTTGTCTGATGACTTGTATTACAGAGTGAAATAAATGTATAAGTCGGATATGGGAGGTTTTTCTGAAATATGAGATAATCTTCCCATTAAAGAAGTATTTCATAGGGGAAGGAAAATTATGTTGGGCCTAATTATTTTTTTATTTTTTCATGAATGTGAAAGAGCTTTCAGTTAATATTACAGCAACTTATGGATGCTCTTTAGCCACCCTTTCAAGAACTCTTTTAGCCTTTTTTGTTTATTGGTGAAGAACCTAAACTATTACACGAAGTATGTGTTGTTCCTTTTCTTTGGAAGTTTGGCAAATTCTAGTCCATTGTTGTATGTACTTGCTTTGTGTTGGTGTACTTGCTCTGTAGAAAACTGAGGACATAAGAATGACTATCATGGGAAATGGTCAAATAACTGTGTGCAATGAACAATACTAACACCTCCATGTACCTCTTACTCTCATATTTTATTGAAAGAAATGATTATGAACTATGGAAAAATGACCAATAAAATTTATTCACAAATTAACTGAGGTTATATATCTTTTTCAAGCACTCATCAACATAAAACTTTACCCCTGGCATTAGCTGTTGAAATTCTAGATATCTTAATAAATGGTATGTTTCAAAAGTTGTGACTTTATGTGATTGTAATTACAGACAAGAAAGGATTTTTTTCAGATAGAATATCTTTGTATAAATAAATTATAGCATCACAAATATAGGAGTAAAAATGCATTAAATATTACAATCATTGACAAGTAATGTGGGTTATAATAAATACTACTGTTTTCATTTCATGGCATTGTGTTCTCTATTTTAAAAAGCACAAAAGATTTTAAAACACTAGGAAGTAAAATATAGAATTATACTTTTTATATTTTTATTATCAACTGGGGACCTAGATTAAAAGATTTATAAATCAAATATACTATGCAAATATTTTTAAAATAAAAAAAAAAGAATATGCTAGAGTGTAAGGGAATAGACACCACGCCTGGAGTAGTCTTAGTAAATAGGAAATGTAAGGCCCAGTAGGCATTTCTGCCTCTTTGCTTCTGTCCTGATACAGATTTGGTTCTGAGCTGGTTTCCTCCTCATTTTGCTTCTCTTCCTTTACCACAAAGCCTCAGTTAGTCTGCCTGCTGCTTTTCCCACTCGCCTTCCCATTGCGTGGGATTGTATGCGTATTTCTGCATGGCAGAGATCTCCTATTAGCTATCCTAACCCTTTCTTTTCACATGCTTGTAAACCCAGATCCAAGAAAGTTTAGTCTTGACTGAAGTGCCTTTTATCCCTGAAATAGACATGTAGTTAATGCCCATTTTGAGTTTCTGCAAGGCATTTTTCTACAAATGACCGTGGGAAAAGGAGTGCCTTGGTACAAGACTCATTCTTGTTCTACGTTATTTTTCCACTTAGTTCAAGGGAAAGACACCTAGTGGACTGAACTGTGACTGGATCACATTTCAGGTTCCTGCCTGGTGGTGGACTTTCCTCACCACAGTTGGTCAGGTGGGCTCTGAGGTGAGCTGCAATGTGGTGTGCCCCAAGGAGAGAGGAGGAGTGAAGCTGTGGTGCGGAGAGGGGCTGCCGCTTAGCAGGTCAGGCTCCTGGAGCCAGCGCAGTGTTATTCCAGTGGGAAATAGAAAGTGATACGGTTGCTCTGATTCCCTTTCCCTGTTCTCCACATCAGTGCTGTGTCCTCTACCTTGTGTGGTGGAAGTGAAAAATCTACAGTGGGAAGAGAATTTGGACTGAGTGGGAGCGGGAGAAAGGAGAGGCAGGTTCTCCAGGGGCCCTGGGAATGGCAGCATGTCCCTGGGCGAGGGTCCGGTAAGGGCACTCCCAGATCGGGACTACCTTCTGTTAAGTGATCTGACGTTTAGACCTGCTCATAATTACCTCCTCTCCGGAAATGGAAAGAAATCATCCACTTCAGCCTCCAGACAGAAGAGGGGAAGGTTTTCTTTGGAAGGAGGTTACGGACGTAGAGTTTGCTCAGGCAGCCACTATTGTGATGGGTGAGATAAAAGGCATCGGAGGAAGAGCAGGAACCCAACAGGCGTGTTACAGGAGAGAGCTTTGCCCTCGCTCTGTGCCTTCATCTCTCTCCCTGTGGGTTACGCTGTGCCCTGGGGAGTGGATTTCTTAGCGCATGAGGCACTGTCCGGCAGCATCCCTCAGGCTTCAGTCTGGTATGGACGGAGAGGAGGGGATCTGTGCTGTCTGGCTCACTCTGCCTGTGGGAGTGAGTACAGAGAGGCACTCAGATCACTGTGTATCAAGAATATGGTCAGAGGGTGACCTGCATCCAAACAACTCAGGGTAAAAGGGGTGGTTGCTTAAAGTGTGGGTTCCTAGGACCCCACTGCAGTTGGATTCTTGATATTCAGCATCAGAAATCCGTTTTAGAAACAAAGTTGCTCAGCTAATTCTGAAGCATACAGAAGGGGTCTTCAGAAAGTACACGGAAAATGTGTGTTATGAAGAAACCATGCATGGATTTAAAAAAACATTTCTCACCAAAATAAGCTTATATTTCAATTCTGTTTTCCATAAACTTTTAAAAAAGATTTATTTATTGGAAAAGCAGAGTGAGAGAGAGTGAGAGAGCGCGCATGTGCCTCTGTCCGTTGGTTTGCTCCCCAGATGGCTACAATGGCCAGGGCTGGGCCAGACTGAAGCCAGGAGCTTTTTCAAGCTCTCCCACTTGAGTGCAGGGGCCTAAGCACTTGTGTTGGGCCATCCTTTGCTGCTTTCCCAGACATATTAGCAGGGAGTTGGATCAGAAGTGGGGCAGCTGGGACTTGAACCAATGCCCAGATAGGATGCTGGCATCACAGGTAGTGGCTTTTCCCATTGTACCACAACACTGGCTCCTCCATGAACTTCTAAAAGTTTTATTTTTATTTACTTGAAAGGCAGCACAACACAGAGAAACAAACACACTACAATATTCCATTCCCTGGTTCCCTCCCCAAATGTCCTCAACAGCTGGGACTTGACCAAGCCAAAGCCAGGAGCCTGGAACTCCACTGGAATGTCCTACGTGGGTGGCAAGGACTCAAATTCCTGAGCCATTATCTGCTGCCACCAGGGTGTGCGTTAGCAGGAAGCTGGGTCAGAAGCAGAGTGTGTTCTGAAACCCAGACGCTTTCATATGGGATGCAGGCACCCCTAGCAGCAACTTAGCCACTCTATACCACCCACCCTTCCACAAACTTTGAAATACCTTGTTAGATCGAGGAGCTGAAGAATGAAGGTAAAGAATTTGCTTGGGTTGTTCACTGCTTAACTCCTAGCATTGAGAACAATGCTAGGCACATCCAAGCGTTGGGTGGGTGAGTGAGTTCTTGGGCCAGGTTTTCTGGTTCTTATCTATTAGAGCATATTGTTAGAATATAATAAAAATAAGAGTATATATAATAAGAATATCTGTGAAGGGTTAGGATCTCTAAATTATTTGAACTTTAGAATGTTGATGTGCTCTGTTTTTTATATCACAGAGGTTTGTTTTATGTCTGGCATAAAATAATGTTTAAAGACTATACATTGAATTACTAGATTTCAGTTTTGGTGTAAATAAGGTTACTTTAAAAATCAGGAGATTTTGTGTTACATGGACCTTCATGTTTGGGTTTTTTTGAAGACCAAGTTTCCGGGTTACTGTTAGCTAAGTTAAGATGAAGCTATCTAGAAATGCAGGGTGGTTTTATTTGTGCCTACGTGTGATTATGACTCTTGTCCCTCACCGCCTGCAGAGAGTAAAGTGTGTACTTTCTAAAAATACTGCTATTGAAATATCCCTGGGTCCCCCCAAGGGGGTTGAATTGTGAGCAAACAATAGAAGTGGGCTGTTGTCTTTCCTAAAGTTTGAGATCATGTGGATTTGAGTGCATTTTTCTTTCCTTCACGGTTTGAAGAGTCTGAAAGCACCACTTAAAACCTTGTGAATCTTTTCTGTTATATTTTCACTATACAGAATATTCAGTGCTCTAAGTGTCCTTGGATGCTGTGTTCTAATATTATTTGTTTTATTTTTAAATCAGCTGAAAATGACCTTGTTAAGCCATGTTTTTCTACCAGCCCCTCTCCCCTTTCTGTTTCTTTCAAGGAAGATGATGCAGAATAGAAATGGCTGGTATGTTCTTTTAAGAGACCCATATACTCTCCAGTTAAGGAATAATAGTGTGTCGTATCACATTATTCCCAGGAGACCAGTGTTTTCAGATTAAGGTAAACCATGTGCAAATGGATAAACTGTTAGTTTACTTTAGTATTATTCACTTAAATAGTATGTGAGTGCCTTCACAATGCCTGGTGCAGTGTTAGGCTCTGGGACACAGGCATGAGTGATATCTTATTTTTTTTTCCTTGTGATGTTTATATTTCATTTATTTGAAAGGGAGGGAGGGAGAGAGAGAATGAATCTCTTCATCTGTTGGTTCACTCCCAAGTGCTGGCAATATCCAGAGATGAAACCAGGAGCCCGAAGCTCCATCTGGGTCTCCTACTTGGTAAGCAGGGATCCAAGCACTTAAGCCATGATCTGCTGCCTCCTTGGTATATACCAGCAGGAAACTGGATTGGAAGTGGAGTAGTCAGGATTCAAACCAGGCACTCCCATATGGGATGCGGGATCCCAGAGTGGCAGCTTAACTTCTTGTGCCACAACACCTGCCTTGCATTTTGTGAATTTAGTAAGTTCATTTTCTAGCGGGGCAAGTGGGCAACTGGCCAACTGGCCATTAAAATAAAGGGAGGTAAATGCATAAGTGGTATCACTGGCTTTAGTGGGAACACACAAAATAGAGGTAAAGCTAGAAGTAAACTGTAAAGGATTAAGAATTGCGTAGGGTAGGGAACGATACTGTAGGCAGGAGAAGGTGCTTTGAGGAGCTGTGAACTTGCCATACTGTAGCAATGTGAAGCAGTTCTGTGTGGCTGGTGTGCCTGAAGCCAGGTTATGAATAATTTTCTACATCAGTCTTAAGGACTCTTCATTTTATTCACTAACTGTTAGAGAGTTGTTGAAGGTATTTCTAACAAGTGAATATCATGATCAGGTTGAAGAACACTTTGAAAGCTGTGCGAACAATGGCTTGAAACAGAACAGTACTAATAAGAGATTAAAAGGGACTCAATCTAGGAAAAAATTGTTAAAGCAATGATTTTTTTTGAAAAAGCACTAAACCAAAATTTTTGAATGTATCAGTTGTTTTAAGACTGAACACATGTTAAAATTTTGGTTTAGTAGTAAGGGTCGTGGAACTTAGACTATGCCTCAGAGTTTTAAGAATTGTTGAGTAATATTTCTTGGGGTGCTTTAAACTGTAAGTTGTTTAGTTGTTTTCCAGAGATTTATGTGCTGATTTATTGCTGCTTATCAGGAATTTTTGTGTTTGTAGTATGCCCTTGGAAGTAATTACAGTTTCTTGAAACGGTTTTCTCTCTTAATCCCATGAACTCAGATTCGTGTTTCTTGCAGGGTTTTGGTATTAAGTTGTTTTGTTTTTTCTTGCCATGTGCCTTTACAGTCTTGTTAAGGCAGTATGTTTACAGAGAGTCATGTAAATACTCTAAATGAATAGAATGTCAGGAATCTTGAAGGAAGAACTACGAAACTAAAAAAGTTCTATGTTTAGTTTGCTTTGAAGGTTGGTCATTTAAAATAGACTATAGTTGGGGGCTGGCATTGTGGCGTAAGAGGTTAAAATAGACTGTGGTCAGAAAATGAATTTATAAATTCATCAAGGTCAGTATTCTTAATTATATCTCAAATCCTTGTAACATGCTTTTTGTACATGTATTTACCTGTGGGTTTTCTTTAATTTGTGCTTAAGCAGACCAGTATCAAATCACATATACTTAAAAAAAAAAAAAAAAAAGAACCCCAAACAACTTATAAACAACCATGTGGCAAAAGAGAAGGCTAGTGAAATAGAAAAAAAAAAAAAAGAGATAAGAAACCTCTTGTCCTTATACCAGTTCATTGAGACATTCTTATTTTATACATTTATTTATTTATATAGGCTATAATTCTTGTGCAGTATTCTCTACTTTTGTCCCTTGATCTTTTACTATAGAATTTCATATGTGTTTAACACATAATGTATGTGTTATCTTTTTTATATATTTGCTTTTTCGATCAACATTTAAAAGATTTTAGAGCAGGACTGTGTCTCCTTGGTCTGTGTGTTCCTAGAGTCTAGGACTTAATGAACTTGAATTTACCAGGTGTCCATAATCTCTTATCTTGTTTTCCCATCTTTTGACCATTGCTGTTAATTTATTCCTTAGATAGTTAGCAAAACAGCACTGATAGGCACTCTGAAATAGCATAAATTGTGTCCTTTCCCTCTATCTCATCTGCTTTGGGATTTTTATTATTATTTTTATTTGAGAGGCAGAGTTACAGAGATAGAGAGGAAGAGGGAGAGGGGCAGAGACAGAGGTCTTCATCCACTGGTTCACTCCCCAAATGGCCCCAATGGCCAGGGTTGGGCCAGACCAAAGCCTGGAGCCAGGTTCTTCTCCTGGGCCTCCCACATGGGTGCAGGGCCCTGAGCACAAGGGACATCTGCTGCTGCTTTCCCAGGTGCATTAGCAGGGAGCTGGATCGGAAGTGGAGCAGCCAGGGTTTGAACCAGCACCCGTTTGGGATGCCAGTACTGCAGGCAGTAGCTTCACCCACTATACCATATCATCAGCCCCCCAAGTCCTTTTTTAATATGAATTACTGGTAACACCTTCTTTCCAGTCCCTCTACTATCGATGAACAAGACTGCATGTCTCTCAGTTGTCCTCCTGCTTCCCTTGTCCCCTAACAGCTGTGTATTGGCTTCCCTCTGCATGTAGGGCAAAGATAAAAATCTCTAACAAGTTGGGCCAGTTCTTCATACTCTGAACTCTGGTCATATTCTCATCACCTACAGGATTACCTCTGCCTGTTCCAAGTACTGTGCTCCTGTAATAAAAACAAACAATCAGAACGTGGTTTTCCAAAACGCCGCACGCCGCGTTCCCTCTTAGTCCCTGCCTTTGTACCTCTTCTGCGGGCATGTTTACTGAGCAGGATGAATCAGTTATTCCTTCTTTCCTCTGTGCTTCCTAGCAGTTTGTACATTCAGCAGTTACAGCTCTTACCAAAACTGTTGAAGTTTCTGTTCGAGTCTCTCCAGCTAGACTGAGTTTTGCAAAGACCCTGACCAACTTACTGTACATCACAAGGCCAATCATAATCCTTGGCAATTGGTAGACATTCATGATAACATTTAAGCTGGAAATATCTGGTTTGTGTAGGATTTGGAAAGGATAAAAATAAGATAGTGTATGAACACAGATTATATAAATATATTTAAAATATATGAGATACTTCAAAAAGATCATGGAAAGTAGAATTAAATGGTAAGTATGTTGGTGCAAAAAATTTGAAATTTATATTCTTTTCATAATACACATTTTCCATGAACATTTTGAAGAACCTACCTTTGCATGAATTTCAAAAATTTTTTGCATAAAAATACACTAACCATCTTTTCATTCCATTTTTCCGTGAACATTTTGAAGTACCTTCATACATGTGTGTGATAGGCAGAGTTATTTATTATGACATAGGGTATTTGTGGGATATTCGAGACCAAAGGCAATTGAAAATGACTCTCTAGAAAATCAGGTTCTTAAATGTTGTCAGGGATTCATTTGGATCTAGACATGCCTGCATCTGTTTTGGAGTCTGATGAACCTGTATGTGTATGATTCGCCAAATAGAAACAACATGCATGGGCTTTAAACAAGATCAGATACTGGAGAATCTGTATAGACACAAGATGCCAGCATGCCAGCACTTTGCAAGGTTATGATTGGTGTACATGGCTGCTACTTTGTTTATGTACCTCTTTGCTGTGATAGCGATTGTCAGAATAGGAAGAGCTAAAGAACAGAAGCACAGTCAACTCACAAAAATTTGAGTCCTGCATGAGCATTTTTGAGTGTATTTCAAGAGATTCAAATTTATATAGTGTTTATATAACATTTGTGTATGAATCTTTGAACATTGTGGATAAGGGACTGTTCTTTTTTTGGCTTAAAATACAGAAACTGTACAAGTTTACTAATTCTCTTTTGATTTCAAATGAAACTGTGGTTTGTATTTTTCAGTGTTGAAAATGAGCCCAGGAGTGCAAGTCAGAAAAAGGAAAATGTACTTTCATCAGAAGCAGTAAAGGTATAGTTTGAAATTAAATTATTTCAAGACGTTATTTCAACTTCCTGCTCAGTTGTCCTTTGTGATTGTTATTGTACATTTTAAAAAGAATGCCCTGTGTTACTTTATGTGGAAATCGATCCCAGCTGTGTTCACACTTGAACTCCTGAGGTGGGGGCAGGGCATGGGGGTCCAGCCAGAGGAGCACTAAGGAGGGTTTGCTTGCTCTGCTGTTAACCACCTGAGGCGCTGTTTCTTTCGTTTGCCCATCTGTAAATCAGATCTCACCACCTTGCTATGGTCTCTTTTCCTTCAGATGATATTAGATTTCTTAGTATTCTGAAATGGTACAGTCATCTAAAAATGCTTTTGTGGGTGGAAGTTAATAACATATCCATACAGGTCACTGCCATGTGATGGAAGTATTTTGGCAGCTCGTCTGCAAGCCAAAATTCAGGCATAGGTTTTTCACCATACCCATTTTTCTTGAACTTTTAAAAACACGTGTTGTATGCATTGATTTCAGTTTCTTTGGAATCAAAATGAACATCTTTTAATTATTTCTGCCATGAACTTTTTAAAAGCACCTACATATAAACTGATCTTTAGTTCTACAAGACAAGCATGAGAAGGGTGTAAGCTATACACCTACCCACTGATCTATGAGTGGTTGAAAATTCTTGAAAATCATTGAACAGTTCTGACTTATTTATAGTACTTTTCCTAAAAATTAAATATTTCAAATGTACCAGTGAGTGATCACCTTTTGATATACAATGGTGGCTTTTGGTCGCACATGCTTTCTTTTTATGCAATTTATGGCAGTCAGTCAAGGAGAAAGTTTATACTTTTCAGGGATTTCTGAGTAAATTACTTTGGTCAGCAGAAGGCTCCAGAAGTCATCTGAATTCTTCATTATTCATGATCCCTTTATAAGGTCAAAACGCATTAAAAATGGCAAAGATAAAGTTGCTTTAATTTTGTTATTCCTGCCTTCTCGGTCATAGTAAAAAAATAGCAATATCTACTCTATTGAAAGAAAAATACTGGGATCACCTTGCTTGCCTTTCATTACTGCCTTGTGAGTGTTGCTCCTGTGGCCTGGTTTTATGCATTGTGTACCTTCTTGGCTTCTGCAGCCAGTTGGTAGCCAACCTGCTGCTTTGCTGTTGCATGGTCTCCGTTGTTTTTTTCCTCTTCTTCACTTTTTATGTGCCTTGAGTTGCCCTAGTCAAAATTTTCACATCTAACGCCTTATGTGACATTTTGCCCTCGCAGTTTCCTTGCTGTCAAGACTGTTACTCCTGGATCTCAAACTTTGGAGTTTCTCTGGTTATCAGTCCCTGTCATTCCATCTCTCAATCTGTCATTGACCCTGTACCCACTCTGGAACTTCCCCAAACCTTCCTACTTTCTCTTCTCGGTTTCCCATTCAGCCCTACCTGTAGGTCTGCTATTTCAGCTGCACTTTCACAAAAAAAAGTGCAGGCTTCAAACTTGGTCACATTCAACCTTGTATTTCCAATAGTCCTGTTTTGCCACCTACAGAGATTCACATTAGAACATCACAGCGGCCGGCGCTGCGGCTCACTAGGCTAATCCTCCGCCTATGGCGCCGGCACACCAGGTTCTAGTCCCGGTAGGGGCGCCGGAATCTGTCCCGGTTGCCCCTCTTCCAGACAAGCTCTCTGCTGTGGCCCGGGAGGGCAGTGGAGGATGGCCCAAGTGCTTGGGCCCTGCACCCGCATGGGAGACCAGGAGAAGCACCTGGCTCCTGCCTTTGGATCAGCGCAGTGTGCCGGCCGCAGCAGCCATTGGAGGGTGAACCAACGGCAAAAGGAAGACGTTTTTCTCTGTCTCTCACTGTCCACTCTCCCTGTCAAAGAAAAAAAAAAGAACATCACAGCTTTATGGATTCAGTAAGTATGTATGGTGGTAAATACAGCAATTGCACCTCCATGCTAACTCTCTTTTCTATCCATTCTTAGTATCTTAGTTTAACTGGCCACAATAACTTTGTTTTCATCTCTGGGTCCCTACATAAATACCACTCATAGTTCTGGAACTGTTTCTTTTCTGATTTGAGGCCCATACGGTTCCTTAAACATAGGTGCTCTGGCTAGCTCGTAATGGAAAGGGAAGGCATCCACCATGGCATTCTCTCTGGAGTACCTTGAGCATTTTGGCCCACATTTCTTGTTTTTTCAAACCTTCTGGAAAAACTAGTAAGATTTTTTTGTTGTTGTTCACTTTAGCCACACAGACCCAGCTCTCAATTGAAGATTTTTCATTTAGCAAGTGGCATGAAGCTTGTCATTTGTTTTCTGTGTAATTAAGAGTATTCTGAACATAGAATTCCCCTGCAATTTGGCATCTTCCCATGCTTCCATCTGCTAACTTGAATTTTACAGTGCCTCCTGTGATAGGTAGGAAGGGAGAATATGCAGCATTTTTCTCTTGAATCTAAATCATAGCAGATTTGTTTAATAAACATGTTTATGTAGGTCAGCATTTTGTGTTTGACTTTGAGATTCCCAAACACAATGCCAAAGATTGTTGGTTATAAGATAGTTTTAAGCAACAAAAATGTATTTTTTTTAAACATTTAGAGACTATGATGTCTTCAGACATCATTAAATTTTTGATGCTTAAAATACCAATTATACTCTATATAGACTTTGCTGTCTTGTGAACATATGAGGTGCTTTTGACACTTGTATCTATTCTACTGGGATATGTATTTCTTTATTATTAATCAGGTTCTTATGTCCATATTCTACCTTTGTTTTGTAGAGTTTGATTCTTGCTGCGTTCAAAAGAGAGGGAAGCACATTGTTGTACCTTGCTGCCTTCTACTCATTTCAGAGGCAGAGTCCTGCCTTCCAAGGCTAACCTTCTCTTGCACCTTGCCTACTGCTTCCATCCCTCTGTCTTCACTGGTTTCTTTCCATTTGCCTCAGGTCTGTCTTTGTTTCTCTCTAAATTTATAAAATTAAAACCTTTTTCCATTTTGTGGGTTTGGTTTTCTTTTCTTTTAGTCTGTATTCTGGACCTCACTCCTACCATTTATCTAAAACTTTCATGTGAAACTCTTAATCACTCTTCAATTCTTAATGCTTTCTAATCTGACTTCTCTCTGTCTTCTCTCGACCATGGAAAACCTGGTACTGTGCCAGAAACACATGCCAATAAGTAGTTAGAGAATGGATGAAAGCAATCCACTTAAAGTCCCCAGTGACCTCGCGCCACATCCCGTGGCCTTTTCTTAGTTCTTAATGAACTGAAACACTTGACTTCCCAAGTCCTGCTCTCCTCACAAATTTCCTTTGGTCTATCTTTGCATCATCTTTCGCTGCTGTGGCACTGTCCTCTGTTGCTTCTGCTGCTTCCCCTGACCTACCTACAATGTTAATCAGAATCTTTATCCCTTTTTATAGTCGATGAAACTGGATTTCTGAGATAATTCACTTGGCAAAACTCACCCTGCTAGTGAGAGGAAGCAAAGGAATTCTGAGGCAGATCTGTAACCATAATTCTTCTCCCTTGTGCACTAAAGTTATAAGCTGCATTCATAAAGTGCATTTATCAAGAAGAAATCCTATTAAAACCAAAAGTCCTACAGCATAAAAAGAATTAAGTCTTCTCAAAAATGACTTATGAGCTAAATAGAATGATTAAATCTGGAACATAGGTTATAAATTCCCCAGCTCAGAGTCCCCAGAATTGATGATTATTTCACTTGTTCTCCATAGCTTGGCATCTGCTTTATATAAAATCTAAAACTGAGCTCATTTTAGAATTGGTGCCCATAATTAATTGTACAACTTTTGAGAAAGGCTCTGGAATCTTCTTTATAAAGATTGATTTATTTATTTGAAAGGTAGAGTTACAGAGAGAGGGAGAGACAGAGAAAGTCTTTCATCTTCTCATTCACTCCCAAAATGGCCGGAGCTGGGCTAGACTGGAGCCAGGAGCCAAGGGAGTCATCCTGGTCTCCCACATGGATGGCAGGACTTCAAGCAGTTGGGCCATCTTCTGTTGCTTTCCCAGGTGCATTAGCAGGGAATTGGATTGGAAATGGAGCAGCTGGGACTTGAACCAACATCCATATGGGATGTGGGTGCTGCAGGTGCCAACTTAACCCACGACACCACGGTGCTAGCCCCATAACACTTATTTTTCATCTAAGTAAATTACTTACTGCAAAGAACTACATTAAAATTATTTTTGGTTGCCAAAGTTTATCAGTTGGAAGAAATGGAAGAACAGTAGCTCAAGAATATCTCATTGAAGAAAAGTGGTCACTGATTGTTCTTTACATGAATGCCTATGTTGAGAAGATGAAACTTTGTAGTAAGGTTAATATACTACATTTTTAAAACACCATTATAACTCCTAATTTCTACAAGATCAACTTTTTATTTTTATTTTTTTAAGATTCATTTTATTCATTTGAAAGGCAGAGTTTTAGAGAGGGAGAGAGGGGTAGACACAGGGAAAGCTCTTCCAACCTCTGGTTCACTCCACAAATGGCCTCATATTCCAGAACTGGGCCAGTCCAGAGCCAGGAGCTTCTTCCACGTCTCCCATCTGGGTAGCAGGGGCCCAAGCACTTAGGCCATCCTCCACTGCATTCCCAGGCACATTAGCAGGGAGCTGGATCAGAGTGGAGCAGCCAATACACAAACTGGCACCCATATAGGATGCCAATGATGCAGGTGGCAGCTTTACCCACTATGGTACAATGCCAGTCCCCTAACATATTAAATTTATGCTTCAGTTCATGTTTTGATTTTTATGTAACTCTTATTTCCTATTAGTTCTTTCCAACTGTTTCTTAGCCAGAGGTGAAATAGTGAAATTTAAATGCATTAAGTGTTTTCTTACTTGGAGGAAAATTAATTATTGAACTAGTTTTTAAATAAATTATGGCCTTAATAAATGCTTGGTATCTTTTTTTTCTCAGTGATGCAGATAGTGGTGGCACTCTCTTATCAGTTTAACAGAGATTTTCAAACTGCTCTTTTTAAAACTTAAGGGTTCTTTTTTGTATTTGCAACCCCATGTGTGAATATAAATGGAATAAAGCAGAGGTCTTTTGGTGGTGGTGGGAATGAATTGTCTGGAGCCTCTTAGTTGGATGCTGCTCTTCATTTCTGCCAGCTTAGGCACCTTCTTGGAAGAGCTTCAAAATTACATTTGTGGTGACAAAACAAAACACCAAACACACCCTTTGGAACCAGACATATCTGGGAATAAACCCAGAGATCAGAATGTGGTAGCTTTATGACACTGAACAATTTACTTTACCTCCCTTGCCTTTCTCTGAAGGGAGGAGAGAACCTCCACTCTGACTATGACCGTGTCTAAACAAGATAAGAGTCGGAGAACTCAAGGGGCTTCCATAGCCTTGGAAGCTCATAACTGGTGCATAGGGAGATTACTGATGCCATAAACAGGAGTGTCAATTGGTAAAGTCAACAACAGGAGTCACTGTGCACTTACTCCTCATGTAGGATCTCGGTCCTTAACGTGCTGTACACTGAGGCTTAATGCTATAACGAGTACTCAAACAGTATATTTCACTTTGTGTTTCTATGGGGGTGCAAACGACTGAAATCTTTACTTAATGTACACTAAACTGATCTTCTGTAAAAAAAAAAAAAAAAAAAAAAAAAAAAAGAAAGAAATTTTCAATTCCCAACTTGACTCTCACTGGGATTAAACATGACAATAGGTCTGATCTGATTTCATCATCATTTTAAAAAAATCATCTATTATTTTTCACTTTATGTTTCTGTGTGGGAGCAAACTGTTGAAATACTTACTTAAGGTATACTAAGCTGATCTTCTGTATATTAAGATAATCGAAAATGAATCTTGATGTGAATGGAAGGGGAGAGGGAGTGGGAAAGGGGAGGGTTGTTGGTGGGAGGGACGGTATGGGGGGGGAAGCCATTGTAACCCATGAGTCGTACTTTGGAAATTTATATTCATTAAATAAAAGATAAAAAAAAAAAAAAATTTACTTTACCTCCCTGAACCTTGATTTACTAATGGGTAGTGGGAGTGTTCAATCTTTGTTTAACTGAAGTCTTTTTTTGTTTATTTAAGATTTTTATTTATTTATTTGAAAAGCAGAGTGACAGATGAGAGAGGTAGGGATGAGATCGAGATCTTCCATCTGTTGATTCACTCAACAAATGTCCCAAGTCAAGAGCCTGGAACTCCATCTGGGTCTCTCACATTTGTTGCAGGGGTCCAAGTACTTGGGCCGTCTTCCTCTGCTTTCCCAGGCACATACGTGGGGAACTGGATCACAACCAGCCAGTACTTGAACTGGCAATCTGGTATGGGATGCCCGTGTAGCAAGTAGCACTTTAATCTGCTGTGCCCCAATGCTGGCTCCTCATAGAAGCTTTTCAGAATTAGCAGAGGTAACATGTAATGTGCTGCACATTCCCTACTTCGTATACAAAGTAGATACTTAGTCAAATAGCTGCCTTCTTTCCTTATAAAGTCTCACTAAAACTTACAAATAAATCTTTGAGGTAAATAAATCTTTGGTGATTTATTCTGGGTTATTAGCATAGAAACCAGCCATTGGAAAGAGTGATATTGAATAGCATTTGAAGAAAAGGCATACAAGAAGGCATGCAATAATGAGCTACAGCCAGAAGTGAAAACCCCTGCCTTTCTATAGTGAGTGGACGCTATCATGAAATAGAGATTGCACTGTGTGTCACTATGTTGTCCAGATGACCAGACCTGTCAGTATAGCTGGTGCCAGTCTGGGGCCTTGAGATCTGGGAGTCCTTGGATAGCGAGTGTGTTGTAAGGTATCGATTGACTTGTAGCAGCCTCAAGCTGCTGTCGACCTGGAGAGGTCCTACATTGTGGTATAATGGAGAACTTGTGAAAATGAAAACTGAGTATGAAGGGTTTTGTAGATATTCTAGATTGTTAGAAAATTTGCATCCACAGGTGTCAGATACTGATTTTTAGAACATTAGACAGGCCTCCAAAAAGCTATGCAAGAATCAAAAGCATTTTAGTCTGGCCCGGTGCTTTACTGAGGAAGTCCTTACACTATAATTGGAAGAAATGACTTTTTCCCCATGTAATGTCATCTTTTCTCTTTGTTTTCTCATCTAAGAGATCTTACATATGACAAAGTGCACATTTCTTCCTCCAGCTCAATGTATATTCCTGAGCTTCAGGGTGATAGAGGTGATTCTTTGACGGACCTTTCCTCCCAGATGTCCTTGGCTATAAGATTTGATACATCCTAACTCCCTTCTGTTTCTCTATTCCCTATTCCAGTAAAAGGTATCACCAAATTATCCATACCCATTCTTGACCACTGGGAATGGTTCTACCATTTTGTCTCCTGCCCATTGCCCCTAAACCCATCAACAACCTTCCATTCCAGTCCATATCTATGACTGTCATATAGCTGATACAACTTATTTTTCTTATTTAGATCAGCAATTTTAACCTATTTTTTTCTTTAACATACATAGAAGATGACTGACTGTCTTGAGTTACCTATGGTTAAGGACATTTATTTGGTGTACTAAATAATAATACAATTCAATTCCTTTATCAAAAACTATATGAGATGAAAAACAGTGAAGGTAATACCATGGATATAACCTATTCCATTCTGGAGCACTTTGAAAAGGGGAAATTTCGGCCAGTACCACGGCTCACTAAGCTAATCCTCCGCCTGCAATGCCTGCACCCCGGATTCTAGTCCTGGTTGGGGTGCCAGATTCTGTCCCAGTTGCTCCTCTTCCGGTCCAGTTCTTTGCTGTGGCCTGGGAAGGCAGTGGAGGATGGCCCAAGTGCTTGGGCCCTGCACCTGCATAGGAGACCAGGAGTAAACAGCTGGCTCCTGGCTTTGAATCGGCACAACGCGCCGGCTGTAGCAGCCATTTGGGCGGTGAGCCAATGGAAGGAAGACCTTTTTCTCTGTTTCTCTCTCTCAAAAAAAAAAGGGGGGGGGATTTCAGCTTTTAACTGATTTTAGTAACAAATTATTTATAATGTCTCAGAATTGATCACAAGACTAGTGATCATTAAAAATTACAAACAACAATGTTCTCTGATAATTCTTTAATCCATGTTGAGTGGATTTTTGTGTAAGGTGAAAGGTAGGGGTCTTGCTTCATGGTTCTGCACGTGGAAATCCAATTTTCCCAGCACCATTTATTGAATAGACTGTCCTTACTCCAGGGATGGGTTTGGGTTTTGGATCCTTGATCAAATATGAGTTGGCTGTAGATGTTTGGATTGATTTCTGGTGTTTCTATTCTGTTCCATTGGTCTATCCATCTGTTTCTGTACCAGTACCATGCTGTTTTGATTACAACTGCCCTGTAGTATGTCCTGAAATCTGGTATTGTGATGCCTCCAGCTTTGTTTTTGTTGTACAAGATTGCTTTAGCTATTCGAGGTCTCCTGTGTCTCCATATGAATTTCAGCATCATTTTTTCTAGATCTGAGAAGAATGTCTGGTATCTTGATTGGTATTGCATTGAATCTATAAATTGGTTTTGGAAGAATGGACATTTTGATGATATTGATTCTTCCAATCCATGAGCATGGAAGATTTTTTCCACTTTTTGGTATCCTCTTCTATTTCTTTCTTTAAGGTTTTGTAATTCTCATCGTAGAGATCTTTAACATCCTTGGTTAAGTTTATTCCAAGGTATTTTATGGTGAAATGAGAAGGCCATGCCAAGATGGCCGCTGGCAAGCAAGCGTCAGTTACTCAGGAATGGGTTTGAAATCCATCTGGCAATGGAGCCTGCCTGGCAACAGGCTATGATTGGATGGCTTTGGAAACTGCCTGGCAACAGGCTGTGATTGGTTGGGGCATAGACCACCCCTTGACCAGATTGGCTGGTCTTGGCTATATAAGATGTTGTACCAACTGAAATAAACAAGTCTGCAGGCTGCTTGCCTCAAGCCCGCTTTCACCCGACTCCCGGGGTCTGTGTGATGTCTGTGTGATGACTCCATGACTCTTGCCCCCACCACGCTCCTCCTCACAGAAACGAATCCACTGCAACATTGTTGAGAAATCAACTGCAACATCTGGCACCAAACGTGGGGCTCAAACCCACGACCCTGGGATTAAGAGTCCCATGCTCTACCGACTGAGCTAGCCAGGCGAACTGAAATTAAAAGGAGGAGCCGAGAAGTGATGTACACTTCTGGGCGGTGTGTCCCTAACCTGGGGTAACTTAGACTGAGGACAAGGACAAGGAAAGGGGCATAGGAGGGGGTTCTGTGCTCACCCTCACAGAACTGAACAGCACACAAAACACCGAGGGGCCTACTTGCCGAAATCCAGGGGGGACCTTGTCCAGTCCTACATGCTGTCTTTTTCTCAGTCATGTTGTTGTCAACTGCAACAGTATTTGATTGTTTTTGTGGCTATTGTGAATGGGATTGATCTTAGCAGTTCTTTCTTAGCCATGGCATTGCCTGTGTATACAAAGGATGTTGATTTTTGTGCACTGATTTTATATCCTGCTACTTTGACAAACTCTTCTATGAGTTCCAATAGTCTCTTAGTAGAGTTCTTTGGATCCCCTAAAGAAAGAATCATATCTGCACAGAGGGATAGTTTGACTTCTTCCTTCCCAATTTGTATCCCTTTAATTTCTTTTTCTTGCCTAATAGCTCTGGCTAAAACTTCCAGAACTAAATTGAATAGCAGTGGTGAGAGTAGGCATCCCTGTCTGGTACCAGATCTCAGTGGAAATGCTTCCAACTTTTCCCCATTCAATAGGATGCTGGCCATGGGTTTTTCATAAATTGCTTTGATTGTATTGAGGAATGTTCCTTCTATACCCAGTTTGCTTAGAGTTTTCATCATGAAAGGGTGTTGTATTTTATCAAATGCTTTCTCTGCATCTATTGATTAAAGACTTAAATCTACGACCCGACACCATCAAATTATTAGAGAACATTGGAGAAACCCTGCAAAATATAGGTACCAGCAAAGACTTCTTGGAAAAGACCCCGGAAGCGCAGGCAATCAAAGCCAAAATTAACATTTGGGATTGCATCAAATTGAGAAGTTTCTGTGCTGCAAAAGAAACAGGAAAGTGAAGAGGCAACCAAGAGAATGGGAAAAAATATTTGCAAACTATGTGACAGATAAAGGGTTAATAACCAGAATCTACAAAGAGATCAAGAAACTCCACAACATCAAAACAAACAACCCACTTGAGATGGGCCAAGGACCTCAATAGACAGTTTTCAAAAGAGGAAATCCAAATGGCCAACAGACACATGAAAAAATGTTCAAGATCACTAGCAATCAGGGAAATGCAAATCAAAACCACAATGAGGTTTCCCCTCACCCAGGTTAGAATGGCTCACATTCAGAAATCCACCAACAACAGATGCTGGAGAGGATGTGGGGAAAAAGGGACACTAACCCACTGTTGGTGGGAATGCAAACTGGTCAAGCCACTATGGAAGTCAGTCTGGAGATTCCTCAGAAACCTGAATATGACCCAGCCATCCCACTCCTTGGAATTTACCCAAAGGAAATTAAATTGGCAAACACAAAAGCTGTCTGCACATTAGTGTTTATTGCAGCTCAGTTCACAATAGCTAAGACCTGGAACCAACCCAAATGCCCATCAACAGTAGACTGGATAAAGAAATTATGGGACATGTACTCTATAGAATACTATACAGCAGTCAAAAACAATGAAATCCGGTCATTTGAAACAAAATGGAGGAATCTGGAATACATCATGCTGAGTGAAATAAGCCAGTCCCAAAGGGACAAATATCATATGTTCTCCCTGATCAGTGACAACTAACCAAGCACCAAAAAGGAAACCTGTTGAAGTAAAAGCGACACTATGAGAAACAGTGACTTGATCAGCCCTTGTCCTGACTGTTGATGTACAATGTAATACTGTATCCCTTTTAGTATTTTTTTTGTTCTAGTTAATACTATTGGTTGAACTCTGTGATTAACACACAATTATTCTTAGGTGTTTAAATTTAACTGAAAAGTGATCCCTGTTAAATATAAGAGTGGGAATAAAAGAGGGAAGAGATGTACAATTTGGGACATACTCAATCAGACTTGCCCCAAATACTGGAGTTAGAAACATGCCAGGGGATTCCAGTACAATCCCATCAAGGTTGCATGTACCAATGCCATCTCACTAGTCCAAGTGATCAATTTCAGTTCACAGTTGATCACACTGATAGGTCTAAGAGTCAAAGGGATCACACAAACAAGACTAGTGTCTGCTAATACTAACTGATAGAACAAAAAAGGGAGAGAACAATCCAACATGGGAAGTGGGATACACAGCAGACTTATAGAATGGCCGATGTCCTAAACAGCACTCTGGCCTCAGAATCAGCCCTTAAGGCATTCAGATCTGGCTGAAGAGCCCATGAGAGTATTTTAGGCATGGAAAGCCAAGACACTCTGGAAAAAAAAAAAAAAAAACCTAAATGAAAGATCTCTGTGAGTGAGATCCCAGTAGAAAGAACAAGCCATCAGAGAAGGAGGTACCTTTCTCTGAAGGGAGAAGAGAACTTCCACTTTGACTATGAACTTGTCTAAATAAGATTGAAGTCTGCGAACTCAAGAGGCTTCCATAGCCATGGCAACTCATGACAAGAGCCTAGGGAGATTACTGACACCATAAACAAACAAGAGTGTCAAATTGTTAAGTCAACAACAGGAGTCACTGTGTACTTACTCCTCATGTAGGATCTCTGTCCTTAATGTGTTGTTCAATGTGAATTAATGCTATAACTAATAATCAAACAGTATTTTACACTTTATATTCTGTGTGGGTGCAAACTGATGAAATCTTTACTTAATATATACTAAATCTATCTTCTGTATGTAAAGATAATTGAAAATGAATCTTGATGTGAATGGAATGGGAGACGGAGTGGGAGATGGGAGGGGTGCGGGTGTGAGGGAAGTTATGGGGGGAAAAAGCCATTGTAATCCATAAGCTGTACTTTGGAAATTTATATTTTTTTAAATAAAAGTTTTTAAAAAAATTACAAGTAACATTTATTAACCCATAACCACCTTAGGCAGGGTAAAATATAAGAAGTCCTCCAAAAGTTTATGGAAAATACATACTAACAAAAAGTATGCATGAATTTAAAATTTTTCACTTAAATAAACTTACTGTTTATCTCATTTCCCCATAAACTTTTTGAAATACTGCTGTCTGACCAATTCACCTTGCCTGTTCTTGTTTTTTATTGAAAAAAATCACAGATAAAGATACAGTGTTGTCCTTTAAGCCAAATTGCTCCAAAAACATAAGTGGTCTTCAAATATTTGTAAAAAAATTGTATATTATGAAAAAGAATTTCACCTTTTTGTATTAAAATAGTTATCTTCTTTTTTTTTTTTTTTTTTTTTTTTTTTTTTGACAGGCAGAGTGGACAGTGAGAGAGAGAGACAGAGAGAGAAAGGTCTTCCTTTTTGCCGTTGGTTCACCCTCCAATGGCCGCCGCTGCAGCCGGCGCACCGCGCTGATCCTGGCAGGAGCCAGGAGCCAGGTGCTTTTCCTGGTCTCCCATGGGGTGCAGGGCCCAAGCACCTGGGCCATCCTCCACTGCACTCCCTGGCCATAGCAGAGAGCTGGCCTGGAAGAGGGGCAACCGGGACAGAATCCGGCGCCCCAACCGGGACTCGAACCCGGTGTGCCGGCGCCGCAAGGTGGAGGATTAGCCTATTGAGCCACGGCGCCGGCTCTAAAATAGTTATCTTCTTATTCCATCTTCCATGAACTTTTTGAAGTCTCCTTGCAAGAGTATGGTTTATCTTTACACCTTAACATTAACCATAAAATGCACTTATTGAGAAATATTGTTGACACAAATTTGTATCAGTCATCACTGTGGATGGACTTTAATCAGACAACCGATTATAATCCAAATCCATTATGGTAAACATCAGTATAATTTTTGGTTGAAATTTTTGTATCACTTAAACTATAAGTCAAGATACAGTCAAGAAGTCAAGATAATATTTTCCCAGAAACTGAGGTGATTTCAACTAAGACAAATGTGCCAAATAATATGTGGCAGCCAGATGTCTTGATGGAGTGCAAATTAGAACTCTCTAGGAAGCAGGGTTTAGTTTCTGAATGCCATATTATAGTAACTTAATTATTTAGGTAAAAGTCTCTCTCATGATGACAGGGTATGAAGTTGTTTGCCTTCACTTAATAGTGATGGGGAAAGACATAAGATGTCAGGGATATTGCTGGAAGATTATATATGCAATTTTCAATCTGGGAAACTTTAGTTATAGTGATAACTTTCCAGGCAAAGAGTGCAAAGGATAAATGGTTCTAGTAGTAGCAACAGCAGTGTACAAGAGACACTGTAGTGAGAGACAGGGAGACAGTGAATGAGAATGCACATGATTCCATTAGATGTTGCAGGCCTTGTGAGTGGCAAGAAATGAAATTAGAAAAGGCCGCAAGGTCCTAATCCACCAAGACCTCTAATGCCGTGCTAGGGAGATTGGATTTTATCTTGAGGGCAACAGTCAATTGAGGGCTTTAACAAAGGTTTGACTTCCGTAAACAGCTCTGGCCTTTTTCTAGGGAATAGACTTGGGGAAAACAAGAGTAGAAGCAAGGAAACTAGGCTACCATTGACAGTATTCTGGGGAAGGAGTCATGGTGTCCTGGTTTTTTGTCTGACCAGAACAAGTGGAGAAATGTTGTAGTTTATAAAAAAAAAAAAAATTTAAAAGTAAGAATAGAGACACAACATGTTCAAGTTCTGCTTTGGATGTGTTAGGTTTGAGATTCCAATACAGAATCCAAGTGGAAACTAATGTCTGGTTGATAGGGAAATACACAGGCCCAAAGCTTAGGAGCCTGAGCTGATCTGGGAACCATCTGGTTAATTGAATTTGAGAGAGATGAAATCTCCCAAGAACCTGAAGGTAAAGCAGGCCCAGGCTAGTAATCAGAGGAACGCGTTATGTAATGGGTGGTTACAAAGAGGTGAACTTGAAGGAAACTCAGACTAATGTTATAGAAGCCAAAGGAATAATGATTTAGGAAGAAAGTCAGTGCCACTCTCTGCAGACATGTCAGATAATAACAGGACAGAGAAAAAGTTCACCCTGAATCCGTAAGTAGGACCGTGTCTGAGAGATTGTCATTAGAGCATGATTAAGGAGGAAGCTGGGTTGCATGGACTTGAGGAGTGATGGGAAAGAAAAAGAAAAAAGATGATACAAGTTAGTAAGTCCGCTTTAAGGAGGTTGGTAGTGAGGAGAGAAGTCTTTGGACACACACTGTGAGTGGGAGAGACTTACACAAGGGCAAACAAGCAAATGCGGTTCCTGAGGAAACACCAGGGGTTATGAACTGGTGCCCTGGGAGGGCAGTTAGCCTTGGTGGATGGGATCCTTCCTCTTGTGCTTGGGGGGGCAAGTGAAGGAAGCCGGCCAGAGGCCTGTGTTGTGCTGCAGGCAGAGGAGAGGTGGAGTCAGGACAGTGAGGGGCTTCTCAGTGAAAGAGGGCAGAGCCCTGTGCTGAGTAAGGGGGTGCCACAGTGCAGGAGGTGTCTTTAGGGCTGTGGGAAAGGTTGGAGATCGCAGCTGTGGAAAATCGGGGCAGTTGCAGGCTGATTTCCAGATGAAGTTAGTGTGCATTGTTGGCAGCCTAAATCTTATAGCTGTGTGTACACCTGCTGCTTTTTGAAGCAAAAGCCCGTCACTTGTGTGGGAAAGGTACACTGGACATTGTCTGGGCAAGGGTGACCACAGAACAAGAGAAAGCAGCTTGAAAGTTCTTGGTCATGTTGGAAAGCTGGATAGAGAAGACGTGAACATTTGTGGGGACTCAAAGGGATACAGTAGGGACCAGAGGACAAGAGGTGAGACTGAACACTGGCGAATGTCTGAAATTCAGAGTTAGAGATGAGCAAGTGAGAAGTAAAGACAGCGGCCAGGGCTAGCCACAGGGGCAGGCGGAGGGGAAGTGGAGCTCATTAGAGCTGAGTGTGCTGAAGTATGGGAAGGAGGGTGTCACGGTGCTCTGAAGGCCTGGGGTAGAAAGGAGGCACAATCCCCATGCTAGAGACGGTAAAGGCAGAGTTGCCTGGTGCTTCCCTGTTGCTCACAGAGTGCTCACTGGGTGATGTTCTGTTGACCATGCTCACTGTGCCAGTCATTGCATTGGCATAGCACCCACCACCTGCTGCAGGCTGGTGGAAGAGGTGACAAAACAGTGCTGATTAGATCTACAGGAATTCTTACATCACATAATGTAGGTCCTACAAGAGCCGGGGTTTAGAAGTATTTCTTCACTGTTATCCAAACACCTACAATAGTGTGTTCTTCATTTAGCGAACGGGTCAATACTGTAAGGTTTACGTGGACTCTGACTGCTATTTGGCACGCCTAGTTTTAGTGTGTTGCTGACTTGGGTTGCCTTCCCCAGAAACGCTCTTCAAGTCTTTGTTCTGGGAGCCCCAGCCTGAGCTCCACCCTGACAGCCCCCATTCAGCTCATTTTCTCTCTGTCTGCTGAGATCAGAGCTGCATGTTAGACCTCGCTCATTTTCTGCAGAGGCTTTAGCAACTCTCCTTCCTCCTTGACTTGGGAGAGAAAGTGTCCCTCCTCCTTCCACGGCTAATGCCTTCCCTTTATTACGGGTATGAAAGACTGTTTTGGCCTCTTCATCTCGTCATCTTCAGCCTTGTCTTCTGGAGCTGTCATCCATCTTTCTCCTGCAGAAGTCACTCCTTTTCCAGCAAGTATAACGCTGGTCCACAAAACAGGAGCAAAAAGCCACTGCTTCCATCTTGGAACTTAAAATGTCACCTTTGTCTTTCCTTCTTTGTACTTAAAAATCTCTCACGAGTTCCCTGCTATTCCGTGACTGTTTCTGTTTCTTTGTACCCTACTCACTGCTTCACAGCTTGACTTTGGGACTGGACTCAGGAATTCCTGGGCTGGTAGGACAGTTTCTTTTGCATTCCTAGAGATTTTCCATAGTCTTCATTCCTTTATTTATTCCAGCAAATACTTGAGCCCCGCTGATTGTCTGACACGTTTCTGTGTGCTAGGGATACTGCAATGAATAAAACAGGCAAACCTCCCTACTCCAGTTGGATTTTACTTTTTAGAAGAAGAAACAGATAGTAAATATTTATGGGTGTGTGTGTTTGTGTGTGTGTGTGTTTAGTGTGTACGCATTTACTGGCAAATACATGGAGGTTATTAGAAGGATAGTGAGCAGTTTCAAAGTGCAGGGGTTTCCTAAGTTACTGAGAGGGGAATCTTTAAATGAGGAGCTGGCTTTTAAGGTGGTGAGGCGGGGTGAGTCACCTACAAGGAGCTATCTGGGGGAGGACCATTCTAAGCAGAGAGAAGAGTAAAGGAACAATTCCCGAGGTAGGGCTGTGCCTGATGTGTGTGAAGATCAGTGAGGAGGGAGGTTCCTGTCTTTCTTGATCTGGCAGTGGCATTTGGCATTCTTTGCTCCATTTTGGAAGCTTTCTTAGGTTTTTACCTGTGGAGACCAGGATTCTGGAAGAAATTACCTGGTCTGCTTTGGGCCTCGTGCATATCTGTTGCTGCTGATTTCTTCTCTTGTACCTGCTTTTTAATCTTGTTTACCTTAGGGTTCTTTCATTGATCTCCTTGTCAGTTGAACAAACTGTGTGGCCAGATTGCATTCTTAAGCTGTGCATTTGGTTGCTTATCAGGCATCTTGACTCGTACACCACCAGGGTACCAAAATTCGACGTGGTTGATAGCTAAATATTTTGTTGCCCTCTCTCTTCTCTTTCACGGGCCCTCATTCTCACCTGTCTTGGCTCTAGCCTTCTTCAGCCACACCCCTCCCTTAGTAGACATACTGCAAAGTTCACTGTCTTTGTGCATGTGATACCTGGTGTCTAGGATGCTCTCTTCACCCTTAAGGAGCAAGCATAGATTTTTACCTCCTTCATGTAATGGTTTCTCCCCATCCCAGTCAAGTTAATTATGTCCTGCATTGCATATTTATCTACTTTTCTTCTTTTTTAAGTTTAATCTATTTATTTGAAAGTCAGAGTTACAGAGAGAGGAGAGGCAGAGAAAGAGAGAGGTCTTCCATCCGCTCGTTCACTCCCCAATTGGCTGCAACGGCCGGAGCTGCGCCGATCTGAAGCCAGGAGCCAGGAGCTTCTTCCAGGTCTCCCACAGGGGTGCAGGGACCCAAGGAGTTGGGCCGTCCTCCACTGCTTTCCCAGGCCATAGAGGAGAACTGGACCAGAAGTAGAGCAGCCGGGTCTGAAAACCAGCGCTCACATGGTGTGCTTCAGGCCAGGCTGTTAACCAGATACAGCTACTTTTAAGATGAGTATTTTGCTGGACTGCAAACTCCTGGGAGGCTGGGACCAAGTTTTATTCTGCAGTGCACCTAATGATTCCCCAGATTTCCCTATATGGGATATATAGCAAAGAGGAGTAAATGGAAGGATAAGCTTGGGTGAGGGAACTGCTTTATAACTTATTTAGTGTGAAGGGAGAAATTAAAAATTCCTAGATGCACATGTTTCATCAGTAGCATGCATATGCTGTGTGCAGAAAACCACATCTTTGAGAACTTTGGAATTGCTCTGTTGTTAGTGTTTGCTTGAATCCTGAGTGCTTTCACTCTGTTCACTCACTGGAACTATGGCAGACAGGCCTGTTGGCTGGTAGATGGGGACCCCACCTAAGGAGGGCCTGTGGCAGGCTGAACTTCGTTTTGGAGTAAGCTGAGGACCAGGAACAGCTGCTTTAGATCAAACTTAAAATGTTAACTCTGAAAATGGAATTTATTGTAGATGTTTACTTTAAATGGCCATGTTCTTTTCTACAGGTTTTTGTTTCTAAATTTAGAAACGTTTTTATTGCTAAGGGTATGTTCTTGTTAATTACCGATTGAAACTTTTTAAAAGATTTATGAGGGAAAAGTTAAGTAACTGAGACACTTAAGGAAACAACAAAAAATGCTCTTTTGTGAATTTACAATATAGAGATTTTAGAATAGTGAAAAAACTGAAAGTTAAGAGTAAGGAGAAACATGATTTTTTTTAATGATATGTAACTAAAAAGTTTAAATGTGACAACTTCTTTTAGGTTACAAAACATACCGCCTATGTGGAAAGAATCTGTTACGTTTTGAAAGGAAATGTCAAATAAAAATCAGAATTTACTGAAATCAATAGTATTTTTGACAGAAATGACTTGTCTTAGTTTAATAATGTCAAAAACTGCAATCTCCTTCTTAATTTTCCTTTTTTAGATCATTACCCCAAGCTTATAAAACTCTTTTGTAAATATCTAAAGCATTTTGCTAATATTTTTGATATTCTAATGAGCAGTCTGTATAGTTCCCTTGGATGAAGTGGCTAAGCAGGATGATACTAGTTACAGGTAATATTGTTTTATTCATGTCACAATGTTCCTTTTGACCTAGGGAGAAATATCGTGGCTGGAAATTACAACAAATTAAGTAGAATACTTAAAAGGATATACATAATAT
Source organism: Oryctolagus cuniculus (assembly GCF_964237555.1). Taxonomy (NCBI): domain Eukaryota; kingdom Metazoa; phylum Chordata; class Mammalia; order Lagomorpha; family Leporidae; genus Oryctolagus; species Oryctolagus cuniculus. The sequence goes on from NC_091435.1 coordinate 52,414,196, forward strand.
ATATGTGTGTGTGTATCTTTCATATACATAGCATTAAGAAACTTTCTAGCATATAATCTGTTGATAGACTGTTAATGCTGCTGCTGTGAGGAGTGGTCTCTTCCAAGGAGCCAAATGTTGGCTGGCTGCGGTGCAGCCAAGAGGGATCATATTCCAATAGAAACCCGTAAAAGATGAGGCTTGTGGGGACTCTAGAAGGCCAGTGTGATTCTTACTGTACTTACAAGTTATAGGAAGGCGTAGAAAAATGCACAATGTTTACTCAAAAATACCCTCTGACACCTAAGGAACTTAAAATACTGATGACTCGAAATTGGTTTACTGAGCTCATAGGTCCTACATGCTTCTCAGTCATTCATATGCTAAATTGTATTAGTGGTAGTGGAATGCTCCTTTAACTTGTTTTGAACTTGGAGGAAAACATGGAATAAGGTGAACAAATGACATGGTAATTAATGGCACTCTTGCTTCCTGAAGATCCGTGTCTTATGAAACTTTGTGCTGTGAACCTACAATGCCCTGCGGTGATTTTCCCTTGGTTTCTGATCTTTTCCTGACTCACTCGAGCTCTTATTTTATAAGGATTAGTGAGCATGACAGGTGACAGATACTGTTAAACATGCATTCCATTCACAAGTATGTGAGTGAGCATGTTTGGAAGGCAAAATGGGTTGGCCCGTAAGCCGGAAGCTTTTTGAAATCCAGGAGAGTGTGAGGTAGAATGCCAACCTGCTCTTTGCTGCAGCTCAATTTTTTCCTTTCACGAAGGGCACATGAATGTGAGTTTGTTTTACCAGCAACTTAATTATGCGTGGGTAAAATGCACCTGCACACCGGAACAGTTGACTGTCTGCAGGAATGTTCAGCTCTGTTAACGATTTGCTTGAATGCATTGTCAGGATTTGATGTTTCACCAGCAAGGGGTAACAGTGGGCTCTTTCTCTGAATTGAAGCACTTGTTACTATCTTGTCGTCTTGAGGAACAGTTTTGCATTATATGACAGGGTCAGGGGTTAGCACACTGCTGAAATGATAAGGTCTACTTAGGTGCTAGTTATGTAAGGTACCAAGGGTGTTCTCCATTAGCTCTGTTATAACAAAGGGCAACTGAAAGACACATTAGATTTGCCAAGATATGTCCCTTATCTCTGTGTACTGACCTCCCACTCTTCATTTTTGTACCTGAATATCTAGTCATAGGAATCTCCCTGAAAAGCTGGTGCCTCACTAAATACACACACATGCAGGAATCACACTGGTACTTTTGAGGGTCCCTTCAGAAGGTGCGCTTCTTGTGGGAAGCATCCCTCTGGCTGTATCTTCTGTCCTCACCTCCGTCACCTCTGGACTGGTTACCCCTGTCTGGTGCCCACATGTGCTGCACACTTCTCTACAGCCTGTACTCCAAGCTTCGGTAAAGTCTTGCTAACGGTGCTCCCGGTAGATTATATAGAAGCTGCTCAGAGAAGCAGAAGCTGTAAGTCTGATTCTTAAATGTGTCCCGGTGTCTAGCACAGAGTGTGTCATGTCTTATTTTTCAGATGATCATTTTTGTTATTCTGTATTTTCTTTCCAAAGATTTCCCAAAGTGAGGACAAAAGGAACCATGCGGAGAAGCCAATTACTCTTTCAACACAGGAAGATTCCAAAAAGCCAAACGACCTTTCCAGTTCCACTTCAGATACCAAAGCTGGAGAAGGTGACAGACAGCCAAAAGAAAGTTTCTTTCAGTTTCTTGGTAACTTATTCAATATCTCAGGAAAATCGACTCTTAGTGAAGCCAAGCAGTCTTCCCTCAAAGATGACCATGATAAAACCGAGAAAGATTTACAGACGCCCTGTGACCAGCGTGAGGAAGGGGTCAAAAGGGAGCGGGAGAATGTCAGTGGCTCCCCCGGGTCCCAGGCACTTCCAACAGAAGAACAAGAATCCAACTCCAGTGAACTCTCAGATGCATTTTCTTTGGATACCACACATGACAGTGAACAGGAAACCAGCGATTTACCAAAGTAAGTTACAAATGTAATACCAGCGATTTACCAAAATAAGTTACAAATGTAATTGAGCCTCAAAATTGAGTTTTTCAACTAATTTGTAATCCTATTAATTGGAGAAATCAGGAAAGGTGTTCTGTAATGTCTTTACTACTAGGTTAAAAATGGTCTGATTTTGTGTATCCTATAGGTAATCTAGGGTCCTTTGGGCTATTGTGTGGGTGGTACTAATACCTTTCAGGTATTATGTTTGTCATAGTATAAACATGATTTATTTTTTAAAGATTGATTATGTATTTGAAAGGCAGAGTAACACAGAAGAAGAGACAGAGCTGGAGACCTTCCAACAACTGGTTCATTCCCCCAAATGGCTGCAATAGGAAAGGTCAGGGCCAGGCCAAAGCCAGGAGCCATGAACCCCACCCTGGTCTCCACATGGGTGGCAGGGATCCATTCAGACTGGTGCTCTGATATGTGAAGCCAGCATTGCAGGCAGCAGCTTAGCCTGCTGTGCCACAACGCTGGCTTCCCAAAATGATTTCTAACTTAAGACTTGAATGGGAATGTTTTCTGTTGTGTGAGTTCCTTCTGTATTCAGGCAGGCATTGTATAGGGTTTGTGCATCTTTGGAGATAAAATGGTCCTAATGTACTGTTCCCATTCTGTCATCTGTTTTCTTTGTGGAATCCTGTTAAAGGGGCTAAAAAATAAATTGGGTGTATTCTTGAAAGTGACTATATGAATGCAGAGGATTTTATGTAGCTCTAAGAAGCCAAAATTTGACATGACTTTAAGGAGTGTTTCACATTGCTTCTCGGCCTTTTGGCTAAGATCAAGTGTAGGAGTGTTTCACCACCTTGTTTTATTTGATGATCAAACAGGTATCAACTTATTTTGCCCTTTACTAAAATGAGCTTGAAGGAATATTTTTCTACCCAAGAAATGTTTGTAACCACATTGAGTCCAGTAGACATCTTCAGTAATGTTAACAGTGTTCATTCACAGGTAATTAAGATGTGTTTCTGTTGATTTTAACAGAAATTAGAACCTTTACCTAACTGGCCAGTCAGCTCAGTTGGTTAAAGTGTGGTGCTAATATAACCTCTGCCTGAAATTTTATCATTTGAAAGGATCATCAGTAAAACTATGGTCATATATGGATAATAACTCACATTTTTTTGTGCGTGTGGTTTTTGAAGTATGTTCATATGTGTGTGTTGTCAGTTAATTTCTCATAAGACAGACTTATGAAGTAGTCACAGACCCATCATACAGTTGTGAGAACTGAGGTCTAGGTAGAGTTTATCATCTAACAGATGTTAGAGATGTACTGATAAAGGTACATTAATTGAAACAACTTCACAACTGATGTCGGATTTGCTACACATTTCGTTGCAGCAGAATAGACATCTAGAAATAGATCCTCATATCTTTGTGATTTTTTTAAAGATTTATTTTATTTATTTGAAAGAGTTAGAGAGGTCTTCCATCTTCTGGTTCACTCCCCAAATAGTTGCAACAGCTAGAGCTGGGCCCATCCGAAGCCAGGAGCCAGGAGCTTCTTCCAGGTCTCCCACATGGGTTCAGCGGCTCAAGGGCCTGGGCCATCTTCTGCTCCTTTCCCAGGCCATAGCAGAGAGCTGGATAAGAAATGGAGTGGCTGGGACTTGAACCAGTGCCCGTATGGGATATTGGCACTGCAAGCTGGGGATTTAACCCACTTTGCCACAGTGCTGGCCCCTATATTTGTAATTTTAACCCTTGGTTGAGGACATTATATATTCTTATGGAAAGTTGGTTCACAATTGGGAGAAAAATCTCTGCTTCTCTAATTTTTTATATTTAAATAAGATAGAGGAACAAAAGTTGAAAACTACTGTGTGCAAGTTATTAATTTATTTTGGTTAGGAACAGTTTTCTCAGCATAATAGCAATGGAAGGTACCAGAAAGAGAAGATCAATAGATTGGGTTACTCCCTTTCAAACTCTTATGTCAAAGAATACAAACATGGTAGAGTTAAGTGGCAAACGAGAAAATCATATTGCAGAAAATATGACAGAGAATGCATTAACTGATACACAGTTTAGAAACTCACCAATAGAAATAAAAGGGGAAGTCAAACAGTGTCAACAAATTACTCAGGAGAACTATAAGTAAATAATAAGTAAGTGGAACAGAGTTTATTTTCATGGGCAATCAAAGAAATGCAAACAGAAATGAGAACTTTTTCCTCCTCCTAAGTTGATAAGAGGAAGAATCAATGCTCTGCACAAGCTGAGGTTGACAAGGCTGGCGCTCAACACCTGCTGGGAGTGGGGGTGTAGCCGGGCAGTGTGTTGTAGTAATTTAGTTGGCAAAATCTATTAAGGACCAGAGGAAGCTGGTAGATTATTTCAGATGATATAAAAGGGGTTATTGAAATGGTATTTATAGTAAGATACGATTGGAAACAAGCGTCCAGCAGCAGGAAAGAAGCTCAGCTGTGGTAGACCCATGATGCAGAGTTCGCTCAAGCAGCGCTGCTGTGCTGTTGGACGTTGGTACTGGGGCAGCAGCAGCGGCAGCATCTAGAGGGGCACATTATCTGATTCAGACCCACAGATCAGATCTCTGGGAGTCAGCCCAGCGACCTTCTAACACATGTCCAGGTGGCTTTTTGCATGCATTTATTTGAAATCCAGAGTTTTAAAGTAATTTGAAATGATGGGGATGTTGAGGCTGTTATGTGAGAACTGGATGAAATGGAAAGTCTGTGCTTTTTCTCTTTGGGTTGAGATTACTTTGATCAGGTTTATGTCTTTGGTACTGGACAACAGAAGATGACAGAGGACACTTTGTTTCTTCTGAGTAGTAAACCTCTTCTTTATTAATAGAATGGCTTGAGGCAGTTCTCCAAAACCACCTCAGCCAATAAGTATGATTCTTGATTTATGTGGGAAAGAAGAGATGACCGGATCCTGGGGCGAATGATACACAGGCTTCCTCTGAGCCTAGCTGCAGAAATCCCAGTTTATCAAGTTTATTTGCAGTTTTAGTAACTTCCTGTTGACATTGTCGTTTATTGAAGAATTAAAATTTAAAGGTTGAATACCATTTTCACAATAGTTCATTTTGATTGTATGATTAGGGGCTGTTCACATATGGCTTTAGATGTTATTTAAATATTATATAGAGAGAGGGCTGGCGCTGTGGCTCACTTGCTTAATCCTCCGCCTGCGGCGCCAGAATCCCATTTGGGCCCCGAGTTCTAGTCCTGGTTGCTCCTCTTCCAGTTCAGCTCTCTGCAGTGACCCCAGGAAGCAGTGGAAGATGGCCCAAGTGCTTGGGCCCCTGCACCCGCTTGGGAGACCAGGAAGAGAAACTTGGCTCCTGGCTTCGGATCGGCGCAGCGCCAGCCGTAGCAGCCATTTGGGGAGTGAACCGGCGAAAGGAAGACCTTTCTTTCTGTCTCTCTCTCACTGTCTATAACTCTACCTGTCAAAAGAAAAAGTATTATATAGAGAGAATTATTTACTAATTTGAGAGTCTAAATTTTAAGTATTAAGTATTAAGGTTTTCATTCTGTGATATGAGTGAACTAAAAGTGAGGACATACTGTTTTTTTAGATTATGAGATTATTTCAAATATAAAATGTTATGTAGATTTAAGAGCCTATACTTCTGAAATTATTAGATTTGTTTCACTTATAAAATTTCAATTTTATTTTTATGTGTTTGCTTTTGTTTTACCTGTAATATTTATACATCTTTATTGGCTGTAGTGCAGTATTTTGGTGTATGTGTATAGTATAAACTGATCAAATCAGTCACAGGCAGATTAACTGGTGGTTTTCCTTTCTCATGGAAAAATGCCCCTTTTTTCCTTTATAGGTTTTAATAATCAGGGTTTATTAAAATGGCTTAATTTAGACAAATTAATAAAATAGTATTTTATAACACTATTCATTAGTATACTGTCAAACATTTTGTGATTATCATTAATACAGTTTTAAAAATTTAAACAAATTATTTTCTATTCAAAGTGAGCTTTAAAAACTCTTCACTAATGGCGATGTAAATGATTTCATCTTAATTAAAAATAAAAAAAAGTTTGTAATTGTTGTGCAGTTGAATTGAGTTTTAATGTCCATAAAACCTTTTAGAAAATCCATTTGGTAATATTTTGTAGATTGTTAACTCATGCTTATGGTGTAATTTATATAAAAACCATTTTTGGATTAAGAAAATTTTAAACATGTATGTTATTACAGTCCTTATGTATTTTACAGTTTCATATCTATCATAATGAGTCTCTTCTGTCAAAGCTCTTGTGATTTTTTAAAAACTTGCTGATTTTATTTGCATATAAATGTCAAAAGCCATTCCTATTTTGGGAGAAGATATGCTTAACCATGTAATTTGAAAGGAAATAAATCATAACCACTGAAAAAATAGGTTATATTTTCCGACAAGTGAATGAGTTATTTTTGTTATGAGGCTAGTTATTAGTTTCAGGCTGCTATTAGAGAATTTTCTTTGAAGAATGACACACATCTTTGTTTGACCTTTGTCATACTATCAGGCTTATCAAATTTATCCACAATGGAGTATAGCCAAATGCGCTATCTCTAAGGCTTCATGAACCTTACATGATGAATAGTTATGCCATTTGCAGCAATTAATAAAAACTCTTAAGATTTTCAGTATATTTGTCTATTTGTTAACTATTTGAAATTTTTAAGAATTTTATTTTTTTCTTAAAATTGGATTACATTCTTTTGGTATATAGGATAATTTGTGGCTCCTATGACAATTACATAATACATGAAATCTATAATCCCTTTTTTCTCTTCAGTTTGTGGAAAATGTATTTTTCTTATTTTCCATCTTTTTAAGAAGTCTATTCACTTAAAAGGCAGAATAGCAGAGAGAGATCTTCCATATCCTGGTTCATTCTGCAAATGCCTGCAACAGCTACTGCTAAGCCAGGCTGTTGCCAGGAGCCAGGAACTCCATCTTGGTTTACCACTTGGGTAGCAGGACTCAAGTACTTGAGCCATCATCTGCTGCCTACCAGAATGCAAATTAGGAGGAAAATGGGTGGGAATTGGTGCTGGGGTTAGAACCCAGACACTCTGTAATGGAATACAGGCACCCAAAGTGGCAACTTAACCCATTGTTCCACCATGGCCATCCCTCTAATTTTCCAAATTCAGTTTGCTTTTAAAATTACTGTCTTGACATTTCTACTTTACTTTATATAGTGGTGAAAATTCTAAACATTGAACAGTTTTATGTTCTTAATATTATTCCATTGTGGTGACTCATTTACAACCTATGAAGAATGAGGTAGAAATTTGACAATATTGACATGGCCAGCCTTTTAAAGAGTGTCAGGAGTGTAGCTCATCAGTACCTGAAGGCATTAATTATAATACATGAAGTTAAGCCTGCAACTTCGATTTTCAGTGCTCTAACATAATATAGTTGTTTTTTTTAAAAAAAACCTTTCTTTCTCCTCCTCTCCATATTTCTGCCTTTCAAATAAATCTTTAAAAATAATATAATTGTTTAAAAACAATATATATTCATTAAAGGAATTATATTTAAATAGTTTTTTAAAGAATTTTTTATTTGAAAGTCAGAGTTACTAGAGAAGGAGAGGCAGAGAGAGAGAGAGGTCTTCCATCCGCTGGTTCACTTCCCAATTGGCCGCAATGGCCAGAGCTGTGCCGATCCAAAGGCAGGAGCCAAGAACTTCTTCCAGGTTTCCCACGCGGGTTCAGGGGCGCAAGGACTTGGGCCCTCTTCTAACTGCTTTCCCAGGCCATAGAAGAGAGCTGGATCAGAAGTAGATCAGCTGGGACTCAAACTGGCGCCCATCTGGGATGCTGGCACTGCAGGAGGCTGCTTTACCTGCTATGCCACAGTGCCGGCCCCAATATTTAAATAATTTAAAAATTTATATTAATTGTTTATTTGAGAAACAGACAGGCAGACAACAGGGAACCTGCATCTGTGGGTTAATTCCTCAAAGGCCCACTGTGGCCTCAGGCAAGGTTAGCGGCTAAAGAAGCTGGAGATTCATTTCATTTTGCCAATGAGTGGAAGGGGCCTAACCCCTTGAACCATCATTGCTGTCTCCAAGGGTATGAATTACCAGGAAGAGTGACAGAAGGAAAGGTGTGTGTGTGGTTGGGGGGGGTGGGGGGTGGAATAGATCTTCCATTGCTGGTTCAATCCCCAAATGACCACAATGGCTGGGGCTAGGCCAGGCCAAAGCCAGGAGCTGGGAACTTCATCCACATCTCCCACATGGGTAGCAGAGGCCTAAGGTCTTGGATCATCTTTCCCAGGACTGGAAGCAGAGCAGCTGGGACTCAAACTAGTATGGTTACAGGCAGCGGCCTACCCCATTACGCCACAGTGCTGGCCCCAGATCAAGTTGTCCTATGCCAAAGGAAATGTTTACTTTGTTTTTGTCATGTATGCAAATTTAGTGTTGTTAATGTTACTGCTTTAAAGTTGGGGGTTAAAATATATTTTTTAAGATATTGGAATACTGACAATTGTGTTTCCTAGTTATACATGCAGATTCAATAGTAATATAATGTTTACTATATCTGTAGTAATGATACATTTAATCTGAAAACAAAAAGTAGAACACATCAGGTTTTTCTGTCTTCCATTTTTATAGTTGGGACACTAAAATCTAACGAGAATTCAGAATTTAGAACACTTAAAGGAGTATTTAGCTCAGCAGCTAAGACTCTTTTCCCACATCAGTGTGTCTGGGTTAGATTCCTGGCTCCAGCTTCTCACCAGCGCAGAGCCTAGAACGCAGCAATGATGGCTGGAATAAGTGGGCTCATGCCAACCATGAAGGAGACCGGGATTACAATCCCAGGTCCTGGCTCAAGCCCTGGCTGTTGTAGGCATTTGGGAAGCAAACCAGGGAATGGGGCTCTCTGTCTATCCCTTTGACTCCGGAGTAAACAACAATCAAAGCACTTTGCTGTTCCCTAAGAATTAAGACATTCACTTAAAATAGATGATTTAGCATTAAATATTAAACAGATTCCATTTTCCAAATAGTGGGTGGAGCAGCTAAGCATTCGTACATGATAAGGGCCAGTGTTGTGATGCTGTGAGTGAAGCCACTGCTTGTGACATTGGCATGCTATATTGGAATGCTGGTTCAAGTCCTTGCTGCTACACTTCAATCCAGCTTCCTGCTAATGCGCCTGAGAAAGCAGTAGATGATGGCTTGCATGCTTGGGCTTCTGTCACCTATGTGGAGACCCTGACGGAATTTCTGGCTCCTGGCTTTTACCTGGCCCAGCCCGGGCTATTATAGCCATTTGAGGAGTGAACCAATCAATGGAAGGTAGCACACTCTCTCTTTCTCTGCCCCCACTTCTCTCTGTTGCTCTTTCAAATAAATAAATTAATTAAATCTTTTTTTTAAAAAAAAAAAGGCTAAGATAATTAAGATACAGTGTTTTTCCACAAGTTGCCACGAGCTAGTAGGGAAAATAAATAGGTGTATAGATCTTTATAATTTAATGTGGCAACTGCTATTCTGTGTGCACCTGCAGGTGAGAGACTGTGCATCTTTGTAGTAAGGGATTAAGTGTGCAGTAGAGATCATTTAAGCTGAGTCTGGAGGACATTACAATTTTACTCTCAAATTAATTTCACACTGGAATTAAAGGACAGAAGGGTGGTATGTGTGAAGTGCTTGTGGCATGGCTCGAGAACTCCCAGATGTTGGTTGTTCAGGGAAGTTGGTTGTGAGGGCTTCAGGAACTTTGCGCCAAGATTGATTGGTGTCTTAACAACAATAAATAAAATATTAAGTTAAAAAGTTCATGGAAAATGCATATTATGAAAAAACATGGATTTCAAAAACTGTACCAAAATAAACTTACACCTTGCTTTCTTTTTTCCATTGATATTTTAAAGTACCCTTGTGTGTACTGAGTGCTTACTGTGGGTTAGACTTCTTGCCATGCCTTTTTCTTTCTTTAACACCTCTCTGACTTACAGGCCAAAAGTTGATGTTCAAATTCACATCTGAGAGTAAAAGTGGACTCTCAGTATGATGCACTGAGGCAACGGGGGAATCCTAGTGATCCATCGACTTGTACCAGTATGAGATCCAGGGACAGTGTGATTCCCTAGGGTTAGATGCTCCTTTGAGCTCAGAACTTAGAGCCTAAGCCTTGAGCTTCTCAGCCCCTGTGTTCTCCATTAATCACCCACAGAGATACATAGGTAAATAGGTAAGAAGGGATAGTCTTAAGGACGTCAGACTTCCTACTGTCTTGATGTTCACATGCTGCTTGTCAGGTTTTTGTTATTTTTACATATATATATATATTTTTTGACAGGCAGAGTGGACAGAGAGAGAAAGGTCTTCCTTTTTGCCATTGGTTCACCCTCCAATGGCCACCACGGCTGGCATGCTGCGGCCAGCGCACTGCGCTGATCCGAAGCCAGGAGCCAGGTGCTTTTCCTGGTCTCCCATGGGGTGCAGGGCCCTAGCACTTGGCCATCCTCCACTGCCTTCCCGGGCCACAGCAGAGAGCTGGCCTGGAAAAGGGCCACCGGGACAGAATCCAGCGCCCCGACCGGGACTAGAACCCGGTGTGCCGGCGCTGCTAGGTGGAGGAATAGCCTATTGAGCCGCGGCGCCGACCTAACATATTTTTAAAGATTTATTTACTTCAGCAGTAGAGTTGGAGGGAGGGAGACACAGGGAAGGAGACAGATCTTCCACCTGCTGGTTCACTCCCCAAATGGCCTCAACAGCTGGGGCTAGGCCAGGCTGAATCCAGAAGCCTGGAATTCCATCCAGGTCTTCACGTGGGAAGCAGGGACCCACTCATGTGGGCCATCTTCCTCTGTTTTGCCAGGTCTGTTGGCAGGGAGCTGGATCAGAAATGGAGCAGCTGGAGCTCAAACAAGTTATCATATTGAATGCCAGCATTGTAGACAGTGGTTTAACCTGTTATACCACAGTACTTGCCCCAGGGTTGTTTTTTTTTTTTTTTTTTTTTTTTTAATAAAGATAAGTTTATTTATAGCATTCTAGGATTTTCTCCCCATAACAGTACATATTTGCTGAGATTACTGTTAGGTGTTATTAATTCGATTTCCTGATACTCCCATGCTATTTCTTTCTACAGACAAATTGATGGTAAACCAGAGAGGCCTTCAGTAACGTATGCGACCTATAGAGGCCCTAGACACATTAGGAAATTGTTAAAGCAACAGACCTTGTTGGAAACTGTGAATCCATTGGACAGAGAAAGTGCAAGCTCTGACTCTAGTTCACACACACACACTGGTCCTTGCAGTGAGGTGGAGGATGGGATGGTGCCATCACTGTCTTCAGCTGCAACAGACATTTCTACAAAAGGGTATTTGGGAGACTCTGCTTGTAGCAAAATAAGTGTCAACGCAGAAAACCATCTGGCAAACAACCTAGGACTTCAGAATACTGTTTCTTCTAAGGATGTTTTAAATAAAAATGATCCCGGGGGACCTGAGAGAAGTCAGCCATCCCCTTCTGCTATGACTGACTCCAGCTTCGCTGCTGGAGAATCTGACCCCAAGCAACACTTAAGCTGTTTACCCGTTTCTGATACTGACAGAGAAAGTGCGACACTGTTGACAGGAAGTAAGAATAGCATAGTCACTTGCAGTCCAGCTGTTCAAAGGAAGACTACAACAGAAAAGACTGTAAAGGAAAACAGCTCTGTGATGAGTGAAGGTGCATCAGGGAGGAGAGAGGAGCCTGTTGAGCCTCCGATACCTACTGCTTCTGGTTTCTCTTGTAGCAGATCTGATGGGGGCGACACTGGCAAACAGGGAAGTTCAGATTTGCCAAGTCCTAGCAAATCAGCGAGGCGAGAAGACCTGCAGCTGCCAGAGAGTCAGTGTTCTGACAAGCAAGCTGTAGACAGCTCATCAGAGCCGGCTGCCAGTCACACCGGCACCATTGCTCCTCAGAGACATGCTGTGGCAGACACAGAGCTTGTCGATGGGGGAGAGAGGCTACCTTCCCAAGACTCACGGAACCATTTGACTGTTACACAAACCAGGCAAGAAATGGAAAGTGCTTCGACTGGTGAACCCACAACTCCAAGTCACGTAAAAGCCCCAGAAGCTGAAATTAAGTCATTGCCTGAGGATCCTGCCCTGTTGTTTCCAACAGAAGCCAAAAAGCCTGACACTGGGCCGCAGGATAGAACTACTCACATGCGAATAAACCAAAAGGATCCTGCGCCTGTAAAACACATCAGCGAATCAGCAGTGGTAGCATACTTTGAAAATGAAGTAACACCTGAAGTGGATTTAGAACTTAATAAAAATCACATTTCAGAATCTCCTCTTGGCTCTGAGAGTCCTCAACAAACAAAAGTATCACCTGATGCTAAAACATCTGTTATCCTCGACTGTGAAAAAGTAAATGTCAGCACTTCACCCCCTACCTTTGTTTCTGAAGCTGATGTGCTGAACGCGTTGGCTGTTCCTGCTTTAAAGAATGAGAACTCTGTGCACACTGAAACTGGAGGTGTCGATGTTGTTGGTATTTCCTGTCGGCCCAGTAAGCGTCAGGAAGAAAATGTGGCAAATCGTGTGGAGGTTGCAGACAGGAAAAGTTCTGTTCACCTTGACCGTGCACCTGCAGTTCTGGAATCCAAGGAAGTTCTTCATGATAGTGAAACAAGCAAGCTTCCTCTGGGTCTCGAAGCCAGTGACACTCGCTTATTTAAGGAGAATTCATTGAGCCCCGAGTCTCGGAGCCTCTCTGAGGACCCCATTTCCTTTTCATCTAAAGGCCCTGAGAAAGCAGAACCAATGCCTTCAAACACTAAAGCAAGTAAAAGCATAATAGAGACCTCTAATTCCTTGGAAACCAAAAATGGTAATATTTCCGTAGTTTTATCGACAGCTGAAGGTCATGAACAGAACGCTGTTCCTCTTGAGTCACATTCTGGAAGATGGAAAACTGTAGCCTTGTCTGAGATACCTGTTTCCCAAGTAGAGCCCGGAGACGTTTCTCAGGATAAACTTTCTTCTTTTCCATTTGAAGCTACAGATTGGCCAGCAAAGCCTATCTTATCAGAATTAACTGCTCCAGAGGTTGAAGAGGGCAAAAATCTTCAATCAGTGGGTCCTAAGATTAAAGAGAAATGCTCAGATGCTGTCCCTAATGGTCAAGCTGAGGATTCTCCTTCTGCTTCCAAATGTCAAAGTGTACAAGACACAGAGCAAGACTCCTTGGCTTATCCTCCTGTACGACAGGAGCAAGTCACTGGGCCAATGGCACAGAATCATGAAGCAGACACTTGTGCGAGTCATCATTCTTCGGGTATCTGTGGGAATAAAACGACTTCTGGTCCCTCAGAAATAGCAGAACTCAGCTCAAATAATGTTTCCCCCAAATTCCAAGAAACTGATAGCACAAAAGTAAATTTGCCTTTTCTAGGTTCTGATGTCAGTTTGGAAAAAAACATTTTTGCATGTGGAGATTCAAGTCTTCCCAATGCACCTTCTGTCCTGAGGTCAGAAAAGAAAGAGAACACTCATTTTCTAACTGGAGCTATCCACAGCGTGTCGTCTTCCTCTGGTCACCCTGGTGGAGTTAGTGAGGTTACAAGGTCACATAATCCTCAGGATCATTTTGATTCTGGGAAAGTTACCAGAGACCTCACATGTGAAAGTGCTCCCTTAACTGACCTGCCGTACCCTAACAGCTCCTATCTGGAATTTGAAACACCTGTCCCAACAGAGGCAGTAGGGACTCCATTTCAGGAACATTTGGGGGTTTGTACTGGGAGAGTAGCTCTTGATTGCTCAACTACGGCCCAGTTGGAAGGTCCCGTGGACGCAGAGCCTGGAGCAGTTGCTGGGGCTCCAGCGTCAGTTAACAGCTCAAGCCAGCAGTGTTCTGAAGCCTCTGCTGAGCACATAGACGCAAGGAGAAGAGCACATGACCGACTTCTGGGCCTCAAGAGTGGTTTCCTCAAAAAGGCTGATACACTGATTGGTGAGATTTTTAGTTCTGTCAGGGAGGAGCTAAAATCCAGATCCTGCCAAGAGCATATAGCCATACAGGACATAATGAGTACAGGCACGCTGAGAGAAGACATCCCTGAGAAAAACCCCTCAGCAGGGGTGCATCCGACAGAGTGTGTGGAAGAACAGGACGTGGAAATCATGTCGGAAGTCAAGGAAGAAGAGGCAGCCTGTGTCTCACCTACAGCTGGTGAGGGGAGTCTCCTTCGTGGTTCAGATAGAATGGATGTGTCTTGTTTGTTAGAAGATAAAGCTAGGGAATTAGTCAATGAGGTTATTTGTTCAGTCCACAAAAATTTGACAAATGATGCTTTTGAGGATGCTGAGTCTACCTGGGGTTCTGAACTTCAGGTTGATGCTTCAAAAATTCTGAACAGTGGAAGTGTTAAGCCACATGATACAATTAGGGAGTCCTCAGTATCAGGACAGGCAGTAAATCAAAGCACACATGAAATTAGTGAAAATAAATTATTAAGTAGATTCTTTTCTGTGAGTAATTTAGTTAGTGGCACAGAGTCAATTAAAGGAAGAGAAATTGTTCCCTACCAAGAATCTCCGTTTTCTGGAAATGGAGCTGGACAGTCTGACAGTATAAATTTGCAGAGATCGGTTACGGTTTTACCACCTGAGGACACGCCTCATAAAAGGTTAGGTGATAGGGAAGAAACAGATTTGCTGCTCAACGAGGACTGTAAGACAGCAGAAATAGAGTGTGGGGATGATCATAAAACTGGGACAGAAGATAGAAGAACTCTTGTATTAAATTTCGAGTGGCCCCCATTGCTAAATGATGACATCCACACACCTGGTACCTCAAAAGGCAGTTTATCTGATAGTCTTGTGTGTGTATCTGAAAAAACCTTGCCAGGACATAGTAAAGGCACACCCCTTATAATGTCAGAAATAGGGAAAGTACACAAAAAGGATAATGAAGTCAGTATAGGAAATCTCAAGCTTGTACCTTCCATGTTAGAAATAGGAAAAACTAACAAAAAAGATGCCAAATTGGATATTATGAAATATGGGGCCATTCCTCCTATGTTAGAAATGGGAAGAGAATGTAAAACAGACACTGACTTGACAGTCACAAAAATTGAACCCAGAGGTGGTGGTTTTAAAATGGGAGAGGTATACCAGATGGATGCTGAAAGGTATATTGACAAAACAGAGGGAGTACCTGTCTCCTTAGGAATGGAAAAAGCCTGTAGGATGGGGGATCCTGAAGGGGATATTGGCAAAACAGAGGCGATGCATGTTCTGTCAGAAGTGAAAAATGTCCACCAAAAGGATGCTGAAGGGGACATTGCAAAGGCTGAGGTGATACCTGTTACACTAGAAATGGAAAGCATTTGCCAGAAGCGTGCTGAAGGAGACATAGGCAAGACTGGGGTGACGTCTGTTATGCTAGAAGTGGAAAACAACTGCCAAAAAGACGTTGTAGGGACTACCGAGAAGGCCGAAGTGGCACCTGTTGCGTTAGAAATGGGAGGCATTTGCCAAAAGGATGAGGAAGGGGAATTGGCAAGGACTGAAGTGAGAGCTGTTGGATTGGAAATGGAAAGTATCCATGCAAAGGATGTGGAAAGAAGTAGTGATAAAACTGAGACGAGACCCATCATGTTAGAAGTCGTGAATATTTACCACAAAGACGCCGAAGGGATGACTGGAAAGACGGAGCAACCTGTTTTGGAAATGGAAACCGTTTACCAAAAGGAAGCTGAAGAGAAGAGTAGGAATGTTGAAACGGTACCTTTTGTGTTAGAAGTGAGAGAGGCACACAAGGAGGCAACACCTGCTGGCCTAGAAATGGAAACGGCATGCAGAAGGGGTGCTGAGGAGACTCCTAGAACAGGTACATCTGTGCCCTCCATGATGCAGATGGAAAGACTGTCCCCAGAAGATTCTGGTGGAAACACTGGGGAACATGAAGTGTTTTCCACAGTTGTAGATACTGAGAAAACATTTGGAACAGGGCTGGAATTGACAGTTCCACAAATGGAAGCCATGCCGCCTATATTTGAAATTGAAAAAAAAAACCAAATATATGCTGAAGAGAGTGTTGGAGAAGTGGAAGAAGAGCCTGTGGAAGTAAAGGAAGGTTTCATAGTACATGACAACAGAGTTGCTTCACATTTCAGGGGCTATGAATCACCTACCCTCAGTAGGGATTATGAGGGCTATCCTGCCTTAGCTGTGCCAGGTTTTCAACCTGAAGATAACATAGTGAGGCTAGACCAAAGAATGTCTGTTACTGTAATATATGACAACAGGAGAGATCTGGATTACAGCAATGGCAAAGAAGAATCGAATTTAGCCTTTGTTTCTCAGGATGAGCAAGAAAATTCTTCCTTTACTATATTATATGATGAGCCCCTTCAGGACGAAGACAGGTATGCTTGTGCAGAAGTAAGAACACAGTCTGTCTTGTTTCCTGATGTGTCACCTGACAGTGTACCCATGTTGGCATGCGAAAGGTCTGAGAGCAGAACTGACCTTGTCCATCATTTTGAGAAAGATACTAAATCGAGTGAGACATTTGATAGTGATAGTTCAGAAGTGTTCTTAGCAGTGGAGGCCAAAAGATACAAAATTTACCCTTTAGCTTTGTCACCCATTTACGAGGATGACAGCTCCCAGGAGGAAATCTTGTCTAGTGAGGTCTCACCTGGTCACCATGGCTCCACAAAATCAAGAGAGAGTGCAAACCAGTCCTCGTCTGTATTATCACTTCTCCAGTCAGTGTCAGAGCGCTTGAAGATGAATTTTGATGAAGATGACCGACAGCCAGTGGAGGAAGAGGAGGAGGGTGGGATGGAGGAGGAGGAGGAAGAGGAGGAGGAGGAGGAGGAAACATTGCATTCAGGAAGTCTGAGAGCTCAAAGGAGGGAGCACATTACCTTGGAGTTACCAGATCCTTCCATCACATTCTACCCTGATGATGACCAGGAAAGCACCACAATTTCTAAGAATTCATATGTGTTGTCGAATGAACCTACTACCTCCAATCTGCAAATTGGTTTGTGGCCAGAAAAGACTTCATTTCTACAAAAATCTGACCTTACTTCTAAGCTACACTCTTCTTTAAAGAGTGCTTATCATCAGTATTTGCAGGCTTCCAGAACTCACTCTGCAGAAAAAGGAGCCAGATTTGGTGGGATATTTCAGGAACCAGTGTCAAAATATTTCTGTGTTCAAGACCCCTCAGGCAGATTGAACCCATACATTGAGGTAAGTTATTTTGATTTTTAACTAATTAAGTAAAGCTTTGGGTTATGAAATTATCTAAAAGCTTATTAAGAAATCAGTTATTTTTAAATTGTGTCAAATTTTGTTTTTAAAAAATAACCAAGATTTATTCTTTGGAGTATATCATAATTCCAATATTTTTAGTTGGACTATTAAATTGAGAAAACAAAATTGCTTAGAATTTAAAAGATATAAAAGAGAAGCAAGTTACTTTACAGTTCGTTGACAATGTATTTTCTAATTAAATTAACAGCATTCTGAATTTCTCAAGGTGCTGTCTGTGGAGAAATTATCACTTTGCATTAGTTTATGTGTCTCAAGAAAATATTTCTGTTGGGTATAATTTAGAAGGATTTGTTTGAAAGCTTCTTGCTGTAGTTATTTATGTTGTTATTCATACAGAGCAGGGCAGTAAAAAGCCTAAGAGCTGAAAAACACTGAAAACATATTTTGAAATTCAATTACATTTTTCTTTGACTTAGAAATATTTCAGTGTCTAATGTGGGATATTCTTTGAACATGGGACACTTGCCTTTCTGAAATTCCCCAACTCAGGGAATTTTCTTGACCTTGAATGGCCCAAGTAGCAAATAGTAATATTTGAATACTAACCAGTGCCTTGCAAGAAATGATGGGATTTTACAAAGTGTTTTTTTCATGGTTCCCCGTTACCTACTAAATCAAGCTGAACCTCTTCACTGTGTATTTTGAAGTTCCTAAATTCTGTTTTGTCCAGCTTTGTCTCCCCAAAGCTCTGGATAAATACCCCATTTTCTACCACTGCTCTTTTTCTCGAAATTATTATTTTCCAGTAATTCTTTTTTCTGCAATCCCCACCCCAACCTCCCACATTTTTTTCACTTATTGATGGGTACCAAATCAGAATTAGATAGGTGGAATAAGTTTCTAGTGTTACACATCATAGTTGGGTAACCATAATTCATAATAGCTTAGTATATATTGTATGAACAAACAGAAGAAAGATGCTCCAAGCCTCCAGTCTTGAAGTATTTCATAGAAGAGGAAATGTTGATTATTATGTTTTGGTCAGTACAAGTTGTATGCATGTATTAAAATGTCACACTGTAGCCCATAAATATGTACAATTAGTGTAAATTTAAAAAAAATGTTTTTAAAGGACTCCTGGCTTTTCAAGATCCTCTCAATATCACTTCTGCCTAGAAGCCTCCTTGCACTATCTCCTCGCCTCCATGGTGGTTCTGTTTCCATAACCTGGTGTTTTCTTTGTATCTAACCTGTGTATCTAACTTAGTTTCAGCTTAGAAGAGTAATTCCCATGTAATCATCCACTTCCCCCTTCTGATCTATGCACTTTCTGAGGGCAGAGACACACATTACTTTCCCATATGTTTACTTTTTTCTTCCACATTTCTAAGGAAAGACTTTGCTCAAGTACATCCCCTACGTAAATATGTGATAAATTGGATTTAAGACTACTAAGAATGTGAACTGTATGAATTTCCACTGTGAAGACCCATTTCTTCCATGTTTATATTTCAGAATGTTGACAAACAAATTCTGAGATGTAACCCAAGACCTGGGAAGGTAAGCCTGACTTTCTTAGGCAAACTAAGATACAAGGTGACAAATACGATTACTTTTCAGATTAGTTAGTTACAAGATGATAATTTTACTCAAGGACTTAACATCTAAAATAAAATGAGTCGAATATCCCTTATTGGGAATACTTGGGAGCAGAAGTGTTCCAAATTCTTATTTTTTTTCTTTCAGATTTTGAAGTATTTCCAAATTTATAATGAGATTATCCGGAGAAGGGACCCATGCTTAAACAGAAAATTCTTGTGTTTCACATACACCTAATATATATATGTAGTCTGAAGGTCATTTTATGCAATGCTTTTGATGTCTGTTTAGCCTGTGACCTATCAGGAGGCCAGGTGTGAAATTTTCAACTTTTGAGACCAACATTGTGGCATAGTGTGCAAAGCTGCTGGCTGAGATGCTGGCATCGCATTTGGGCTCTGTTTGAGCCCTGGCTGCTCCACCTCTGATCCAGCTCCCTACTAATGGCCTGGGAAAGCAGTGGAAGATGACCCAAGTGCTGGGGACCCTGCACCCATGTGGGAGACCCAGAAGAAGCTGTTGGCTCCTGGTTCAGTCTGGCTCAGCCCTAGCTGTTATGGCCATTTGGAGAGTGAACCAGCAGATGGAAAATCTCTAACTTCTGACTTCCAAATAAATAACTTAACAATTTTTCAATTTTTGTGTCTAAAGGTCTAAGAGTCTGGTTCAGTTTTTAGATTAGGGATGCTCAACCTCTATTTGCTCTTAATGTGTTTAGAATATTATATTTTCTATATTTTAGGACATTTTACAACCATAGATATGTGTTTTTAAACAGATTAATTGTTCAAAAGGCAGAGTTAGAGAGAGAGAGAGAGAGAGAGGTTTTCCATCCGCTGGTTCACTCCCCAGGTGGCCGGAGCTGGGCCATTCTGAAGCAAGGAGCCAGAAGCTTCCTTCAGATCTCCCATGCAGATGCAGGGGCCCAAGGAATTGGGCATATTCTACTGCTTTTTCAGGCCATAGCAGGGAGCTGGATCAGAAATGGAGCAGCCAGAACTCAAACTGGCACACATATGGGATGGCAGCACTGCAGGCTGCAGCTTTACCCCACTACACCACAGTACCAGCCCCAGTAAATGCATTTTTAAAATGAGTTTTTGTGGTTCCTTCCTGCGTGCTCTAGATGGTTATTTATGATCTCCATGGAAGTAGATATAAACAAGAGGTCTACTGTAATATTCCTGATGCTACATCATGGTCCTTTCCAAATGGAGTATTGATAAAAGTTATAAGAGGCTGGTAAGTAATCTCTCCAGATTTTACAACATGTTTTCTGAAATTGTGTCTTCTTACTGTTTATGCTGTTTGCATTTTTTATTAAAGCATAAACACCTTTCCTCTGGTTTTTTGAGATTTTTGAAATAGAGCATTATAACATGTTCTCTTACTATGGCAGAAAATATAGGCTGTTTTCAGTGCTTAAACCTGTCAGCCACAAGACCTAACACATACAATCGGTATAATCACTGCTGTCTTATAACTGCACTGTTGGCAGTTTAGGATCTGCAAGTTGAGTTGAATACTAAATGCTTCAGATGAACGAAGCATAGCTTTGAAAATGAGTTCAGAATCTGTGGGATGCTAAGGAATGTGGGGCCCACACAGTTCAAGTCATGTGTATAGCAGACGTGCTCAAGAAATGAAGGATTCTTTGTATGGTCCAAACAGGAGGGAGAATCTCATTAGTTACTGTGGACCATGTCTCATGGGCATGCTGGAGGCAGAGTTTCTTTGTCTAGTGTTTGGGTTACCAACCCAGTCAGTTTCATGTAGTAAGCAGTAGGCTGTGGTGTTGTCAACATATCATAAACCAGGACATGTGTTCTGTATCATCCAGCAGCAGGAACATTATGGTAAAAGTTTAATTTGGAATTATTAAACTATTATTTTTAATACAGATGTATAGCTTTGTATATACATCTATTAAATAAATGCATTCATAGAGACATAAACTTAACATTGTAAAAGTATTTTTATTTCCCAGTTGTATGTATTTTTATTCTTAGACTATTTTCATTACTTTAATTAGCCTATGTCATTGTTTGAAAATTAGGACTGTATGCTAATAATGGAAGATAGCCCAGCTTAAAACATTTAAGTAGATGAAATGGTCTGTGACTTTCTATTTTATGTTTCATTTCTTAAAAAAATTATCACTGATCATTGCACTTTTATTTGTCTAGCTGGATTTTGTATGAGAAACCACATTTCCAAGGTCAGAAATGTGTGTTAGAAGAAGGTGAAAAGGTATTAAATCATGACTGGATTCTTCAGAACAGAAAACACCCACAAAGAAACTTTGTATTGGGTTCTATCAAGCGTGTCTTAAAGGTAACAAACTGTAGATTTCTCCAGAGTTGTTATTTGTTTTTTTCATGTTGTGCTATGGCCTAGCAATGTTTTGAAATGCTTGCTACTATTTTATTGACTTTATTCATTAATGTTTTGATAATCTTTTGAATTTATATATATAAAGTGTTGGAGTAAATAACACTTTAAAATATTTACTGTAGACTGGCCTATCAAATTATATATATATATATTTTTTTTTTAAAGATTTATTTATTTGAAAGGTGGAGTTTCAGAGAGGCAGAGGCAGAAGCAGAGAGAGAGAGATCTTTCATCCACTGGTTCACTCCTCAAATGGCTGCAACAGCTGGAGCTGGGCCAATCTGAAGCCAGGAGCAGGAGCCTCCTCTGGGTCTCCCTCGCCGGTACAGGAGCCCAAAGACTTGAGCCACCTTCTGCTGCTTTCCCAGGCTATAGCAGAGAACTGGATAGGAAGTAGAGCAGTAGGGTCTCATATGGGATGCCAGCACTGTAGATGGTGGTTTTACTTGCTACGCCACAGCACCAGCCCATATCTACGTATCTTTCTATCTATATAGATAGACAGCACTGGCCCATATATATATCTATATATCTATGTCTATATCTATATATGTAGATAGGTAGATAGATAGATCGATATATATGCACACACATACGCACACACAATTGAGAAAACGCTATCTATATGTTTAGGAAAAGAGCCAATATTTCCAAATTATCTTCCTCTAGTGTAGTTTGTCAGTAGTTTCTCCTTATCTTCAGGGAGATACATTCCAAGACTCAGAGATTTCCAAAACCCTAGACAGTACCACACCCTATACTAGGAATCTTCTTAAGGGTCATAGAAAATGGAATTAAAAGATAAGTTTATTTTGGTGCAAAAAATTTTTTGAATTGGAAAGAGGAAGGTGTTGTCTTTATTTTCTGTTTAGCAAATATTATGCAATGCTAAGATGAGGAAGATTTACAATAATAAAACATTGTGTAAGAAGTTCTGTGATGATTTAGAAGAGGAGTGAGAGTGATTAGGACAGATCTCAGATAAGGACAGAATTGTCTCATTATTAAGATTTTTTTCATGTGGGAGTATAGGTACACATGTGACAGTTAATGGATTTTTTTTTCACGTTATTGAAACCTATGTACTTAGAATCTGTGAATTGAGGCAAACCCTATTATGATTAGGATCAATGCTATTGAAATTCTTGATAGTTAGAAATATCCTATATAAAACGTTAAGAGAATACAAGAAAATTCAAGTTATAAAGAGACCTCTGCATGTATTTTGTGAGTCAATACTTCTTGCAAAACTATACACAAACATATATTTACCAAATGTTTGCATTTGTTTCTGGACTCCGTACTGTGGTGGGCAGTGGGAATAGAAAATGTGGGTGAGATGTGGCCCCTTATTGCTACTTAAAATAAGAGACAGCTGAGTCAATGACCATATGATGTGAAAAGTGCTCTGTGCAGTGGGCACACAAGGGGTGCTTCGCCTCTTGGGAAGATGTACCTGATTAGTATCCTGAAAGGGTGAACTTGAATTTGGCAGTGTGGGACATGTGAGGGAGCTCCTGAGTGAGCCAATTCTGTCAAATACAGAGATGACCTTGGCACTACAAGGAGATTTCAGATTTTTAAAGTAGCCATTTTTATTGAAAGACTGAGTTGTGACCTGTGCCACTCTGCAAATAACATTTGCATGTTCCCCTAAATAACATACTAGAAATTCCTTGAAATGAGTAGTTAGTTTGTAGGTGGACTTTTCTAAGATTTATGTAACTTGGGGTTTTGTGCCTTTCTTGTGAATATTAGGCACCATACCAGGCCCACTAGTGGAGGCTGGGGAGGAATAAATAAGATACAGCAAACAACCACTTCCTCAACCCCCTAAAAATCAAACAACAATGAAACAAATTCAGTCTGGTGAGCATGGGTATTTGAATGGATATTTGCATGTCCATTATTTGCTTAGAATATAATAAAGAATAAGTCATGCTTGCATTTTTTAAACTTCCCTTGTTTTAAGAGTCTTTTTTTTTTTTTTTTTTGCTTGAAGTGTTAATGCCCACATGTATTAAACAGGTAGTAATTTTTAGTGAGGAAGGAAAATAAAGCTATTGAGCATTGAATGGAAAAGTCATTAGCATTGTTCTAAATAGTAATGATCAAGCAACAAACTGCTTCCTTTTTCCAACCTTTTCAAACTTCTGCCTATTGATAGTTTCATTTTCATGGCAGTTGTTGCCATGACAGATGCAGAGGCCTTTGTCAACTTTATCTTGTTTCATCAACTTATAGTTGCACACATTTGGGTAGTCAAAACTTTAATGTCACGAATAGACATTTGGCTTAATGGTAAGACCATGCACCATATTGAAGGATCTGGGTCGCACTTCTGATTCTAGCTACCTAGTAATGCAGACCCTCAGTGGCAGGAGGTGATGGCTGTAATTGTTGGAGCCCTGCAACTTAAGTGGGAGACCTGATTTGAGTTCCCAGGCCCCAGTCACTGTAGACATTTGTGGAGTGAACCAGCCGTTGGGAGTTCCCTTCCTCTTCCCTCTTTCTCTACCTCTCAAGTTAAAACAAATAAATAAAACTTTAATGTCCTTTAAGGATTATATTTTCACAGCGGCTTTGCTTTGCTGTGAAGGGTATTACAGTTACCATCAGTCATCTACAGTTACAGATTCTACTTAGGTGTCATCTTTGCTTCCAGTGGAATTAATTGGGGGTGGGGTTGGCAGTGCCATTAATTTTTTCTCTAATTAGAATAAATGAGTATGGCAAATTACTGTGTTTCCTGTATACTTAGCATTTTTTTAAGGATATGACATTTTTCTTTCGGCCTTCACTAATGAACCAAGAGAGAGATCTGTTGTTAGATCACAGCCTGGAGGTGTCTTAAGTAAGGTGGAAAAAATATATTTTCCTTCTGTTTTTGTTAAGTGTAATTTATTTCTACCCTGTTTCCCCTCCCATATTCCTGCTAATACTGTAATGTGGGATACTTCAAAAAAATTATGGAAAATGAAGTTAAGATTACTTCTGTGCCAAAAGATTTTATAATCCATGCATACCAAGAGTCTTCAAAAAGCTCATGAAAATTTGTATTATAAAACAGCTATGCCTGGATTTCATAAATTTTGTACAAAATCAACTTTTTTAAAAAAGATTTATTTGTTTATTTGAAAGAGTTACTCAGAGAGAGAAGGAGAGGCAAATAGAGAGAGGTCTTCTATCCATTGGTTCACTCCCCAATTGGCTGCAATAGCCAGAGCTGCACAGATCTGAAGCCAGGAGCTTCCTCTGGGTCTTCCTATGTGGATGCAGGGGCCCAAGCACTTGGGCCAACCTCTGCTGCTTTTCCAGGCCATAGCAGAGAGCTGGATCGGAAGTGGAGCAGCTGGGTCTCAAAACGGTACCCATACGGGATGCCGGCACTGCAGGCAGTGGCTTTACCTGCTACACCACAGTGCTGGACCCCAAAATCAACTTTTAGTTCAATTTTCCATAAGTGTTTTTGAATTATCTTTATAGTATAAGCCTACAAGTTTCAGCAAGATTTGTTTGTAAAGTACAACATGACTAGAAAGGTCTGGGGAGGAGTCATACGTGAACTTAAGAAGTCTTAGAGGCTGGTGCCGCAGCTCACTAGGCTAATTCTCTGCCTTGCGGCTCCGGCACACCGGGTTCTAATCCCGGTCGGGGCGCCGGATTCTGTCCCGGTTGCCTCTCTTCCAGGCCAGCTCTCTGCTGTGGCCCGGGAGTGCAGTGGAGGATGGCCCAAGTGCTTGGGCCCTGCACCCGCATGGGAGACCAGGGGAAGCACCTGGCTCCTGGCTTCAGATCAGTGCAGCACGCCGGCCACAGTGGCCATTGCGGGGGTGAACAAACAGAAAAGGAAGACCTTTCTCTCTGTCTCTCTCTCTCACTGTCCACTCTGCCTCTCCAAAAAAAAAAAAAAAAAAAAGTCTTAGAGTGAACTGCTAGGTTACTGCAAGGTGTCCACTAGTTGCTCATGTTGACTACCTTGGTCCATGGAGAATTGTCCAAGTCCTCAAGTCCTCCCAAAGATTCTCCCATGAAAAGAACAAAACTTCCCCATGAAATATTTTTCAGTCTACTTCTAGTAAAGATAGATGAGAACCTGTGCCTTCTTATCTTTTTCTGTTTTCATTTTTCCACACTGTCATCGTGTTTTTGTTGTTAGGCTTTTCCCTTCTGTGTTGTTGACTCCTGAATGCCTCTAAGCTTTTTCTCTTTGAAAGTACACCACCCAAACATTGTTTGTATAACACAATGCAGAGGAAACTTGTTTGTGTGAGACACTTGGTTATGTATTCTGTTACTCTCTACCTCAGGTCCCTAGGGGAACATTCATAGGGTGTTAGTGGAAATCATGACACTAGATTTCTATTATAAGTAGCGTACTAAAGAGCCTTGAAGATTGACTGGTGACTGTTCTGGACATTCTGGATAGTTCTGAAATGAAACTGTAAAAGGAAATATGCTTTTTTATTCCATGGAAAATTCTAGGTTACACATCATAGTACATTGCATTTTAGAACTAATTCTCTGGAAATGAGACATAAACTTTTACATATTGATAACAGTGCTTGAGAACTTAGTTTAAAAAAAGGCTGAAAGATCAGGTTATGTTTTTAAAACTTAAAAACTTAAAAAATTATATTGTTCAATCTCTAAAAAGTGCCATCTCTGATTGTCATTGCATTTACCTATTTTATTAAGGCATATTAATTTGAATTTCACAGTGTTATAGGTAGGTGAGCATTATGCAATTAGATACTTCTGAGTGCTAACATAGATTGTGTTTTCAGACAGAAGCATATCTGTAATTTCAAAGAAGGGGGAAAATTTGTGGCTTTGATTCTTATCTAAGAAAGGATAAAATCTTTCTAAAGCTAGAACCTGGCTATTATAAGAGATTTTCGAGTGATAAAGAATATAGAAAATTATCCCACTTGTTGAGATTGGAGAAACATCAACAAAGCTGCAAGGCCAAAATAGAGGTGGAGACCGCTTAGAGTCTGGCCTGGCTGTAGAGATGTGGGGACTTCGAGTAGCTCACCAGCATGGTGCTGTGTTATAAGGCAGACATGTGAATGTGGTGCAGATGGGTCTTGAAGCCAGGAGTGTCAAGGGGAAATTATAACTGGTTTAGTTGTAGAAAGAGCAACTAGTGCTTGACTTGTGGCTGTGACTTGGTCCATGGTCTGGGCTTCACCATGGCCATGACGGTGGGAAGAAGTGAGTGACACACAAGTGAAATCATAAGGTGAAGCTTGACAGGACATGGTGACAGTGGGTCCATAATTTTTAAAGACCCATTACAGAGCGCAGGGTCATATTTCACAATGCCTTTCTTCAAAACAACTTGCACTGAAGAAAATAGAGTCCCACAAGTAGGAAAACGGATTTCCTTGACCCTCACCTCTGATTCCTACTTCTTTTGTCAATGTAAATTAAATAAACACACTGAAGGGGTAGTGCCTCTCCATTATTTATTTTTTAATGTTCCCCATGAGATCAGCTTTTATTTAACTCCCTTCCTCCTTTTTGGCTTTGTTATGCTTCGAAGAAGGAAGACTTACAGACATTTGGCACTCAAATAGTTTGTTAACTCTGAATACTACTTCATGGTGTAAGTTCTTAAAAAAGTGTAAAAAAAAATCTGTAGAATAATTTTCCCATCCATAACGTTTATAATTTTCATGTTATTAGCATATCACCTTAGAAAAGCTTATTTTAAAATAGATAGAAATTGAAACAATGCCTTTCCCCAACTTTTTTTTTTTTTTTTTGTGAAGAAAGTTAACAAGGAGAATAATTGTGACTGGGTATCCAGGGCATTGATACTGGACTGTGTGTCTCCTGAGAACTTAAAAGCCAAATTACTTGTGTTTTTTTTTTTTTTTTCCAGGATTGCAGCATTCCAGAGATAGAACTTTGCCCACAGTCTGACCCAGCATGTTGTCCTGTCTTCATCCAGCGAGCTGTGCCCAATTTGGAAGAACTGAATATCCCCAAGTCTGTGTCCTTCACTGTGAAGTCAGGAGTGTATGTATCAGTTTTGTTTTGCTGTGGTGATTGATGACCAACAACGGTAGCTTTATTTTCATAAATCAATAGGCAACAGGCATATTTCTGAAGTTTTAGCCTATTAATTTTGTTTATACGCCTGTATATCCAAGAAAGACAACTGTAGGAATTAAAACAGATTCTGTCTGTCTTTGGATCGAGTTAAGGCTTTGATACATGACTCACAGGAGTAGCTATAAAATTCTCAGATGGCTTTCTTAATAGATGGATCCACTGTCTCTTCACTCCTAGAACTTTGGAATTAACAAACAAAAACCATACCTGACCTGGAATCCTGGACCCTGAACTCCTTCCAGGATGCCTAAGTGCTGATAATTACTGAATTCCTCTGCTGTGCTAGCCATATATCACTTATCTTTTGGTTATTATTCCTCTGTTTTAATAAGCAGGTGATGCTGTAATTTTTCTTTTATAGGCAGAGTTAGACAGTGAGAGATAGAGAGAAAGGTCTTCCTTTTCCGTTGGTTCATTCCCCAAATGGCTGCCACGGCCAGCGTTGCACTGATCCAAAGCCAGGAGCCAGGTGCTTCTCCTGGTCTCCCATGCGGGTACAGGGCCCAAGCACTTGGGCCATCCTCCGCTGCACTCCTGGGCCACAGCAGAGAGCTGGACTGGAAGAGGGGCAACCGGAACAGAATCCAGCGCTCTAACCAGAACTAGAACCCGGTGTGCCGGCGCCGCAGGCAGAGGATTAGCCTAGTGAGCTGCTGCACCGGCTGATGCTGTAATCTTGATAATAATGATGAGAGTACCTGCTGTTAAGCATACATTTGATACTAGGCTTCTCTGGTTCCAAAGGCATCTGTAGGACCATAGTTCTAAGTTCAACCCTGGATTGTCTCATCTCAGAAATGCCTATGGATGCCTGGCTCAGCATGGACTTCTCCCTTGCACTGTTTTTATCTGCTCCAATGATGGGGGGGAGCATGTGTCTGTGTCTCCTCCAACTGTGAATTAGAACTCTTGTAGACCTGGTAATTGCCCCATCCATGGGAAATGTCTGTAATTATCCAGCTTGGCTAGAAGATAGATGGGTCTTTTGGGAATCTTATTTAAAATACTGTTCCTGAAGCAACTGGTAGAACTGACATCAATTCTAAAAATCTGGGTCAAAATGTAAAATGCCTAGTGGATCCCCACTCTAATTGCCCCAGTTTAAAAAAACAGTGGAATGTGTTAGAATGGTTTTGAGTTGCCAGTTACATGAATTAAAGATTCCACATGTTTTAGGTGTTAGAAAAATTATAGGAAAACTAATGCCTGGCACTTGGCAAATGTATTAGACTTATTATGGATAGTGTATCAATGTAAATACCTAGTAACATGTTCAGTGTTGTTTTGGTGTGCTATCTGGTTAATCACTTTGTGTTGTACTAGTGTCAGTCTGTGATAGAGAATCTAAATGTCTTTTGCTTACTGAGCCAGACTAAAATGTTATTATATTTTTAAATGACCTTTTTTTTCATATTTAGTTGGCTTGCCTACCCAGATGTTAATTTTAAGGGGCAAGCTACAGTTCTGGAGGAAGACCATGGGCTCTTTGAGATTTCTGCAACAGAAACGAAGTCACTGCAACCTCTTCAAATGGTAAGAAGATTTAAAAAAAAAAAAAAGAAGCAGCATTCTTCCCTTTCTAAAGAACTCATGACTCCACAATTAAATCACTGTGACAATTGCTCATTCATCCCCATCTCCAGACATGAATATGTGAGCAATCTGATTGGTAAACTGTATAATTTTGTTTCTTTATATTACAGAGAATACATGTGATACATTTCTGAATTTACTTGGCCAAATTAATTACTGTACATGGCAGTTTCCTTACAAGCATTATTCTGAAAATTCTGAATATTTCATGAAGTTCTAAATTTGTTTTGTTGATGCTTATTAGAAAATTAAATGTAGTAAGTTATACTTTTCCACAACAGTAATGAATGGCAAGCTCAGCCTTAATAATGAATGGACAGTCCCATCAATATTTACTTCCCTAAAGATAAAAAGTGCCTGCAGTAGTTTTATTGTTGTTGCAAGCATTTTTAGTGGCGAACTGTTCAACTAAATGTTGGCTCTGTCAAAATCACTTTTGATTGTCCTATGCCTTTAAAGAAATAGCAGGAAAAACTAAGAAGTTTTAAGAAACATGATCCTGTTGAATGGCATTTGTTTTGTTTTGTTTTTTATTTATTTTTTTGACAGGCAGAGTGGACAGTGAGAGAGAGAGACAGAGAGAGAGAAAGGTCTTCCTTTTGCTGTTAGTTCACCCTCCAATGGCCACCACGGCCGGCGCGCTGCGGCCGGCGCACCGCGCTGATCCAATGGCAGGAGCCAGGTGCTTCTCCTGGTCTCCCATGGGGTGCAGGGCCCAAGGACTTGGGCCATCCTCCACTGCACTCCCTGGCCGCAGCAGAGTGCTGGCCTGGAAGAGGGGCAACCGGGACAGAATCCGGCGCCCCGACCGGGACTAGAACCCGGTGTGCTGACGCCACAATGCGGAGGATTAGCCTAGTGAGCCGCGGCACCGGCCCTGAATGGCATTTGGAAGAAGAAAACTAATAGAATTCAGATTTTTTGGTAAGGAATAGGTTTCTTTTTTAATTCAGTACAACTGTGAAATCACAAAGACATCAAGTGTGATTAAAAAGTGTGGAGAGGAGAAGTGGGGTTAGCTCAGTGCTGTAATTTAGAAGGCCCAGGTAACTGTAGGAAAGACCACTGAAATGACTCAGAAGAGTACTGTGCCCCGTGAGATTTCTAAATCAGCTTGCAGTTCGGTTCTTCAGACACTGTGCAGCAGGACTACATTAACTGGTCACCTGTGCTGAAGGCCCGAAGCCTGATTTCCTTCCTTGTAGTAGCTCTAATCTTCCGGGCATCCTTTTAAGATGGCTTGCCCCATATACACCAAGGTAGAACAGCCTGGCTTGGTTTTGAGTTGTAGTTCTGTTAGAATTTAAAATTTACCACAATTTAAATTTGGTATTTAATCTTCACTAGTCAGATTTTAATATAACCTACCTATGTCACTTACTTTCAAATATTTATATACCTAATATTAAAATATCTTGTCATCTTTAGGGAGGACTGAAAGTGGAAATGCCTATGAACTTAAAGGTAAGTCTTGAATGGCTTTTGTAGTGAGCTAAAAACGTGTGAGTATTAATCATTAACTATTGTGTACAATTTGAATAAAGCAGCTGCTTGCTATGTGATAATAACCAGCTAATGGATGTTGGGGTGAGGGAAGTGGCTGCACAGGATGTTTGCAGGGGGCCTGCATGTGGGTAGGCATAGGGAGTGGGGTCAGCTTGAAATGATGGAGGTCTGTGCCAACAACCCAGTCAAACCCCCAAATATCTACTGCAGTGTGGACAGTTGATAGGTTTTGTTTTGTTTTGAGTTGGTTTATTTGAGGTCAGGGCTTAAGATAGCATTTAGATACTCGAGTGGGTGAATCTTACAGACTTGTAGGAGTTATGCTCAAGAAAGAGATCAAGAGTGATCAGAAGGAGGTGATAGCAGGCTCTTGCCAGATGGATGTAATGAAATGTAATGGATGTAATGAACACGGGGGTGGCAGTGGTGCCCATTTGGATCAGTCACACTGATGAGGTACATGTAGGGAGACACAGAAGGGAAAAGAATTACAGAATGTATGTGAAGAGAGAGGAAGAAAACCAGTGAGATGAGCAAAGATGAAAACAGGCCTCCTTTGGCAGCACCCCCAAAGGCAGATATGCACACAGGAATGCACCTATCCTTTTCTTCCTCAAAACAAGACATAACTCCTCCAACCCTCCCTTTTTGGGGCTTCTTAATTTATGGAGCTATCATTCTGTCATTCACATAGATAGGGTCACATGCATTTGAGTGTATGGGCATAATTCAGAAAGTTTGGAAAATGGTATTAACAGATAATGCACATTTTCCTTGAACTTTTGAAGTACACTTTTATCTAACACCCCTTGACTATAGGTTTTTTGGAATCAAATGTATCAGTTTTAAAAAGTACTTATGCCTGGGTTCCAGGGTTCCACTGTCTGAGTTACTGTTTTCACTGTGGATGTGGTCAGAATGGTTTCAGAGCTCCCAAAGGGATTCTGACATGCAGCCAGAGTGGCAGACTACTGCGGTGATGGATGCAGAATTAGCTGTGACACTCTCAGAATGACCGCAGTCAGTCCGTCAGTCTGATGAATCGGAACTTTGGAGAGCACCATGCTTTCTTCTTGGCTGTTTGCAGTCTGACGACTTGTACGTGTATATGAATCCATTGGGTATCATAGTTCATCCCAATCTGCAAACTTTGGGTATTATTTTATGGCTTCCTCATGAAAGAGTTGCTTTTAATTCATCGTACATAACATGTACTGAACCCAAATCAAACTTTGATCATTTCAAATGCAGCACCCTGTGAAAATATAGTAGAAAACAGCAGATTGGCATGATGTATTTTTTTCAGTCTTTATAAAGGTATCAGTTTTTAGAAATATGAATATATAACTTGTTAGGTAAGTGTGTTTATTAGCAGGGGGTCTTATTCGCCAGGGCCTCAGATTGCCAGTTGTGCACAGATTACATCATTAGCATAATAGGGCCAAGTGATAGAATGTGGATAGAGTGATGCTATTATCACTAGCACTTCTGCAAACTGAAGGCAGATGGTACTTCAGAAGTAAAGGACGGCACCAATCCAAGTTTAAAATAAGTGGAATGTTGGCTACATGGCGTCTCACTTGGCTAACTCTTTGCCTGTGGCGCCGGCACCCGGGGCTCTAGTCCCGGTTGGAGCGCTGGATTCTGTTCCGGTTGCCCCTCTTCCAGTCCAACTCTCTGCTGTGGCCCAGGAAGGCAGTGGAGAATGGCCCAAGTGCTTGGGCCCTGCACCCGCATGGGAGACCAGAAGAAGCACCTGGCTCCTGGCTTCAGATCGGCGCAGCGCGCCGGCCGTAGCTTCCATTTGAGGGGTGAACCAACGGAAAAGGAAGACCTTTCTGTCTGTCTCTCACTGTCTAACTCTGCCTGTCAAAATAAATAAATAAGTGGAATGTTAACAACTTGTGTTCTGCCAAAGTTGTGACAAACAGCCCCCTTTTGATCAAATATCCATTTTTTAAAATTTGTAATTTTCCAACCATTTCTTATCTTTGGGATGTTTTATGTTTAAATTCAAGCATTTTCGCCTGTTTCTTAGAGAAGAGCAGTAACTACAGAAGCAGTTAGTAGTTGTAAGAAACCATATTATGTTTCCTCAAAACAGTGGATAATTTATCATTATCCCCTGGAACCTCAGGAGGTTTTCTTATAGGGAAAATTCAGTAAATATAAGGCAAGTCTGCATTGTACTCTAAACAGCAGGACAGACTTTACAAATAAGCCGAGAAGGCTTAGAGGAGTGGCGGCGGCCAGGCCCTGTGAGGCCTCTGCTGCCGGCCAGGGCCCACTGCGGTGTCAGGTACCGGCACCTCCCAGGCGCGCCCATGTCCTCCCAAGCCCAGAGCCTGGTCATTCCCAAGGACCACGACGACGATGATGATAAACTGGAGGGTCTTGAAGTGGCCAGTCCCTTCTCTTTTAAAACAGTTTCTGAAAACCAAGAACCTCAGCCTGTCCAAAGAAGATGGGGGCCCCAACAGAGTTTATCCAAAGGAAGCCTCTAGGCACCCGCTGGGATTTGACCACAAATCCCCAGCCCCCCAAACCCAGGCATGTGGTCTGTACTGTCAGCAGCCTTTTTTGGAAGGCTGGTCACCTGCGGATGAGGAAGAGGAGGATGACGACGCCTGTCTGCGGTCCACCGCGGGGCAGATCCGCAACTCCAGGGTCTCGGCCAACGCGTTGCCCTGAGGCACGGAGTTGACACCGCTTGAGCTCTCACCCCCGTGAACGCCGAGAGACCCCAAGTCGTGGTGGCTTGCCGGAGAGTCCCTGGGAAACGGGCATGTGTGGACGCTGCAGACAAGCTAGGAAGCCCGAAAGATGAAAAGTCTACTCCGAGAAGCAAGCTGACTGAGGGAGGTTTCCAGCAGAAACGGTGAGGACGCTCAAGCAGAAATTAGGAAGCAAAGCTTGGTCAAGGAGGAAAGCTACTTCCAAGGCCTGGAATCCGTGGTGCAGCACGTGGAGCTGAAGACGGACGAAACGGGCTGGAAAGGCAGAAAATGACGCCATGAAATCGAAACGAGACTTGCCGCGGGCGTCGGTCTCCAACTGCTCGCGGGAGAACGAAGCCCTCAGGCCGGCCTGTGCGGGGCGCCAGCCTGACAGTGGTGAAGCCAAGCACGGACGTGGCCCCGCAGTACCTCTGCGTGGTCTCCAACGGCACCCACGCATCCATCAAGCAACTGGTGTGGAGGCGGGGGCGGGCAAAACGTTGGATCTCGTTGCTGAGATCCTTCACTCAACAGACAGGATTTCAGAAATTCAGGATGAGGAGGAGAACCCTGGAGGATCAGCTCCTGCACTGCTGCTCAGTGTGAATGTGCCATTGTGTCTTTAGCAG
Organism: Oryctolagus cuniculus; assembly: GCF_964237555.1. Classification (NCBI taxonomy): domain Eukaryota; kingdom Metazoa; phylum Chordata; class Mammalia; order Lagomorpha; family Leporidae; genus Oryctolagus; species Oryctolagus cuniculus. The sequence goes on from NC_091435.1 coordinate 52,448,073, forward strand.
CAGTCGTGGGGCCAGTGTTGTGGCCTAGCGGGTTAAGCAAGCAGCCTGCAATGCTACTGGCATCACATGTGGGCACCAGTTAGTATCCCAGCTGCTCCACTTGGCACCCAGCTCCCTGCTAAAGGTCTGGGGAAACAGTGGAAATTGGCCCAAGTGCCTCAGCCCCTATACCCACGTGGGAGACGTGAATGAGGATCCTGGCCATTGTAGCCACCTGGGGAGTGAACCAGGGGATGGAAGATGTCTTTCTCGCTCTATCCATATCCTCTCTCTCCTTTCCCCTCCCTCCCTCCCTCCTTCTCCCCTCCCCAACTCTTTCAAAATAAATAAATGAATCTTAAAACAGTAGCCCTCACCCAGAGTAAAGGGGCTGTGTCAGGAGCCTCATTTCAAGACCTAACCGTCTCCTCTGCCCTGCGGGAGGATGGGTTCCCGCCATTCATAGGCCGTTCTTGCTGAAAACCTCGCTGCTGTACAGACTCTGATGATCTATTGGGAGAGATTTTTGTAGAAGCCAGTGATTTAAAAACAAAAAAGATTTGTTAAACATGAAAACTGCAGGGGCGGCGCTGTGGCTCACTTGGTTAATCCTCTGCCTGTGGCATCGGCCTCCCATATGGGCACCGGGTTCTAGTCCCAGTTGCTCCTCTTCCAGTCCAGCTGTCTGCTATGGCCTGGGAGGGCAGTGTAGGATGGCCCAAGTGCTTAGGCCCTGCCCTGTGTGGGAGACCAGGAGGAAGCACCTGGCTCCTGGCTTCGGATCGGCGCAGCGCTGTTCATAGCGCAAATAAAAAAAAAAAATCTTTCTTAAAAAAAAAATGAAAGCTGCAGTTCTGCGTAAGTCTTTCCATGACTGGCCCAAAGCGTTGATCTTAAGCCAAGTTCCATTGATTGTCCCTGACTCCCAGGCAGGGGAAAGACAAGAAGCCATGTCTTTTTTGCCGTCCTCATTGTCCTCTGGGTCACACTGGCCTCTTGCAGTCTTCAGGGGGTGGCTCTCGTGGTCAGTGGCTGGAGTGTGGAGGCAGCACTAGGAGGACACTGCTCTCTGCCGTGGGAATCTTGGCAGGTCATAGACATTCCATTGTTGTGAAGCCTTCTAAGTCCACCTCTGTGAGCTTTCAGGTTTGAAAAACCTTTCAGCGGGTGCTTTCAAGGAGGCATGCTGTGAGGCTGAGACTTGAACTCTGTGGGCAGCCTGAAGGTCTTCCAGCTGCCTCTCTCTCTGCTCTCCTCCACAGAGAAGGATATAACATGCACCATACCCCATTTGGGCTGTTTTTATGTTGATATTATTTTATATTAATAAATTTTCATTTCCAACTCCTGTTCCAGTTGACAGCTTTCTTGTTCAAATAAATTCCAGCATCCAAGAATCAGTTATGAGTTTACTCTCTGAGCTGGTCCTAGAATTTGGGTGACCAGAGCAATATAATTATACTAAAGTGTTCATATGAGAGAAGCATTAAAATTAAGATATTTTACTTTTATGATGATAAGGACTCATTCCTTGTGAATATCAGACACTAAGTATATATGTTGTGGTTTTTACTGTTATTGAAGTAATATGTGTCCTAAAATATGAACATGTTAAATCTTTTTATATTTTTCAGGTTATTATTTATGAAAAACCTCACTTCCATGGGAAATATAAAGAGTTTAGTGAACATATAGATTCTGTCCCTAATTTTTTAAAAAATGATGACTTTCATGGAATTGGATCAATTCGTGTCATTGGTGGAGTGTGAGTGTCATATTTTCAATTTTTGATTTAGTAGCCTGTTTTTGAAGATTGGCACGAAAATGCACTAGGCAGAGCAAAAGCAACCTGTATTAGCATAAAAATATATATCCTTTCTGTAATATGGTGAGTTAAAAATACATTAGTTACTGATGGCTTTCTGTGAACTCTTGTTGGTATCAAAGATTTTAAGATAGATTAAATATAAAAGTTTCTAAAGCTTCAACACTTAGTATTTCTAAACACAGTGTGGAAACAAAGAATTGAAGAATAAAATTAGTTTTTCACAGGTTGTGAGCATGAGTAGGAGTCCAGTTTTTATTCTCTATTCTGCTGATCTGAGATGATTCAGGTACCAAGGACCTTGCTAGTAGGCTCTTCCTCATTCAAGGGGAACTTTGACATTGGTTGCCGTTTTCCCATGAGCAGCTATTGAAGAATCCCTCTAAGAACGCCGGGTACAGTCTCGGCACACATATAAGTATCGCTGACACGCTTCAGTCTCAGCAGTACCTGGGGCAGACATCCCACGAAACGTGCAGCTCAGCCGGGATGTGTCTTTGTATTCGTGTCCTGGCAGATAAAGCTGCGGAGAAGAAACTTTCCTCATAGCTTCTTTGGCATTGTCAGCCCAGTGCTGGAATCTGCCTGCAACCTTTGTTGTCTCATTGTTGATACACTGGTTGTCTTGGAAGTTGGGTCATTTTAATTTAAGCATCAGTATCTCATGATGTTTGCTGTAACATATTACAACTTGTTTATACTACTCTACCAAAGGCAGCACTAAAATCATTGTATTCATGGGATGTAAATGATTTGCCTAAGGTCACTGAAGTGTCTATATTTAGAACTTAGACTTGGCAATGTCTGACATTAAGTTACTTGACAGTCATCCCAGCCTAAAGGTAGGAGACTGATGTATAATATATACCACTGTAATACGTAGGTACATCATATCAGTAACTGATCTGATACACTGGTAATAATTTAATTCCTTGTCCCTGAATTTTAGAAAAACTTTCCAGGGCTAGAAGAACGAATATGGTTTGGATGAACACATTTTTGTTGTGTTGGGTTTATTTGTTACATTCTTTGGTTTGTGAACACACATGATTGTTATTAACCCTGCTAGGAAATATTTTTTGCATTTCCCTCACCCTTTGGGATAAAAATGTTTTTCCTATTAACTAGATCAATTTAAAACTGGTCTACTTCACAAAAAATTATCAGCTAAAATTCAGAATGATGCACATTGCTTTTCTCTTAAGATTTTTGCAACTATTTTATAGAAATCTAAAGAAAATAAGTCTTGACTGTAATACAGTACACACATTTTTATTTTATATGACAACTACAGGAGAAAAATTTAAATGTCCCTTCTCAAAAATGAACAACTGACTTCATTACTTTTTTACCACTTCTATTTTTTGCTTTGTTTACTGTTTATCTGTTCCTCATTGCTGTGGAATCTGGGGAAAGTGCAACTGTTGTTTTTTTTTTAATTTTCCTCAGATAACATGTACATTTAATTATCTAAGGTTGATAAATAAAGTGAATCTTCAACAAAACTTTGTTAAGAAAATCTTCAGAAGGCTTTTGAACTCTCATTATGTAACAGATTTACTACTTATAATCTGTCCTTTAACATTAAGGTCTTTTATACCTTTTATTCCTTTTTCCATTCACATATAATTAAAGCATGTTTTGAGTAGTTACATTGCTTTATAAAAGTAAGCTTAGAATTTTGTGAAGTTTCTTGCGAATTTTATTTTCACAAATAGTTTAATAAATAAACAGTGTTGGTATCTTTATATACTACACATGAACTAAGTTGTTTTCATGTTTATAGGGTTACTCCAACTCAGGTGAACACCCTTTACCCCTGACCAAATCGTACATATGCTTACGCACAGAAAGCAAGAGGGAGCTAATGGTATTGAACATTATTATTTGTGCTCCATGAAAACAACTCTTTAGACTGTTTTTTTATATATTTGCAACTCTAGTAGAGAAAGTAAAAACAACAGTAGGTAGCCCTCCTAGCCTTCTTTTTTGTCAAGCTCCAGAGTTCTGAAGTCCCCAACCCTGGAGCTCAGAACAGGCATCTTTGGGATCTGCCTAGTTGGTGGGAGTCCCTCTCTCACTAAACAGTACAATTGAGGCATATTTAAGCAAGTCAGCATGTTTTATGAACCATCTATGTCCATGTTTCATTAGAAACTATGTATTCATAAAAAAGATGAGTTTCTGGGCTGTTGTGACATAGCCGATAAAGCTGACACATATAAAGCCAGAATCCCATATGGGCTCCAATTTGTATTACAGCTGCTCCACTTTATTTTTTTCCTTTTTAAAGATTTATTTATTTGAGAGGCAGAGTTAAAGACAGAGAGAGGGGTCTTCTATCCGCTGTTTCACTCCCATATGAAAGTCTCCCATATGGCACTGGTTCGTGTCCTGGCTGCTCCTCTTCTGATCCAGCTCTCTGCTTATGGCCTGGGAAAGCAATGGAAGATAGCCCAAGTGCTTGGGCCCCTGCACCTGTGTGGGAGACCCAGAAGAAGCTCCTGGCTTCAGATCAGCTAAGCTCTAAGCATTGTACCCATTTGGGGAGTGAACTGGCAGATGGAGGACCTCTCTATCTCTCTGTAACTCTACCTCTGAAATAAATAAAATCTTAAAAAAAAAAAAAAAAAAAGGCAAGGAACCTTGTTGCTGGAAAATACTCTGCCACAGTGCTTCCTGTTTCTATAATAGCCACTGATAGAATGGTGGGACCAGCATTTCCACCCATAAGTATTTATAGACGTCTTTGTATACATTTAGGGCACCAGTTAGGTCACTGGGGCTAATACCAGCTCTGTCTCATTTCCCAGTTGCTGTTTACTGAACTCTTTTATTGTTTTTTAATCTGGAAGCGGTGAGAAGTTTGCTTGATTTAAACCCAAAATCATTTTTAATACAGTAGTCATTTTGTGATGGCAGAAAGCTTAATCAGTAAAATAAGGATAATTATCTTTGAATCTCAGTGTGGTTTGTAACTTTTCTCATTGTCAATATGTGCTTTATATTTTCTTTTTCTTTACTTAGCAAACTGTTCTCTGAGTACATTGGGATGGATCAAGTCATGCCACAAACATGTAGAGAATATTGCTCTGTTGCAGTTCTGTAGTTAGGATTTGTTGGGAAAAGCCTGTGGACTGTAAAAGTGATTGATCTGTGAAGCACAGGCCATTTGTCTTTGTAAATAAAAATATAGCAAGTAGGGTTTTTTTAAATATGGAGATGAACAAATCTGTGCTTTATCATGATTTTTTCTTTTGCTCTCTTGACTGTAGTTTTCTTGATGTTGACTATAGCTTATTACATTGTGTACCCAATGTACTTCCAGGTGGGTTGCCTATGAGAAGGAACATTTCAAAGGCCAGCAGTTCCTGCTTGAAGAAGGAGACTTTGAAGACAGTAACGCCTACGGGGCATTAAGTGCTCCCATCTTGTCTTTTCGGTACTTACAAGCTGTAAGTTAGCTTCCTTACCTTTCATTCTCTACCTGTTTATCTTTTCATGAAAGTTGGGCATGATTACTGATAGAACATGAGACTATAAAAAGTTTCTAATGTTTGAAAGCGTCAGACTTCACGGATTATATTGACCATTTTTCTTAACTGTCATAATATAGAATATTTATATAAACCTCTCCCTTCATTAATTCCATCATTTTTTGAGCACTTGCTTCATATAGCATCAGATGTTGAAAATATAGTGGCCAGGTATTCAGTCCCAACAGCCCAGAGCAGGCAGTCTGGTAGAGAACATAGCACTTTTGTAAAGCTTGAGGTGCTTGACCATGACTGGATTAAGTGCAAAGTGCTTGGAGTACCCAGAAAAAAGGCCAGCTCGTCAGTTACCCCACTGGGAGCAGAGAGAGTTTCATGGAGGAGATGATAGCTGACCTGAAGTTTCAAGAAAGAATTAACCAAGTGGACAATTTCTAGTGAGAGTGAGAGGGGAAAGTAGGTGCTTTTTAGTAAGAGATTAACACACATTGATGTGTGAAGTCAAGGCTGTAAGCCAGTGGTTCTCAGCTGGGGTTGATTTTAGGACTTCAGGGGCATTTGGCTGTGTCTGAGGGAAGGTTTAGATTGTCCTTTGGGGTTGGGGTTGACCTAGTAGACAGAGGACAGAGGTGCTGTTAACTCCTACCATGGAAAGGACAACCCCCAACAATAGTTACAGAGCTCGAAATGTTAATAGTGCTGAAGTCGAGAGACTCATATGTAAGGGAGAGTGTGGTGTGCTTGGAGAACTGGGGCTGAATAAGGAAATTGGGGGACCTTCAGGAAGTGAGTCTAGAGCCACATAGTGAACGTCCTCTGCCATGTTGAGGAGTTCAGACTTTTTTCTTTTTTTCCTTGTGTTGACAATGAGCCACCGATAGACGTTAGACCTAGTGAACATATTAGATCAATGGTTTAGGGAGACCTTTTTGGTGACTATATTACTTTTTTTTTTTTTTTTTTTTCTTTTGCCAGGCAGAGTTAGATGAGAGTTAGAGACAGAGAGAAAGGTCTTCCTTCCGTTGGTTCATCCCCCAAATGGCCACTACGGCCAGAGCTATGCTGATCTGAAGCTAGGAACCAGGAGCCAGGTGCTTCTTCCTTGTCTCCCATGCGGGTGCAGAGGCCCAAGCACTTGGGCCATCCTCCACTGCCTTCCCAGGCCACAACAGAGAGCTGGACTGGAAGAGGAGCAACAGGGACTAGTACCTGGCACCCCAACCGGGACTAGAACCTGGAGTGCCGGTGCCACAGGCGGAGGATTAGCCAAGTGAGCCAGTGCACCAGCCTATATTACATTTTTTCATGGGGAAGATAAAGCTGGAGGTGAAAGATTCAGAATGCTATAGCACTCCAGATGGAAACTTATGAAGGCACAGATGTTAGAGAGTTCTGAAGATACCAGGGCTGGGCCAGGTTGAAGCTGGAAGCCCAGAATTCAGTCTAAGTCTCCCATGTGATGGAGTGACCCAGCCACTTTAGCCTTTATCTTCTGACTCCCAACCTCTGTATTAGCAGGACGGCAGCATTGGGAGCCAGACCTGGCACAGGAACCCAGTACTCTTGAAAAGAGGTGCTTGTTTCCCAAATAATGTCTTAATGCGAGTCCAAAGACTTGCCTTCTAAGTGTCTACCTGGAGTCCTGTCACTTTCTGAACCTTTCTCCTCCAGCTTTATCTTCCTCAGTCCATGCAAACTATTGATGTAGTTACCACAAAAGTCTTTCTAAACCACTTAAAGTCTGTCAGTGGCTCATTGTCAAGAAAAATAAAATCTGAGCTGCTCAACATGGCATGAGGACATTGACGAGACCAAATACTTGCCACTCCATGAACTTTGTGAGATATTCTCTTACAGAAGCTGAGGAACTAAAGGTTAGGTACTGTGCCAAAGTGTAGAACTGAGATATAAGGGCAAATCTACCCTGGAGCCCATGGCATTTTATCCATTTTCTTGTTCCAAATGCTTATTAGACTTAAAAAGCACCTTAACAATGGAAAACAATTTCATTTGGTCAAAGGCTTATTAACATCTCATTTACACCTATTAATGTAGGGCCACACGTATTAAAAGATAAGTATCTGATTTTCAGATTATTTATAATTTAAATGTACACTAAAATATTTTCAGATGAAATATAGTAAAAATGGTCTATATTTATACAACATAAAATTAACACATGTATGGAGGTAATTCAAAAGTTTGTGGGGGTAGCTGGCATTGTAGCATAGCAGTTTTTTTTTTTTTTTTTTTTAAGATTTATTTTATTTATTTGAAAGACAGAGTTACGGAGAGAGGTAGAGACAGAGAGAGAGGTCTTCCACCCACTGGTTCACTCCCCAGATGGCTGCAATGGCTGGAGCTGCGCCGACCCGAAGCCAGGAGCCAGGGGCTTCCTCCAGGTCCCCCACACAGGTGCAGGGGCCCAAGAACTTGTGCCATCTTCTACTGCTTTCCCAGACCATAGCAGAGAGCTGGATCAGAAGAGGAGCAGCCAGGACCAGAACCGGCACCCATATGGTATGCCTGTGCTACAGGCTGGGGCCTTAACCCGCTGAGCCACAGCACCGGTCCGTAGCGCAGCAGTTTAAGCTGCCGTCTGTGTGCGGGTGTCCCATATGAGCCCCGGTTCAAGTCCCTGTTACTCTACTTCTGATCCAGCTCCCTGCTGATGGACCTGAAAAAGCAATTGAACATGGTCCATAAACTTGAGCCCCTCCCACCCACTTGGAAGACCTGGATGGTCAATTCCTGGTTGTTGCAGCCATTTAGAGAATGAACCAGAGAGTGGAAGACCTCTCTTTCTCTCTGTCTCTCCCACTCTCTCACTCTAACTCTGCCTTTCAAGTAAATAAAATAAAACTTGAAAAATCTGTCTTTCTTTAAAAAAAAAGTTTGTGAAAAAATGAAATTAAAAGATAAATTTTGGGGGGGCCGGCATTGTGGTGTAGTGAGTTACATCAACATCCCATATGGGCACCAGTTCAAGTCTCAGCTACTCCACTTCTGGTCCAGCTCCCTGCTAATGTGCCTTGGAAAGCTGCAGAAGATGGCCTAAGTGCTTGGGCCCCTTCACCCTCGTGAGAGACCTGGAAGAAGCTCCTGGCTTCAGTCTGGCCTACCTCTGGTTGTGGCCATTTGGGGGGCGAATCAGCAGATGAAAGTCCTCTCTCTCTCTCTGTCTCTCTCTCTTGCTCTTTCTCTCTCTCTTTTTTTCTTTTTTTTTTTAACTTTTATTTAATGAATATAAATTTCCAAAGTACGACTTATGGATTACAATGGCTTCCCCCCCATATCGTCTCTCCCACCCGCATCCCTCCCCTTTCCCACTCCCTCTCTCTTTCCATTCACATGAGGATTCATTTTCGATTCTCTTTATATACAGAAGATCAGTTTAGCATACATTAAGTAAAGATTTCAACAGTTTGCTCCCACACAAACATAAAGTGAAAAATAATAGATGATTTTTTTAAATGATGAAATCAGATCAGACCTATTGTCATGTTTAATCCCAGTGAGAGTCAAGTTGGGAATTGATAATTTCTTCTTTTTTTTTTTTTTTTTTACAGAAGATCAGTTTAGTATACATTAAGTAAAGCTTTCAACAGTTTGCACCCCCATAGAAACACAAAGCGAAATATACTGTTTGAGTACTCATTATAGCATTAAGTCTCAATGTACAGCACATTAAGGACAGAGATCCTACATGAGGAGTAAGTGCACAGTGACTCCTGTTGTTGACTTTACAAATTGACACTCCTGTTTATGGCATCAGTAATCTCCCTATGCACCAGTCATGAGTTTCCAAGGCTATGGAAGCCCCTTGATTTCTCCGACTCTTATCTTGTTTAGACAAGGTCATATTCAAAGTGGAGGTTCTCTCCTCCCGTCAGAGAAAGGTACCTCCTTCTTTGAAGACCTGTTCTTTCCACTGGGATCTCACTCACAGAGATCTTTCATTTAGGGTTTGTTGTTGTTGTTGTTGTTGTTGTTGTTGTTTTTTGCCAGAGTGTCTTGGCTTTCCATGCCTGAAATACTCTCATGGGCTTTTCAGCCAGATCGGAATGCCTTTAGGGCTGATTCTGAGGCCAGAGTGCTGTTTAGGACATCCACCATTCTATGAGTCTGCTGAGTATCTCGCTTCCCATGTTGGATCACTCTCCCCTTTATTTATTCTATCAGTTAGTATTAGCAGGTACTAGACTAGTTTATGTGCTTCCTTTGACTCTTAGTCCTTTCATTATGATCAATTGTGAACTGAAATTGATCACTTGGACTGGTGAGATGGCATTGGTACATGCCACCTTGATGGGATTGAATTGGAGTCCCCTAGTATGTTTCTAACTCTACCATTTGGGGCAAGTCAGCTTGAGCATGTCCCAAATTGTACATCTCTTCCCTCTCTTATTCCTACTCTTAGGTTTAACAGGGATCACATTTCAGTTAAATTTCAACACTTAAGAATAACTGTGTATTAATTACAGAATTAAACCAGTCATATTAAGTAGAACAGACAAAAAAAACTACTACATGCTCTTTCTCTAACTGTGCTTACCAAATAAATATTTTTTTAAAAAGATAAATTTATTTTGATGCCAAAGTTTTTTGAAATGCACATGTAGTTTTTTCAGAATGCTTTTTCCACTAACTTTTTGAGGATCTCTCACATATATTATGAAAATACTTTGAAATTTGTTTATCATGTTATATTTTGTAAAATTACACATTACCCAGATAGAGCATGTAGTCCTGTGACTTTGCTATACCTACAGAAGTTAGTAGGTAGAGCTGACGTGAGAAAGCTCTGAGATATCCCAGATGTGTCGAACCTGGGAAAGAGTGAAGCACTACAGCCGCAGTCTCAGTTGAAGTGTAATGTGAACTAAACAAGAGGACAGATAGAAAAACTGCATAATGTAATGCAGATTCCACATGTCCTGGCTTTAGTGTATGGAACACTGTGGATATACTAAGGTCAAATACCGGACATCTTCCTTAGGGATAAAGTGATCTGTGTCCTGGAGTACTTTGGAGAGGACAACCAGAAATGTGTTCCTGTTTCCACATGAGTCATTCAGAGCTGTTGACTTGAGACTTTAAAAAAAAAAAGAGAGAGGACCAAAAGGAATACAGCAATATTTGGGTTCTGGGGATTAAGGAATTTTTATTCCTTGGCGTCCTCAATAAAATTTGCCTGGTGTGCTTGTTCTTTGTCAGTTTTATACTAGCTTAACATTTGGATTTGGATTTGCTTTTGTTAGGATTTTCAGTCTTGGGTGTCTCTTTAGAGCTCTAAAACTAGATGGTATGCAGTCAAGACCTTGCATTGTCCTCCTGGGAGCACCAGCTCTCCACTGGGGCCCATATCACACTACCCACCAGGAGTTGTAGTGCAAGAGCTCAGGGGCCTGAGGACTGAGGGATATTATGAAACTTAAAAGCAACCCAATTACTGATCCTTAAGACTTGTCTTTGGGCCTGAAGCAACTACTCTAACAGCAAGGCATGCTGCACTCAAGAGTGTGCTAAGCTATCAGAGTGCCTTGAAATATAAGATTGAATGCAATTTTTAAAGTTTTTTTCCATTATTTTTCATTCTTCTTCAGCATTAGAACTCCACTTAAATCTGTGGGACTTGCAGCGTTACTGTGCCTAGGAAAGTAAGGATGGCCATAACTTACTAACCTCTTTGTGACTCTTAAGGCTTGTTCTGGTCACTTCCAGTGCAGGAAGTTGGAAGTTTTTTATTTTATGAATTTATCTTCTTTGCATGTTTTATACCATTATTTGTGTGACACTCCCCACCCCCACCTGTAGGGGTACTGCCATGTGACTAGGCTCACATGACCTAGAACATGTGAGTTGCTCCCTTACTCCTGCTACTGCAGCAGGGACTAAAAAGCAGGTGGTAGTAGGGGCAGAAAAAGTAGACATAAAGATGGGGAATTCCAGAATCACCAGAGTGGTGGTGGAGAGGTTCCTGTCTTCAAGAGGGAGCTTAGAGAACTACCCACCCCTGGCTTATAGTTCCAGAGCAGGACCAGACAGGGCCCCCACAACAAATCCTCTGAGCTAGTTAACACTCTACTCTAGCATGGTTGGAAGGAGGAGAGGCGTGCCTAGATGCCTTGAGTGATGGAGGCTTGTGAGTATATAACCAGGTTTGCCAGTATGGCACTCAGATTTTAAATATCTCAATACTCTAGCTGGGACGCTTATTCTTGGGACTTTTAGGGTACTTACAGGCTATTAAAACTTTCTTCAGGGGCCCAGTGCTGTGGGGTAGCAGGTAAAGCCTCCACCTGCAGTGCTGGCATCCCATATGGGTGCTGGTTCAAGTCCTGGCTGCTCCACTTCTGATCCAGTTCTCTGCTATGGCCTGGGAAAGCAGTACAAGATGGCTCAGGTCCTTGGGCCCCTGCACCCACGTGAGAAGACCCAGAAGAAGCTCCTAGCTTCAGATCAGCTCAGCTCCGGCCATTGTGGCCATCTAGAGAGTGAACCAGTGAATGGAAGACAACCCCCCCCCCCCGCCTCTCCTTCTCTCTCTGTGTAACTCTGACTTTCAAATAAATAAATAAATCTTTAAAAACTTTCTTCATCTGGAAAGTGGCATTATAAAATGTATATGTGTACATATGTGTAAAATAGCTTTTCACTATTCTGAATAATGCATCTTTGTATATAAATAGTTCATCATTTAGTTTCTTTAGGAATCTTTTCTTAAATGGGAATTTTAGGGTCAAAGAGAATGAACCATTCTAACTGTTTTCATATATTGCTAAATTACTTTCTCAAATAGTTATTTAATTTGTATTCTACGAACAATGTTCTCTGATCAAACTGGATTTTTATTTATTTTTTCATAATTTATTAGAGAGGGAAAGAAGACAGAAAGAGCCCTCATCCTCTGGTTTACTCTCCAAATGTCCACAAGGGCCTGTGGATGGGGCTAAATGTGGGAGCCAGGTCTCCTATGTGAGTGACAGGAACGCAATCACTTGAGCTTCATTGCCAACTCGGGAAATGCATTAGCAGGAAACTGGAATCAGAGGCTTGATCTGGGAATTGAATCCAGGTACTACAACACAGGACTTGGGCTTCCAAATCTGCATTTTTTTTTTTTCAAGTTTTTATTTACTTGTTTGAAAGGCAGAATTACAGAGAAAGAAGTAGAGACAGAGATCTTCCATCCAGTGGTTCACTCCCCAAAAGGATTGCAATGACCTCGGCTAGGTCAGAGTGAAGCCAGAAGCCTGGAGCTTTTCCAAGTCTCCCACATGAATGCAGGGGTCCAAGCACTTGGGCCTTCCTCTGCTGCTTTCCCAGGTGCATTAGCAGGGAGCTGGAAACAGAAGTGGAGCAGCCCACTGTGCCACAGTGTCTGCCCCCAAATCTACACCTTAACTGCTACCCCAAGTGCTGCCCCAGAAACTGGATTTTTAATCCTTCTTAATTTAATTTTAAAGAGTAGAAATTTTGTCTAATTACTTTAATTCAGTTTTAATTTAGTAGTGAAATTGGACACTTGCATGTATGTTTTTTATGAATTGCCTGTCTTTAGCTGGTTTATCTATTTGGGTCTTGAGAGTTTTTCTAAGATGTCTTTGTTTTACATAAGTTACCTAACCTACCAACCTTTTTCTAATAATGTATTCTCATTTTGATTTTTTAATAAAAAATTTTAAGTATTATTTATTTTCAGTTACTTGAAAGAGTGACAAAGAGATTCTATTTCCTGGTTCACTACCCAATTCCTATAATAGCCAGGGCTGGGTAGGATGAAGCCAGGAGCATGAAAGTCTCATCTGGGGCTCCCACAGGGCTGGTAGGGGCCTGGACACCAGAGCCAATATCTGCTGCCTTCCAGGATGCGTTATCAGGGAACTGGGCTAGAAGCAGAGTAGCTGAGATTGGAACCAGGCGCTTTGATATCGGATGGAAGGTTCCACTCAACAGCTTAACCCCCTGTACCTGCAACATCTGCCCTAAATAATTTTAAGTGAATGTTACTTGTTTTTTAGATTACATTTCAGCTCATCAGTCATCTCCCACATTGCCTACAGTACATTGTTTAGTTTTGTTTCATGTAACTTTTGGTCTTTATGCACAATGAGAATTTAGTCTCCTTTATAAGTAGTATTACACAGGATAGCCAGTAAGTCCCAGCAATTTACCAATTTTTGCCCAGTTTTCATTTATATAGAAAAGGTTTTCCTGTTTAAAGTAAACCCAGGCTTATTTGTTTCTTTAAACTGTTTAGGAGTAGTGACTATAAAATTGTTTCCTGTACAATTTAAGATTCTTCCTGGCATTATTTGTGCAAAAATGATCCCAGTAGTGTGTGACTTGTGCTCAGACATAACAGTGCATAAAACAAAATGCTTGTTCTCTTAAACTTTCCTCTTCCTATTTTTGTTTTAGAATTTTATAGAATCTTCTATCACACTGTTTGAATCTGACCTAGAAAGTGGGAAGTTTATTGATATTACAAATCGGGAAATTCCTGACTTAGAAGAAATTGGCTTTGGCAGTGAAACAAGATCCATTCATGTTAAAAGTGGAGTGTAAGTTTCCCCTATGTTAAGAACCTTGAGAGACTGGTGTTTAAAAGTATTATTTGCTTGATTGATCTTTTTTCCCCTCCCTCACTAGATGGGTTGCCTACCAGCAGAAGTTCTTCTGTGGAGAACAGTACATTCTAGAGAAGGGGAAATATAAATGCTTTTTTGACTGGGGAGGATCCAATAATATAATTATGTCAATACGACCTATCCAGCTGGTAAGTGAAATATGAAGCCAACCCACATCAGTGGCATGTAATGGTATATTAAGTGAGTATGGGAGTGGACATTTTGAAAGTGAAAATGTTGAATTATGTGTATATGTGTAAATGCAGACAATGAGACATAATATGCATTTGTGTACACTGCATAGAGAGGTAGTGTGGATAGTAGCACATGAATGAGACGACACTGTAATTTGAACAGTTCACTCAACAGTTTTATCTAGCGCCTCTGCTGTGTCAGATAGATCACTGAAGATAAAAGATAAACAAGACTCCCCTGACGGGTCTTAGTCTTGAAGGGGAAGCAGATCTGTAGACAAGTAAAGACGGTGTGTCTAGGCAGGGCTGAGGAGTCAGGGAGAGGAGCGGGCCTGGGCAGTTGGGGAGGGTCAGGGTGTACTGAGTGATGTTTTAAGGATAAAAGCAATATTTTTCCGGCAGAAAGGGCATTCCACAAGGCCAGAGTAATCTCCGTGTGTGGAAAGTTAGGAAGTTGTATAGTATTTGGATAACACAGAAGAATAAGAGTACCCATGAGATAATGATCACAGATTCGAACTTTGTCTTTCAAAGGGGCATTGGGGCACATTTTTTTTCCTAGCTATTATTCAAAATGAATTAGTCATAAGTGCTAAAATTATTATAAGAGAGTCCTGTATGTTATTTGAAGGTCAGGCAGTTCTAGGAATCTAGTAGTTTGCTCAGAGCATTCAAAATTTGTTTTTCAAAAGATATTTTCAAAACATTTGAAAAGACACCTCAGATTACATGATTGCATTGTTTAACATGTTTGAACATGTTTTTCAGGAACCACTTGGGATAAATGAGCCTCCACATTTGGTATGTTGAAAAATATTCTTCACTTACCATTGTTACACAGTTTACTAAAAGTGTTCATTCCCTTTCTCAAATTTTTTTCTTTCCCTCAGGTAACTTTTGTGTGTATTGGTACTTTAAGCAGGAGAGTGTCCATCTTTGTGGCTGTCACACAGTTCCTTTTGTGTTACGTGACAGAACTGCAGCTCTGACCACTTTGGGATCATTTTGAACCTGTGCATGCCTGCCTGCCTGCCTGCCTGCCTGTCTCTTTTTTTCTCTTTCTTTCAGATTGATTATTTATTTTAAATTTATTTGAAAGGTAGAGTTAACAGAGAGAAGCAGAGAGAGAAAGAAAGAGGTCTTCCATACACTGGTTCACTCTTCAGATGGCCACATCGGCCACAGCTGCACTGATCTGAAGCCAGGAGCTGGGTCTCCCACGTGGGTGTAGGGCCCCCAGGACTTGGGCCATCTTCTACTGCTTTCCCAGGCCATAGCAGAGAGCTGGATCAGAAGTAGAGCAGCCAGGACTTGAACCGGCGCCCATACGGGATATCAGCACTGCAGGCAGCAGCTTTACCCTCTGTGCCGCAGCGCCTGCCCCTTTCTTTCTTCCATGTCACACGCTTACTTGGCATAGCACAGTTGACTGTAGATAGAATGGAGAGTGTCTTCACCTGTCTATCCTGCATGTGATTTCTAATACCTGTATCAAAACATGCACTTGGTGAAGTGGAAACCCTACCTTTTCACTCACAATGTGTTCATGGTTCAAAGGGGAGTGGACAATACTCTGGAGCCTAATGTTTCTTTCTCCATTGAGGGCTGGAAGTTGTGCCTGTTTTATGCTACTAATGACTCTAAGGTCATTAATAATCCCATCTATCAATAACAAAACTGAGATTCAGAATTTAAGCAAGTGCCATATCACAGTTAGAGGTAGCAAAGTAGACCTCTTCTAGTATTTGACATTGACAAAACCAGATTTTCAGGGTTTTTCAAAGACAGACATGTGAGCAGTACAACCATGGGAGGAAAAGGCAATGACAGCCATTGCCTTCTCTATTTCATTTTGAATAACACATTCATAAAAGTTACTGTCAAAGAGCCAGATGTAGTGATTAATTGTAAATATTTGGCATTTGCTACCTTTACATAACACTGTCTTTTCTCTGAAACTGTGTTTTTTGTATTCATGTCAGTGTTTATATATCTCAGATGCACTGAGTTTAACTAGGCTTCCATTCACAGGGCTTTGAGGTTTTATTTTATGATTAGCTCAGGCCTGTTGGGAACATTTCCCTTCTGAATATAATTGACTTGTTGTATTTAGAGCTATTTCCTGCCAGATCTTTATTTTGGACTTGTGGAAACTCCCCACTGTGGATTTTTAAAGTGCTTTTTCACAGGATTCAAAATAACAGGAATAGATAAAAGAGTTAAACAGGAATAATTTCAAGCTGCAGATTGCACTTTAAGGACAGATGAAAAGTCCCATTCTTGTAAGCTCTGGTTCTCTGCCTCCCTCCCAGGTTTCTTTGTTTGTTTGTTTCTTTTTTAATGGATTTCCTTTTTTGGGCCAGATTGTGGGAGGGTTTTCTTTATAGTATTTCCAGTCCAACTTGGAGGGACAGGAAGCAGCAGCAGACGCCCAGTGCCGTGGCCCCTACTTCACTTTTCTGGGTTTGCCTCAGTTCCTGCCTTGTGAACTGCACGTTTCAGACAGGTTTATGATAAACAGAGATTGGATAACAAACATACCATGCCCTTTTAGTTCACCCAGAATAAAGCTCCTGTTATTTTCAGTGGCTTCATGCTGGGGCGTTTTCCTTGTCTGTATGCAGTTAGATGTAAGCAGAGGTGTCCTGGCAGGTGGCCTGGTGTTCCATTCAGTAACTAGGGAGTATTTTCTCCTTCTCAGGTAGCTGTGACAGCCAGGCCTACAGATGCTCTGCTCCCTTGGGGGTGCTCGTGTTCTCCTTCTGTGAGAGATAAGGAGTTCAACTGAGAGAGGAAGTTTTTATTATGATGATTTTAAGAGGAATTCCTCAAGCAACTTAAGAGGGAATAGGCCAGAAAAAATGTGTGCACAGAGGTTAACCTCCATTGTGAAGGTTCTGGTGATGAAAATGTTGCTGGTTAGTTGTAAACATCTTGTGAGGAGCTAGGGATTCTTTGGGATTCTGAAGGAACACTGCCTTTTATCGTGGCGATTATTTTTCTAAAAAGCTAAAGATGTCACGGATTTTCAGCTCAAGACAGACTGGGTCATTATAAATTTCATCATTAGCAGGTGGCAGCTTTTTTTTTTTTTTTTTAATTTTTCTCCTAAGCAAAACAGAAACCAAACAGAAGGTGAATTGTCTTCATATTGTCATCATCTCTCTCTTAATGAGTCCTGAAATCTTATTGGACTACATCTTGCAGAAGTGAATTTTGTTTCCAGGGGAGGTGTGAGTCAGGCACCATTCTCTAGAAAATTCTAAGCAGTTCCCACCTTTGACCCAACCAAGTACCTGGCATTCCTAGAATTTTTTTCAAGTAAATTAGCAAATTGCCAAATTTTAGATTTCTTTGAATACTCAGACCCTGTTCCATTTTATACATGTTCCTGGCCAAGGAAAACGTCTGGGTCTTCTCTTACATTGAATAACTTAGTCACCCTGAATTTTACAGTGATGACAGTTGTGTGGTTACTGTCATGCGTGGGGATAGTAAAGTGACTTTTAGACATCGATTAGTAAGATGCAAGAGGAATAGAAAGAAAACACTTTCGTGTGTTTGTGTTGGGGAGATACTGTGACCAGCTTATAGAATCTAAGGTCTGGAAATAGGAAGAACTGTTTAAATAAAGAAAGCCTTCTTTGAACAGGGAAATAGTTATTGTAGGATGCGTAATTGCTGTGAGAAGTGCATAATACTACATTGTGTGGAAGGTGTGATGTCATAAGGAATGGAAACAAGGCTTTTCTTTGTTTGACAACTCTCATGTTTATATGAGGGAAGTCTAAAGAGCTGCAGAAGGGGAAAGAAAGTTTCTCATAGGAATTATTTTAGTATTGGAATAAATAAAATTATATTAAAAGATGATGGAATAAGTTTTTGAGCCTGGCTTCTGTGTTTGGTCAGTAATTGACTTTGGAGGTTGTTAGTTTCTTATATTGGATGAGAGACCTATTGCCACATTCTATTTATGTTTATGATAAGTGAGAATTACACAGTGAAAGGCATTTATACAGCATCATGATAAAGTGGTGATTTCTGCCTCACAGGGTAGTTCTAATACAAGTGAAAAGTTACCTTACACACCCATGGGGTACCTCTGCCTGCTTCTATACACTTCCACATGAGGGATGTGTAGGGATTAAGTCACACTGCCACATGGCACAGAGGGGTGGATGTGGTTTGAAAAGTATTCATGCCTTATACATCTGATCGTTGCCTAGGCTCTCAGCAACCTGAGTTGATTTGTACATTGTTTTTCTCCATTGATCTGGAAGGGAAATCAACATAGTGATTTACCCAGTTAGTGTTTTTTTGAAAACTTAATTTTACTAAGGCACTGTCATTTAATTTTATCTATAGTTGAAACCATAATTTAATTGCTATAATTAGTAAGAATAAGGTTGGTTTCTATGTGAACCACCCGCAGAATATTATTATGAAAATTGTTCTAGACTGAAGCATTTACAAGGAAGTCAAAATGAGGTGTTACTTTTGTGGGTTTGTTCTGATTTTGAGTGAACTATACACTGCTTCTCACTTTGGGGTTAGGTAGAAATAAAATTCAGATAAGTATTAAATTCAGGTTTTTAAAGTTTGGGCAAAAAACATTTTAACCCAGCAAATCAAAAAGTTACAATATGACAGATTTTTTTTGTTTATACTTGTGTGAATTTTAATTATTTTTGGATATGAAGACAGACTAAAAGTTAGAGATGGCTAGTATGTATACTTATCTGAGATAACGATAAACCTGCATTGTCAATAGTCCAAAAATTGGTGTTTTATAGCTTCATGATACAGCGTTGAAGTATAAATCTTACACTCAGCAATATAAAATTAAATAATTCAAGTAGCTGTGAGTACAAGTAGTACAAAGACAGCTGTGGTCACCATTCTCGTATGGCTGTTCCAATTATTACTGTGAATTAAGGTAACATTTGCAAGCAAGAGAGATTTTGCTGCATTTTTGGAAGTTAAAAGTGATTGACTTTGTAGTTTCCTGTTTTACAAACTTTTAGTTAAAAATGTACTTCTGTCTTAACTTTGGACTTACTGCTGCTGTCCTCTGTATCCAGCAGAAGGACTGGGACAGGAACTTGCTGGATCACATCTCCTTAAGGCAAGGAGTCCCTTTACGGTGTGATTTCACATTAGAAGTCATGTTGCACAAGCCGTGGCTGCTCAGGGGGGAATTGGTTCTTTCACCTCTTTGGTTTTGGCCGATCTTTGACATCAGACCAAGCAGAGACAGAGCAGAATGAGATAGTCAAGAAACAATTTCACTAAGAGGACCCTTGGGAAACTGGAGGAGGTGAACATCCACTGCTCAGTTGTTCTCCATGACAGCGCAAGCAGGAGAGAGGACAAAGCTGCAGACCATTCATTGCGAAGCTTCTCAGCTGCAGTCAGGCCTGTCAGTGCAGGGTGGACCCCGGGCCCATATTATTCCAAGTCTCCAGTGTATTATGGAACACTCATTCAGTTCATTCATTGTTTCTTTCCTATTTTATAGATCCAAGGCCACGAGAGTTGTAAATTATTGTTTTTCTGGTCTAAAGGGACTTGTGGTTGAGATTTCCTGGATTTTTCTTGATAGAAGGGACCAAAGTAGAATCATAGCTATTTAGAACTATAAGCTGTGCATTTAAGGAATCCTTATCAGAAAACCGAAGCCTGTAAGCCGAAAGACCCACCAGAGACATGTTTCTCTCTTCACCGTAAATCTCACACTGATCCCATCATTATTATCTCCTCTGTCATCCGCTTCTGCTCTCCTAGGCACGCATGTTCCCTCCTTTCCTCCTAACTGGGAGTCAGGAAAACCTGGGAGAAAGACGACACACTAGCTGGTCCCCAGAGTAATCCAAACCGCTTCGTTATTTAGCGCTAAATTGCTTCTTCTTGTATGCATCTCATCTCCCCAGAGTGGATAAAAGTCATTTGACACAGTGGACAAGGACCACATTTAGTGGTCCTTGATTCTGTAGGTAGCATTGTTGTGTGGGCACTGTGCCCACAGTATGGTGCACGAGTTGTATGAAAGTGGTAAACAACGGTGACCTCCTTTGCTGAGAAAATGTAGGAAGAACAGTGTGACTTTAAGATCACCATCCTCAACATAGATAAAATACCAGTCTAATATTTTGCAAAATTTTTAAAAGTACATGGAAGTAAAGGTTTTTATTTGCCTATGATGATGTAAAAAATTGAAGTGTTTAATTATTATTGTGTTGTTCTTGCAGCTCAAAGCATTCAGTAAACCTGGGTTCCAAGGTGAATGTATAGATTATACAAATGAAATTTTTCATTTGACTTCATTCACACCACGTTCTTTTAAAGTTCTTCGGGGTTGGTATGTATGTTTATTGAGTGTTTTCTACTGTTACTTAGTAACTAAATTTCTTTTAAAGTTAAAGAGGTTTGCCTTGTTTTCTGTTCTGCATGCAAAGTGAGTTTAAAAAAAATGTAACCATTGCTCAACTGCTAACTTGCCTATAAATTTGACTCATAGTGGAATATAGAAAAATGCAATGGGCACCTTCTAATGGCTTTGTTTTTCATTGTTCCCTTTAATTGCTTTCTAAATATTTTGAATGTATTTTATGGGTATAGCATGGTATAGAATGCTGTAAAGAGTAACTATTCTTTTTGTCCTTGTAAGACACATTACTTGTAAATTTTTTCAAAGGTTTGTTTTATTTATTTGAAAGGCCAAGTTACAGAGAGAGGGGGTGGGGAGGGAGGGGTAGAAAGCGATCTTCTATTCACTGGTTCACTCCCCAAATGGCCACAACAACCGTGGCTGGGCCTGGCCGAAGCCAGGAGCTGCTTCTGGGTCTCCCATGTGGGTGCAGGGGCCCAAGGATTTGAGCCATCTTCCAGTGGTTTCCCAGGTGCATTATCAGGGATCTGGATCCGAAGTGGAGCTGCTGGGACTCAACCGGCACCCATATAGGATGCTGGCATCATTGTGCCTTAATGCATTATGCCACAATGCCAGCCTCTACTTCAAAATTAAAAAAAAAAAAAAACAACTTTTTCATGTTTGCTTAAAGTACTCATTATTCCCATTTGTGAAATGATGAGGAAATGAGATTCAGAGTTAGTTTTTCGCAAGTTCACAAACCAAGTGCCAAACCCGGGGTTGCTTTGGTGTTCTTTTTTTTTTTTAACTTTAAATACTATATTTTGGCAAGTGCTGCGCTCACTATGCTAATCCTTCGCCTGCAGTGCCAGCACCCCGGATTCTGTCCTGGTTGCTCCTCTTCCACTGCAGCTCTCTGCTGTGGCCCGGGGAGACCAGGAGGAAGCACCTGGCTCCTGGCTTCAGATCGCACAGCGCACCAGCTGTAGCGGCCATTTTGGGGGGTGAACCAACGGAAGGAAGACCTTTCTCTCTGTCTCTCTCACTAACTCTGCCTGTCAAAAAAAATACTATATTTCCCTAACTATAACAATATACTGTATCTTTCTCACATGTGCAGAAAACTGTATGTGATTCTCTATGGTTTCTAGGTAGTATATCTCTATCTAATAACCCAGCAAAATCTCCCTTTTTCTTTGAAAAATCTTGGCTTTGTCAGCACTCCTCCTTGCTCTTCCTGGGTCAGTAGAGAGGGTCTCCTACTTGAATCTCCCAATTACTCCTTACTACGGAGTCTTATTTCCAGTGTTTACCACAGAGTGATCATAGCCCAAGCCTTTGTAAAATCCAGTTTAATACTTTTACTAATCGGCTTTAATTTCCATGGCCTTTCTCTGGTACCACAGACCAAGCTCAAACTTCCATTTTCATCCTTTACCATCAGCTAGTTCTCGTATTCCTTGTTCATTCTCTGTCTTTATCCTGTGCCTTGTTTCCCCCTCTTCCAACAAGTTTACTTAGCCATTTGTTTCCCTCCTTATCATCTACCCCAAGAGCCTGCAAATTTGTTTTCTTTCTTAAGGGCCAAATGGTAACTATTTTGGACCTTGTGGACTCTAGAGGCTCTGTCCTAGCTACTCAGCACTGCATTAGATTACACAAAGCAGTCATAGACAATACACAGATGAACAGGCATGACTATGTTCCAGTGTAATTATGCACATTGGAATTCAAATTGTACCCAATATTTACATGTCATGACATAGCCTTTTAATTTTTTTTTGTTTGTTTGTTTGTTTTTTTTTTTTGTTTGTTTTTTGCCAGGCAGAGTGGACAGTGAGAGAAACAGAGAGAAAGGTCTTCCTTTGCCATTGATTCACCCTCCAATGGCCGCCACGGCCGGCGCGCTGCGGCCGGCGCGCTGCGCTGATCCGATGGCAGGAGCCAGGAGCCAGGTGCTTTTCCTGGTCTCCCATGGGGTGCAGGGCCCAAGCACCTGGGCCATCCTCCACTGCACTCCCTGGCCACAGCAGAGAGCTGGCCTGGAAGAGGGGCAACCGGGACAGAATCCGGCGCCCCGACCGGGACTAGAACCCGGTGTGCCGGCGCCGCTAGGCGGAGGATTAGCCTAGTGAGCCGCGGCGCCGGCCAGCCTTTTAATTTTTGAAAACCATTTAAAAATGTAAAAGCGTCTCTTGGCTTTGGGCTGTATGGAAACAGGCAACGGGGCCCATTTGGCCCACCAGCTGTAGTTTGCTGATCCTGGTCTGTAACAGATTTTAGATCTCTGCTAACCTGAGCCAGCAGATGCTATTTGTTTGGCCTATATACTACACTAAATGAATTTTTTTATATCACTACTTAAGTGTAGGATATATTACGGAAGAATCTGTTTCTGACTGTCTCCTTAAACAATCAGAAGATTTTTGAAGGCTTTAGGAAAGCTTTTGTCTTTGGCAGTACTTACTGGTATTGAGTAGACGGTGAGTGTGCGCCCAGTGTGCCACATCCACCGTCATACCCGATTTTTTTCACCCAGCCTGCTACTCATTTGCATGACCTGCTTAACATCCTGCAGGTATGTAAGTTTGTTATCTCGCTTATCTACATAGATTCTTTTTTTTTTTTTTTTTTTTTTTTTTTTGACAGGCAGAGTGGACAGTGAGACAGAGACAGAGAGAAAGGTCTTCCTTTTGCCGTTGGTTCACCCTCCAATGGCCGCCACGGCAGGTGCGCTGTGGCCGGCGCACCGCGCTGATCTGATGGCAGGAACCAGGTGCTTCTCCTGGTCTCCCATGCGGGTGCAGGGCCCAAGCACTTGGGCCATCCTCCACTGCACTCCCGGGCCACAGCAGAGAGCTGGCCTGGAAGAGGGGCAACCAGGACAGAATCCGGCGCCCCGACTGGGACTAGAACCCGGTGTGCCGGCACCACAAGGTGTAGGATTAGCCTACTGAGCCGCGGCGCTGGCCTACATAGATCCTTTAAGACTTAGTCCATCCCCATTCCCTCAATAATCCTCTTGATTAGCCATAATTCAAGCAGTCTTTTCCCTCTCATATTTTCTATAGCTATTCTGCTTTGAGCCTCTTTGTATTTGTTCTTATAGTTATTACACAAAGGATATGAGAGCTTTACAGTATTAACACATATTATATAGGGCACCATAAGTTAAATAGATTACCTGCAACTCTTTAATAAGAAATATGTACCAAAGAATTGAAATAATTTTATCACTATTATTTGGCTCTGAGTTTCTGCTCCACTAAGAAAAAAGAAATTGACTAGCAAAATATATTTTCATTTTTTGAAAAAAAGAAGCATTGACGTTTTCCTGGAGAACCAATTTTTCTGACATGAAGTTCAAAACAAATTAGTCACACATGTTTCTTCATGTACAAATTGTACAATGACAGTTTAATAAAGACTGTAAGAATCATGGCATTTGTGTAAGTACCTGGAGAGCTCTAGATGTGAGCTCGCTCCATTACTTGTGGCTGTGTAACCTTAGGTAAACTGGGTCGACTCTGAGCCTCTGCTTCCTCATCTGTAAAGGGGGATGACAATAATATCTGCCTCAAAGAATTCTTAGAAGGACTAAATAAATTAAAGGCTTGGCTTGGTGCCTGGCATGTTGAAAACTTTTGATAAGTGTTGGCTGCAAAATGCTTATTACATAGAAGACGTGATAGTACATTATAACGTCACCAAACATTCCTATGGCTATCCAAAGTTAACCAGGTCTAGCTAGAATATAGTACCTGTGATCTGAAGGGCTAAAACTTAAAACACACCAAAATTAAAATAGCCAATTAATTTCTCCCCTAGGCTCCTTCTTTTCAAAAGGAATGCCTTAACTGAGCTTTTGATGAATACTATATTGAAGATAACTCACTGTTGAAAATTGCAGCAATTTCCATTAGATATCAGTTGAATAGATGACAGATTTTTTTCAAAGATGTATTTGTTTATTTATTTGAAAGAGTTACACAGAGAGAGGAGAGGCAGAGAGAGAGAGAGGTCTTCCATCCGATGGTTCACTCCCCAGTTCGCCGCAACAGCTGGAGCTGCGCTGATCCGAAGCCAGGAGCCAGGAGCT
The DNA here is from genome assembly GCF_964237555.1 of Oryctolagus cuniculus. Lineage (NCBI taxonomy): Eukaryota > Metazoa > Chordata > Mammalia > Lagomorpha > Leporidae > Oryctolagus > Oryctolagus cuniculus. The sequence goes on from NC_091435.1 coordinate 52,472,667, forward strand.
TCCTCCGGGTCTCCCAAGTGGGTGCAGGGGCCCAATGACTTGGGCATCTTCTACTGCTTTCCCAGGCAGAGAGCTGGATTGGAAGTGGAGCAGCCAGTCTTGAACCAGCACCCATAGAGGATGCCGGCACTTCAGGCCACAGCACCTGCCCCTAGATGACAGATTTTATGTAACTGTGTGGTTTTAGGGGTTTTACTTCTGTACCCACCATGGCTGAACACAAACTCATGATGAAATAAGATACAAAAACTTTTGGCTTTCCTGAAAAAGAACTTCTAATTCATTCAAGTATTCATTAATCACCATAATTTAATCCCATTTTTTGAAGTCGCTAATATCTTTAGCTAGAATCCATGTCTTCTTCAAATTTCATCTCTTTCACTTAATAGATTGGGGAACCTTGGACAGATATCTAACCTTTCAGATTCTGTTTTGTTGCCATAAAAGTAAGGACATGTTCTAATCTGTAATATTACTGAGGACACAGTGAAATAATATATGTAAAGTTACTAGTCTAATGTCAAGCATGTAGTGGCTGTTGATTAGTGATAGCTGTTAGTTTTTTAATGTGTGCTGGCTAGCACCATGACCTCGTTCCACAGGATTGCTGAGACTGTACTGCCAGCTGTCTGCAAGTGACTGAATGTCACATTGCTTGTTTTGCAGCTGGCTCCTGTATTACCAGGAGGATGTTTGTGATCATCAGTGTGTGTTGGAAGAAGGCCTGTATGCCGACCTCACCTCCTGTGGCTGCCCAACATCAAGAGTCACAGCCCTCAAGCCCATCGACTATGTAAGTACTTCGCTGAATACATACTTATGAGACCCTTTTCCTTGTCCAGTTTCACCACTGGATGAAAATACGAAGCTGGAAGAAACGATACAAAGGACAGTATCAGATTATCAAAATGTAAAAAATGTGAATAATCTTGCCAGTTGTAAAATTAAGGTTCACTCATGAATCTAACCAGAATGCAATATTTTTATTTTTATTTTTTATTTATTTATTTTGAAGCAAGTATGTATAACTCAAGAACTAAGGCAACATAGGCCTGGGCTTAAATGCTTGAAGTTTGATACTTTAACTAGTTTGGGTGACATTGGCAAAATGACTTGGTTTCCTAATCTACAGCAAATAATAGTGAGGCCCCTCTAATATTAAATGAAATAGTGCATGTAAAATACCCTGCACTTGATGAGTACCCTATCAATGTTAGCTATTAGCACCATGGATATTATTGTTATAACTGCTTAACTATCAAAAACAGTAACCTGACCACCTTAATTATTCTGTTAGGTAAGTCACATGTGATTTGCTACATGTTACTTTAAGGCATGGATCACCACTGATAGTGATTTCAAGCCTTTGGGGCACCAGGGCTTTTCTGCCAGGTGTGTGCAGAATTGTCTGGGTCACTGTGGAACCCCACTTTATGGAGTAAGTGGTTATTCTTTCCAACAAAGTTGTTCAGAATTTCAAGTCTCAGGAAAACAGGGTCACTGTTCTGGGGAATTAGTTCCAGGCCTCTGGTCGAGGGAGGTAGTGAGGTTCAGGGATATTGTTGAGATGCTTAGTTAGGATGATTCTCTGAGGATATGTCTGGCCAAAGCTTGCAATAAATGGAGGGAAGGAGTGACTCAGATCTTTTGCCTAGAACTGACTCCAGGGCTAATGACCACACTCAAGATCTTTGATCTCAACCTAGGCAGTGTCATCTTATTTCACAAGGCATTCCTGGATAGAGTATTCTGGGCATCAGGCTAAAAATAGAGTCTTGGCCCAGGAACAAGAATATTAATAGTCCCTGGTCTCTAAGTGGCCCTGTAGATGCCAACTTGGAAAGAGTAAGTAGCTGGTGATGCTTCTTATCTGTCACAGGAAAACTGGTTAGAAAAAAGACTGTGATCTTGTCGGTTTCAACAGATTTTGATAACTCTAAAAAAAAAATAGGAAAGAATCTACACTTACTGGGAAAGCAACTTTCTTAGTTTTTAGTGGTCAAATCAATAGACAGGTACTGATTTGATACTAACAGCAGTAAGATTCTAAGTTATGAAAATACCATCTTGAAAGGATTTTTCCAGAACTCTTAATTCAGGAAACTAAACCAACTTAATATCTAGGGAGGACATTATAGAAATGGGGTCAGAATTAATGAGTATTACTATTTCTTTGAAGAGTCACAATTTTACACATTCAGGAAATGTAAAATGAGTAATTAAAATCTGGATTGAAAATACACAGAGAGAAATATTTTTCTCTATGTTGTCATGTGCATTTGCATGTCCCTAGATGCATAGCCAGGCAGTGTAGGTGAAAGTGCTTGTTGGGAAGCGCTCGGAATCTGTACACTTCTACTCCAGAACCTGCGGAAGCATGCCTTTGGTTTTGGAAGGGCATCATATTACTTTTCAGATTCCTTTTCCTGGTATATTTTACGTTGTTGAAAGGTGTTTGATGAAGGAAGACTTCTTAGGGCATCAGGTTGGTGTTGAAATGGAGTTAGGATGAAATGCGGTCGTCCCAGCACAGACTCAAAGACAGACCATACAGGTGCCTCAACAGGTAGTATTACCTTGGTGACATCGGCCATGCTTCACCCTGGAGACTCTGAGGCCCTGAGCTGATCAGAGCTAGGGAGACTGATAAGGTAAACCTGAAGGTAATCTGTACTAAATGGGGTCTAGTGATTGGAGGTCTTGAGCAATGTCACAGGCATTTTTCCACTTCTCTGGGAGAACATGGGCAGCTGAGTTAGGTATCACAATGCTGAGTGGAAGATTTGGGCAGAATACGGTAAATGTCTTGTTGAGGTTTGTAGGCTAATGTTCTCCACTGAAGAGACTCCTCCCGCTCCCCTGGATCATAACTGCTCACATCTCTTTATACAGGGCTGGACACTCTCCACCCCTTCTGCTTCTCTGGTTCCTTTTGCATCCCTCAGCCCCCACTCTGCTCTCCACATACACACTGTATTCTTTCTTAGGAATTGATAGACTTTTTTTTTCCCTATAAATTTGTTAGCACCACTGCCTATGCCTTGGTTTCTGGATTCATTCTTAGAAATGTTTCTGCCCAGCTGAGTTAACTTTATATATGCTTGGCTAATCCTTTGCTTTTGCTTTTGCTAGTTATAACCATAAAATCCTGAGGTTGTGGCCTGCAGCTGGGATTCCCAGAGATGCCGTGACTTAGTGCTTCAGTATCATAATGGTGCAATAGTGAGGAATGTTAAGGCTTCATCTTCAAATAAGATCGGTATGTTTTGCAAATGACAGTTTGCTCCAGGCTGACTTGCAGTGGTGCAGTCATGGGTTACAGTCTAGAGGAGCATGTATGCATAATTTGCAGTGCGGCAATTATTTTAGAATGAAAGGGGCATAGTTTGCAGTTCTATTTCTAACTAATGTGACCTTGGAAAAATCCCTTAATTTTTCTGGGCCTCAGCTAACTCATCTGTAATAAACTGTTAGAGAATGAATTTTCAGATCTTTGACAGCCTTCATTTCTTTTGCAAATAAGTATTCATATTTCGAATTGGACATGAAAAAGAATCCAGCTTTAGAATTCGCACAATCTGAGGGAAGAAGATCATCTACTACCTTTCACAATAGTTCCCTGAATCTGAGGGCTGGTGTGGTGGCATACACGGTAAGCCACACCCTGTGGTGCCAGCATCCAAGATGGGCACCAGTTTGTGTCCCAGCTGCTCTAAAGCACCTAGGAAATCAGCAGAGGATGGCCCAAGTTCTTGGGCCCCTGCTCCCCATGTGGGAGACCCAGATGAAGCTTCTGGCTTCAGACTGGCCCAGCCCTGGCTGCTGTGGCCATTTAGGGAGTGAAGGAGTAGATAGAAGATCTTCCTCTCTACCTCCTTCTTTCCATCCCTCCTTTTTTCCACTCCTTCTGTATCTCTCCCTTTCAATAAATAAATATATCCTAGGGAAAAAAATAGTTCCCACAATCTCAGTGATGGATAACAAGAGGGTTTTTTCTCTTCATCTTTTGTTTCAGCCATTTTAGGACAGTTGTTTCATGTCCATCCCAGGCTTCAGTTGGTTTTTAGGGACACTTTCAGTCTATACTTTGTTTTGAGGCCAGGCCTAGTGGGAGCACCTAGTTGGGGACAAACCTATTTTCATGATAGAACAAAAGAGGGAAAGAGACCCTGACCGCAGAGTCACATTTGAGACTTCATGCTGTTGCCAAAAACATGTCATAAAACTAAGTTCAGCATCCCTGGGGCAGGGCTGAAGCGGCTGGAGTAAATATATCCGAACTGTAATCTACTCTACTTTAAATGTACAAACTGAAGGAGGTGTTCTCTGTTACCAGATTCTGGGTTTTTTAAGCATTTTGTATTTATTCTCTCTGCCGCTGTACCAGAGCTAACTCAATTTTAAAAAATC